>NC_143526.1:10514203-11144203 GCF_031878675.1 Megascapheus bottae
TATTTATTTAGGCCAGTCCTGGGCCTTGAACTCAGGGCCTGGGCACTGTCCTTGGGCTTTCTCAAGTTCTACCACTTGAACAACAGCACCACTTCCAGCCTTTTCTATGTATGTGGTACTGTGGAATCAAACCCCAGCCTTCATGCATGCCAGGCAAGCACTCTACCACTAGACCCTTATTTTATTTTATTATTTTTTTGATGATTCTGTCTTCTTTATGTGTGGTATATTCAAGTGTATACCTTCAGGAAGGTTGGGGGAGGGTACAGAACTCAAGGAAAAAGGGTGAAAAGTATAATAGTGAAGCTGATGAAAGGAAACTATGTAACACAGGCATGGGATGGGAGAGAGGGACTGGGAGAGAATGAGGGAACAGAAGATACTGTATAAAAGGAAATGTACTCATTACCTGACTCATGTAATTCCTCTGTATATCACCTTTATAATAACAATAAAGTGAACTTTTAAAAAGTATATAGTGATGATGGCAAGCCTCCTTTCATTGCATGTCTATCCTATCCCACTCTTTAGATGAAACTGTATGTATACTGTTACTGATAATTGAACCCAGGGTCTTGCTCAAGTAGACGTAACCACTTTTTAACTCTCCTAGTTATTTATCCTGGTATTTATGTCCATATTCCTGTGTGTTAGTGCCTTTACTCTTATTTCTTATAATCTCTGTTTTTTTTTTTTAATCAGACATTTTGTTCTTTCTTGATGTTGTGTTTCTAAGTTGGTAGTCAGCATGCGTTTTTACTATTTGGATTATAAGATATTGTCCACAACAGAACCAAAAGGTTGCTGACAGTTGCATTTCCATTCTTTTGCTAGATCTGGCTTTGTAGAGGATACTATTTTCTGAGTAAAAAACCAAGGGCTTTTCCAAGACCTTTGTTAGTGCTGATACAAATCTATACAGATGTGAGTGGCTTGTGGTCCTACCTGACTTTTCTAGGTAGGTTAGAGCAGCAATGTGGCCTGGCTGGGACTCACATCTCTGAGCTTGGGTCTTCCTATGCCTTGGTTAACCTCTTGTTTTGGTCACATCACACAGGTGTAGCTTCCCAGTTAGAATACCTTCCTCTTTTGGTATGGACGGCCTTGTTTCAGTTCTTACTTTTCAACCCAATGTACAGGGTACAATGCCTGGAGCTGTGAAAGCCTACTTTTTTTCCCCTCTGTCTGTTTTTACCACTTGTTTGTTTTTCTGATGTTCTGAAATGTCATGAGAACGTGCCTCATGTGCATTTAAAAATTTTTTTTACCACATGTCTGCTTGGAAAAGTCTTGTATTACTCTAGTAGTTTCCCTCTCCTTTTTGGTTTTCTTTTCTAGGCACTTTAAAAGATGTGTCAGAGCCAGGTGCGGTGGCTTGTGCCTGTAATCCTAGCTACTCAGGAGGCTGAAAACTGAGGATCTAGGTTCAAAGCCAGCCCAAACACCAAATTACCTGAGACTCTTATCTCAGGTAACCTTTAGAAAACGGAACTGGGGCTTGGCTCAAGGTTTGGGTGGTAACCTTGAGCTGAAAAACTCAGGGACAACACCCGGGCCCAGGGGTAGGTAGTAGCCTTGATCTGTAGAGCTCATGGAAAGCGCCCAGGCCTAGTTCAAGCCACATGACCCACAAAAAGGGGGGGGGGAAGGAAAGTAGGCTACCCTACTCAGATCCTTTTACTTTGCTTTAATTTTAATGTTTATTTATCTTTTTGGAGCTTGGGTCTTACTATATAGCCCTGGTTGGTCTTGAGCTCAGTGATCTTCCAGCTCATCCTCTTCAGTATTGGGAGCACTAGTGTATGCCATTGCCTGTCTTATTTGTTTATAACTTATTAAGTTGTGGTTTAAAAAGAGGATAATATAAAATTCATTCTCAACTATTTTAAGTGTACGTTTGAATGATAATAACTATATTTACATTGTGTTATAGACCTCCATTACTTTTTTTTTTTAATTTTGATTTTTCACTGGTGCTGTGGCCTAAACTCTGGTACAAAGCTCTGTCCTTTAGCTTTTTCTATTATGACTAATGCTCTATCACTTGACCCTCAGTCTCATTTCCAGCTTTTTGCTGGTGAGTTGAAGATTAGAGTCTCACAGACTTTCCTGCCTGAGCTGGCTTTAAGCTTCAATCCTCCAACAATCTCTTTAATAGCTAGGCTTACTGTACCTCTAGAATTCTTTTATCCCTTTCAGATTTCATTAATATAAATTGACAGATAAAAGTTTTTGAGTGTATAAGAACTGATGGGTGAAGGCACTGGGAGTTTGGCCTAGTGGTAGAGTGCTTGCCTTGCATACCCAAAGACCCGGGTTCGATGCCTTGGTACCACATACATAGAAAAAAAAGCTGGAAGTGGTACTGAGGCTCAAGTGGTAGAGCTCTAGCCTTGAGAAAGTCCAAGGAAAGTGCTCAGGCCCTGAGCTGAAGCCCAGGACTGGCAAAAAAAAAAAAAAAAGAAAAAGAAAGAACTGATGTGTGGCTCTGTGTATATGTTTTAAATTATTGAACCATGCTATTAACATATCTAATTACTTCATATACAAAACTTTTTTGTATGTGAGAACATTTAAAATTTATTCTTGGTAATTTTCAAGTGTTCGATGAGAGTATTAATAACTTTACTCACTATGTCATACCCCAGAAGCAACTTAGTTTTTTTCACTACAACTTTGTATTCTTTAGCCAACATCTCCTCCTGCTCCTGTTATCCATTATTCTGCTTTCTGCTTGTAAGACTGACTCATGTAGATTCCGCAGAGTAGTCAGATTGTATAATACTTATGCTTGGATTATTTTACATTATTTAACATTGTGTTATGTAGGTTTATCCATGTTATTGAACAGTTCAAGGTTTTCTCCTTTTTTATTACTCTAGTATGTGTGTGTGTATGTGTGTGTATGTGTATGTTCAGTCACCCCTTGATGGTCAATTAGAATTGATTCCATATCAGAACTTCTGCATTACAGAACTGAAACTCTACAATTCCTTTTCGTTTTTTCCTACCTACATCTTTTTCCTCCCTCTCCCTCTCTCCCTTCTTCCTTTCCTCCCTCCCCACTTTCCTATCTCTGTCCCCCCCCAGTCTGTCTCTCTCTGCCTCTCTGTCTCTGTCTCTGTGTCTCTGTCTCTGTGTCTGTCTCTCTCTCTCTCTCTCTCTCTCTCTCTCTCTCTCTCTCTCTCTCTCTCTCTGTTCTGAGGCTTGAACCCAGGGTACTGTCCTTGGGCTTTCTCAAGGCTAGCACTCTACCACTTGAGCCACAGCATCACTTTTTGGCTTTTTTTTCCTGTGTATCTACTACCAAGGAATGGAACCCAGGATTTTGTGCCTGCTAGGCAGGCACTCCACCACTAGGCCCCACTCCTGGCCCCTCTACTCTTAGTAATCACTAATGATACGTTTCTATGTGTGTATATCTGGGCATGTAAGATTTTCACTACTTTGGACATCTCACAGATTTTCATAGAATCATATAGTATTTGTTCTTTTATAATGGCTTATCAGTAATAATATCCTCATGGTTCATTCTGTGTTCTAGAGTTCCTTCCTTTTAATGGTTAATTGCTGTTTCATAGAATGGATGTGACACATTTTCTTGATCAAACATCTGCTAGACATTGTGATTGCCTTCACCTCTCGGGTTTTTTAGAACTAATCCTGCAGTGACTGTAAGAGTACAAATATCTCTTCTATACCTTGCTTTTGATTCTTTGGGCATATACCCCAGTTAGGGGCATTGCTAGATTATATGGTAATTCTAAAAAAAAAAAGTGTTGTTTTCTTTTTTAGAAGCTTCTGTAATGATTTTGATAGCTGCACCATTTAACCTTCCCTCTACAAGAGTTACAATTTTTTTTGTACACTTGTTATTGTTCCCCTCCCTCTCTCTCACTTTTTGCCAGTCCTGGGCTTGAGCTTAGGGCCTGAGCACTGTCCTTGAACTTTCTCAAGGCTTGAGTTCTACCACTTGAGCCTCAGCACCATTTCCGGCTTTTTTCTATGTATATGGTACCGAGGAATTGAACCCGGGTCTTCTTGCATGCTAGGCAAGCATTCAACCACTTGGCCAAACCCCTGGCCTTCCTTCTCCTTTTTTTTTCTTCCTATTTTTGAAACAGGATGTTATTGTATGGCCCAAGGTGACCTCTAACTCTTGGGCTCAAGTTATCCTCCTGATTCAGCTTACTAAGTAGCTGGGACTACAGGCTTAAAAATGTGTGTGTGTGTGTGTGTGTGTGTGTGTGTGTGTGTGTGTGTGTGTGTGTGTGTGTGTAACAGGGAAATGTTTGTCTTTTGTGTGTATGTATGTGTTTTCCAGTCTTGGGGCTTAAACTCAGGGCCTAAGCGCTGTCCTTGGACTTTCTCAAGGGTAGAGCTCTACCACTTGAGCCACAGTACCACTTCTATCTTTTTCTATGTATGTGGTACTGAGGAATTCGTGTATGCTAGGAAGCACTCCACAACTAGGCCAAACTCCCGGCCTGACTTTTGATTGCCTTATGATTAGCTGTTTTATCCTGGGTCACTGTTACCTGCTCTGGCCTCTTCTACAAAATGGAGCGGATTTCTCCAGATTCACTTGACCCTGAGAAGGCTCTTAATTCCTCTTCTCCTACACTAGCTTCCTGGCTTTCTGTTTTTCTGATGAGTAGACAGATGGTGAGGGTGGGTGCAAAGACACATGTCTGAATAGTTTTCTTTTCCCTCTAGCACTACTAGCCTGCTATGGGATGGACAACGAAGAAGAGAATCACTATGTCTCACAGCTCAAGGAAGTCTACTGTAGCTGTGATAGCACAGGCACAGGCTTTCTGGACCGAGAAGAGCTGACCCAACTCTGTCATAAGCTTCACCTGGAAGAGCAGGTGCCGGCCCTCCTGCAGACTCTTCTTGGAGATGACCATTTTGCCAGGGTAGGTGTGTGTTCTTTGCATCAAGAAGGGAGTGCAGAGCTCTCTAGTTGGTTCTCATGGCATCTGAAAACTTCAGCTATAAAAAGATAATTATCAAGGGAATCTTATTAGCAAATATAATAGTGTTTCATTCTATGGGAATCCTGTAAGGTAGAAGACTTTTTTTTGTAATATTTCTAAAAATTATCTTCAGGTGATTGTACAAAGGAGTTTCATTTCAACATTTTGGTTTATGACTACAATGAATCTTGGCTAATATCACATGCACCCCCTCCCCATTTCTCCTAACCCTGTGTAGAAGGGTCATTTTGGTTTTGCTCTTTTTTATTATTGTTTTTTTTTTTTTTTTTTTTTGCCAGTCCTGGGCTTGAGCTCAGGGCCTGAGCACTGTCCTTGGACTTTCTCAAGGCTAGAGCTCTACCACTTGAGCCTCAGCACCACTTCTGGCTTTTTTCTATGTATGTGGTACCGAGGAATCGAACCCGGGTCTTCATGCATGCTAGGCAAGCACTTTAACCACTAGGCCAAACTCCCGGCCCCTTGTTATTGTTGTTTAAAGATTCTTTTCTTTTAAAATGTAGTAATGCCATGGTTTGCACTAAAGCAGATAGATGTTTTAGTGGTTTGTCACTGGAATAGGGTGGTGTAAAGGTTTGGTTTTGTATAAGTGGGTGGTCTCTGATTATAAACACACTTGATTGGCCTAAGAGCAGTGTATATGCTGGTAAGTCAGAGATAACTTTAAAAATACCTTGATGATAGATTATTGTAGAAAATTTTAGAGCTTGAAATTCAGTACGCATGCAGTGGAGTGGGGGGGAACAAGTGCAAAACTACTCTTGCAGAAATGAAGGATACCATATCTAAGGTGCCACTAATTTCAGATAGGCCAGAGAGAACATTTGAAAGATAGGAAATTCAAAAATGGGTGGTCTGAATCATAGACTGCACCTACTTTTATAATCTAGACAGTAGAAAGAAGCCCTTCCCCAATGACAGTTACTCTTTCAATGTCAAAATTTTGGACTGTGTTCTGCCACACGACTCTAAACCTAATGCCTAAACACCTGTTGATGATATTGTGGCCTAATGATCTTTACACTGATTTTTTTTTTTCTGTGTGGCATTGATGATGGATGCATAAAGAGTACAGTCAGTGCTCCAGTGTGGTTACCCCGTGTAATCACTCTGCATCCTTCCTCATATCCCCGGTTGGTCCCTTAATCAACAGAGATTGACTATTCATCCTTCTGACATTGACATCATAGTTCTGTTTCGCCTGTTTCTAATCCTTACGTAAATAAAGAAATTGGGCTGGGAGCGCAGCCTACTGGTACAGTATTTGCCTTGCATGCACAAAGCCCTGGGTTCGATTCCTTGGTACTACATACATAGAAAAAACCAGAAATGGTGCTGTGGCTTAAGTGGTACAGCGCTAGCCTTGAGAAAATTCAAGGACAGTCCCAAGCCCTGAGTTCAAGCCCCAGGACAGGCAAAAAAAGAGGGCTGGGAGTTTGACCTGGTGGGGGAGTGCTTGCCTAGTATGCACCAAGACCTGGGTTCAGTTCCTTGGTACTACATAAATAGAAAAGCCAGAAGTGGTGTTGTGGCTCAAGTGGTACAGCACTAGCCTTGAGGAAAGGCCAAGGACAGTGTTCAGGCCCTGAGTTCAGTCTCCAGGACAGGCAAAAAGAAAAAAAAACCCAATACTTACTTAGTAACACTCTCTTTTTGCTTTTTTTCACTCAGTATTGTATTCCTGAGATACATTTACATTGTTGTATCTTACCAGTATTTTTTTTTCATTTCATAGTCACATATGTGTGTAACTGTTAAAATGGGCAACAGAACTATTTCTCCTCTTTTAGAAGAATAAATCAGCTAATGCCAATGGATCATATTTGTAATCCTAGCTACTGAAGAAGCTGAGATCTGAAGATTGAGGTTTGAAGCCAGCCTGACCAGACAAATCAAAAAGATTCTTATCTTCAATTAACTAATAAAAATCCAGAAGTACAGGTGTGGCTCAAGTGAATAGAAAAAATAAGCAAGTGCACAAGGCCTTGAGTTTAAGCCCCAATACCAGCACTAACAAAAAGGGCATTATTATTATATAATAATTTATAAACTGTAAGTCATAAGTCATAAATTATTATAAGTTATAAATTATTGTAATAAAAAGTTATAGTTGGGCCAGGAGCATAGCCTAGTGGTAGAGTGCTTGCCTAGCATGCATGAAACCCTAGGTTCAATTCCTTGGTACCATATACTCAGAAAAGCCTGAAAGTGGTGCTGTGGCTCAAGAGGCAGAGTGCTAGCCTTGAGCAAAAAGTGTCCAAGGATAATGCCCAAGCACTGAGCTCAAGCCCCAGAACTGGCAGTAATAATAATAAAGTTATAGTTGATACTGAGGCATCTCAGACTGACTAAAGGAGTTAGGCACCAATACATGCAAGAAAAATGAAATTATGTCTTTAAATAGAAAATTATCCCACACAAAAGGTCTGAAATGCAATACAAACAATAATTGAAAAGCAAACTGGAGATGTGATTCAAGCAAGATGACATCTTCCTAGCAAGCTTGGAGCCCTGGGTTCAAACCTCAGCACATCAGAGGGGGGGGGTGGAGAGAGAGAGAGAGAGGGAGAGGGAGAGGGAGAGAGGGAGAGGGAGAGGGAGAGAGAGAGAGAGAGAGAGAGAGAGAGGGCAGGCAAAAGAGTGAGAGAGGGATAAGAGTTGTAAATGCATGGATTTTTTAAATTTTTCATTAAGGAATTTATTAACATTGGTTTTTACATCATATTTCAAATGACATTTTTAACAAACAAGTATTCAAGAAGTATACAATCACTGGCACTTAGATTTTAGAACATAATTAAAATTAATCTGAGGGTTTGTATGTTATAGATACATATTTATCTATATAATAAAACATGTCTATAGAGTCATAAATTTTTAGTCTATGTAGTTATGTTTATACTTCCTGTACCATCTCAATGTATGGATAATTTTAAGTGACCATTAACTACACAAAATAAAAATTCTGTGAGGTCTTAGAAGTATAAAGGATTACAATATATGATAATAGTCATAGAAATCAAGAGTGTAATAAATGGAGATAAAACATGATAGGCTAGATATCTTAGAAGAGGACATAATGAGAGGACATGTGTTATGAAAGAACTGAAATATTTCATAGCTTCTAAGTTAAGTTCCAAATCCTAAAATATAACCAGTAAATCCAAAGAGAGGAAAGAATAGAAGAAAAACATCAACAAGTCAAATTGAAATCATTAAAATAGTAGACTTAAATTCACATATATCAATAGTTACTCTAAACGTATATAGACTAGATATTCCAGTTAAATAATATGAATTACTATAGTAAGAAAGATTTCCATTTAGTTCTGTTAATGATACAACCTGAAACATGAAAACAAATAGTTGAGATGAAGCACTTGATAATGAGCTACATCATGTAAGTACTTGTTGGGGGTGGAGTAATGCCATGTCTAATAACTTTCTGCTGAGACAAGGCAAGGCGCAAGAGGTAGGGCACAAGACTTTGATTACTTTTGGTTACAAATGTTTTATTGTTTATCACTCTCTGCTGGGACCTAGAGTGAGGGTATATTAGCTGGAGGGACTGCCTCAGGAGTGGGGTTTTTGGAGAGAGAGATTTTCCTGACTTGATGAAGCTGTGTGGTGTCTCTGTTCATGCTCAGGGGAAGGAAGGCTGAGTGCGGGAGGACAGGGGTCCTCTCTTCTCGCGCCTTGGCCTGGTCAGGGTGTATTTTTCCCCATTCCTCCTACTAGTAGAGAGAGACTGGGGACCAAGGACCCCGACATACTGGCGCCCAATGTGGGGCACGAAATGGGGCACGACGGCGAGTTGAGCCAAGCGAGAGATACCTGAAGAAGGGACTAAAGGGCCAGGGAAACCTGAAGGGAAAATGCAGGCTGAAATTGCTCACAGGGAAAAAGAAAAAGACAGGGAGGAAGTCAAGGAGAAAGAGGAGGACAAAGAGAAAGAAAAAGAAAGGTGGTAAACAAGAGAAAGAAAAGCAGCTACCTGCAAAAGTCAAATGTTGTACCCGAATTTCTAGCACCCCAAAAAGACCACCAGAGACCACAGTCAAAGCTAAAAAGCAGGGGTTCGTTTATTTTCGAGTCCGGACTCGGGCCTCCGAGTACCAACAGCCGGCAACGCTGAAAGGCCCTGAGCAAGAACTTTACACTGCTTTTAAAGGAGAATCACAATTAACCACTGGTCGAATTAGAACTCAGGTGTCTAACCGCTGAGTACCAAGCTGTTACCACCTGGGGTTCAAGTACATGGGCCCTAAACAAGGGGGGAGGGGGTCATTCCCAGAACTTGGAACAATCTTGGCACAACACAAAGAAGTAAGAACTCAAAGACTGAAAAACCAGAGAAACCTGAAAGGAAAATACAAACTAAAGTTGCTCACGAAGAAAAAGAAAAACCCATAAAAAAAGGCAAAAGATAGAAAATTGAGAAAAAGAAAAACCAAAACTTCTCCCAAAGCTAAGGAGAAAAAAGGCAAAGAAGCTGCAGCTGGGTCAAAGCGGAGAGGCAAACACAGCAGAAGCAGCCAGGTTTTTTAACAGTAAAAAGATTTTAATAATTATTCCCAGATCACCTCCGAAGCGCAGGTCACTTCGGCACGGTAGAGAGTCACTGAGTAACCTCGCTGGAGTCTCTGGCTAGAGCGGTATAAGGGCGAGGCAATAAGGGGTTCGGAAAAAGAACCGGAATAAGGAATTTTAGAATAGAACTGAAATGGGTTCAGATCGGAACGACCGATATTTTGCGCGAGTATGAATGTGTGTGTGAAAGGGATTTTAGAATAGAACCGAAATGGGTTCAGACCGGAATGACTGATATTAATTTTGCGTGAGTAGCATGCTAAATAATAGATAAATTCATACTTGAAAAAGGCAATTGGGTAAATCTAAGTCTAAACTATGAGGCAACTTATATGGGAGTAAAGTTTAAGAACAGGTGAAAGAAGCTCAGAGATGCTTGGAAAAATACTTGAGGAAGAATTAAGTGGTAGTGATTTAGAAAGTCTGTGCTCGGGTGCAGAATTGCAAAATAGGGAGCCACCGCCCATAGTTGAAAACAGGCTAAAGCATTTTAGGGTCCCTGGCAAAATATAGACACAATGCCCCTGAGTCATCTTGAAGAAGTTACAGAAAATGGGTCTTCGTCCATATACCCCCTTAAAATGAAGGGACCAGAGTCATTTTTGGAAGGTGAGATAGGATAAATTAGAGGCATGGGAGACAGTAGTTTAAAACAAAAAGGGATGGGGGGGGGGATTGGAAGACTCTTCTAAGTCTTCCGTTGCCCTATGGCTTGTGTGATAGTCTGCTTTTTCTATTGGTTTCAGTAATGTTGTTTTCTTAGTTAATGTTGGAATGTTTCCCTGTTTTCTCTGGCTGTTGTAGTCAGAGCCCCTCAGTATATACCAATGCCTGTACAGGCGGAGGAGAATGCTTTCCCGCTTATCAGTAGAGGGGACTTTGGTATTTTCCTGGCTGTGGTGGTGGCCATTGCCACATCTGTAGCTGCCCTTGCTACTGCTGTTCCTACAGAGAATGCTTTGAATAAGCCACACAAATAATTATTGTTAATCAGACACATGTTAATATTCTAACTTTGGGTGATTAGTTAACTTGAGACTATTTTGGAATTGATCAAAGATGGGAAGGATTGATCGGTTTGGATTTATTTTTATGCGCTATAATTGTAATTTTGCTTGCCTACAAAGTCAACGCAGAAAGTGAATGCTAATTCGACAGGCATCTGCTTCCATGGAAATAGGTGTATCCCCTCAGGTCTGATTTGCTTAAATGGACGGCTGGTAGTCTAAGACAGGCAAGTCCCAGCTGTCAGCCTATCAGTCTAAGACAGGAGCCAAGTAAAAAGGACTTGGTGATCCCATGACGGGAAAGAAGACTAGCGAGCTTGGAGACACCTAAGACTGTCACAGTCTATCTGATATGATGGTAGCTCCACATATCCTAGGGTTTTTCTTTTTTCTAAGATAAAAATGGGGGAGCTGTTGGGGGCCGAGTAACGCCATGTCTAATAACTTTATGCTGAGACAAGGCAAGGCGCAAGAAGCAGGGCGCAAGACTTAATTACGATTGGTTACAAGTGTTTTATTGTTTATCACTTTCAGCTGGGACCTAGAGTGAGGGTATATTAGCTGGAGGGACTGCCTCAGGAGGCGGGGGTTTAGGAAGAAAGATTTTCCTGCCGTGATGAAGCTGCGTGGCGTCTCTGTTCATTCTCAGGGGAAGGAAGGCTGAGTGCGGGAGGACAGTGGGCCCTCTCCCCTCTCGGCTTGGCCTGGTCGGGGCGTGTTTTTCCCCATTCCTCCTACTAGTAGAGAGGGACCGGGGACGAAGGACCCTGACAAGTACTAACCCAAATAAAAGCTAGGTGGCTTTTTTTTTCATATATTTTTTTATTGTAAATAATAGAAGGGTTACATGATATTTGCCAGATAGATGGTGCATTAATTCCCATACATTGATACCCTTTCACATGTCTTGGTCCCCATTTCCCTCCCCCCCATCTTGTTTTTCCCCCTTCCCTATCCAATTTCAAATAACCAAATACAAATATATACGATACATCAGGTAACAAAGTGAGATACTGTAACAATATGAGATAACCAAGGGACAGCAAAAGAGATGAGAGAAAACATAGTACCTTAAGAACAACAATCATTCATTATATGGCTTATGTTTCTATATCCTAGAGATCCTTTCATTTAGCATCCTACTATATGGCTAGGTGGCTTTTTGATGTAAGAGAAAATTGAAGCTGGGCGAGGTGTCTCACACCTTTAATCCTAGCTACCCAGGAGGCTGAGATCTGATGATCAAGGTTCAAAGCCAGCCGGGGCACAAAAGGACCTGAAACTCATCTCCAATTAACCTCTAGAAAATGGGAAGTGGGGCTTAGCTCTGCGGTAGCCTTGAGCTGAAGAGCTTAGGGACAGTGTCCAGGTATAGTTCAAGCCACATGACAACACACACACAAAAAGAGAGAAAATGAGTTTGAAGTAAAAAGTGATAGTAAAGGTTCAGTTTATCAAAGGGCCTGAATTCACATTCTGTGACCCAGGATGTCCATTTTTAGGCAAATAGCATGAAGAAACCCAAAGATCTTATGTACAACAATGTTCAAAGGAGTTTTGTTCTTTTTTTTTTCTTTTTTTTGTCCTGGGACTTGAACTCTGAGCCTGGTTGCTGTCCCTGAGCTCTTCAGCTCAAGGCTACTGCTCTACCACTTGAGCCACAGTGCCTCTTCTGGTTTTCTGGTGGTTAATTGGAAATAAGAGTCTCACAGGCTTTTCAAGCCCAGGCTGGCTTCGAACTGCCATCTTCAGATCTCAGCCTCCCGAGTAGCTAGGATTATAGGTGTGAGCCACCAGCACCTGGCAAGTCTTAGTCTTAGTAAACAAATGTAAGAAACAATGGAAAGATTTATCAGTAGGATGATGAATTGATTATTGCGCAGTAACACAGCAAAGTTAATAATTACATCTATTATAGCAACTTAGTTGAACAATGCAGTAGCATTGAGTCACAGAAACAAGATGTGGAAGTTTACATGTGATTCCATTTGATTCAAATTAAAAAAGGCAAAATGAAGCTGCATTGTAGAGATGCATAAAAATGAGTCACAGCTCTCCTTTCAGCTTTTTGCTGGTTAATTGGAGATACGAGTCTCAGGGATTTTCCTGCCTAGGTTGGCTTTAAACTGAAATCTGATCCTTAGATTTCAGCTCCTGAGTAGCTAGGATTATAAGCATGAGCCAACAATGCCTGGTTGTTAATATTCTATATTATCATTGATTATTGTCACAAGGGGATCTCATTTTTGACATTTTCGTATGTACATAAAATTTACCTTCATTTGACTCATACCCCCTGCCACTCTTCTTTTTTTTAATATATTTTTATTGTAATTAATAGAAGGGTTACATGATATTTGCCAGATAAATGGTGCCTTAATTCCCACACATTGATACCCTTTCACATGTCATGGTCCCCATTTCCCTTCCCCCTCCCCCACCCCTCATCTTGTTTTCCCCCTCTGCCACTCTTCTTTATCTGCTCTTTCTCCCTATACCACTCTCAACAAGCTTTCTCATTCCTCTTTCCAGTGTATACATGACGTATTTGGACCACATTCATCCCTTCTGTTTGCTCTCTACCCTTCTACAAATACCCATATCCCAGGCAAGAGGGTTTCTATTTCTTGATGGGGTAGTGATACCATGGTAGTTTGTGTGTATTGCTTAATGGTTATCAAATTTTTATTATACTATGTATCTCCCTCTAACTTTTCCCCTTCCCTTTATCCTTACCCTTTTTTCTCCTCCCTTTATTCTCTTTTAAATTTTTATTTTATTTTTTTGCCAGCTCTAGGGCTTGAACTCAGGGCCTGAGCACTGTCCTTGGGCTTTCCTCAAGGCTAGCGCTCTACCACTTGAGTCGCACTTTCAGCTTTTCTATGTAGCTGATACTGAGGAATTGAACCCAGGTCTTCATGCATGGGAGGCAAGCACTCTACCCCTAGGCCAAACTCCTCACCTCGTAACTTATTTATTTATTTATTTTATTTTTTTTTGCCAGTCCTGGCCTTAAGCTCAGGGCCTGAGTACTCTCCTTGGATTTTCTCAAGGCTATAACTCTACCACTTGACCCTCAGCACCACTTCCGGCTTTTTTCTATGTATGTGGTACAGAAGAATAGAACCTGGATCTTCGTGCATGCCAGGCAAGCACTCTACCACTAGGCCAAACTCCCGGCCACTGTTTTTATTATTTCTAAAAACAAAATTTGTCACTTAGGCTAGTCTCAGGCTCCCGACCTCAAGGAATCCTTCCACATAGCTAAGGATTACAAACACATGCAACTGATTTGCCTTTTTAAAATAGTGCTTATTTGGTAGTGGGATAATGGTTCACTTGCTAAAAATAATTATATTCTATTGTAATCTTATGTAGGTATTCAAATGTTCTTAGTTTAAAAGGAAACAGATGTTTGAAAAAAAGCAAAAGCAATCATATTAAATGTAACATTGTCCTCTCTTTACTCAATTTTATACAGGTTAACTTTGAGGAATTTAAGGAAGGTTTTGTGGCTGTGTTGTCTTCAAATGCTGGTGTTAGTTCCTCAGATGAAGGAAGCAGTTCTTTGGAATCCGGTAAGAGGATTTTTTCCCACCAACTTTCGGTTCCTTTAATTACTTCCTTCTTGTTGCCTTTCAGAATGACGTAGCCTTTCTTTTTTCTTTCTTTTTTGCCAGTCCTGGGGCTTGAACTCAGGGCCTGAGTACTGTCCTTGGGCTTTTTTTTTCTCAAGGCTAGCACTCTGCTACTTGAGCTACAGCACCATTTCTGGCTTTTCTGTGTATGTGGTACCAAGAAATCGAACCCCAGTCTTCGTGTAGGCAAGGCAAGCCCTCTACCACTAGGCCACACTCCCGGCCCTTGACCTAGTTTTCTGGAAAGTAAATTCTAACCCTAGTGTCATTATTACCAAGCTGTATTGACTTTGTTTCCACCTCTGTACTCAGTGGCACATAGTGGCCTGTAATGCCTGCAACAGAGGACTAGTGACAAGGCCAGTGTGGAAGAGGGAGAGCTCAGTTGAGAGGAAGTCAATGCTCTTCATGTGTAGCTGACCCTCGCCTCTGATGTTGCCAAGCAGGGAAGCAGGGCAGAGCTTTTTTTGCTCACTGCTTGTGCTCTGCCATCTGAGCTACAGCTTCACTTCTGGCTTTTTGGTGGTTAATTGGAGATAAGAGTATCATAGACTTTCCTGCTCAAGCTGGCTTTGAATCTAAATCCTCAGATCTCAACCTCTTGAGTAGCTAGGATGACAGGTGTGAGCCTCTGATACCTGGATCAGT
This sequence comes from Megascapheus bottae, assembly GCF_031878675.1. Taxonomy (NCBI): domain Eukaryota; kingdom Metazoa; phylum Chordata; class Mammalia; order Rodentia; family Geomyidae; genus Megascapheus; species Megascapheus bottae. Next base: position 10,529,084 of record NC_143526.1, read on the forward strand.
TTTGTTATGTTTTCTTCTGGATTAGAATCCAAAAGATTTCCTCAACTAAATGATCCTATGATCTGGCTGAGCTCAGGTTAGTGCTGGAAGCTCCTTCTGTCCATTTCCAAATACCTGTCTACTTCTCCAAGGGTTGACTGGATGCTTGAGAGCCTGTGGCCACAGATACTCATGGAGAGTCAGCCAGTGCCACTTAAATCCTGTAAGGTTGAAATTGGTTCAGTACTTCTGGCCTAATCCTGTTCATCTTGCTTGCCCACTCCATGTGTATGGCTCTTGTTTCTTGTCTCATCCTGTTCCTTGCTTCTCTTGTACTGCTATAGCACTCTATCCTTAGCCCCTGCTTGTCTTCTAGTCATAAATGTTCTTCTAGATTTCTATTTTTTTTTATTTTTAAGTTTTTAAAAATACGGAACACTTCACGAATTTGCATGTCATCCTTGAGCAGGGGCCATGATATTATTCCCTGTATCATTCCAATTTTAGTATATGTGCTGCCGAAGCACTCCAAAATTTTTTCATTGGTCTTTCCTACTCTCACTGTGATCAGGAAAAAAAAGGGGGGATTGGATTCTCCAGTGGTGACTCTATGCCCTAGACTGTAAAAAGTATCCCTTCTCCCCTATCACCTTCCCTGCTTTTGTTGAAGGCTATTACTGAACATATAACTAAATGCATTTGCTTTGGGGGCACTTTTCCAGTAGTAAGTATACAAAAAGAAGGCACGTTATTGTGCAGGATTTTGATAAAAAAAAGTGTGCCAACCATGAAGCCTTCTCTGAGATGTTTTGGGTTCCTTAATCCCCAGATGCCCTTGAGGGATGAGATGAGGGGCTTGTTGGGGACACAGTGAGTGTTCTGAACCCAGATGATTTATAGTGCTTCCTACTCCAGAGGGGGAGATCCTGTGATTATTTGGGGACTGAAAAGCTTTCCAATCATTGTCATGGCATTCTTCTCCCAAGTAATGTTCACTTGATAAAGAGGTTTCTCCTCCTTTGCTCTGGTAAGAGCAAACAAAAACAGGCATTTTCAGCATCCTCAGATGTGCAGGTGCGTGGCAAGTACCAGCATGAGAGCCATGATTTCTTTTATAGCAGATTTGGTAGTTCAGAGATTGTAAACAACCTTGAGTTCTATCATAATTGTCCATATTATGCTTCCTATGACATGAGGCCGGGATTTCTTCTTCCTCAGTCACCTCAAGAATACAAGAAAGTGAAAAGGAGATCCTCTCTCCTATCACCAACCACCACTTGCCAGCAAATGGAAGCCAGATATCAGCAGCAAGAGCTATTGTTAGTTCCTCATTCATGTTTTCAGCAATTTTTGTTTTTATTGAGAGTCTTTCTCTGTATGTTGTTACATTTTTTTTTCTGTGCTCACTTGGAAGGTTTTTCCACTCTTCAATATGTCTTGTGAGGAGGGTTTGCTGAGCCAGGCTTAATACCTCTTGTCTGATATCCATGATGATTCTCTAAAGTATCTCAGCAGTCCGCCTGTGTGTTTTGAGCTGCTTTCACTGTTCCACCTTATTACTTCATGGTTCAGCATGTTCAACACCCAACTTCTTCTTTATTAAACTTTATCTCTAGTTCTTAGTTTTCTCCTTATTCTGGTTGGCTAGGCTCCACCTAGCTTCTTCCTCCCGTGGTCCCATGGAGAGCAGCTGTGGACCAGCCTCACAGAAGAAAGAAATGAGGTGGTTCTTGGTTTCAGTGAGCTGTTTTTTGTAGGGTGAGGCCCAAGATGTGTTTGCCGTGAAGTGCTTCTTGGTTTCTTGTCCAGGCATTACCTTATTGAGCCAATCCTGTTCTTGCCAGTTGGCCCCATTCTGGTCATTTTCTCTCCTGAACCATATCTGCCATGGCTACTGTTTTCATGCTTTCCCAATGAGTTTTCCTGTCTCACCCGTATCCACTTTGTTTAGATTGTGATACGTGCAAAGTAGAAGTGGTAATTAGTAATTATGTGCAAAGTATTCTCATATGTCCAGAAGCCAACATCATTATTTCTAGCCCCTCATACCTACCACGGGGCTGTGGAGAATCAGACATTTATTTCTTCAGCCCTATTTGAGTAAAGTCCTACCTAAGGCAGAGAAGAGTCATCAGGTCTCCGGAGCCATGTGTTCTTGGCTTATTAGAAGATTTATTTCCTTTTATACAAGCTACATTGTATAGTAGTCCTCCATTTCATAAACAAAATAAACTTTGCTTGAAAAAAATTGCAAATAGCACTTGGAGTTTAGTGAAAAGGCCACTTCTGCCTGCCCTGCCTCTGTCTCACCCCCAGACAATAGGACAGCCACTGTTAACCATTTACATTTCTTTGCACAACAGTGCATCTGTAAGTCACACTGTCTAGTCTGGAGCTTCTTAGGGTGTCCTGTTAGTATACAGGGACCACTTTTTGGGCTTTCTTCTGTACCCATATTTTCTGATCTCTTTACAGCTGCCTCTTGTGCTGTCCCACCAAAGTATGTGAATGGCTCTAAGTGGTATGGTCGTCGAAGCCAACCTGAGCTATGGGACTCTGTTACTGAAACCAAATATTCTGGAGCAGAACAGCAAGCCAAAGCCAGCCAGAAGCAGCAGCTCCGGCGTTCTGCATCTCTGGAAAGTGTGGAGGTGAGTCAGCCATCATATCCCACCTCAGTTTGCCCAATATGAGAGAAACAATATTTGAATTCATCATGGTCTATCATTTGCCCCAATCACCAGAGGCTATGGAGAGGCTGGCCACTTTTCCAGGCATCTTAATTTGCCAACCGGGGTTCACATTGTGAATCGTATTACACTTAAAATTATCCTAAGTGGAGCAGAGCTGTGGCTCAAGGGGTAGGGCCTTGAGTTGAACTACTCAGGGACAGTGCCCAGGCCTAAAGTTCAAGCCCCATGACCAAAATATGCAAACAGAATTATCCTAATTCTGATTGTCTAATCCTGACCACAGACACTTTTCACACTTGGAGCAGTGGAGAATTTATGCTTACATCCTCTGTTTCTTTTCTTCCTTATTTGCCACCAGTATCTTTTCTGTCATTGTAAGAAGCCAAGTTTTTACTGTTTATTATTAAGTAGTTGTACAAAGGAGTTATAATTTCATAAGTCATGTTGTGAATGCAATGCTTCTTGGTCAGTGTCTACCCCTTCCAATGTTCTTTCCCACTTTCCCCCTCCCACCTCTACCTTGGAGTTATATAGTTCATTTTTTGTTGGTTTTGGTCGGTCATGGTGCTTAAACTCTGGGCCTGGGCACAGTTCCTGAGCTCTTCAGCTCAAGGCTATCACCCTACCCCTGGGCCTGGGCACTGTCCCTGAGCTCTTTAACTCAAGGCTACCACCCTACCCCTTGAGCCACAGCCCACTTCTCATTTTCTAGTGATTAATTGGAGATAAGAGCCTTACGTTCTATAGGTTCTTTAGTTCTCGGGCTGGCTTTGAACTGCCATCCTCAGATCTCAGATCCTGAGTAGCTAGGATTGCAGGTGTGAGCTAATGCGCCTGGCATATAGTTCATTTTTTACATAATGTAAATTGGCTATGATGACTACATTTGCTCACCCTTCCTCCTTCCATGCATGTGCCAAGAGGCCAATTTTTATGGCTTTTCAAGAGTAAAATGTTAATGTGCTGAGGGATACAGAGGAATGATGTGTTTGATGCAGCTCTTAAGGTTAGGAAGTGGATATAACACATCTGTGGTTCCACATGCCTCAAAATATACCAAGGCCCCTACTTTGAACCTGGCAGAATGGAACCAGATTCCTCTTTGGAGCCTTGGGAGTTGACACATTCCCCTGCTTGTCTTGTGCCGTTCATTACAAATATCTGGGGACCAGCTACCACAGCCTTGCACACTTCCTGTAAGGAAATGTATCTGTGATACAAGTCTATAGCTTTTGAGGCAATCATGAACTCTGAAGAACCATTGTTCTTAGTGGTTATGTCAGTGATAGGAACTTCTGACAGATAGGGCAGTATTAGGAAGTTATCTTTTGTTGTTTGTGTTTTTTTTTTCAAGTTCTGGAGCTTGAACTCAGGGCCTGGGCACTGTGCTTGGGCTTTCTCAAAGCTAGTGCTCTGCCACTTGAGCCACAGCACCGCTTATGGCTTTTTCTGTGTATATAGTACCAAGGAATTGAGCTCAGGGCTTCATGCATGCCAAGCAAATACTCTACCACTGGGTATGCTTCCAGCAGGAAGCTATCTTTAGTAAGGTCTTTAAAGGTCTAAAGTGCTTAGTACATTTTGAACATTTGGTGAGGCCAAAAGGAAGACTATTCTTTGGGGGCTGCTAGATCTGGGTAATGCCACCAAGTCTAGGGCCACCTTTTTTTTTTTTTTTTTCCTAGTCCTGTGGCTTGAACTCAGGGCCTGGGCACTGTCCTTGGACACTTTTTGCCCAAGGCTAGCACTCTGCCACTTGAACCACAGTGCCACATCTGGATTTTTCTGTGTATGTGGTACTACTGAAGAATTGAACCCAGGGCTCTGTGCATACAAGGTGAGCACTCTACCAGTAGGCTGTGCTCCTGGCCGAGGGCCTCCTTTTTTAATTCTCTCACTAACTTAGGGTCTCAGATGCAGAGAACTGAGTGGGTTTGCCTGTCCTTAGGCTCAAGGTACTTCACCTCCATTGTGCCACATTGTGCTTTTGCCATCTTTTTTCTTTTTCTTTTCTTTTTTTTTTTTTTTGCCAGTCCTTGGCCTTGAACTCAGGGCTTGGGCACTGTCCTTGGGCTTTCTCAAGGTTAGAGTTCTACCACTCGAGCCACAGCAATACTTCCAGCTTTTTTCTATGTATGTGGTACCAAGGAGTCGAACCCAGGACTTTGTGCATGCTAGGCAAGCACTCTACCAGTAGGCCAAACTCCTGGCCCACTTTTGTCATCTTTGAGCCTCAAAAATAGACACAGGGTTTGGGATTATCAGTTGAACTGGATGCACATGGAAATTAGGATAACGTATTTGTTGCCACCTTGGATTCTGGCCTTTAACATTCAGTGCCAGCTTTGAAGGTATTCCACAATTAGTTGTGGGGACATACAAAACTTGGTCAGAAGCAGACTATGACTTTGGCCTACTAACTTAACCAGTGGACATAAGATTTTGACTTAAATCACGTGTTCTCAATGTCTTTCTGTTTTGCTTAAATGCAAGCTTGCAACTGCCACCAAAGGTTACATTGCTTGCTGTTTAGTGTGTGTCTCTAGAGACACTTCTGTTTGCTGACCTGAAACACATGATAAGGGCGAGTGAAGAGAGCCACGATGTTACAAGACTTAGTGGGGGTGGAGGGAGTTATCTTATGACTGGAACATTGACCAGCTCCTGTCAAATGCTGCCTTCTGAAGCTAGTTACATTGCCTCATGCTAATGTAGGGAGGCCTTTTCTTCTATTAGGATGTGAAGTTTTTACTGTGTTTTTCAATGTGACTTGCTGATAGCTTAAGTTCATGTTGAGGAGTATGCAGAAAGAAATGTGTATTCTTTCCTACGTCTGAGTCCTGTACTTCTGAGAGGCATTGATCCATGTGGCACACTGCATGCTGCTCAGTGGGAACCATACCCTGTGAGAGCTCTGTCTGCATTTGCCAGCCTGAAATGCATCCCTATTCTGCACGTCCCTGCTGGTCTACACACACTGGTTCTCATTGGAGGATTCATATTCTTCTCTTTTTAGCAGGGGCAATTGTGGGGCTTAAACTCTGGGCTTGGGCATTGTCCCTGAGCTCTTCAGCTCAAAGCTAGTGCTTTACCACTTGAGTCACAGTGCCACTTCTGGTTTTCTCACAGTTAATTGAAGATTGGAGTCTCATGGACTTTTTGTGCCCAGGCTGGCTTTGTTTTTGTTTTTTGCCAGTCCTGGGCTTAGGCTCAGGACCTGAGCACTGCCTTTGGGTTTTCTCAAAGCTAGAGCTCTACCACTTGAACCACAGCACTACTTCTGGCTTTTTTCTATGTATGTGGTATCAAAGAATTGAACCGGGGTCTTCGTGCATGCTAGGCAAGCACTCTACCACTAGGCCAAACTCCAGACCCCTGGGCTGGCTTTGAACCATTGATCCTCAGATCTCAGCCACCTAAGTAGCTTGGATTATAGGCATGAACCATTGGCACCTGGCTTTATATTCTTCTCTTACGTTTTCCACAGAGCCTCAAGTCAGATGAAGAAGCTGACAGTGCCAAAGAACCTCAGAATGAATTATTTGAAGCACAAGGTAATCCTGTAGCCTGTGTTTGACTAGTGGTTTGATAGCCCAGAGTATGAGGTCATTGGATAGGGTATAAGAATAATTTCACTGGACCCTTTGGTTAATCTCATATTGTTACTATATCTGACTTTGTTACCTGGTATATTGTATATATGTTTATTTGTTTATTTGAAATAGGAAAGGGAAGGGAGGAAAACAAGATGATTGGGAGGGGTAAGGGGTTGGGAAATGGGAACAAAACATGAGAAGGGATATCAATGTGTGAGAAGTAATGCACCTACTATCTGGAAAATGTAACTGTAACCCCTCTATACATTACCCTGACAATAAAAAATTAAAAAAGAATAGTTTCATTGGAAATGAATATCACAGATGATGTCTCCAGTAGGCCCACTTTCCAGGAGTGGTTAAGATGTTGACATCACACACAGTACTGTGCAATCACCTGAAGCAGTTTTGGCACCCTCTAGGGACCTGTCTTTTTCCCTGTTAGAATATAAGACAGGATTCCAATCTTGAGAACCTCATGTAGCAACCAAATGCCAGCAGCTAGAACAAGTAATGGACCACCAGAAAACACCAAGTGATGGGGAAAAGGACAACTCAACTTTCACTAGTGCTGTGGCCCTGTGATCCAGGGTAGAAATAGAAGCAAAGTGAACAAGGAGCCCATCCACATGTTCTGGGGTGCCATATGCCTGACATGTACCTGTGGGATATGTAACATAAAATTTTTTGTTTTTTGAGTCCAAGAGTGTAGCCTAGTGGTAGAGTGCTCGCCTAGCATGCACAGAGCCCTGGGTTCAATACCACATACACAGAAAAAGCCAGAAATGGTTCTGTGGCTCAAGTGGTAGAGTGCTATCCTTGAGCAAAAAGTATCCAAGGACAGTGTCCAGGCCCTGAGTTCAAGCCCCAGGACTGGCAAAAAATGTGTTTTTTTTGGTTCTTGCCAGGCAAAAAAAAATTTCAGGGATGCTTTTCATTTATTTTTCCTTTGATTTATCTTGTATTTCCCTATAATACTTCTGTGATTAGAAATGATTTTTAAAAAGATACTACTTAATTTCTACCTGGTCTGGGCAGACTATAACTGTGAAAACAAGAACCATTTCTGTAGCAAACTGCAAAGTCTAAAGATGGTATAGGACTATGTCCTACATTAGTGAGAAAAGGCCCTCAGCTATACGGGTGTGAAGTGTATAATGTGATGTGATACTGAGCCCTAAGGAACCTATCCTCCCCTGGCAATAGGCTCAAACTGGCCACCACTACTTTCCTTACAGCCTGAGGCTTAGAGGTGAAGGTCTTTACTGAGCCTGAGAACAAAAGTGAGGTTCATTTCATTCTTTTATGGCCACATAGTCCAAAAGTACTGGAATATAGCTTCTCTGAGGAAGAGACTGCAGTGCTCAGGCAGTGATTGGAGCTGACAAGACTCGGGATGAACTCTATAATGTTCAGTCTCTACTAAGAAGCATGAAGGCTGAGTTTGAAATCATGTGAGATGTCAAGGATCACTACGTGTGCATGACTTGGTGTCTCAGATGAGGTCTCCCTTTAAATAGCCTCTCAGCATGGCTGTACTTCTTTATAGCATGACATCTCAGGACCCCATAAGCAAGAATGAATTTGCCTCATGAATCGCATCTGTTCTGCATGTTCTGTTGTAGATAGCTGTCACAAAGCTGCCTACATGGGAGAAGTGCCACAGACTCCACTTACTGATGGGTGGTATCAAAGATTTTGAGGTCATGTGTTTGAACTGCCACATGGGGAAAGTTGAAAACATGTAGACAGAAGAGGGGAAGAGTTAAAACATGAAGGCATCAATGTATTTCATTAACCAGGAAAACTGGAAGTATCAGTAGACTTCCAGGGAACTGAGTCCTTAAAACCAGATCCATGAAGCCTGGGATGTGAGTACAAGAGGTCTTTGAAGAGGGGAGTGAAGGGAGAATATGATGCTTTAGAGTGTGGGGCTTCAACAAAGGATGAGTCTGGAGCTAGTTGAATATGGAAAGGGTTTTGTTTTTTTTTTTTTTTTAAAGACAAACATGTTAGGTGAGGACCTAGGAGACACCTGAATATTCCATCATGTATTTATTGGGCTTTTAAATCTGAATACTCCTTGCTCCAGGCCAGCTGCAAAACTGGGGTTCTGAGGTCTTTGGAATCCCTCGAAAGTCCTGCAGTCTCTCCAACACACCTGAGAGTCAAGTCCGGGAAATTTGGAATGAGTTGGGGGTTGGCAGCAGTGGACACCTGAACGAGCAGGAGCTGGCTGTGGTCTGCCAGAGCATTGGGCTCCATGGACTTGAGAAAGAGGTAAGGGGTCCAGGCGGTCCTTGTGGTACTCTCTGCAGTGATCCCAGTTTACTTGGGTCAGAAGTATCACCCCACTCTTCAGACTCTTAATTCAGTTCCGTCACTTCTAGTCTATAATTGTCCTCTCAGTGCTTCTTCCCAAGGTACCTTTGAGAATCTGTGTCTAACCTCACAAACTTCTATCAAGCATATTTGGCAATAATACCTTCACAGTTTTTGCTCTGGGTGTAGTAAACACCCTTTCCCCTTCTCTTCATGCATCAATTCTACCTGTCAGCTTTCCTGTGGCCCTCAGCAGCTGTGGTACCCACGTTCTTCAGTGGGCATAGGCAGAACAGCAGCTATGATAAGGTAGGCACCGACAACCTTGCCACATTTGTTCTTAAGCTGACGCCCTTGCTGGACTACAAATTATGTTTTCTGTATATATCAGCTTAGTGTCCAGCAAGCTTCTGTCCTCACTGGACACTGGATATCTGTGGCTCTAGAAAGTTTAGATGCTTCTCAGTCACAGAGGGCAGCAAGGTTACATAGGTCTCACGCCAAACCCCAAGTAGATTAGCCTGGCAATTTTTAATTTGGGGTAAGAACCAGATGACTTCCCTTGTTTAGGCACTTAGAGCCAGAGGCAGGAAGGGTGATGACCCTCCAGGTCTGAAGACTGATGGCTTTTGTCTAGGAACTTGAAGACTTGTTCAACAAACTGGATCAAGATGGAGATGGCAGAGTGAGTCTTGCAGAATTTCAACTTGGCCTGTTCAGTCATGAACCTGCGTCACTTCCAGAATCTTCTACTCCGATCAAACCAAGCAGGTCTTGGTCTCATTACCAGGTAAAACAGAACAACTAAATATTGAACCCTATAGTACCTACCATCCCTGATATTGAGAGTATTAACTGATCGGCCAGTACTCAGTTTCTCTGAGTTCCAAGGTTGTGGGGACAGCTTGGATTTCACAGCTTTCAGAGGATAATAAACAATGTGTTACGACAATCCCTCAATGTATCCTCACAGATACGGAATATACAGAAATACTTTTTAGTGAGACCATTCCCTTCTTTCTTCATTGTTGTGAAGTGAGGATGTTATCAACAGTTTCTGTTGGAGCTTGTCTCAGATGAGTTCTCAAAGTGCCTTAATTTTTTTTTTTAATTCTAGTTCTGGGGCTTGAACTGAGGGCCTGGGCACTGTTCCTGAGCTTCTTTTGCTCAAGGTGAATACTCTGCCCCTTGAGCCACAGCACCACTTCCTGTTTTTTCTGTGTATGTGGTACTGAGGAATCAAACCTAGGGCTTCATGCATGCTGGGCAAGCACTCTACCACTAAGCCACATTCTCAGCCAACTTTGATTTTTATCTCACCCAGATGGTGTGTCTCTAAGACAACAGGCTATAGGAAATTACTACCCTCTCCCCCCGATACTCCTTGCATTTGGTAGGCAGGCACTCTGCTGCTTAGGCCATATCCTCGGCACCTTTTTCTTTTTTCTCTCTAGTTGTTTCTTAGGTAGAGTCCCACATTTTTGCTCAAGGCCCATCTTGAACTGAAAACCTCTTATTTGTAGTCTATTATGAAACTCTAGGCACAGGCATGTACAATTGTACACAGCTTATTGAGTGATATTGGGTTTTGCTAACTTTTTGTTCAGGCTAATTGAACAAACTGCAGTCCTTCTTATCTTTGCCTCTCAAGCAACTGGAGGTATGCCAATTAGTGGCTTTATTTAGTGGCTGCTGGCCTGGCACTTTCTTGTACTCAGTACCAGGATTGCTCTAGGGACAGAGCACAGCATGTGTTTGCTTGTGGATGTGCTGTGGAACTAGTACTGTCCTCTACTGTAAAAGTTCATCTAAGAGCCTACATTTCTGACTAAAATAATGAGAATGGGTGAAGAAACTAGAGTCAGGTCTTTGGGTAGGGAAATGCTAGGTGCTGTTCCTTAGCTATTTCACTCAAGGATGACATTCTACCACAACTCCACTCCTAGATTTTTGGTGGTTAACTAGAGATAAGAGTCATATAAAGCTAGGTGCTGCAGCTCACACCTGTAATCCTAGCTACTCAGGAGGCTAAGATCTGAGGATTGTAGCTCAAAGCCAGCAGAAAAGTCTTCAAGACTCTTACCTCCAATTAATCACCAGAAAACCAGAAGAGGGTCTGTGGTTCAAAGTAGTAGCATGCTAGCCTTGAGCAAAAGAGCTCAGAGACAGCACTCAGTCCCTGAGTGCAAGCCCCACGATCGACTACAAAAAAAAAAAAAAGTCATATGAATGTGTCCAGTGACTGGAATCTTGTCAGCAAGCTGTCCCTAAGCCAGCCTGGCATATGAAGAAGACAGCAATGGGCTTCTTACCTGGTGACCTCAACTTCTGCAGAGGTCACACACAATCTAGAGTGTTCAAGAACTTATAGCCCCTCCATGAACATCTCAGGTCCTTTCCCTTCCCATCCATGGTTGCTCCTATCTTTTTGGGCACTGTGGACTCTGAGTTATTTTTCCTTACTATTTTGTGCTGTACACACATCTAGCTCATAAATAGCTGCATAGCATGCATATACCACTGTATACCCATAAACATCTATACATGTCTACCCACTGTATACATACATGCCCAGTTAATTGTGTACTCATTGTATACACGCTGTAGACATGTGACTTGCACATAAGCCTATATACTCATTGTACATGTACCATTACTACATCCTGCCCCCCCATATTCACCCCTCCCCCCACTGTGTTCACACATAGAGGCAGAGACTTTAGTGTGTACAGCAGAGTTCCTACCTTTCTGATGCAGATGCCGCCTCTCTCAGAACATCTTCATTGTTGTTTTGGGGGTACCAGAATGGCAGAGTGGCCTGCTAGGCTATAGGTTTGAGAAGTCAGTGTCTCTGCTAGCATGTTATGGCTTGGTTGGTCTCATGGAGGCAAACCTCAAATGGATTTGCTTCAGCACTACTCTTCTGCTGACACCAGAGGAGAGGTGGACAACAGGTTTGTCAGGTACATTTGGGTATGTATCTTTGTGAGTGGCTACAGCTATCTTTGGACATTTTGGAGCTTCCCTTTCTTTCAGTAGGCAGGAATAGTTAAGCTTCCACACAGCTCAGCAAATGTTCATTTCTAAGGGCCTGTGTGAAAAGATGAGGATACAGCGAGAGCAGTGGGTGAGACAAAAAGGACTCAATCTGCAGCCCTGCCTGGCAGATACTGAGTGCTGTAAGGAAGGACCGGATAGTAAGGACTATGAAATGGCTACAGGTTTTGGGGCCTGAGAAAAGGACAAGCCAAACTGGGGGAAGAACAAACTAGTAAGTGATGGAGAAAGTGTTTCAGGCTGCAGGACAGGCTTGGAATGCTGGGAAGAATATACTAGAGCTGATGCTTGGAGAGGAGGGCTGACAAGGTGGTCATGTACATGTGCAGGACGTGCGCAGTGTTTCTGGGTGTAGTGGAGGGGGTCCTGGGGGTCCTGAGCACAGCTGTCTGGTATACAAGAAATTCTTCCACCCTTTGTCTTACGATTCCAGACAGCAGAGGCTGTTGGTAAGCTCTCTACTTAGGACAGAAAGCAGTGGGAAATAATTCTTACCTTTGGATTTTTCTATTACTGAACTTTTACAGGTATTTTTCTGTCTGAGGGACTTGTTTGCATGTGTTATAAACCTGGGCAGGGCTCAGCCATGAACTGTGGCAATGAATTTGGGGAAATGTAGGATCCTTCTACCTTTTCATTTAAAAAAATTGGGGCCGGGAGTTTGGCTTAGTGGTTAAAGTGCTTGCCTAGCATGCATGAAGACCCGGGTTCGATTCCTCGGTACCACATACATAAAAAAAAGCCAGAAGTGGTGCTGAGGCTCAAGTGGTAGAGCTCTAGCCTTGAGAAAGTCCAAGGACAGTGCTCAGGCCCTGAGCTCAAGCCCAGGACTGGCAAAAAAAAAAAAATTATTGCTATTATAAAGGTATTGTACAGAGGGGTTAAAAATTACATAAGTCAGGTAAACAGTACATTTCTCTTTGGACAATGCCATCCCTTCTTTCTCTCTCTGTTTTTTCCTGTCACTCCCACCCATAAGTTGTATATAGTGTCCAGTCAGTACCACTGCTGCGTTTGTTTATCCTTTGTCCCTCCATTTCTGTACTTCCCCTACCCTCCCGAAGATATATAAATGAACAATCAAGACAAAAATAAAACAAAAACAGCAGCAACAACAAAAAAGCCTCTTGTTTCCATTACCTGGAATTCATTTTGATAAATATTATTTTGTATGATCAGATGCACATAGATATGGTACCTTCATGTTCCTCTCCAAAGGTTATCCTTTGGTCTCACTGTGTGTGGATGCCTAGAGGGCTGCATAATTTATCATGTCCCAGGTTATCTTAGATTTAGCTTTTGCATATGAGAGAAAACATGTACCTTTTGTCTCTCTGAGCTTGGCTTACCTCACTTAACACAATTTGTTCTAGGTCTATCCATTTCCCTGCTAGTGACACAATACTATTCTTTCTAATGGCTGTGTAAAATTCCGTTGTGTGTGGGCACCACATTTTTGGATCCAGTCATCTATCGTAGGACATCTGGGCTCTTTCCATAACTTGGCTATTGTGAATAGGGCAGCAGTGAACATGGATGTGCCAGTGTCTTTATAGTAATCTGACTTGTGATGCCCTCCCGGTAGATGCCCAGGAGGAGTGGTTATGGCTGGGTGGTATGGAAGATACATGTTTACTTTTTGGAGGACTTTCCAACTGCCATCCAGAATGGTCATACTCATTTACATTTGCACCAGCAGTGCAATAGGGTTCCTTTTTAACCACATCTTTGCTATATTTGTTGTTGGAATTCATGATGTTGGCTGATCTAACTGGGGTGAAATGGAATCTCAGTTGTTTTGGCTTGCATTTCCTTTATGGCTGGGGATGATGAGCATTTTCTTATATGTTTCTTTGCCATTTTTGCTGCTTCTTCTGCGAAGTCTCTCCTTTAGCTCCTTTACCCATTTAGTGATTGGCCTATTATTGGGTAGGGTTGATTTCTTGAGCTCCTTGTGTATGGAGATAGCAATTACTTCATTTTCATACCCTCTGCTATTTCCTTGCTCAGCTTACATTTTCTTGGCAGAACATGTGGGCTCTTAGTTTGTGAGTCAGGCACTTACTCAGCGGACAGATGTTAAAATTTGTGGTTCCAATTGAATAACAGTGTATTGACCAGAACTGATAGGCTACTGAGGCATGAGGCCTTTGGTGCTCAGGGGTCCTCAAGAGAGTGTCGGGGAAAGGATCAGAAGCCTTGGGTATAAATCTCAATTCCATCTCCTGCAGAATTATGTGATCTTGACAAAACCTGTGTGCAATGCCCATCTTCTTTTCTAGAAAAAGAAACAAATGATAATCACATAGCTGTCCTTTTTCAGAGAAAGTGCTGAGCAGAGGCTGGTGAGGGTAGAAAGTGTGTTATGCACGTAAAGATACTACACTTCAGAATACTGCATGCTCAGACTGTCTTTCTTTTCAATGTGCAGGTCCTGGAGGAGAATGGCTGCCATACCACTACCACCTCATCCCTTGTGTCTGTGTGCTCGGGTCTATGCTTCTTCTCCAGCGTTGATGATGGCAGTGGCTTCGCATTTCCTGAGCAACTTATTGCTGCATGGGCCCAGGAGGGGATTCAGAATGGCAGAGAGATCTTGAAGGTTTGGAATTCACTACTTACAGCTGCACTGTTGGGTGGCTGGCAATCATAAGGCTAAACAGGAAAAGGAAATGTGGAAGCTGTGTATTCACCAAGGAAGATAGATGAAGCACCTATGCAAGGGACATGACAGGGCTTGTGCTCTGTGCTAAAAATTCATTTAGGAGGGTCTGGGAATGTGGCTTAGTGGTAGATGCTTGCCTAGAATGCATGAAGCCTTGGGTTCCATTTCTCAGTACCACAGAAAAAGGCCAGAAGTGGTACTGTGGCTCAAGTGGTAGAGTGCTAGCCTTGAGAAAGCTCAGCAACAGTGCCTAGGCCTTGAGTTCAATCCCCAGGACTGGCCGGTGGGGAGTGGGTGAGGGGGGGAGAAAATAAAATTGACAAAACAGCTGGGCCCTGGTAATCCCATAATCTAGCTACTCAGGAGGCTGAGATCTGAGGATCACTGTTCAAAACCTGTCCAGCAGAAAACCAGAAGTGACATTGACTCAAAGTGGTAGAAGACTCACCTTGCAAAAAAGCTCAGGGACAGCACTGAGGCCCTGAGTTCAAGTCCATAACTGACCTCTTCTCCCTCCCTCTCCCCCCAAAAAGACAAAAACAACCAACAGAAACCTGAGAAAACATCAGTCTGAAAAAGTTCATTTGAAGGCAAATTCAGCATCCTATTCATTGCAACACTATTGCTACATCAGAAGGGAAATCTACAGACTAGTGACAAGAAATCCCCTTCTGTACAGTAAGAAGTCTTATCATTCACAGCGAGCCACAGTTCCTCCCAGAGTCCCCCAGAATGCCTGTACTGTTGTACCTGAATTCCTAGAACCCCGAAAAGACCACCAGAGGCCACAGTCAAAGCTAAAAAGCAAGGGTCGTTTATTTACGAGTCTAGACTCGGGCCTCCGAGTACCCATAGCCGGCAATGCTGAAAGGCCTTGAGTAAGAACTTTACACAGCTTTTATAGGGAAAGTACAATTACCTGATTGGCTATTTGATAAACCACTGGTCGAATCAGAGCTCAGATGTCTAACTACTGAGCACCAAGCTGTTGCCACCTGGAGTTCCAAGTACATGGGCCCTAAACAAGGGGGGAAGAGGTCATTCCCAGATCATGGAACAATCTTGGCACAACAGTACCAGTGTTTGGAACTCAGGGCCCTGCTCTAGCTTTCTTGTTTGGAGCCACATCTCCAGCCTGGATTTTTGCTTATTATTTTAGAGATGGAGTTTTGAGAATGTTTTTGTCCTCTTTGGACTTGATCCTCCTGATCTCAGCTCTCTTAGTAGCTGGATTACAGGCATGAGCCATTGGTACATGGCAAGGTTGTTTTTCTGTTCTTATTTTATAGATTTTTGTATAGTTAGCCACAAGATCAGCCTTCAGGATGTGGGTGGAGCTCTGGGGTTGCCACTTCAGAGCTTGAGAGGCATTGTCCTGGTGAGAGACAACACCTCTATCTCGAGGAAATGTTGCCAACTAGATTTATTACTTCTTCTTTTTTTAGGAGTTCTTATTTCTATCTCTAAATTTCACCATGCATTATTTTTCTAAAAAATGCCAGTTTTATAAAAATCTGTAAAGAAAGATAGCTTATCTTTCCTTCCTTCCATTTTAGAGATCAGGAGCTGGGTAGCAGCTGAAGGTTTGGTGGGATTGGTATTTTGAGATGGGATTATCACCAGCTCAGGCTGGTCTGGAACTCAAGAGCTCAATTAGCAGGGACTGTAGGCACATGCCATCCTGTCTAGCTTCATTTTTAACTTTTTTTTTTTCTTTTTGTTAGTCCTGGGGCTTAGACTCAGGGCCTAGGCTCCTCTCCTAAGCTTTTTTTGCTCAAGGCTAGTGCTCTATTGTTTTGAGCCATCACAATACTTTCATTGTTCTGGTGTTTAATTAGAGATAAGAGACTCAAGAACTTTCCTAACCAGGGCTAGCTTTGAACCACGATCCTCAGATCTCAGCCTCCTGTGTAGCTAGGATTATAGGAGTGAGCCAGTAGTGCCCAGCCAGTTTTATTCTTTAAAAGCTGTGACAGCAGTACTTAAGGAAGCACTAACAGAATGTTTTAAAAGCTTGGCAGCTGCTATCTCAAAGCAGATGTCTCAGGAAGGTGGAGCCTGCAAAGCACTTACATGAGTTGCTTCTCAGTATTCTTTTGGTCATGTGGGCCAGCCATGTTCAGAGTGGAAAGAAGGCCTCAGGTGGCCAGGGACACTGGGCCACTTGGAAACTGTCTCTCATACTTGGAGCAGTTATTTTCTTTTACTTGTGGTGGTGGTGATGGTGATGGTGGTCGTGTGTCCATGATGCTGGGACTGAAGTCCAGGCCCTCTTGCATGCTAGGCAAGAGTTCTACTCTTGAAGCATACTCTAGTTCATCAGTGTGGTTTTGATCCTTCTCTTCTTCATCAGGAAGTTGTTGCTACTGAGAAAGGTATGTTTGTATCCTAACAGGCCCAGACTTCTGTTATTCCTAGTGCTTTCAGTATTTAGGAGCAACCTGGCTAGGCATGGACCGTCAAGTCTCTCTTTTAGAAGTTACCCTAATAATTGATAGGAGCCAGGCATGCTACTGTGGCTTCTCTTGTATGTGTGTATGTTTTTTCAGTTTACTGCTGATACTGTGATACAAGAAAGTATAATAAAGTATCCATTTTAAAAATCATTTTCTGTACCTCAGCTTAAACAAGTTGTCATATTTCTCTTTATACAGTATGCAGCCATTAACTGGAGTTCTGTATTTGTACTTTTAGTGAAGCTTACTGCATGTAGTCATTAACTGAAGTTCTACATTTACACTTCTGGTACAAAAATACAGTCTAAAGCATACATTCACTAGATTTTTTTTTTTTTTTGCCAGTCGTGGGCTTGAGCTCAGGGCCTGAGCACTGTCCTTGGACTTTCTCAAGGCTAGAGCTCTAGCCCTTGAGCCTCAGCACCATTTCTGGCTTTTTTCTATGTATGTGGTACCGAGGAATCGAACCCGGGTCTTCATGCATGCTAGGCAAGCACTTTTAACCACTAGGCCAAACTCCCAGCCCCTACATTCACTAGATTTTTAACAAATGTATAATATATCTACATGACATACATCCCTCTATTAAAGATATAGAAAAGCATCTTATCTCATAGGCTTTTTTTTCTTTTCTTTTCTTTTTTTTTTTTTTTGTTAGTCCTAGGGCTTGAACGCAGGCCCTGGATACTGTCCTTGAACTTTCTTAAGGCTAGCACTCTACTAGTTGAGCCACAGCACCACTTCTGCTTTTTCTGTGTATGTAGCACACACTCTACCACTAGGGCATACTCGCGGCCCCTCATAGGCTCTTAGTGGTGCTTGCCACTGAACTTAGGTGTAACTGTAATTTTTAGAGGCTGGAGTCAAGAGTACTATTAGTTACTGGACAATGGAGTTAAGAGATGTGTAGTATTGGGGCCGGGAGTTTGGCCTAGTGGTAGAGTGCTTGCCTAGCATGCACGAAGACCCTGGTTCGATTCCTCGGTACCATGCCATGTACATAGAAAAAAAAAAAGCTGAGAGTGGTGTTGAGACTAAAGTGGGTACAGCTCTAGCCTTGAGAAAGTCCAAGGACAGTGCTCAGGCCCTGAGCTCAAGCCCAGGACTGGCAAAAAAAAAAAAAAAGAAAAAAGAAAACAAAATGTGTAGTGTTTACTTGTTAAAAAAAATATGAAGCTGAGTGTGTTGGCTCATGCCTGTAATCCTACCTACTCAGGAGGCTGAGATCTGAGGATCAAGGTTCAAAGTTCAAAGCCAGCCTGGCAATACAAAGGCAATACAAAGCCTATAAAACCGAGAGACTTTTATCTCCAACTAAACCTCTGGAAAATGGGAAGTGGTGCTTGGCTCAAGGGTACAGTGGTAGCCTTGAGTTAAAGAGCTAGGTATAGGACTATACCTAGGCCTAGAGTTCAACTTCCATGACCCTCCCACCAGCCCCCCCCCCCAAAAAAAAATGAGAAGCCTAGGCCGGTGGCATACACCTATAATCCTAACTACTCGGGGCTGAGATCTGAGGATCAGGGTTCAAAACCAGCCCAGGCACTAAAGTCCATGAAACTCTTATCTCCAATGAGCCATTAGAAAACCAGAAGTGGTGCTGTGGCTCAAAGTGGTAGAGTGCTAGCCTTGAACTGAAGAGCTCAGGGATAGCATGCAGGCCCAGAATTCAAGCTCTACAGCACAGAGAGAGGTGGGGGGGGGCGGTGAGGGAACACATATGATATAATTTGTTCTGTTCTACTAATTGTATTTTTTTAAATCCTGTATGTGCTGATATATACCTTTAATCCTAGCATTTGGGTAGCTGAGTGAGGAGGATGCAAGATCCAAACCAGCTTGTCTCAAAAAAAAATCTCTTAGAGTATGAGGATTCTCTTCTCTGGGAAATGTTTGCCTTTATCTTCCTCTTTATTTATTTATTCATATTTTTTTGGGGGGGGGAGGAGTCATGGGGCTTGAACTCTGGCCTGGGCAGTATCCCTGAGCTATTCAGCTCAAGGCTACCACCCTACCCTTGAGCCACAGCCCTAGTTCCCATTTTCTAGTGATTAGTTGGAGATAAGAGTCGCTCCTTTGTAGGCTTTGTATTGTGGGGCTGGCTTTCAACCTTGATCCTCAGATCTCAGCCTCCTGAGTAGCTAGGATTACAAGCGTGAGCCACTGCACTCAGCTTTTAACTTCTTCTTTTGATAGGTCATTTTTCTGCCAACAAAATTACCCATCTATAATTATGTATCATAGAAGTATATGAATGAGGAAACTTCTAGTTTAGAATGACAAACAATCATTTGGCTTAAGCAAAAGAACGTTATAGGCCTTAGTGGGCAGCCAGGGGTTTTGTAATTCAGGTGCCATGGGATCTGGGTCATGTAATGGAGTTGGGATCTTTCTCCCTCTTCTCTCATGCTTTGTGGTGGTGTAAGCTGTAGGCAGGTCTCTTCTATGGATCTTAAAACTGTTGGTTCCAGAGGGAAGAAGAGTCCTACTCCCCTCGTCTCTATCTCAGTCCCTGTGTGGTGCTTGAATGGGATATGTCCCTGCTTGTATATCACACTTTGTCCAGGAAAGAGAGCTCTTATCTAGCCTTAATTGCACTCACCCTTTGAGTATACAAGGGAACTGTGGTACAACAGGGGCTGTGGAGCACAATGGTGACAGCCCATCAGAATTACTTACAGTTGAATCATTCCCCCAGGAGATAGATACTTTGGTAGGTAGGAACAGTGCAGCTGCTGGCTACAATAGCCACTATGGGTCTAGGCTCCTGGACTGTCATTGGAGAATAAGAGAATGTATTTGGAGATGTCCCTCATTTTCTCATGCTCAGTAGGGCTTGCTCCTTCTAGAGCCTGGACTTCAACGTGGAAGAGAAAGTGAACCTTTTGGAGCTGACCTGGGCCCTTGACAACGAGCTTCTGACTGTGGATGGTGTCATTCAGCAAGCAGCCCTGGCCTGCTACCGCCAGGAACTGAGCTACCACCAGTAAGAGCCCTCATGGAACTAGGGATGGAGTATAGCTGGCCAGACCCACCTCTGGGAAAATTCAGGACATACCCTCCTTCCCTCTTCTGTCCCACTGGTTGGTCCTGGAATGTGAGAGCTCCATGCTCTACCTATCTCCTGTACTCCTTCCCTTGAGCTTTGACTCAGAAGCAGAACCAAGGGAATAGCTGTGCAGAGAAGAAGAAATGAATGTTTTCCACATGTCCAGAGAGGCAGGCCTAAGGGGCTTATTGACTGTTCACTGGTTACTATTTTTTTTTTTTTCATTCAGTCGTGGAGTTTGAACTCAAGGCCTGGGCACTGTCCTTGAGCTTTCTCAGGACTAGCACTCTACCCTTGAGCCACAATACCACTTCTAGCTTTTTTGTGTGTATGTGGTAGTGAGGAATTGAACCCATGCTCGGAAGGCACTCCACCACTAGGCTACACTCCCAGCCCAATTTTTGTTGTTGTTTGTTTTTGATTGGTCATTGGGCTTGAACTCTGGGCCTGGGTACTGTCCCTGAGCATTTCAGCTCAAGACTAGTACTCTACCACTTGAACCACAGCGCCACTTCCAGTTTTCTGGTGGTTAATGGAGATAAGTCTCATGGACCTTCATACCAGGATTGGCTTTGAACCACAAACCTTAGATCTCAGCCTCCTGAGTAGGCTATGATAGGATTACAGGCATGAGCCATGGCGCCCCACTTATTTTGGTTTTTGTGTCCACAGAATTGAACAATCACTACCTCCTTGATGCTCATGCTTGATGTGATGCTGAGAGATCTATTTATCATGGTCCTTCCTCAGCCCGTTATTGGAGTCTAAGGACATGAGTTTGAATCTCATCCTGCTGGAGCTCTCATTCTACTAGAGCTCAGTGGTGGGGAGGTAGTCAGCCAGGGACCTGCTTCCAAGTACAGCCAGAGGACTCGCAGGCTAAGGCTGGCAAAGGAAAACAAGTCCTTTCCAAACAGCAGAACTGGGCTAACATGTTTTATGCTAATTACACTGGGTTTTGGTTTAGTTGAATATTTAGATTTTCTTTTTCTAATTGATGTTCTGAAGTTCTGAAAAAGATTGACAAACCAAAACTCTAAGACTCTAAAGATTGCTCCATGTCAGGTATAGTCAGACGGGCCTTCTCTCAGGCAGCTCTGCAGACAACAGCAGAAGCAAGAGGGAGGAGCCTAGTGCTCTTTCCAAGGGGAAAAGTCTCCAGAGTAGCAGGAGCCACAGATGAGTTATATAGAACTTTATTCATTTGGGCCAGGTGACCATAGTCAAGGTCACATACACATAGCACCTTTTTCTCTGGGTGACTTGCCTGCCCTTGTCCAGATGCCAAGCTTCCAGAGCAGGGCTGTAGTAACATAAAGAATACTGATAGCCAGCCTGCTCCTTTTATGTGTGCTGTATGCCCAGAGATTAGTTCTCTAATGTTCTGAGCCTGTCTGAATGTGTGGCATACGGCAGGGCTCTAGGCTTAGACTTTGTAGAATAAAAAGCCTGAAAACTTCATGAGTCATTTGACTGGCCCATCTCACACTCTCTATCTCTGTCTCTCTGTCTCTCCCTCCCTCTCTCTCTTTCTCCTTCTCTCTCCTTCTTTTCCTTTCTCCTCTCTCCTTCCTCTGATTCCCTCTTCTCTCCTCCTTCCCCTTCTTCCCTTTTCTTCCTCACCTTTCCTCCCTCTCTCCCTCCCTCCCCCCACCTGTCTGCATGCCCATCTGTAAAGTGGACATAACAGTTATAAAACATGTCCCAGGAAGTGGTTGCGGAGACAGCTAGGTTAGTACACATTTGGCCCACATGTGGCTTGTTAATGCAGCTGTTTTTATAATTTACGCAGACATGGAACTCAAAGGGCTCAGAATAGGCTCAGGGTCGGGGCATGTCAGTCTGTTGGTATGGCCTGCATCTGACCTGTATCCTTCTCATGGCAGAGGGCAAGTGGAGCAACTGGTGCGGGAACGGGACAAGGCAAGGCAGGATCTGGAGAGAGTTGAGAAGAGGAACCTGGAGTTTGTGAAAGAGATGGATGACTGCCATTCTGCCCTGGAGCAGCTCACAGAGAAGAAGGTCAAGTAAGTTTTGGGCCCAGTACAGCAGCTCCTGGGCAGTCAAAGCAGTGAATCCTTATCTGGGGCTTCCCAGAATCCCCATCTAAGGACAGAGGGTATACACAGTATGCCCAGAAGCCAAGGATAGAAGGCTGAGGCCCATAACTGGGGGCCAGGGACCCTTTAGTTCCCAACATAAAAACCACAACACGGTTGATATTTTCATAATTAGGCAAGTCAAAAACAAATTTATCCTCTGCCTCTTGCTATGCAGCTGTTTGCACCAGCTTCCCTGCCACCAAGCAGCCAAACATGGCAATGGCGGCAATGGCAGCAGTGGCAGTGGCTCTGCTCAGCTGGCGGAGCTGCAACAGAATAGGAATCTAATGGCTACAGTCCTAATGGAGCCCAGGAGCCTTCTAGAATTTGCCAGAGGAAGCCGGTCCCACTACTACATACATAGTGATGGTGCTAGAGGCATGGAACACTTTTTGCCCCCCACAACCTCTCAGGCTATCCCTTCTTTCTTTCCTCCCTCCCTCCCTCCCTCCCTCCCTTCCTTCCTTCCTTTTTTTGTGCTAGCATTTGTACTCAGACCCTAGTGCCAGGCAGTCTGCCCCTTGAGCCATGCCTTCAAACCCTTTTTTTTCTTTTAAGTTATTATTTAGAGTCTGATTTTTTAGCTAGTGGCCAGCCTGGGCCATAATTTTCCTGCCTATGCTTTCTGCACAGCTGGGTTTATAGGCCCATGCCATTACACCAGAATTACTGATTGAGATGAGATCTCACTAATTTCTTGCCTTGATCCACAGTCCTTTCAGTGTCCACCTCCCAAATTGTTGGAAGTATACTGTGAGGCATCATACTCAGCCACTTTAAAATGTCCTTGACATTTTTTCCTCTGTATACATAATTACTTGTAAGATGACACTGTATTTTATGTATTTTTCATCCATTTAAAAATGTCTTTGATTTCTTTTATCTGTATACATTATTACTTGTGAGATGGTTGTATGTACTTTTCTGATAGCTGCAGAGCATCTAGTCAAGTGGGTCTGCTATACTTTAACTTAATTATTCCCTTTTTGTGGCATATTTGAAAGGCTTTCAAAAAGCATAATTACAGAATCAAATATGATGTGGTAGATTGTAAGAATAATCATTTTGCTAGGTGCTGGTGGCTCAGGCCTATAATCCTAGCTATTCAAGAGGTTGAGATCTGAGGCTCATGATTCAAAGCCAGCCTAAGCAGGAAAGTTTGTGAGATTCTTATCTCGAGTTAACAAGCAAGAAAAGAAAAAAAAAAAGCCAGAGTGATGTGGTGGCTCAGGTGATAGAGCATTATCCTTGAACTAAGAAGCTTAGAAATAGTGCCCAGGCCCTAAGTTCAAGCCCCAAGACTGTCAGACACACACAAAAAAGAATAGTAATTTTTAGACTACTCCAGGGACCAGGAATTTAGCCTAGTATAGAGTGCTTGCCTAGCATGCATGAAGACCGGGTGCTCAAGTGGTACAGTTCTATCTAGACTTGAGAAAGCCTAAGGACAGCACTTAGGCCCTGAGTTCAAGCCCCAGGACTGGCCAAAAAAAAGACTACTCCAAATGTTTGTGGAATAATCAAACAGACATATTTGTAGTATCCCCCCCCCCCTAAGCAACAGCTACCTTGTATCCTTTATTTCCTTCCCCTTTGTTTGTTGTATCTTTAAAGTTATGAGCTGAGATTTTTAAAGACTGGGCTCTGTGAACTGGAAAATGAACCTATATCTTTGCTTATGTTTGGTCCTGGCCCTGCCAAGTCTTCTGGTGAAGTAATAGGCTCATTTCTCTATAATCAAGATAGAGCTAGTATGAAAAATCTGTGAAGCAGCTGTTTCAGTGGTAACACTTAAGATTTGAACTTGTTTTTCCATGAGAGAAAAAGTTGCTGCTAAAGGTCAATGCAGAATCTGAGGGAAGATGTCCCTGCTCTCCCTCTACTTGGGGAATTCACTGTCCATGCTCTATTTTTGGCCTGCTTTCTGAGGAGGGAGGTTGATTTTTATGTGCATCTGGTGTAAAAGGCTGCTGTGGACCTATGTTTGTAAAATGCAAGAACAATAGGTGGAAGGCTGAGCATCAGTTGGACCCATTCCATGAAACTCCATATTCTCACTTATTCCAGGGATAGGAGAAGGGCTTCTGATATTTGACACATCTGATCCACTAGTACCCCTTGCCTAGAGGTTGTGAGGAAGGAGTACCCACCACCACCAGGCCTTCCCTCCTCCTAGCATGGGCAGTTCACATGCTGAAAACCAAACCCATATTCTGAGTAGGGTGATAGAGTCCAAGGTGGTAAGATGAGAACTGAGGGCAATGGGATTCTGAGAAGGGAGGGGTCCTGAAGAGGCAGGTGGTACCTTCAAGAGCCCCAGTGTGAAGTGTGTGCTGTGTTTCAGACACCTGGAGCAGGAGTACAGGGGAAGGCTGAGTCTCCTACGATCTGAGGTGGAGATGGAGAGGGAGCTCTTCTGGGAACAGGCCCGCAGACAGAGGTCTGTGCTGGAGCAGGATGTGAGCCGCCTGCAGGCTGAGGAGGTCAGCCTCCGAGAGAAGCTGACTTTGTCCCTGAAGGTAAGTGGAGGTACATCCCAGGGGTTCCTTATTTAGATGGAAAGAGCAAAATGACATTACCTTCTTAGTCAGAGCAGTGCTCTGGTCTTTCAAGGAATTCCTTTTATTCCTTCCTTTGGCTCTTACTCTACTCTAGGCCAAACTGACCTGAATGCAGAGAGGGCCAGCCATTATACACAGCATGGCTGCATCCCAGGGTCTAGGCGTACCTAAAGACATAGCCTGCCAGGCTTGTGGCCTGGAGCAGACCTGGCTTCTGTGGGCTTTGGTTCATGTCCCAGGCCCTACACTCATCCTGTACTAAGCTTCAGTGAGCTGTCCAGGCTGTGTGGATAGTTGAGACACAGGGGTACTCACCCATGTGCCTAGGCCCCTACCCGGAGGCCCAGTGTTTTCTTCTTTTTAACTTAGAGTCATGTAACCTCTTCTATATCTGTCCTGGTTCGCTTCAGTCTCTGCTTTTTCAGGGACCCAACTTAGCTGGGTCCTGGAGAGTCCTTTTGACCCTCTCAGCCTGTTCCTTAGTGCCTACAAGAACTCTCCTCTTGAGTTCCTTGCTGGACTTTTAGCCATTACTGGTGTTACTTAAGATACTTCATGTAGATCGATAGCACCTTAGAAATGATATACTATTTATGGTGTTACTGAGCATGGAGTTGGGGGAGAAGCAGAGACAATGGGAAAGCTTTGAGCTTTGGTGGGGACCTGTCTCTCTGGGAGGCATGTTCCATGGTGCAGTCCTGCCTCTTTAGCACAAAGGCCTTGCCTCTTGAGGGTTTTCTCCTGATTATGAATGCTCCTGGGAACAAGCCTCTAATTTAAGTGACACCAAGACCTGCCAATAACTCCCTCCTTTGCTTAATGGGCCCAATGGACATCTGCCTATGTCTCCTAGGAAAATAGTCGATTACAGAAGGAGATTGTGGAAGTAGTGGAAAAACTTTCAGATTCAGAGAAGCTGATCCTGAAACTGCAGAATGACCTGGAGTTTGTGCTGAAGGATAAGGCAAGTCCTTTTGTTGGTTGTGGGCTTGAAAAAAAAAATCTTGAAAATGAGTACGTGCATGATTGAATTTAGTTACTTGCACTGAAATTCAAGACTGGATGGAAATTAACATAGTGACCTTGCCTTTTGTGCCTTCATGGCAATATGACGTCCCATCTATCAGCTATGCCCAGCACTTTGCAGGCTTTTTAGTAGCATGCTAGGGCTGTCAGATTAGGGAAGCTGGAGCTCTTTTATTAAGAAGCACCCAGACGGCTTTACTTGTCTGTTCCAAGGGGAGAGCAGAGACTTCCCAGATACATGGATGAGGGGCGGGGAGGAAGAGGAGGATCTGAGAGATTGTCCTGGAAGTGCACAGTCTGTGGGAAGGAACCAATCAGGTTCTCAGAGCCAGGGCTGGAGGAGTGGGAGGGGGTTCTACCTAGTCTGAGGCTCTGCCCATCCTTGCCTGTTCTTGTCTGCTGACCTTTGAATCCAGGGCTTCATGCATGCTTATTTGCCTGGCTTTCTGACATTTAGCTGGAGCCACAGAACACAGAGCTCCTAGCCCAGGAGGAGCGGTTTGCAGCAGTCCTGAAGGAATACGAAGTCAAATGTCGGGTATGTGCCTTCCCAGCCAGTTTACCTATCCAGAGCAGTTCTGTGTCCTGCAATATAGGACTGAGGCCCTTGTTCAAAAAGAAATATACTCATTACATGACCTTTGTAACTGTAACCCCTCTGTATATCTCCTTTACAATAAAATCTAAAAAGATAGAGCTCTATGTATCTATGTATGTATGTATCTAGCTAGCTAGCTATCTTTCTATCATTGGTGTGAACATATTAGGTCCTATTTTTCCCAATGGTTTACCTATACAATTCTTTTTTGTGTGGGCCTAGGGATCAGATGTTTGTGTTGTTCCAGTAGGCTACACGTTCAGCCACAATAGTGTCTAATTCATTAGAGAGCTTAGAAATTTTGATACACAAGTTATATAAGATTTGACCAATGACAGTCTCAAACTTCCAAAAACTGCTTCCTGGTATTACAGTTGAACCTCATTCTCATTCTTTTTTTTTAATTTAAAGAATTTATTAACATTGATTTTTATATCATATTTCAAATGACGTGTTTAACAAACAAGTAGTAAAAAAGGGAATCTCTATATACAATCACTGGCACTTAGATTTTAGAACATAATTAAAATTAGGCTGAGGGTTTGTATGTCATAGATACATATTAATCTATGTAATGAAACATGTCCATAGAGTCATAATTTTTTTTACCAGAGAGACAATTACTAATCTTTATTGTACAGAAAAGTTGAAGGCCATATACAAATGAGATGTTTGGCAGCTAGAGTTATGCAGATTCAAACTGAAGAAATCCTCATTTTTATGGACATACAGTATAAAAACAAACACTAAGAGTTGCAAGAAGAAACTCAACTTCTGTCTTCCAATTAAGACAAAGCTTTCTACAGGGAAACCTAGTTTCAGTTCATGTCAAATTGTTTAGATGGCAAGAAAATCTAAGCCAAGTAGAGATAATATCTAGAATATGGTTTGAATTTTGATAGAGCCAGATTAAAACTCTGCTCTGTCTCTTAGAATGTTTCGATTTATAATTTTTATTTTCTATTAACTCAAGTTAAAATAGAATTTTGGAATTATTTTTTGTCGGTCATGGGGCTTGAACTCTGGGCCTGGGAGTTGTCCCTAAACTCTTCAAGGCTAAGAGTCATAAATTTTTATGTCTATGTAGTTGTGTTTATATTTCCAATACCATGTCCATAGCATTGGGGATGCAAATATTGAGTCCTCACTCTTACACTGTTTGGATCTAATAGCCACATATTAAGGATACCATGCGCCTTTTGTTCCTTTGGTCTTGATTTACTCTTTTCTTTATGAGCTTGCTTTTCCCCATTAACCATGTCTCAGTGACATGCCATCATCATTTTTGTTGTTTTGTTTTTTGTTTTGTTCACTCCTCCTGTAAAAGCAACATACTCAAGCTTACCTTACAGTGTGCCTGCACTCACTCCGGAATCTGCCATTTCTCCAAGGAGTTGTGGTTCTTTTCATGAGGGAATTATTTTAGAGAATAACTTGCTTGATGAGTATATTGCTCCTGGACTTCACTGCTTCTTGTCTGAGGGCATATTTTTCATTCAGTTTTCAAATCCAGAAGGTAGGCAACCTTGTGCCTCTCCCATTGTGCATCTCCCCGTCTTCCCAAAGTCATACCTCAGGGCATTCCTTGTACTTTTTTGTTGTTGTTGTTGGCTGTGGGGCTTGAACTCTGGGCTTGGGTGTTGTCCCTGAGCTCTTTAGCTCAAGGCTAGCACTCTACCATTTGAGCCACAGCTCCATTTCTAGTTTTCTGGTGGTTACTTAGAGAAAAGAATCACATGAATTTTTTTGTGCCCAGGCTGACTTTGAACCAGCATCCTCAGAGTTCAGCATCCTGAATAGCTAGCTACTGGTATGAGCCACTGGCTCCCAGCTTCCTTGTATTTTGTAATAGGAGTGTGTGTTAGCAAGGATGCCATGTTTTTCCTTGATGCCAAATTCCCTTTCTATGTATTGTCACTTCAGTGATGCCTTTTTCAGCCATTAATCTCAGTCCTTTTTAATTACCCCCACTGTAGGTCTCAGCCCTGAGAGAGTTTTCACTGCTGTGTTAGAATAGCGTGCTGTCAGATAACCTAAAATTGATTTTCCTTTTAAGCACTTACACACCAACTCCTAACATGCCCAATTCTTCCTGTTTCCTGGATGATTCTATAGCCTCCATGTGTGTGTTTAGTCCGCTTTGCCCCACAGCCAGCCTAAAGGCTCTACCTTCATCTCTCATCTCCTAGAACTGCTTAGTGGTATTAAGCATCATTGTCACCCCTGATTTCCTTTGAGCTTGCTTCTCCCTGATAACCAGATCTCCCACTCTCTCTAAAAAAATCCTCAAAGATTCAGGGTCCACAAATCCTAAGGTCTACAGGACATGCTTGTCACAAAAGTATCTTTCTGTCTGGGGAAATAGTACCTCAAAGTTTCCTCAGTGTCATTCCTCAAATAAATTGGCATAGGTGGCTCAAGCCTATAATCCTAGTTTATGCAAGAGGCTGAGATCTGAGCATTAAGGTTCAAAGCTAGTCCAGTTAGACAAATCTGAAAGACTCATCTTCACTCGTATCACTTGACCTGTGGCTCAAGTGATAAGGGTGGCTTCGGTGCCACCCTTGAGCTAAAAAGTTGAACAAGAGGGGCCGAGAATTTGGCCTAGTGGTAGAGTGCTTGCCTAGCATACACGAAGACCCGGGTTTGATTCCTTGGTACCGCATACATTTAAAAAAAAAAAAAGAGGCATTAGTGGTGCTGAGGCTCAAATGGTAGAGCACTAGCTTTGAGAAAGTCCAAGGACAGTGCTCAGGCCCTGAGCTCAAGCCCAGGACTGGCACAAAAAAACAAACAAACAACAACAAAAAAAAACCCACAAAAAAAAGTTGAACAAGAACATGAAGTTGTGGGTTTAAGCCCAATACCAGCACAAAACAATGATGTGTATTATGTATAATAGGATCCCTGTTCTCTTCCCCTGCCAGCTCCCTCTATGGAGGCACCTACTACCTTCACCAGTTATACCTAGTCTAAGTAGCCATGTCTTCTGAGAGTTCTGGCTTTCTGGAACTGCTGAATTTGTGGGATATGTATATATTCTCAAAATGCCATTTTTGGCATTCTGTGGATGTTGTCTTACAGATCGGCACTTACTAGTACATTCATGCTGTGAACTCCCACATCATGGAGACATGCAGTTTCAAGTTATCTTGTAGGCATATTAACGTTCTTAAGTAAAAACTTAAATCATGCTAATTTTCATGCTGTATGGATGTATGTGCACGTGCGCGCATGCATGTGTCGGGGTCTTTCTTTCCCGGTCCCTCTCAATCAGCAGGAGGGACAGGGAGAACACACCCTGACCAGCATGAGCCAAGTGAGGAGAGGGCCCACTGACCACCCTCATCCAGCCCTCCCTCGCTGGAGCACAAACAGATGCGTCAGGGAGCTCCATCAAGGCAGGAATCCTAAATCCCCCCAAAAAACCCTATTCAGGAAGTCCCTCTAGCTAATATACCCCCACTGTAGGTCTCAGCCGAGAGTGATAAAGCAATAACACATTTGTAACCAATGGTAATCAAGTCTTGCACCCTGCCTCTTGCGTGTTGCCTTGCCTCTCAGCAGAAAGTTATTCACAATACCGATGATATAGCTCAAAGTTAGACATGGCGTTACTCGGCCCCCAGCACACACGTGCTTTCTTTGTTGGTTTTGGGGTTTGAACTCTGGGCCTGGAGATGAGTCTCATAGACTTTTGTGCCCAGGCTGACTTTGAACTGTGATCCTCAGATCTCAGCCACCTGAACATCTAGGATTCTAGGCACAAACCACCAGCACCTGGGTTTGTAGTATATTTTATTTAGTCCAGTATATCAGATATGTTATTTAAAAAATAATTTATATCCTTTTTTGGTGGGGGATAAGCCTTTGAAATCAGGAGCTCAACAGCCTCCATAGCATACAACTTTGTATTGGACAGCTTGGGACCAGATGAACTATATAAGGCTAAAAGTGTTGTGATGGTCAGGATCAGTTAGGAGTGGAACAATACCTGTTCCAAAGGCTGGCCCAGCACCTCTGACATCCTGGCCTGCTTTCTCTCAGAACAGAACTTCTCCCTCCTTGAAAGAAGCATGCATAGTCTCACTAGGAAATTGAGTGAGTGCTTCTTTATGATCTTTAGAGCCTGACCTTTCTCCCCACAGCCTGGAAGTACTGGGGAGAGCTGCACCTTATCCACAGGTAACTTGATGCATTTGGCAGGTCCACTGGCCTCCAGGGCTAGGAAGATTAGTAATTTTGTTGAGCAACTGTCCAGCAAAGTGCTGGTGGTTCGTTCCTGTAATCGAAGCTACAAAGGAGGCTAAGACCTGGAGGATCATAGTTTGGAGCCAGCCTAAGCAGAAAAGTCTGAGATTCCATCTCCAATTAATCAGCAAAATACTGAACTGGAAGTATGGCTGAAAGGATACAGCACTAGCCATAAGCAAAAAGGCTGAGCAAGAGCATGAGGCCCTGAGTTTAAGCTCTAGTACCAAAAAAAAAATGTTCAGAGAGACTTTAAGGATCAAAAAGAAACTTAAAACCACAGAGGCTTTTTTGTGCATGGCCATGTTGGCCTTTGATCTTCTCTACATGGTTCAGTTCAGGTTTCCTTCACAGCATGATGCCCACCTTCCCCCAGAGGGAGTATACTAGCGATACTCCCTCTGTCTGCCCTTCAAAGACATGTGGCCTTTGCTGCTGCTTTCTAGGTTGGAACCATCACAGCTTTGCCTGGGATCCAAAATTGAGGGCACAGACCCACAGCAGTAGTAATCGTGTCGCCATTCTTCTTCGCAGTCT
The DNA here is from genome assembly GCF_031878675.1 of Megascapheus bottae. Classification (NCBI taxonomy): domain Eukaryota; kingdom Metazoa; phylum Chordata; class Mammalia; order Rodentia; family Geomyidae; genus Megascapheus; species Megascapheus bottae. The sequence continues at coordinate 10,559,976 of NC_143526.1, forward strand.
TCGAGGGCTATAGATTCCTTTTCTCATTCCTTTAACAAGGAAGTACCTGGGTCCGCTTCACCAAGTGCTGATAAAATGGTGTCAACCATAAATGCAGAGCCTTCCTTTGAAGCTTCTACCCCTGCCTGCACAGTATCTCTGTCCCCTAGCTCACTTCCTTCTGCCTGTGCAGTCTCTACCACCTCAGGCATCTGTTTGCCATGTGCATCTCTGTTTTGTGGCATTTGATCTAAAGCAAGTAGCCCCCTCTTTTGTGTTAATAGCTATAGCTGCAGAGTCCTTTGTAGTTCCACAATTGCTGAGAAAAGAATCCCAGCATACTGCTTAGCACATAAAATAGAAGTCATACCTCATAGCAGCACCACTGTGGCTTTAAACAGCACCAGTAGTGTCAGATATTGGTAAGGTACTTTGCACATTTTTCCATTATATCTACTTTTTTCCTTGAGTCCTTTCCCTGTATCCTCCCTGTGATAGGAAATGATTTAATGTGTGAGAAAGTCAAGAAATGGCTCCCACTTTTGCTTAGTCCACTACATAGTTAGGAACTTACCAAGTTGTTGTAGGCAAGGAGTACAGAGAATCAACACCTTCTGACCTCAGATTGTGCATAGTCTATAGAGGATACTCCCTGTGGATGGGGCTGGTTCTGGGTTTGTCCTTAATGGGCTGAGTGGCTGCAGTAGCTGAAGGAAGTGTCTAACTGCCCATGTAGGACCTACAAGATCACAATGATGAGCTGCAATCCAAGCTGGAAGGACTTCAGGCACAGTTGCACGAGAGTCGGCCAAGCCCATCAGGGGACTCAGGTTTCCATGGAAGGCGGCTTCCTGGACGTGGACCAGCAGGTAAGAGCCAGCCCTTGAGATGAGATGGGGGCATCACTCTGTGGAGATGGCCCCAAGGTTGGACACTGACATGGTATCCTCGAGACCAGAGGTCAGTTGAGGAGGGTGGAGGGTTTTGCCTTTGGGTGTAAGTGATAAAAGTTTTGTTGATATGGATCATGATATGATGGATCCAGTGTGACATCACAGGCAGCAAGGCTGAACACTGAGAGGTCACTTAGAGAGGACTACGAGTGGGTAGAGGACAGGTATCTAAGGGGAGGCTCCTGCCCTATCTGCTTGGGCTCAGGGAGATCTTTCTTGAGGTTCCTACCCTCTCAACTGATGTGGTTGGGACAAGCTCCATATGTTAAGAGGGCCAATGTTGGGGGTATTCTTGGCTTCTGGAGACTAGGGAGTCTAAGAATAGAGGGTCCTTGAGATTTGCAGTGTTCTTTTTGGAGACCAGGGGATGTTATGTGCTTGTCTTTTCTTTGTCCTATTGATTATGCCAGGCAATCACTGGGACAGTTGCTTCAGCCCTGTTCATTCCATGGGGCTCCCATCTCTCTGCAGTGAGGCCATGGAGACCCAGCAGTCATAACAGCTCCTTAAGTCATATGTAATGGCAGCTCTGACCACTCAGACAGCACTGCGTACCCATCTGTAGTTCCCAAATCATGTTGTAGGGTTCCCATGGTGCCTTAAAGCTACTAAGAAAACAAAAAAAGAAAATACCCTAAAGAGCCAACATGGGGACATCCAAAGAGAATCTAGTGGGTATCTCTGAATGTGAGATCCACCGAGGCAGCCCCCTCATTCACCTTTCCAGATCAGGGTCTGCCGTTATTGAGGCCCCCTGTCAGGACCTTCAGACTTCCAGAATCTAGTGTGCTAGATGTACTGAAAGGAGTCTGCTTCATATTTACTATAATAATAAACAGTATAGGCCCACCAAAAAATACAAAATGTAAGGCTTGAAAATTCTGTGCACATGATAATTCTGATCAGTCTGTGTATTCACTAGACAGATGCAAAGCCCTAAATCACTTGGAGGTGAACTGTGATTGCCCACTTACTGGTGTATCATTAGGAGTCGAATTTAGGGTACAATGAGTGCTTTCTTTCTTTCTCTCTTTCTTTCTTCCTTTCTTTCTTTGTTTCTTTCTTTTTCTTGTGGTATTGAGGGCATCATGCTTGCTAGTCAGGCACTGTACCTCTTGAGCTATACCCTGAGCTTTTTGCTTTTCGTCATTTTAAAAGATAATCTTGGATACAGGTCTAGGCCAGGCTGGACTGTGATATTCTTATTTATCTTTCCTGTGTAGCTGAGATGACTGGGTGTGTGCCACCAGGTCCATTGTCAAGACAACATCTTGACAATTTGTGCCTTGGCTAGCCTCCAGCCAATCTCTACCTCCTGAGTAGCTAGGACTACACACCACACTATACCACCACATCCAGCTTACACATACCACCTGAGAGTCATATTTCTTTGGGGGCCACTCCTCTTGCAGGATGTCTTCTGGTTCTCTGAGTAGTCTGGAAAGACAAGCTGCTGATTGCTAAGTGATAACTTTAAAAGCTCAGTGTGGCTTTTCCTGCCAACACCATATTCCTCAAGCACACTGAGGGCTGCTTTGTCACAGGATGGTAGGAGGATCAATGACCTGCACATGTTAGATTGGAGGGTTCAGAAGGGACCTGGCACATCCTGAGCATGTCATAAGCCAAATGTCCTCTTGTTTGTAGGCATTTTGTTTGTGGGTGACTCTACTCCAGTGAGTATAGAAACGGAGATAATGTTGGAGCAGGTGAAGGAACATTACCAGGACCTCAAGATCCAGCTGGAGGCCAAGGTAACAGGAATGGGAGGTCACAGGCCACCAGCCAGGCAGCTTTGTTCTGTTGTGCTGACACTGTCACATATTTGCCTTAGCCCCCTCTGCCTGGTGATAAGATTATTCATCATGGAGCCGGGAGTTTGGCCTAGTGGTTAAAGTGCTTGCCTAGCATGCATGAAGACCCGGGTTCAATTCCTTGGTACCACATACATAGAAAAAAGCCGGAAGTGGTGCTGAGGCTCTAGCCTTGAGAAAGTCCAAGGACAGTGCTCAGGCCCTGAGCTCAAGCCCAGGACTGGCAAAAAAAAAAAAATTATTCATCATAATGAAACAGTGGAGTATGGTGGTGCACACTTGAAATCCTAGCACCAGCGAGGCTCTGAGGAGAGAGAACTGTGAGACTCTAATCTCAGATCAAACAAATGGTAAATAAAATTGCTTTAGGTCCATCTCGTCTTTGGAGGGAAGCAGGATGTAGGAATGATGAATCCTGGGAAGGAGCTATGTGTTGCATAAGAATGTGCTGATGTAGTCATGAGTTGTCAGGAATCTGTGTAAAGGGCTTTGGGTTTGCCTAAGAACTCTGTGGCTTCATGTCCATGACGTCTCTGGCTGAGTCATATTTCCTGTTTGTTAGACTATAGTAAGGCTTAAGGGCCATTGTCTGTGACTTGCTGTTGTATGTCATCAATAAAGAGGCCACCTCCATCTTGTAGTTGTACCCTTGAGTCCCCCAGCAGCTACTGGCATGACCTTGCCAACATGTTATCTGGATTACTGACATGACCTTGCCAGTCTGTTATCTAGTCAGTCATGGCTTCTTGGAGGCTAAGGGGCATCACTGGGCTTCTAAAGACTATCTCAGTAGTTGTCACATTTTCTGTGTCCCTTGTTCCACCTGATCTGGTACCCAGCCCTGCTTGGCCACAAGTCCCCTGACTACTTGTTAGACCTGCTCCAGAGTCACCAAAAGTGATAGGGATGGTGTGATGCACGTGACTAAATGGGGCACTGTCCATTTCATTACTATCCCCTCTATAGGTTCTAGGCCTGGTCAGGTCTGGGCTCTGGCTCCTATCTGATAGCATCATATTTCTTTTTTTTTTTTTTTTTTGCCAGTCCTGGAGTACGAACACACGGCCTGAGCACTGTCCTTGGGCTTTCCTCAAGGATAAAGCTCTACCACTTGAGCCATAGCACCACTTCTGGCTTTCTCTATGTATGTGGTACCAAGGAATTCAACCTCGGGTCTTTGTGTATGCTAGGCAAGCACTCTACCACAAGGCTAACCTCTTGGCCCTAGCATCATATTTCTATGTTGCTTGTTAGACTAGGTCATTGTTAGGACTTCATGATTAGTATTGTTCATGTGTCTCTCTTTAGGTAAATTACTACGAGAGGGAAATCGAGGTTATGAAGAAGAACCTTGAGAAGGAGAAAAGGGAGATGAAGCAGGCTCACCAGGTTGAGGTCAGCATACTAGAGGACCAGAAAACAGACCTGGAAGCTCTGTACACAAAGTCACAGGAGGTCATCCTGGGTCTGCAGGAGCAGCTTCAAGACAAAGTGCACAATCCAGAGCCTGGGAAGGCTGGGCTGGCCCACTGCTGTGCACAGGAGTTGTGCGGCCTGGCTCGGCGCCTGGAGGAGGAGATGCACATGCGGCATGAGAACCAGCTGCAGCAGATAAGGTCAGCTGCTACCACTCAGCATATACCAGGGCTGCTCAGTAAGAAACAAATTTGACATTAGATTTGGTTAAACTGTTCAAAATTGCAGTGCTTTACCAGAGAGGAAGAGGTAGATTTTTTTTTAATTAAAGAATTTATGATTTTTACATCATATTTTAAATGACATGTTTAACAAACAAGTGTTCAAGAAGGGAATCTAATACAATCACTGGCACTTAGTTTTTAGAACATAATCAAAATTAGGCTGAGGGTTTGTATGTCGTAGATACATAATAATCTATGTAATAAAACATTATGCCTATAGAGTCATAGGTTTTTATGTCTATGTAGTTGTGTTTATATTTCCAATACCATGTCCATAGCTTTGGGTATGCAGATATTGAGTCCTCACTCTTGTACTGTTTGGATCTAATAGCCACATATTAAGGATACCATGCGCCTTCTGTTCCTTTGGTCTTGACTTGTCTCACTCAACATGATTTGCTCTAGATTCATCCACTTCCCTGCAAATGCCATTATTTTATCTTGTCTGTTGGCTATGTAGAATTCCATTTTGTGTGTGTGTGTGTGTGTAATATATATATATATATATATATATATATATATACACATCACATTTTCTGTATCCATACATCTACAGTAGGGCATCTGGATTGTTTCCATGGCCTGGCTATTGTGAATAGTGCAGAGATAAACATAGCTGAGCAGGTGTCCTTATCATATCCTGGGTTATGATGTTCAGGGTAGATGCCCAGAAGTGGTAAAGGGGTGGGTTTTTTTAGGGCAGGTGACTGAAGGATAGAAGAACATATATATATATATATATTTTCACTCCATACTTTATTTGTGAAGGTGATATACAGAGGGATTACAGTTACATAAATAAGGTAGTGAGTACATTTCTTTTTCTTTTTTGTTTTTGTTTTGGTTGGTCATAGGACTTGAGTTCTGGGCCTGCGCATTGTCCCTGAGTTCTTCAACTCAAGGCTGCCACCCTATCCCTTGAACCACAGTACCACTTCCAGTTTTCTGGTGATTAATTGGAGCTAAGTCTCACGGACTTTTTAGTGCCTAGGCTGGCTTTGAATCACGATCCTCAGATCTCAGCCTCCTGAGTAGCTAGGGTTACAGGCGTGAGCCACTGCACTGGCTGTGCATTTTTTTTTGAATCATGTTACCCATTCCTTCATTTTCTCCCTCCCCTTCCAATTTTTCTTTAACTTTAAAAAAAAAAGCTAAATAGAGCTTGGACAATAATGCAGTTTGCTGTGTAGAAACTGTTGGACTTTTTGTTATTCTTGTTTTGGTAGTGATAGTTTGACCTCAGGGGTTGTGCTCTACCACTTGAACCAGGCTCCCAACCCTTTTCACCTCATTTATCATTCAGCTGGGGTCTGGCACTTTTTACTAGGGCCAGCCTCATACCATGAACCTCCTGCCTCTTCTTCCTTTGTGGCTAAAATGACAGGCTTATATCACCATGCTTGAGTTGTAAGGGTTTTTTGGGGGGGGGGGGCGGAGGGGGTTGGTGTTTTGGGACTTGAACTCAGGGCCTGGGCACTATCCCTGAGCTTCTTTTGCTCAAGGCTAGTTAGCTCTACTACTTGAACCACAATGCCACTTCTGGATTTTTTTTTTTTTTGTGAGGGAGAGGGGTTAATTTATTGGAGATAAGAGTTTCATGTACCACCATGTCCAACTCTCCTCTGTGTAATTTTTTTTTTTTTTGCCCCAGTCTTGGGGCTTGAACTCTGGTTCTGTCTGCCATCCCTAAGCTTTTTTTTTTCTTTTGCCAGTCCTGGGCCTTGAACTCAGGGCCTGAGCACTGTCTTTGGACTTTCTCAAGGCTAAATCTCTACCACTTGAGCCACAGCACCACTTCTGGCTTTTTTCTATGATTTTATGAGGAATCAAACTCGGGTCTTCGTGTACTTTACCAGTAGGCCAAACTCCCAGCCCGTCCCTGAGCTTTTTTTTTACTCAAGGCTAATATTCTACCACTTAAGCTACAAATTCTATGTAGAATTTGAACTCAGTGTTCTTTCCCTTCTGCCTCAAGCTTGCTTAGCAAGTCAGAGCAACGTGTTCTTCACCATTTAATACCAGGCTTTAGTTTCAGTAGCTCATGGGTTAGCAGATAGGGCATTGGGGAAAATTTAAAAGTCCCTCAAAATAATAATCTGGGTTAGTGAGAGTCTGGAAAATGCCAAAATGTTTGTCTCAAGGAGGAAAAAAGGGTTATTTTGAAAATTTGAGTGTGGTGTTTTATATTTTATCATGTCAGAGTTACCTAAGGAATGCCACCTGTGCCCATTCTGTCCTGTAAGGCCAACTTGGTACAGCCAGTGCCTGGTTACTGTAGATATGGTACTTATTAGCTGGTACTCATTATCCTGTCAAAACTAAGAAGATGGTCCTCCCACTTCCTGACCTGGATCTGGCCTAGATTGAGGAGATGGCTTAGTTGGCACTGTTCTGGGGCAGGTGAGGTTCAGATATTAACATGGAGAGCACATGGTCATGTCGTCTTCATGACAGCAGCAGATCAGTGACCTTCATGGGGAGGGCTAACTCTTGACTTAGATGAGGCAGGCACTGTTCTTCTTGGCCAGAGGAAGTTGGGCATGATCAGGAAATATTCCTTCTGCCCTCTATTCCAAGATTGGAGCTATTCAGATCACTGGGGACTTACACAAACTGGCTATCCCTGCGCTGGAGGACAGAGAAGTCTTGTTTAAGTCAATCTGTGTGTGTGTGTGTGTGTGTGTGTGTGTGTGTGTGTGTGTGTGTAAGCGTAAGCTATTCTTCTTAAACCTAACACTGTGTTATATGGACCTCAGCTGGAGTTGCTTATAGACTTTCACGAGCTGACTCACGAGCTGGCTGAGAGTCCTTTTCAGCATCTGGAGTGTGCCTGGCCTCCCGCCTGAGCTGTCCCCAGCCCTAGAGGCACTAGCCCTTCACTCCTGGGTTGCTACCCAGCTAGGCTCCCAGTTATTTCACTGTGCAAAAGGGTGACACATCCACCAGAAGGATGACTCACCTGCCCTGGCTGCAGTGCACTGCATGCCCTGCCAGACTTGGTGCTTTGTCCAATCCTTGCTTCACTTATCTCCCCCCGCCCCATGCACATAACTTGGCCAGGCTGCTAGTGGTCCCAGCCCAGCAGCTCACAGGATTTTTTTTCTTTAATATATTTTTAATTGTAATTAATAGAAGGGTTACATTACATTCACCAGATAGAAGGTGCATTGCTTCCAAAACATTGCTATCCCTTCTCATGGGTTTGTCCCCATTTCCCTCCCCCCCATCTTGTTTTCCCCCTTCCCTCTCCTATTTTAAATAATCAAATAAACATATATACAATATATCAGATAACAGGGTAAGATACTAGAACAATCTGAAATAACCAAGGGACCAAAAAAGATAAGAACTAACGTAGTACATTAGAACAACTATCACTCATTATATGGCTCTTGTTTCATATCCTGGAGGTCCTTTCATTTAGCCTCATCCTATATGGCCTTATGTATCTAGGTTTTGCTCTATTGTAAATCTCTGCTAGGAGAGTCCAAGGTTTATACTAATTATTACAAATGAGGGGAACCATTGAGCCTATGTTCCTTTGAGTCTGGCTTACTTCACTTAATATGATTAACAGTTAATACTGCCCAATAGCATTGACTGTGATGATGAACATGGGTCCGACCCTTCAATACTGAACACTTGCAGTGTGGTCAGTGGGGCCGAGGAACTAGTCCACTTAATTATAAGCCCCTTACACTTACTATATGTTACAAGTGTTGGCTTTTATGTGTGGAACCTAACCCATGGGATCCTATCCCCTGTAGACTCCACAGAGGGTCTTAGGAGTAGACCCTCCTGGGTCACCCTACCCGACCTAGGCCTAGAGACACAGCAAGGTACAGAATGCCACTGAAGAGAGAGAAGTTAGGTGGTTAGAATAGGAGCTCAGTGGCTTTTCTGAGAAGGGCCTGGGCCTCATCCCGACAGAATTCAGTGTGTGTGACTTATGTTTCCACAGGAGAGAGGCTGGAAATGAGCTGAGTCAGAAGCTGTCATGGCTGGAAGCCCAACATGCTGCCCACTGTGAGAGCCTGTCCCTGCAGCATCAGTGTGAGAAGGACAAGCTGCTGCAGACACATTTGCGCCGAGCTAATGAGCTGGTGGCGCAGCTGGACTTGGAGAAGGGGCGACAGGAAGAGAGAGAAAAGGAGATCCTGGCCCGCTGTCGGAGGCAGCAGCTGAAGCTGCAGGCTGCGATGAGTGAGGAACAGGCACAGATATGCAGATCATTCACGCAGGAGAAGGAAAAGTTGGAGCGTACCTACAGGGACCAAGTAGACAGGCTTGCCTGGGAGGCAGAGATGCTGCGTGCCCTCTTGAAAGATAGAACTGCTACAGTGGGCAGTGAATCAGAAAGGCCATGTAACCCCGCACCCCTGCTTCCAGAGAGTGGGGATCAGCCACTGGTCCCAATGGCCCTCTGTGCTGATAGAGATGTGAAGGTGTCAGTAGGATACTGGCCTAGCCAGGGTAGGGATACACTTGGCCAGCCTTGCATGGTGTATGCCATCCAGAGCCCATCCCCCACCGGGATGTCTAGAGGCCCCTCAGAGGGCCCCAGCCTCCAAGAGAACCATCAGGATCCACTCAGTACTGTCCCTTTGGAGAGGAAGTCACATGTGGAGCCATGTGGGATAAACAAGGGAGCCATCCTAGAAGGGCTAGCACCTTCTGCCAGGGCCTCAGCAAGCTCCATGCAGCCTGACACTGAGGAGCTGCTCTTGGAGAAACAAACTAGCAGTTTGATGAGGGAACCCATCTCCATGGGAGGGCAGGAGGGGTCAGCCAGGGGCAGTAAAGGTGCCCTGGAGACTCATCTCCAGCTTGATGGAGAAGCTGAGAACACAGGGCTCTTGCTGACCTGCCCTAAGCTCCCAGACCCACAGGGGCTTGTGCCAGAGCGACTTGCCACCTTCGAGGAGACAGCGGCTGAAACCCTCTCTGAGAGAGAGAAGAACGATGTGAAAATCAAACTTCTGCAGCTGGAAGATGTTGTTCGGGCCTTGGAGAAAGAAGCAAATTCAAGAGAAAATGACAGGTTTGGCCTACTAAATACCCGACTGATCCTACTGGCCTCTTGCAGGCAAATGTCACCTGGTCCTTCCCCACTGACAAGCACTCTGACTGCCAAGCTTGCTGTCATGTGCACAGTTCTGTCCCTGGGAACCCTAGTACTAAGTAATTAGCATGTGTGTAGAGAAAGGGTGGACCTTTCTGAGGCTGCTTAAGTGGCTCTCGTGTCCCCACTTCTGGTCTCACAAGGACAAGGACTGTGTTCAGAGGTGTCATATTAGTTGTGAGTCACCTGTGAGCTTTCTGCTTGTTGAGTTTGAGAGAGGCTAATGGCTGAGAGGCTGCAGCTTCATCTGTATGTGCCAGCCTCTGTCCTTACAGTGGCCCAACAAGCCCTTGTGCTAGTGGAAGAGCAGAAGCCAAAAGATGCTGTTTGTAGAAAGAGCCTCTGTGCTGGCATGTTCTGGTCTTGCGGACTGGAGACTAGCCGATGGACTCAGTGCCTGCAGGGACTAGAAATGCTGCCACAGCTGCTGTCTTCAGTAGACACCAAGAGGAGGAGGAAAGGAGGTGGTAGGTTTTGATCTTGCCACCAGATAAGGTGCCCAGATGTTCAAAGAGCCAGGGTTGCTGCTTTCCCACCTCCTCTAGGGTGGAACTATGCTCTGTCACAGGTGAGTGACCCACCCTCCTTGGAGGGTTTTTGTACGCTATACAGTATGACTCTGGGCTAGCATGGTGACTACAGAGGTAGCCTATCTTCTGGCTTCTCCTTTGGAAATGGAGATGTTTACAGGCACTTGTATAATTAGGTGAAGCATGTGATATCAGGTAGGCCAGGTCATGGTCCTTGTTGCATCATTTAATCCCATCAGACCCCAGACAGCATGCTGTAGGCTGCAAGAGGTCTCCGTAGGCATAGGGTATTCTCCAAGAGTACGCAAGGTCACAGATGAATGATGGGACTAGAATCCAGTTCAAGGACCATCCCATGCTCATTGTGAATCATGGGAAGGTTTCTTCCTTAGGGGAAAATAGGGCTAAGAATGTGACTGAGGAATAGTGTGCTTGTACTGGAAGAGGCCATAGACCTAAGCACATGGATGCTTAGATCCTGGAATCCTTTTCTGTTGTTCTCTTGAACTCCTCTTAGTCAGAGTGTTACCTCTACTTGGTCCTCAGCCTGAGTTCTGCTGTACTTGTGCCATCTGCCGACCCATCTGCACAACCTGGCATCATAGTCATTGGACATTGTTTTCTGGGCAGCTATTTTGTGCCAGGCTAAGGGTGGGGATTGCAGGAGAAATGATACAGGTGTTTCAAACACTCAGCTGTGTGGGGACTCCTATTGGATGGATGTCCCAGTGTTACTAAATAGAACCTCACCACATTTTAAGGATAAGGTATTCAAAGGCTATACCTCTCGGTAGCTTATGATTTTCAGGAATTCCTGTTTGTAGCCCAAAGGACCATATTAAAATAGTTGATGTGAACTCAAGATAGAGGTTCCCTAAGAGTACTTGAGGGTGAAGGTAGGTTTATGCCTCATAACGAAACAACCAGGCTTCTGTGCCTGCTTCAGATATGAGAATGGCCAGACCCAGGCTACAAGTACTTGGTAAATAGGGAGACAGGGTGAGGTAGACAGATGTTGGCTCTCATGTGAACATGGAGGAATTTCAGAGACAGAAATGCTGGGTCCTGGCCAGGTAACTGAGCTACTTCATGTCAAAAAGTCAGGTGAGGGAAGGGCCGGGAGTTTGGCCTAGTGGTAAAGTGTTTGCCTAGCATACACAAAGACCCAGGCTCCTCAGTACCACATACATAGAAAAAGCCAGAAGTGGTGCTGTGGCTCAAATGGTAGAGCTCTAACCTTGAGGAAAGCCCAAGGACGGTGCTCAGGCCCTGAGTTCAAGCCCCAAGAGTGGCAAAAACAAAAGGTTTGGGGAGGGGGAGAAGACTATTGTGGCTGAGGCCAGAGTGGTGGCTACAGAGGTACAGGGGTTTGAATGCCGTATTGACAGAGGTTGTTCTAAGCAAGTTCCGGGGAAAGAGTATTCGGCATGGGTCAGGCACCATCAGTGGATGCCTAGGGTGCTACCTGCTTAATGGGAGGATCTGTGCTTGAGGATCCTGTGACGCTGCCTCCTACAGAGAGCCACACTGGTGGAGATAGGAAGAGCCTCAAGAGGGAGGGAAACGAAAGGGCTATTGTCTTTGGAGAAAACCTCTCTCTACCTGTAGCAAGAGACCTGTATGCAGAGCCACTGAGGTGCTAGCTCAGATGTGGTTAGGGCTGGGCACAGTGGCTCACCCCTGTAATCCTAACTACTCAGGAGGCTGAGATTTGAGGATCAAGGTTTAAAGCCAGCCCAGAAACAAAAGGACCCGAGACTCTTATCTCCAATTAACTTCTAGAAAAGGGGAAGTGGAGCTTGGCTCAAGGGTAGGGCTGTAGCCTTGAGCTGAAGAGCTTAGGGACAGCGCCCAGGCTGAGTTCAAGCCCCATGACCCACCAAAAAAAAAAAAAAAAAAAAAGACAGGTGATTAGGAGTCTACGGGTGCTCAGTGACTTGGAGATATCCCTTCTGTCCCCTTACTCCTTGCCCAGTATTGTCCCCAATCCTAGCTCCTACCCTAGGCAGGTCTATTCCCAGGACCCTCAAGGGGCCCTTAGCTACAATTCAGGCTTTTAGTCTTTCTAGATAAACATGACTAACCACCTCCCCAGGTCCACCAGAGCCACAGGACCCTAGGCTGAGTGAGGGTCAGACATAGATCTTGAAGGCCATGGTGACATTTGGGACCTTTATCATAGAGAAAGCCAAGTCCAGTGAAAAGGACCCAATCAGTTTGGGCTGTAAATCTGAACTCACAGTATAGAGCTGCAGGAGGATTCTGAGGGTCCAAATGTGTCCATTGTGATTCTATTTTGTTTACATTTTTACTCCTTTTTTCCCTGATTTATTGAAGAAAAATTCAGATACAGTATTTTCTGTTAAATATTGCAGTATATTACTTTTTTTTTTGCCAGTCCTAGGCCTTGAACTCAGGACCTGAGCACTGCCGTTGGGTTTTTCCTTAAGGCTAGTGCTCTACTACTTGAGGAATCGAACCCAGGTCTTCATGCATGTAAGGCAAGCACTCTACCCACTAGGCCAAATTCCTGGCCCCACAGTATATTATTTTATAAGAGCAGAATCCTCTATACATCTAGAATATCTTTACCACTCACAAGAATGTTAACAATAGCTAAGCATTTAGCTTCTCAGGAAGCTGAGATCAGAGGATTCCAGTTTAAACCCAGTCCAGACAGGAAAATCCATGAAACTCTTGTTTCCAGTTAACCAGCAAACAGCCAGAAGCAGGGATGTCGGTCAAGTGGAAGAGTACCAGGTTGAGTGAAAAAACTAAGGGACAGTGCTCATGCCCTGAGATAAATCCCCAGTACCTGCATTTAAAAAAGAAGAATTTTAACATTGATACTCTATAGTCTGTTCCAATGTGTTCTTTATAGATTGTTCCCTGTCCTTGATCCAATCAAGAATTATTCTACAGGGCCGGGAATTTGACCTAGTGGTAGAGTGCTTGCCTAGCATGCATGAAGACCCAGGTTCGATTCCTTGGTATCACATACTTAGAAAAAGCCAGAAGTGGTGCTGAGGCTCAAGTGGTAGAGTTCTAGCCTTGAGAAAAATCCAAGGACAGTGCTCAGGCCCTGAGCTTAAGCCCAGGACTGGAAAAAAAAAAAAAAGAATTATTCTACACACCTAGTGATCATATCTGTAAAATCCTTTAAGCTGAAAGTGTATTAGACTTCTATTTGTGGGGAAGTATCAGCAAATATTGACTTGTTTATCATTGTAAAATGCATATCACTTAAAACGAATTATTTTAACCACTTTTGTGTATTATTCAATGGCATTAAATATTCATAATGACTTATAAGTACCTCCACCACTCACTTTCAAATTTGTTTATTCATCCCAAACAAAAACTGATTCCACCAAGCAATAGCTCTTGTTAGTCTTTTGTTGAGGACTTTGACATGAGTGTTCATAAAGATACAGTGTGTAGAATCTGTTTTTAGCATCATGGTGATGCCGACCTTTCTTCAGTAGTTTAGAAAGCTGAGAGAGGTTGGTGATAATTTTTCTCTAGTAATGCTTGATGGAAGTTGCCAGTGAAACCCTATGTTACTAAGCTCCTTGCTTTCAGTTATTGATTCAATCTGACTAGAGGTCTATTCAGATTTTCTACTTCTTTGTGAATCTATTTTGAGAGATTTTGGGAATCTGGACAACTGCTCTGTGTGTGTGTGTGTGTGTGTGTGTGTGTGCGCGCGCGTGCCTGTGATGCTGTGGAATAGAACACAGGGCCTTGCATGTTCTATCAGTGACCTCTATTCCTAGCCTGGACACTAACATTTTAAGGGAGGGAGGGAGAGAGGGAGAGAGGGAGAGAAGGAGAGGGAAATCTTCCTGCCTTGATGAAGCTGCGTGGCGTCTCTGTTCGTGCTCCGGGGTAAGAAGGCTGGTGCGGGAGGACATTGGGCTCCTTCCTCTCGAAGCTTGGCCTAGTCAGGGTGTGTTTTTCCCCATCCTCCCTAGAGAGGGACGAAGGACCCCTACATTTCCTCATGTGATTAATTCAGGGGAAGCATTTTAGGTGCAGTCACAATTTGCTGACACGGTAGTAATTTTCATCCTGTCACCACTGAGGGCTCACCATTCCTTTTGATATCTGATGCCTGTCCAGTTGGACCTTGTTTTTGCTTTGGAAGGAAATTCCTTTAATGAAATTCTGTTTGGATCAGATTTCCTCAGTTTTTGTTGCTCTGAAAAATGGCTCAATTTTGAAAGACAGTATTCTTTGGAATACAAATCCAGATTAGTAGTTACTGTCCCTACACCCTTTGTATGTGTTTACTCAATACAAGAAATTCCCTTGTTGACTTTGAGCTATTAGCTCATCTATTCCATTCTAATTATATGTTTATATGTTTATTAGTTATCTGTTGCTGCTCTGACAAGTGATCTTAAACCCAGTGGCTTAATATAATGCAGATATATTAATACTATATATTTGGAGGTTAGAAAAGCAGAATAGGTCTCACTTGAAATCCAGGTGCCACTGGGGCTGCATTTCCTTCTGGAAATGCTATAGAGAGAAAAACCCTTTTCTTGCCTCTTCTAGCTTCTAGGGGCTGCCTACTTGTATTTATGGCTTCTCCCATCTGAAAGCCAGCAATAATGGGTCCTTTCTTTCCTTCATCACAGGACTCCAATGCTGAGCCTTCTGCTTCTGTCTTCTACTTTTAAGTATCTTAGTGATTGCAATAGGTCCACACAGAGATCCCAAACAACTTGCCTAGAGAATAAAAGAATAAATTCTTCAGCCATCTCAGTCATTTGTAATGGGGATCTGTAATCTGTCATAAACAATGCTGTTACCCACAGAGAGTCTCTGGTTGTCCAAAGCAAAGGTAGCCCAGGAAAGGTGGGTTTCACTCCTGCCCTCTCCCCTGACAAGTGTCTTTGAATTTCTGTGAGTATCTGCCTAAACTGCTGTTTCCAAGTCATCCCTCAGAGTGTGGGGTGAATGAAACTTTTCCTGAGAATTATGCTGATGGATTTTGGTCTTCTGATTCCTTGTGCATCTTAACTCTGAGCTGTGGTACACTGGGAGGGTAAATATACTTTATTAGCCCTGAAGACTCACCCTAGAACTTGGCATCAGGGAAGAAGTTAGCTGTAAGCACAAAATAAACAAAACCAAATTGCTGAATGTACTGCAGAGCTGTGGCAGGAGTGGAATTCAGAACAAAAAAAAGCTGTGTTTCCTGTAGCTTGGTCTTCGGCACATGTATACCAAAGCATGTGAACCACTGGAGAGGGCATAGGGTCCTTTGCCTGTTACAGGGAGGGGCCTGGAGGCTGGTTTTCAGTGCTTTCACTAGAGAACTGGGATTGGTGATGGCAGTGGTTCTCAATAGGCTTTTTCAATTTTTCACACAGAATCGAGTTTCATAGGCTTTCTGAAGAAAACACTCTATTGCAAACTGACCTGAGAAATATTCAGCAGGAGCTAGAAGCTGCAGAGAACACAAATGGTGCACAGAGGTAAGGGGTGCCTCTGCAGTTCTACCTAGTCTTGTGAAGCTCTGGCCTGTTTGCTGTCTAGGGTGAGCTTACTAGGCTTTGGATTAAAAAGTGGGGGGTATTCAATGATTAGTCTTCATTCCAGGAAGCCCTGTATAGATAGGCTTGATCTGTGAGCAGACATGGCTGGCAAGGGACTCTGGTCTTCCACAGGTTGGCAGCCATCTTTATTCCTATGTCCCTTGGGCTCAAATGTAGAGGCCTAGAGCATGGTGTGAACACTGTCTCATGGTTGACATCCCGTCTACAGGACATGGGTTGTTTCACCTCTATAGAAATGCTTCATGTCACTCTTAGGCTAGAGACAGCAAATGCTATCAAAGGATGCTGGGCCCTCTGGGCCAGACACTGTGGGTATTTTGAGGTCAGCGAGTCAGAGCTGGCTGGGAGTGAGGGTGGTGACAGAACCTGAGCACTAGGCAGGAGTGTTGGGCTGGGGCTTTCTTGGATGAGGGTGGCATGACAAAAAACTGTGCAGGAAAGGGAAAAAATGTGTGTCAGAGGAATGTGGATTTTTTTTCTGTCACTGCTCTCACCTGTTTCTACAAATAGTTGGTCCCCTGTTATTCTGGCTGTGAATTTCAAGATCAGCTCAGATAGAATTGCTGTGTTTAAAGTATAGAATCTGAAGTAGGAGTTAGTGTATTACAAAAACTCCTGCAGACATTGCAGAAGAAAATGGTTTTTCCTGGAGTGTGCTACCAGGTAGGAGCCCTTTGATGACGTACCACAGCTTATAATGTAAGGTATCTGGCTTTTTACAACTCTGAGTATGACTAGTTCCATATTTTCAAAAATTATATGACTGAGGAATTTCATAGAGGATGCATTGTTACAGTACTGTTAGTATATTATCTCTCTGAAAATCTAAACTACTGCACATTCCCAATCTACATGATTTGGGATCATGACAGGCGTTTCCCCCATGTCAGCAGTGGCAACAATGATGTAGAGATGGGTCAGTCTCCTGTCCAAGACAGCGTGGTCACTGTAGGCCAAGTCACGGATAGCACAGAAAGTGATGATCAGGAAGAAAAGTGCTCTTCTTAATTTTGCTTTTTCAACAGGAAAGAAATCGAGGTTTTAAAGAGAGACAAGGAAAAGGCCTGCTTTGAAATGGAAAAGCTGAATACACAGGTCAAGTATTGATAACCTGGCATGAAGCGGGTGCTATTCTTCTCCTCATTATTTTAAAATATAATCGCATTTACAGAAAAGAAGTAGATAATGGTCTGAAAACAAAAAGTAACTTGGCTGAGTTGTGTTTCCTCAACCTTGGAAAGAATATCTGAAGCACAGGGTCCAGAATACTGGGACTCACAGGTAGCATTGGGCTCCTTCTCTCAGTCAGGCTTTACAGTTTTCAAGATTACAAGTGGTAACTGTATAGCATGTTACTCTGTTTGAGCTTCTCTGATGTCTTTTTGTGATTTGAATCAAATTCTGTTTTGTTTGGAACACTTTGGAAGTAATGTGTCCCAACCTAACCTCTTTGGGACACAATAATATTTTTCTATTGCTGGTGATGGTCCCTTTTGATTACTTGGAAGTGTTGGGGTGTTAGCTGGTACTCCCTACAGTCTAATTACTTTTACCTTTGTAATTAATGAGTGGTTTTATGAGATGACTGAGACCTTGCTATTATGTAAATATCCTTGTCTCTTTCTCTTCTCCCTCTATTTGTCTCTCTCCTTTGCCTTTTTCAGTATAAGAGATTGAACCTAGGGCCTTGTACTCGCTAGGCAAGGAGGCGAGTAGGATGTAGCATTGAGGTACATCCCAGCCCAACATCCTTTTTTTTTTTATTATTGTTTTGTTCTTTTTTGGTGGAGTTGGTTATAATTATGGCCGGTTTTCTTCTATAATGATGCAAATGAATCATCTATGTCACTGATTAATTTATACCATGATCTACTTATACTATTATATTACTATTCAGTGAATTAGTTATATTACCATCAATATTTATTGAGATGTTCAAACTGTCTCAGTTTTGGCCAATAAGAGCCTTTCAGAGTGACTTAAGTGTTCCGTGGACACATCCTAATCTTCTTATTTTCAGCACTTTAGAAAGTTGTTTTAGCTGGGCATGGTGGCTCACGCCTATAATCCTAGCTTGAGCTCAGGGCCTGATCACTGTCCTTGGCTTTTCTCAAAGCTAGAGCTCTACCATTTGAGCCACAGTACCACTGCAGGGCTTTTTTTTTTTTTAATGTATGTGGTACCAAGAAACTGAACCCTGGTCTTGGTGCATACTAGGCAAGCACTCTATCACTAGGCCAAAATCCTGGCCCTGTGAGACCATTATCTCCAATTAACCTCTAGAAAACTGGAAGTGGTACTGTGGCTTCAGGGGTAGGGTGGTAGCCTTGAGCTAAAGAACTCAGGGACAGCGGCCCAGGCCGAGTTCAAGCCCCACGACTGACAAAAAAAAATAATAAAAATAAAAAAATTTGTTTTGGAGTATTGGAATTTGAACTCAGAGCCATATGCTTGCTAGGCAGTCACATTGTTCTTTATCCATGCCTCCAGTTTTTGAGTGCTTCTTCCTGCCAGCTTAAGATGTTCCAGGTTCCCTTGATTTTTTTTTTTCCCTTGCCCCAACCCGGATGCTATTCCTGGAGTCCCAGCCATTTCTCCAAGAACTGTGGGGTATTTGTACCATAGAATGGCCTTTGGAGACCAAGGTTTGGTCACTTGATGTGCCTAGTGCTCCTTAGCGTATAGCTTCTAGATGCTCTTTTGCTGTCATCTCCCTCGCCCCCCCCCAAAAAAAATATGCTCTTAATGGATATAGGAAGGAAACTTGTGTATGTTGCAAACATCAACACATTCATTTTGTTTCAAGTTTATTTATTTAAATATTTCTCAGTAAGAATTCAAACCCATATCTGCAGGTGCCACCTTGTATCACAGGAATAATTGTTTGTTTTGGTTTTTTTTCCTCTGTGTTCTCAACTTCTTTAACAATGTGGTCTGGTTTCCATCATCAGTCTTGCTTACTGCTTATTGTTTGACCATTGACCCCATGCCCTGTATACAAATGTCCTTCTCATTCAGGTGGCACTTTTACTCACTCAGCTGTCCCTTTGCTCCTATGTGCTAATGTCATCTGTAATTGGTCCCATTTAATAGCTTTTGGACTGAATTAGTAAGGATCAGGGACATGAACTAGATTGTGCTATCCTTGTTGCTTTGTTGCTTTTCTTTTTACAGTAATTTTTAAATTAAACAATTTAATTGATATAAAAAATAAATTAATGCATATTGATGAGGCACCATTTAATATTTTGATACATGTATATATTACATAAAGTTTAAGTCAGGGTATATTATTGTTATCCATAACCTACTATGTAATAGTATACTAGAATTTTTTATTCCATTATTCTTTTTTAATTAAAAGTATTATATTGATAATTATATGTTTACATACAAGTTGTAAGAAATATAGATTAATATGTACTTGGTTAGGTTTCTTCCATTAGTGTAATTTTGCTAACATGAGTCTCTGCTTTAATACCAGGATTTTATCATAGAAACATAATTGGTGGTAATTTCTTTAAAAATGAACATTGGTATTATAATTTTTTTGCAGGAATGGCCTTGAACTCAGGGCCTGAACACTGTCCTTGGGCTATCGTCAAGGCTAGTGCTCTAGTGCTTGAGCCACAGCACCATTTCCAGCTTTTTCTATGTATGTGGTACCAAGGAATTGAATCCAGGTCTTTGTGTATGCTGGCCAAGCACTTTACCACTAGGCCAAACTCCTGACCCTGGTATTATATATTCATTAATAGTTAAGGCTTGCCAGGTACTGGTGGCTTACACCTGTAACTGTAGCTACTCAGGAGGCTGAGATCTGAAGGATCATGATTTGAAGCCATCCTATGTAGAAAGATTGGTGAAGCTGGGCTCCAGTGGCTCATGCCTGTAATCCTAGCTTCTTAGGAGGCTGAGATCTGAGGATTGTGGTTCAAAGCCAGCCTGGTCACTAAAGTCCTTGAGAGTCTTATCTCCACTTAACCACCAGAAAACCAGAAGTGGCACTGTGGCCTAAGTGATAGAGCTCCAGCCTTGAGCTGATGAGCTCAGGAATGGCACCCAGTCCCAGAGTTCAAGCCTCTGGACCAACAACAACAACAAAGAAATTTGTGCAACTTGGTCACAGACAGGAGGCTTTTGCCAATAGCCAAAGTTGAACTGGAGGCATGGTTGAAGTGGTAGAGGGCCAGCCATAAGAAAAATTAGCCAGGAGTTTATGAGTCCCTGAGTTCACACCCAGTACCCAGTACCTAGTGTTTGCACTTTTACTGCAAGCCATTCTTCCAGTCCTGACTTTTGCTCATTATTTTTGACATAGGACTGTACTTCCTGGCATGAATCTTGGAGGAGTGTTCCATTTTGGTAGGCTTCTCAGAAGCTAGGATAACAGACATGGGCCACCAAGTCTAGCCTTTTGCTAGAAGGGATCTCACAAACTATTTTCTCCTGCCCAGGCTGGCCTTAAACGAAATCCCAAAATTGTAAGTTGCTAAAGTTACAGGCCTAAGCTACTAACACTCAGAAAAAAGTTTTACTATTGATAACTTACTATGGTATTTTTAACTTTTTGACAAAAGAAAGTAGGTTCATATTTTTGTGTATTTTGTATAAAAAGCAATAAGAATTAATGATGGTCTAGGTAGTTCTTAGTAGTAAGCCCTGTTTTATTTTTACATAATATAAATTATGTTTCTTTTCAGAGCTGCATTAAGACTAGTAGTTAGACAATGCTACCAAATAACCATACAAATCCTGAAAGCAGCACAGGGGAATAATCTTCATAGGACAACTTGAAATCTTCATAGTTTCAACTTGAAACTCAAGTTGAAGCTGCTTTCTTTGGATATTTTTCCATTCCAGTGTGAAGTAGGTAGTTTCATTAGTGCTTGAACTCAAGGCCTGCATGCTGTCCATGAGCTTTTTTATTTTTTCTAGTCATGGGGCTTGAACTCAGGGACTGGGCACTGCCTCTGTTTTGCTCAAAGCTAGAGCCCTCCCACTGAGTCACAGCTCCACTTCCTGTTTTTAAGTGGTTAATTGGAAATAAGAATCTCATGGTCGGCCGGGAATTTGGCCTAGTGGTTAAAGTGCTTGCCTAGCATGCACGAATACCCGGGTTCAATTCCTTGGTACCACATATATAGAAAAAGCCGGAAGTGGTGCTGAGGCTCAAGTGGTAGAGTTCTAGCCTTGAGAAAGTCCAAGGACAGTGCTCAGGCCCTAAGCTCAAGCCTAGGACTGGCAAAAAAAAAAAAAAAAAAAAAAGAATCTCATAGTCTTTCTTGCCCAGGCTGGCTTTTAACCTCAGATCTCAGCCTCCCAGCCTCTGAGCAGCTGCGATTACAGTCATGAACTGCTGGCACCTGGCTCTTCATCATGTTCTTATGTGAAGTTAGACAGTATTTGCTTATGACCAGTGGGGTGATCCTCGATATTATTACAGCAGTTCTGTTTTTCAACATTGTGGGTTTCTGTGTTGAAGTCACTTCCTCATTCTGCTTGGCAGCCTAGAGCCACCCTTGGCTCCCCAGCAGAGTCTCACTTTTAGCCATTCAGACATGGCTCCCTGGAATCCTAACCTCCTCCTCTTATAAAGAATTTAATCAGATTGGATTCTGCTACACTCAGATGTGTGCCTTGTTTAGATCAGTTATTCTTTAAAGACCCTGTCTGCAAATACAGTTCCATGCTAAAATGCTGGTAGTTAAGATTTCAAGATCCAAACCCCAAAGAGGATACAGTTCAGCCCTTCACAAATACCACAGCCAAGACAGTGACATCAATACAATCGGTAGATCATATTTAAATCTCCCTAGTTTCATGTGACATCAATACAATCGGTAGATCATATTAAATCTCCCTAGTTTTATGTGTACTCAGTGTGTTGGGTTCTATACAGGTTTTTTTTTTTTTTCAGCAGTCCTAGGGCTTGAACTCAGGGCCTGAGCACTGTACTTAGGCTTTCTTAAGGCTAGAGCTGTACCACTTGAGCCACAGCACCACTCCTGCCTTTTTTGTTTTTGTTTTTTTTTTGCCAGTCCTGGGCTTGAGCTCAGGGCCTGAGCACTGTCCTTGGACTTTCTCAAGGCTAGAGCTCTACCACTTGAGCCTCAGCACCACTTCCGGCTTTTTTCTATGTATGTGGTACTGAGGAATCGAACCCGGGTCTTCGTGCATGCTAGGCAAGCACTCTACCACTAGGCCAAACTCCCGGCCCAGTTCTGCCTTTTTCTATGTATGTGATACTGAGAAATCAAACCCGGGTCTTCATGCATGCTAGGCAAGCACTCTACCACTTGGCCAAACTCCCAGCCCAGGTTCTATAGAGTTTTATTAGCTGAACAGGTTCCTGTATCTACTGCCTCCATCAAGATACTGGAATTTCTATATACAGGCATTTCTGTTGGTGTCCTAAATAATCATACCAATCTTCCTACACACCCATCCCCTGAACATCATTGAGCTGCCCTCCATTTCTAAAATCTGATGTTTAAAATGTTATATAAGTGGAATGACACAAAGTATGATTTTTGGAACAACTCCCAACATAACACAGCATAATTCCCTAGAAGTCATCCAAGTGTATACAAAAAATATTATCTCTTCATTGCTGAGTAGCTTCCTGTGATATGAATGGGCTCAGTTGTCTTAACATTCACCTTTTTAAGGACATCTGTGCTGATTCTAGGTTTAGCCTATTCAGATACGGCTGCTCTGAACATTACCACATAAGTTTTTATGTGAACATAAAAACTTGATCTCAATGCTGGATGCCGTTGGCTCACATCTGTAATCCTAGCTACTCAGGAGGCTGAGATATGAGAAATGTGGCGCAAAGTCAGACTGAGCAGGGAAGTCCCTGAGACTCTTATCTCCAATTAGCCATCAGAAAACTGAAAATGGCTTTGTGGCTCAAAACAGTAGAGTGCTAGCCTTGAGCAAAAAAAAAGCTCAGAGACAGTGCCCAGGCCAAAGTACTAGCCCCAGGACTAACAAAAACAAATTTAAAAAACTACCATCATTCCCCTAGGATAAATGCCTGAGACTCTAATATCTGACTTGTGTGATAATGATTACATATTTAGTTTTATGAAAAATTCTCAGGGCCGGGAGTGTGGCCTACTAGTAGAGTGCTTACCTAGCATGTATGAAGCCCTGGGTTCAATTCCTCAGTACTACATACACAGAAAAAGCCAGAAGTGGTGCTCTGGCTGAAGTGGTAGATGACTAGCCTTGAGAAAGCCCAATGACAGTGCTCAGGCCCTGAATTCAAACCCCAGGACTGGCCAAAATTATAATAATAATTCCCAGGCTACTTCTCAGCATGGTACATTTTAGATCCCAGCAACTGTGCAGGAGCTGGCTTCTCCACAACCTTGTGGCATTAAGACAGGAAGGCTAGAGGAGTACAGTTGGGTGCTACCCCCTGCACTGGACAGGATCTGGTAGAAGTATTTTCACTGAGGGAAGGAGAAAAACTTTGAATGTGTTTCAAATTGCTTAGTGCCTTAATTTGGTTAGGATGCCATAAAAAATACTATACACCAAGACTGGAGGCTGGAAATACTGTTTGGCTTGGTTTCTGGTGAAGGCCTTCTTAGCTTGCCATTAGCTTCTCATTGTCCTCATATGTGATGGAGAGCATCATAATGTACTAGTTCTATTGCAATCTCACATCCAGGAAACATTTACTATAATTATCTCTTGAAAGCCCCATTTCCAAACATAATTACACTGAGTGGCAGGGTGTAGTCCACAGCAGTAAATTCCATGCTTTTTGTTGAAAGCCTGGGGCAGGGGAATTTTCTCTGATTCTTTTCTTCGAGGAGAACTTGATGAGGCAGGGATATTGGGGACCCTGCACATGAAGTGGACCTACTTTATGGGACCTAGCACTGTAACTCTCAAGCTACCCTGGCCTCTGGCATTTTTCTTTTCCATTCAACTTTATCTAATGTTTTTTTGGCCACAGCCTTCTGCCTCTGGCATATTATGATTTTCTCATTTCCTATCTCTCTAGTTTTCAGGCATTGGTTTGCTCTGTGACCTTGGCTCTCTAATGGATCTAAGAAGAGTTGAGGATTTTGCTTATTCAGATTTTCCTTCATTGGGAGGTTGGGAGGGATGATTTCTAGGCTCTTGTCATGCTTGAAACCAGAAATTGTAGAGACATGCTCCTGCCTAGGTGACATTCTCTAGTGCCTGGACAGAAAAATATGTTGAAGAGAGAGCTAGGCACCTGTGGGTCATACCTGTAATCTAGCTACTGAGAAGGGACCATAGTGTGAAGCCAACCCAGAGAGGAGAGTCCATGGGTCTGTGATCTCCAGTTAACCACCAAAAAGCTAGAAATGGAGATGTGGCTCTAATGCTATAGCCTTGAGTGAAAAAGTTAAGAGACAACACCAGACGCTAAGTTCAAGTCCTAGTACTGGCACATATGTGTGCACACACATACACTGCAAAGACAAAGGCCATGTATAGAACATTCCAGATTCAAGGAGGCTAACTCAGCATGACTGAAAGGGTATCACTGGACCAGCTGATAAAAAAAAATGCATGTGTGATATCAAGATTTTGTTGTGCAAGAGTATACCCATTCTCAGAAGCACACAGCAGGGCTGGGGTAGAAGAAGCATTGTCTGTGCCTGTGTGTGACCTCTGCATGTGTGTAGACACATAGAAGGTACTGTTGTGAATCCTTATAATGATCTATTCTTGCAACCATTCTATTAGTTTGGAATTGTTTCCAAAGATTTTTTTTTTTTTTTTTTTTGCTAGTCTTGGGCTTGAGCTCAGGGCCTGAGCACTGTCCTTGGACTTTCTCAAGGCTAGAGCTCTACCACTTAGCCTCAGCACCACTTCTGGCTTTTTTCTATGTATGTGGTACTGAGGAATCGAACCCGGGTCTTCATGCATGCTAGGCAAGCACTCTACCACTAGGCCAAACTCCCAGCCCCTGTTGCCAAAGATTTTAAATACTAAAGATGAATAGAAGAAAATGGACTAGTCTGCTTAGCTCAGGGGCTAAAGGAGTACTTTGTTGCTACTCAAAAGTCACAGTGATATGTTTATTGATAGAGAAAAACAAGTGTTTATTCATTGATTGGTTGGTTGATTGATTGATTGATTGTCAGATATGGGACTTGAACTCAGACCATGGGCTTTGTCCCTAAGATCTTCAGCTCAAGGCTAGTGCTCTGTCACTATGAAACAGAGCTTCACTTTCAGTTTTCTGGTGGTTAATTGGACATAAGAGGCACACCAAAAAAAAAGTTTCACAGACTTTCGTGTCTGGGATGGCTTTGAACTGAGATTCTCAAAGCTCAGCCTCCTGAGTAGCTAGGATTACAGGTGTGAGCCACCAGTGCCTAGCTCTTAGAAAAAAATAATTTTTTAAAAATTGTCACCATTGGGCGGGGAGTTTGGCCTAGTGGTAGAGTGCTTGTCTAGCATGCACGAAGACCTGGGTTCAATTCCTAGGTACCATATACATAGAAAAAAGCCAGAAATAGTGCTGAGGCTCAAGTGGTAGAGCTCTAGCCTTGAGAAAGTCCAAGAACAGTGCTCAGGCCCTGAGCTCAAGCCCAGGTCTGGAGTTTGGCCTAGTGGTTGAGTGCTTGCCTAACATGCATGAAGACCTGGGTTCCATTCCTTGGTAATACATATGTAGAAAACCCAGAAGTGGTGCTGTGACTCAAGTGGCAGAGTGCTAGCCTTGAGGAAAAAGCCCAAGGACATGCTTAGGCCCTAAGCAAAAAAAAAAAAAAAAAAAATGTCACTATAGCTGGGCACAGTGGCTCATGCCTATGATCCTAAATACTCAGGAGGCTAAGATATGTGGATCTCAGTTCAAAGCCAGACTGGGTACTAAAAGACTGTGAGGCTCTCCAGTTAACCACTAGAAGACTGGAAGTGGCTCTGTAGCTCAGGGGTAGGGCTGTAGCCTTGAGCTGAAGAGCTCACGGACAGCACCCAGGCCCAGAGTAGGAGGAAATGGAAGAGAAAGAAGAGGAGAAGATGATAGGGTTACTTTACTGGCCAGAGCTGCCGGGCTTATAGTAGAAACATCTCTACCCTCAGGCCTGAGATTATAGGGAAGGAATAAGATGTGATTAATTTTCAGGGCAGAGCTTCAGAACAGTGTAGAGACTTGCTAACCCTGCATGAAGCCAAATTGAGACAGCTTCAAGTTTCATTATATGCTTAAAAACCCACAAAACTCTTGTCAAGTTCTGGGCAGTGGTATGTACGGCTAGAATTTGCATGGGGGGAAAACTGTAAGGCCACCTTATTAGCTTTCATTTGTGCAACTGATGTCTTCCCCTGTCCCTCCCTGAGAAAGTGGATGTTAAAAAAAAAAGAAAAAAAAAAAGGCTAAAGACACACTTTGGAGACACAAAGCCCCAACTCAGTGCTGGGTTTGTATGTTCAAGATAGAGCAGGGGACATTTTGAGGAGATTCTCATGCTTCAGTTTTAATGAGGCTCAAATTTTAAAAAAATTGTTAAAATCCCTTAGAAATAACTACAGAGGACCAGAGACCTGGAAGGTCTCTAGACCATTGTCTTGTGTGTCTTTTAAGTAACAGAGCAGGGGTCTGATCTTCATCTTCCATCCTTGTAAGAAGTCAAGGGCCTCCATTTACTTGATACTAGTATCTCTTCCTATCCCCATCTGTGACAACCCAATTTGTCCCTACAAGTTGCCAAATGCTCCCGGGAGAACAAAGTTGTGCCTGATTGTGAACCACTGGAATACTCTCAGTAGAACTGTTGTTTTAAAAGCATATTAAAATCAATGATTTTACCCTTTTTACTGTAGATCCAGAACTACAAAGATGAACTATCACAACTCAACTGCAGGGTCCTTCAGCTGGAAGGGGATACTTCTACCCACCAGGCCCAGAAGGAGAAGCATCATGTTGCCATTCAACTGTTAATGCAGAGGCTGGAGGAGGCTGGCCTAAGGGATGAGCAGCAGGTGGGGAAGCCCTGAAGGGAAGCTGGGTGTGGGACCAAGGCATTTGAGACACAAATGCCTGCAGGTCAAGAAAAACCCTCTGGTCTTAGGAGGTGGGCGACCCTAGCCCTGAGGAGAAGGACTTCTGGAGTCTAGGGAAGTGGATGTACCTTTGCAGCTTGGGCATATCTCTAAGATTTAGAAAAAGCAGCAGCGTGAAGTTAAGTATAGATGATAGAATAGTAAATCAGTACAATGTCCATATACTTTGACTTCATAATTTTGTTTAGGGGAGTTGCATCCAAGATTGTTGCAGTGTTATTTATTTATTTGTTTTTTTTGTCAGTAATAGGGTTTTAACTCAGAGTCTGGGTGCTGTCTTTGAGCTTTTTCACTCAAGGCTAATGCTCTATCCCTTTGAGCCATAGCTCCACTTCTGATTTTCTGGTAGTTAATTGGAGATAAGAGTAATGGAGGGCTGGGAATATGGCTTAGTAGTAGAGTGCTTGCTTAGTATGTATGCAGCCCTCAGTTGGAGTCCTTAGTTCCATATAAGTAGAAAAGGCCAGAAATGGTGCTGTGGTTCAAGTGACAGAGTGCTAGCCTTGAGCAAAAGAAGCTCAGGGATGGTGTCCAGGCCCTGAGTTCAAGCCCCAGGCCTGGCAAAAAGAAAAAAGTCTCATGGACTTCCCTCACTGGGCTGGCTTCAAACTGTGATCCTCAGATCTCAGCCTCCTGAGTAGCTGGGATTACAGATGTGAGCCAGCAGCACCCAGCTGTGAGGCTATTTATAATAGCCCAATAGAACTTGAATCCATTTGCATCATCAACATATAAGGGGAATGAGTACATTAGAGTATAATCGTTAAGAACCTAGTTCTCAACACCGCGTCACTGTCCACAAAAGCAGTGCATAGCATATTTATGTATCATGTTGGCTTCTTGACACACATGCTCTGTGCAGAGAGGAGCATGGAATCATGACAATATGTCAGGCATGGGCACCGGGCTGCTAAAGGGTTTATATTTCTCAGTTTCCTCTCTGAAGTTTCTGTATTCGATGTATTGGGCTATTAAGATGTTTCTTAGACCTGAGAAATTGATATTTTAAACACAGGGCAACCAAATCCAAAAACTTGAAGTTGAACTTGAACACATGAATCAGGAATGTCAGAAGCTGAGGCTGTCACAATCACAACTGAAGGAAAGCCTTGAAGAAACTCAAGACCAGGTGGGTAGCATGTAATGGCTGCAGCCCTTAGTCCAGTCCCAGCCCCGGTGGAGTGTCAATGATATGCTGACAGCATCACTGTGCTTAGGCAGCCCAGAGAGGTTATTGGGCTAGTGGGAGGTCACACAGCTTGTCAGGTACTAACGAGTCTCAAGTGTCTTCCTTTTCTCTTGGCCATGGGGTCACAATCACATGTTCCTCAGAAGGAACTTCTGATAGAGTTGTGACTCCTCCTGACTATGAAGTCTAAGAGGTGAATCGGATTGAAGTAGTCAGTTCTTCAGGTGCCAAGGAAATTCTGTGTATTTTACATGAAAACTCCAAAGTCAGATTGATTTAAATTGTGTTTAGATCTTCTCATTACTTAATAAAAGTAGTTGGGTCTCTCAGCTCTGGGGCTCCTTTCTATGGAGAATCTGTACTCTAGTTTTGCTTTCAGTAAATTTGCTGCTTCACTATACAAAACAAAACAAAAGCAAAAAGCTATTGGCTCAATTATGCATAATTTAGTAACAGTGTGTACTCATAACACCAATGGGCTCTGAGCACCTCACTCTGGTTGGGGACCCAGAAGTTGTAGTAATCATACTGTGGAACCAAGGACATAGCTTCATCTTAGAAGTATGAAGGCCCTACAGAAAAGGAAATGACCACATGCAGCTTACATATCGGGTCCTGTGAAGCAATCTGGGAGGGACAGAATCTGATCATTCTGTAGATCTCACGGGAAGCCCCTGCACTGTTGTTCTAAGGTTGACAGACTAAGCCTGTCTGCTTCTGTCATGTGGAGATGCTCTGAGAGGAGCTGGGCTCTCCATCACTGGGTATTGCTGTACCTTCAGGATCACTATACCACCGAGGAGGGACTGGGCTCTAATGCCCTGATAGTGTGGGTGGCTTTAAGCTGAGTATAGCTCACTGTGCTTCACTGGGTCTCCTCATGACTTCTCCCAAAACTGTTGTCCATGTGATGTGCAGTTGTACAGTGCTCACCTGAGGCTAGAGGCAACACACGGCCAACATGAGCAGAAGGTCCAACGTCTACAGGAGCAGATGAGCCACCTGGTGCCTGGGGCCCGTGTGACAGAGCTGCAGCACCTGCTCAGCCTCCAGAAGGAGGAGGCTGGGAGAAAATTGGATGCGCAACGGGTGAGTGGGTTGATTCAGGCCAGTTGTGTAAACAGGGGGCCCTGAGGCGTGCTGGCAGAATGGGAGAGTTGGAGGATCATAGTCCTTGAGACAAAGGATGAGGAGGGATAAGGAGAGGTTAGTCTCAGAGTAGCACATAGAACCAGCTGATCCCTGAGGCCCCTCAGCTCAGAGGTTCCCCATGACCTGGTCTGACTTATTAGAGCACCCCAAGGTGGAGAAACATTCGTACACAACACAGTTAGGGAGACTTGCTTTGTGTGAGTTGTTGCAGATTAAAATCCCAGGTCAGTTCTTTGAGGACAAAGCAGGCCACTTTAAGGCTGTGACAGACATTTTTAAACTGCACATGGCACATATAACCACATTTCTAAACTTATCTATGCCTCCCACATACCTCGGATTAAGTTTTTAACAAAAGAAAGATCACTCATGTCACACTCAGATTTGGGCATTTTAGTCAAGTTCTACTTTATTATAAGTAATTCCTGGAAGGAGTCTTTGTAAAAGACATAACAAGGTTTACTTTTTTTTTTTTTTTTGGCCAGTCCTGTGCTTAAACTCAAGGCCTGAGCACTGTCCTTGGATTTTTCTCAAGGCTAGTGCTCTACCACTGGAGCCACAGCACCACTTCTGGCTTTTTTTTCCTATGCATGTGGTACTGAGGAATTGAACCTGGGTCCTCGTGCATGCCAGGCAAGCACTCTTACCACTAGGCCAAACTCCCTTGTTATGTCACCTTTGGTGTCAGGAAGAACACAGGCAGCAGCTGAGAGCCAGGGAAGAGCAGATGAGAGAGGCTGAGATGCGGCTGCAGAACGTGGAGTGGCTCCTGCAGGAGAAGGTGGAGGAGCTGAGAGACCAAGTGAGTACTGACAGCCCCACTTCATGCATTTTTCTTTCCCTCCCACCTCCCTGAACAGCAGCTAGCATAGAGAATCCAGCAGGCCCCAGGCCCTAGGGACATTTGCAACCTTTCGAGTCATCCAAACTTCACCAGAAAAAGGACAAATTGCTTTCAGGGTAGCGGTAAAAAGTAACCCATAGAAGACTGATTTTTCTAAGTACATATCCCATATTATCCTCACACATCACACATCATATATATTCCCCACCCCCCTGGGGAACTGTTTCCAAGATCATTTTTGTTTGTTTTGTTGGTATTACTGAGGTTTGAACTTAGGTCCTCAGTCTTGTAAGGTAAGTGCTGTGCCACTTGAGCCAAACTCCATGCCTTTTTTGTTTTATTTTTCAGTTAAAGTAGTTGGCTTACAAACTTGGTCTTATATTTCTGGGTCAGCCTAGGACTGCAAGTTCTCTACCTATCCCTCCCACAAACTGGGATCATAGGCATCGACTACTATGCAGGGTTTGGTGTTTGTTTTGTTTTGACGGTCCTGCGGCTTGAACTCAGGGTGCTGTCCCTGAGCCTCTTCGTGCTCAGGGCTAGTGCTCCACCACTTGAGCCACAGCACCACTTCTGGATTTTTCTGAGTGCTTTATTAGAGATAAGCCTCTCAGAGACTTTACTGACCCATTGGCTTCAAACCACAGCCCGCAGATCTAAGCCTCCTGAATACCTTAGGGTTACAGGCATGAGCCACTGGCACCCAGATTCAAGGTTTGTTTTTATTCCCATTTTATCTTATGCTAGTATTGGGGCTTGAACTAAGAGCCTCTTATTCTCATTCTCTCATGAGCTACACTTCTAGTGTTTTGCTGGCTAATTGGAATAAAACTCTTGGATTTGTCTGTTGAAGCTGGCTTTGAATCTTCATTGTCAGATCTCAGCCTCCTGGGTAGCTAGGATTATAGGTGTGAGCCACCATGAGACAGTCTTGTGAACTTTTTGCTTAGTCTCTTTCTAAAACTGCATTCCTGCTAGGCTCATGCCTACAGTCCTTCAGTTATATAGCAGACACTCTCCGTACCTACTCTTAGCAAGGGCACCACTATAGGCAGATCCTGAGGTGGACAGCCTGAGTCTGCCCCGGGGATCTTATTCTGGCAGCACAGGTGATCTTAGCTGAGGTGGCACTCTGAGGAGGGAGTGGAGGTAGAGAGCACAGGTGGCATGGGGACACCTCTGGGCTAGCATTGGAGCAGATACCTGCTTTCTTAGCATGGAAAGTCCAGCTATGTCCCTGGGGTCAGCAAGACAGATTTTAGAAGGTTCTCTTACGCATTGGGAGACTGCTTTGTGCATTGGCAGCTGAACACAAGTTGTATACTGGCCTCAGGGGAACATAAATGATACTTATCCTTGTGTGCTGGGGACCACAAGGAAGTCACCAAAGATTGTATGAACCTTTGTGCAGAGCCTATCCTGTGTGTCCTTTAAGTTAGGTCAGAAGCTTGGGTCTCATTTTACCTGAAGCCACTGAAAAGCACAATATGATTTGTGTTTCCAATGAGATCACTCTGGGAAAGTAATTTAGTTGCTCTGAGCAGCAAAGTCATTTAAAAACAAAGGAATTTAAGGTAACCGTAGCTTGCTGGTGTGTAAACTAGAAGTTGTCTACACAGGTAAGAATGACGATATCACCAATGGAGAGACAAAGAAGGTGTCACTAATGGAGAGACAACCTGTTTAGTGTGTGGTGAAGGACAAGACCTAAGCCCTGCAGGAACCAGTTCTGGTCGGGGGCGGGGGGTGTGGCTGACTGTAAGGCACCAGCTATCCAGGAAATGGCATCTAACAGACATTTCAAGAGAAATGTGAAATCTGGAGAAATATTTCTTCTTTTAAGTAATTGAGTATGGTTGTTTACTTCGAAGATCCTGAGTTGAGTCAGCAGTGCTTCTTGTTCATTTGTCCTTTTTTTTTTATCTTTAGTTGTACAAAGGTATTTTGATTCAACGTGCCAGTTTATTAGCATACTATATCTTGGTCAGTGGCACTCCTTCTATCATGTGCCCTAACTGGCTGGGTGAAAGGTTCCCTTATGAGCTACCCTGTGTATAACCCTCCCTCTTGTGTGGAACTTTTCCTCTGTAACTGTGACAGTGACCTTTCTAGTCACTCACTTGCATTCACCCTGTTTGCCTTGGCCATCGAAACCTTCATTCTAGTTGAATCCCTTGTGACTCCCTACATACTTGCCTATCTGCCTTCTCCTTTCTGCTCCCTCAGTGTTTTCATGTCTCTTTCTGCAAGCTCCCTCCTTGCTTCCTTCTTCCTCTGGCTTCTAGCTGCTCTAGCCTCGCACCTGTACCCTTGCTGTTTATCTCATGGGAGACCAGACATGCCCAGGGGCCTGCTCATGCTCTCGAGTGTCCACCTCTCACCATCCCATGTCCTGAGTCTTCTATTCCTTCCAGGGCCGCCCATTCCACAGCTGCCTCCTGGAACCTCATTGCCCACTAGGACCCAGACCTTTCACACTTCTCACCTTCCCTCAGCCCATCACTTTAACACACCTCTTATGAATACCCTTGAGAGTTTGTGCATTTGTCACCTGTCTGCCTCCCCTCTTTCTGCCACAGGCTCAGGTATAACACCTTGGGGCCATGTCCACAGCTATTCTATAGTGCTACTTTCTAAGCTGACACCAAACTTTGAACATTTCCTATTCATCTTCTGCTTCCTAAGAGGTTTCCTGCATTCTGTGTATATTCTACACTCAGCACAGGAACATAGCCAGCCTTCTGAAATCCATACCATGTCCTGTCCCTCCTCTGCTTAACTGTCGAGTCTCTCATGACTCGAGTAAAGCAGAGCTTAGACAGTGATCTCCAATGTTTTCCTACTCTGGCCCTTTCCTGTGATCCCTCCCTACCTTAGAACGTTTGACTTCTCATCTCCCATTCTGTATCCCTCCAGTCACAACACACTGCAAACATATGCTAGCCAGAGGGCCTTTCTTCAAGTGTTTCCTTCTCCCTACTCACACCTAGCCCTTGACTCATTTCCCTGGCTTATTCATATCTCTGTTCTAATGTCTTTAAAGAGCTCTATTTACCCATCCCACCCAGCCCCTGCTGGGTTCCTGTGTATGTTTATTTTCCCTTTGCCCTTTCTTCTAGGATGTGTGTTCCCCAAGAGCATGGATTTTGCCAGAGTTGTGGGCATGCACAGGCATCCATAACCACTTGCCAGATGAGTGAGTTCTGTGTAGACTAGTGAAGCTCAGTGCTCAGATCCATGGGGTCTTGATTAAAGTCGTGGTGAGGGCTGCCAGCTGGAGCCATTAGTGACATCCACCTGGTAATGGTGAGAAGCTCACATACCTGACTCCAAGGCCTCCATGTACTTTATGTGGCATTATGGTAACAGAGCAGTCTTGGGACCCCCCAAGACTAGTTTTACATTGCACTAGAAGGGCTCTTGGTCTTTATTTTGTGGCAAAAAAAAAATCATTCTCATAAAGTTTGTATATTTTCTTTACCACACAGTACTATAAATTCTCAAGTTTCCTCCCCCATACCAGGGAACTGACCTGCTGTCCATGTCAGAGCCTTAGGAACCAGGAGACCATGCTGGGGCAGACTGAGAGGGATGTCGGCAGGTCTACTAAGCATTGTTGCACCTGATTCACAGTAATATGGAACATTCTCTCCTTTCCAGTTTGAAAAGAATAGCAAATCTGACTTGCTGCTCAAGGAGCTATATGTGGAAAACTCTCACCTCATGAAAGCTCTTCAGGTCACAGAAGAGAAGCAGCTAAGTGCGGAGAGGAAAAGCCGCATCTTGGAAGAAAAAGTTCGAGCTCTCAACAAACTCATCAGTAAGATTGCACCTGCATCTCTCTCCGTATAGATGGCTAGTTTTCCTAGAGTAAATACTAAAGAAAATATCTTAGAATCAAGCCACTCTGATGCCATAACTTTCTGCTCATTCGCTATGCACTCTTAGCCCCATGAGGACTATGATTCTTCATCTTTCAACTATGTGCCAGATGCTGGGGAAGTAGATATGTGCAGCAAACTTTTTATTGGGTAGTTCTAGATAAGTTCCCTGAATTAAATTCCCTTTTATATCAGCAGTGGAGCGTGAACTCAGGGCTTTGTGTTTGCTAGGCTGGTGTTCTACCTGCAACATCCCCAGCCTGTTTTTGCACTGGTTATTTTTGAGGTAGAGATTAGCTTCTTGCGCCAGCTGGCCTGGGCTGGGATCCTATTTGTGCTTTCCCTTATCAGGGAGATAACATGTGTCCACCACTGCACCTGGTCCTTGGTTGAGATAAAATCCTGGGAACTAATTTTTGTCTGAGTTGGCCTCAAATCATGATCATCTAGATCTCTGCTTCCAAATAGCTTAGGATTACAGGCTTGAAGCACCATGCCCAGCTTAAATTCTCAATTTTGATACTTACTAGTGAAACAGAATCTGGGACTCTCAACAAATAACTAAGAGCAAGTGGCTAAATACTTTCAGTGTGATACTTGAAACTAGAAACATTAAAATGCAGAATAGAGGTTCTCTATGTTTTTGCTGTTCCACTAAATCATCAACTCTCAATGGTGGTTCTATGCACACATTCCAGAAAGACATTCCATGCTAGGAACTACCAGCTGCCATAGTGGGGTAGGGAAGGGGAATCTCTGGGTAGAACTTAACTAAATCATGAACTCAGGGGGACGGTGGTGTTGGTTGTGAATGCGATTTTCTCATTGAAATGTCATCACACTGGAAATGTATATATGTACATTAAACATAGTTAATGTACATATGTACTATAAGGTATAGTTTTATATCCAAAGTATACTTTATTGATAGCCATTTGGTTTATCAGAATGTCCTACTGCAATATGAAAGCCACTGTATTTGCAATAAAATTTTTTTTCTATTAAAACTGACTTGTAAGTTTTTTAGCTTTAAATTGTTTTTCAGAATATATAAATTATGGCCTAGGAATGTGGCTTAGTGGTAGATTGTTTGCCTAGTATGCACGAAGCCCTGTGTTTGATTCCTCAGTACCACATAAACAGAAAAAGCCAAAAGTGGCACTGTGG
This sequence comes from Megascapheus bottae, assembly GCF_031878675.1. Taxonomy (NCBI): domain Eukaryota; kingdom Metazoa; phylum Chordata; class Mammalia; order Rodentia; family Geomyidae; genus Megascapheus; species Megascapheus bottae. The sequence continues at coordinate 10,594,941 of NC_143526.1, forward strand.
CTCAAGTGGCAAGACTCTGAATTCAAATCCCAGGACTGGCAAAAAAAAAAAAAAATCTATCTGTAATAGAAATGAAATGTTCATCAACTAGATGTATTCTTTTTTTTTTTTTTTTTTCCGCCAGTCCCAGGGCTTGAAATCAGGGCCTGGGCATTCTTCTTGGGCTTTCTCAAGGCTAGAGCCACAGCACCACTTCTGCCTTTTTCTATGTATGTGGTACCAAGGAATCGAACCTGGGTCTTTGTGAATACTAGGCAAGCACTCTACTACTGGACCAAATTCCTGGTCCAGCCAACTAGATGTATTTAAAATGAGATTCTGCTACAGGTTTGTACAGAGGTAGAGAGACACTCAGTAATCCTTAATCTACTCCTTCTCCCTGGGAAATTCGTTATCCTGAGCCTTGTACACTTCCTCCCATCTGTTCTGGCATTTACTGTGCTTGTTTGTAGGGAAAAAAAAACTCGACAATATTTTAGAAAGACCCAAAAGACTGGAGTAGACAGAAGCATCAATTCTGAAGATTTAATAACATGAAGCTCAATGGTTACTTTAAGGTCACTGGTATAGTAAAGAAAAATACAGGGCTGGGAGAAAAAAAAGAAAATACAACATGTTTACTATGCCAGTCAGTCCCTCATACCAGAATTGGAGAAGACACTCTAAGGCTTATAGTTACATTAGCAAGTAAATGGATGAATTGGGAAAATTCTGAGGATGGAAAAAGCAATGAAAAGAGGACTAGGTTTACTCTAAGAACACTTCCAAAATATCCTAATATTCACTAGGCCGCACCTCTTAAAAATGCCTTCAACAATGTTGCTTAGCTTAGTTGATGGGGCCTTTAACACTTGGGACATTCTAGACCCAAACTGTAATACTGGAGAACTTAGAAAATAGTTTGAGCTAAATGGAAATAATATATTAAAATTTGGGACAGATTCAAAGCATTACTTAGGGCAAAATTCATAGTACTAAATATTTTATATTAGAAATAAAGGTCTCAAATCCAGGTCCACAGCCTCTACTATCTTAATACTTATTATTAATTATTGCTGTGTGTGTGTGTGTGTGTGTGTGTGTGTGTGTGTGTGTGTGTGCGTGTGTGCCAGTGCCAGGGCTTGAACTCGAAAGATTGATGTTCACTCAGCTGTTTTGTTTTTTGTTTTGCCAGTCCTAGGCTTGAGCTCAGGGCCTGAGCACTGTCCTTGGACTTTCTCAAAGCTGGAGCTCTACCACTTGAGCCTCACCACCACTTCTGGCTTTTTCCAGTACCACATATTGAGGAATTGAACCCGGGTCTTTGTGCATGCTAGGCAAGTACTCCACCACTAGGCCAAATTCCCGGCCCCTCACTCAGCTTTTTTGCTCACAGTTGATAGTCTACAACTTGAGCGATGACTTCAGTCTGACATTCTGCTGGTTAGAGATAAAGCCTTATAGACTTTTTTTGCTTGGGCTGGCTGCAGATCTCAATCTGCTAGAGCTAAGCCTTCTGAGTAGCTAGGATCAGCCTTTACCTTTAACAGTTAGAAAAAGAACAAAGAAGATATACAGTAATGGGCTAAGGTCATGACTGAGGGGAGGAATGAAGTTAAATTGATTGATTATAGTTAAGTACAAAAGGATAAAGAAGTAATGACAATTGGGGCCAGGAGTTTAGCCTAGTGGTAGAGTGCTTGCCTAGGATGTAAGAAGACCTGGGTTCAATTCCTCGGTACCATATATATATATATATATATAAAGTCAGAAATGGTGCTATGACTCAAGTGGCAGAGCTCTAGCCTTGAGAAAGCCCAAGGATAGTGCTCAGGCCCTGAGTTCAAGCCCCGGGACTTGCAAAAAAAAAAGGGGGGGGGGTAATGACAATTGAAGAAGAAACCAAGGTTTTAATAGGGGTTGGCAACAATATACTGCAGCTTGAACCCACCCAGCCCTACATAGCATGGTTTTACAACTAGTCTGATTGGAACCACTGCATTCATTTATTTACCTACCATTTTTGTGCTACAACAGCAGCTGTGAGCACCTGTAACAGACTATGGAACCTACAAACTGCATAAGAGGAAAAAAGATTGTTGTTGAAATAGAAAACAAAAAGAATGGAAAAAAAATCATTGAAACCTAAGGCTGGTCTTTCACAAGATTAATCTACAAGTATTCAATTAGGATTCAATGATAGTAGAGAAATAACTTCCTGTCCAAATTAAAAGTGACATATCTACAGAGATGCAAACCTACAGGAAAACTGCACAAAAAATTCCTTCTTTAGTCTCAATTTGTTCTCTGCCCAAGGATGAAACTGATGACCACTCACCAGTTTACAGGAAGCTAAGAGCCAGACCAACTCCCCCTTCTGCAAACAGACAAAATCCACTGTCCTTCCTTCATCCTGCCCAGTAGCAATACTAAACTGGTATGAAAATACCTAGTACACATACAGAAATATTTATAGATGATCATCTTTCCCTGGGAACATCCATTTCAGACACTTGGCCCCCTGGAGAAGAGTAATACCACCAGAATACAAGCAAAATACAAGGATCTGACTTCTGCTTGTACGATTGGTAAGTCCCATTATTTTAAAAAGAGATTCACACTTAAGCATGTTTATTTCTATTTATAAAAGGTCATTGCCCCAACTGGGACAATGTTATGATTACAGATATTGCTTACTAGGAAAAAAAACCCAGCAGGCAGAATGGTGTACCATACAGAAAAACAGAAGTCATTCAGAATTAGCAAATTATACTCCTTGCCTAGTATTCCTAGCTTTTGTTTATTATTACTTTCAGGGCTGTGGAACTCAGGGCTTAGTGAATGCTGAAGGCCCTCTTTCACTGAGCATGGTCATCTTAAAGAATATATCTAAATTTAATATGAAAGAAAGAGGTAGAGGGAGATGGGAGGTTGAAGTGCAGACATTTCTGTGAGTTGATTTCAGCTTCACACCCAGACAGTGCCTGGAAGTTCCTTATGTATTATGTTCAGCCTGGACACAGTCAAGACAGGACATGCTCCAGAACTCCTTGTCTGATTAACTGTTCACATTTCCACCGAGGCAAAAAGTGCTGAGGGCAAAAGAGGAAGTGGAGACAGTAAGAAAAATGATTGAGATATGCTTAAAAAAAAAAAACATTGATCATAATGACTAAAGGATGATATAACTCCTCTGAACAACAAATGAACTGTTTAACAAACTGAATACCAGAAGCAGAGACATGTTGGGGGGTAGGGACTGCACAGGGGAAAGTTCATTAATGGAAGAAGGGTGAGTAAATGTAGTCATTACATTGAATGTACATTATGTAAAAATGGAATTATGTAACTTGATGGTAGGGCTAGGGAGGGAACAATGGGGAAAGCATGACACTGATCAAGATGCAGTGTACTCATAACCTGACTTAAAGAATTGAACTCTCTTTGTGCTCTGGTAGTAGAGCACTATGACTTGAGCAGGGTGAAACACATACACACATAGAGGAAAAATGCCCAGGCCTTGAAGTCAAGCCACAGGATAAACACCAAAAAAAAAAAAAAGATGATTATATGTCTTTCTGCCTCCCACAGGTAAGCAGTACAACTTTGTATTTGATGGGCTGTTTTTGAGACAGGGTCTTCCTTTGTAGTCCCATCTAGCTGCTAACTCACGATTCTCCTGCGTAAGCTTTCTGAATGTTAGGATTACAGATATGAATCACTATGCCTGGCCGTATTCGCTGTTATAATTAACTGAAACTGGTATCTGTTAAAGCTAAATTCTGAATTTTATAAGTAGTTTATAGTAGTTCAATTGAAAAATTTAGAATTTCAGTAGGTATTTTCAGAACCAAAATGACAGGTAAAGAAAGACTGGTTTTTCATGTATTTTGTTCCTTCTATAATGTAGTTTCAGTATATGGGTATAGAATAAAAATAAATGTAGCTGGGCTGCGTAGAGTACTTGCCTAGCATGCATAAAACCCTGGGTTTGATTCCTCAGTACTACATACTCAGAAAAAGCAGGAAATGGTGCTGTGGTTGAAGTGGTAGAGCACTAGCCTAGAATAGAAGAAGCGCAGAGAGAGTGCTAGGCCCAGAGTTCAAGCCCCAGGACTGGCGCAAAAAAAAAAAAAAATGTAGCTAATGTGATTCTTAAGGATTAAGTGTTAATTTTAAAATTTCTTTGTTGTTTTATGTCTTAGATATAGAGAAATTCTTTTTCTGTTGGTACCATAATTTTAACTCATGCTTACTCCATTGGTATGCCAACACTTAAGCCAGACCAACAGTCCTTTCTTATTTTTTTATTTTTGTCAGTACTGGGGCTTGAACTCATGCTCTTCCTTCGCATTTTGGCTCATGGTAGGTACTCTACCACTTGTGCCATGCCTCAGCTTCTGCCTTTTTTGCAGGTTAACTGGCACTAAGGGTCTTGAACAATTTTCTGTTTGGTCTGGCTCCAAGCCTCACTTCTCAAGATTTCAGCCTTCTGGGACGGTTGGATTATAGCAGGTGCTGCTTTCTGCTGCTATCTGCTGCCTAACTGGGGTCTCTTGGAATTCTGCTTAGGATAGCTTTGAACTATAATCTTCAGCCTCCTGAGTAGCTAAGATTATAGGTGTGAACCTCTGGTACCTTGTAGATGCTTGGAAAATTTTAATCTATACCTCTATTATTTGCTAAAGAAGTTAAAATAAGATAAGAATGATTGATTGCTTGGGAATTTTTTTTTTTTAAACCAGTCCTGGGGCTTGAACTTGGGACCTGGACACTGTCCTTGGGCTTTCTGAAGGTTAGCACTCTATTCACAATACCACTTCTGGCTTTTTTTGTCTATGTAGTGCCAACGGGCTTTGTACATGCTTGGTGAGCACTCTACCACTAGGCCACACTCCAGGCCCACTAGGAATTAAAAAAAAAATTATAATTCAAAAACAGGAGCTAAACCATCACTTTAATAGTCTAGAAATAATGATCTATTATTTTACTGGATTAATAATAATTTCCCTGGAAATGCTTAATACAAGTAATATCGTACTTAACCAATTTGTACTAAATCTATCAAAAATTTGTTTCAAGTATATTTATATTTAGAAAAAGAACAGAAAAGGGCTTTTTATACTAAACATAATGTTGAAGATATATGACACAAGGTGGTACTTATTTTGCTGCTGATTAAACATTCAATACTTTTATAAATCAGATAGTATCAAATAATAAGAAATACCTGGCTATTTTTTTTTAATAAGACTGAAGTGCCATCATCCACTTCGAATTCTCCATAGTCTTTTAGACACCGCACCTGAAAAGAAAAGCTGACACTTAACTAAGTTTCTTTTACCACGATTCTTTCTTTTACAGCTTTCCCCTGCAATTTTAGATTTTAGTGGGTTTCATGTATGTGTTTGTGTATATAAAATATTAAGCCTAAGCTGGGACCCAGTGGCTCATACCTATAATCCTAGCTGTTCAGAAGGCTGAGATCTGACAATGTCAGTTCCAAGACAATCTGGGCAGGAAAGTCTATGAGACTCTTATCTCTAACTGCCTACCAAAAAGCCAGAAATGGAGCTGTAACTCCAAGTGGTAGAGCACTAACCAGCCAAGCGCTGGGGACCAGAACACACACACACAAAATGAAGTCTAGATTGTATGAGAAAAAAATATGTGACATTTATCTTTCTTTACCTTGTCTTATTTCACTTAATATAAAGATCTCTACCTTCATATATTTTTCAGCCAACAACACGATTTCATTCTTTATGGCTCTATTGTGTATACTACATTTTCTCTCTCATCTGTTGAAGAGTGCCTAGACTGACACATTTCCTTGTTTCTCTTCCTCCTACTCCTCTTCCTTCCCCATCCCCCCTTTTCCTTTTTTTGGAGACAAGGTCTGTTCTTTGCCTGGGTAAATTCCAAACTCCTGGGCTGAAGTTATTCTTCCACTCAACCTCCTGAGCCAGTAGAGCCCCCCATGCCTGGTTTAAGTTTAAGTAATAACCAAATAGAAAACAGCCTGAATATCTATACATTAAAAGTGCTATAATTCCTAGATTCTAGGGAAATAGTTTGATGGGAAGCACCAGAATCTATCTCCTTTCCTAGATAATAACTGCACTGGCAAATTCTGTGTATTTTGAAATTCAGTAGTCTACTGTAGCTTCCAATTTCCAGGAGAAGGTTCACAGGATAAACAGAGATTCATTTGGTCAATTTTAACTTTTAGCATAGTAGCAGTAACCATTCTGCCTCCTCCTTTTTCTTTTTCTCCCTCTTAGAAGGCAAACATTACAGGCTAACATAGTCAAACACAACTGCATATACAAAGAAAATTAAAAAATAACCATGTGTGCAAAGAAAGGAACAGAGATAATAATATAAAGAAATAATGGCTGAAATTTTTCTAAATTTGATTAAAGATATGAATATAAACACAGAAGGTCAAAAAATTCCAAGTAAAATTAACTCCAAAAAGAGCTACATGGAGACACATTACCATTAAACTTTAAAAAGACAAAGAGAGAAACTTGGAAGAAACACTTTTTTCTGTATAGGTACTGGGCCTGGGCATTGTCTTTGAGATTTTCTAAAGGCTAGTGCTCTATCACTTGAATCACTGCACCACTTTCAGTCTTTTCCAAGTAGGTTAATAGAGATAAGAGTCTCTTGGACTTCTCCAGGAGGCTTTTTAAGAGTCTCCTGGCCCCAAGCACCTAGTTTTTTAAAACATTTGTGTTTTGGGGCTTGGAGTTTAGCCTAGTGGTAGAGTGCTTACCTAGCATGCATGAAGACTCAGGTTCAATTCCTCAGTACCACATACATAGAAAAAGCTGGAAATGGTGCTGTGGCTCAAGTGGCAGAGCCCTAGCCTTGAGAAAGCCCAAGGACAGTGCTCCAGCCCTGAGTTTAAGCCCCAGGACTGGAAAAAAAAAATTGTGTTTTTTCTTGATGCTAGTTCTGGGGCTTGAACTCAAGCTCAAGGCCTTGGCACTGTCCCTGAGCTCTTTTTCCTTAAGGCTAGAAATCCACCTCTTGAGCCACAGCTCTACTCCCAAGAAACTCTTTACTAAAAGTTTTAGAAAATTCTCATCGGAAACTTGGGAGGCCAGAAGCCAATATTCTCAAAGTTCTAGAAGAATAGTATTATTAATCAAGAATCTGAGGCAAAATTGGCCTTCAAAAATTTGAGAAAAGGCCAGGATTTGGCCTACTGGTAGAGTGCTTGTCTAGCATGCACAAAGACCTGGGTTCGATTCCTCAATACCACATACATAGAAAAAAGCCAGAAGTGGTGTTGTGGCTCAAGGGCTAGAGCTCTAGCCTTGAGAAAACCCAAGGACAGTGCTCAGGCCCTGAGTTCAAGCTCTAGGCAAAACAAAACAAAAAAAATTGGGAAAAGCAAGGCACAGTTGGCTCATGCCTGACTGGAATGCTAGCTACTCAGGAGGTAGGGATGTAAGAATTGTGGTCAGCCAAGGCAAGAAAATCTATGAGACTCTTATCTCCAATCACATACACACACAAAGCTGGAAGTAGAGCTATGGATCAAGTAGTGGTAGCCTTGAGCAAAAGAAGCTCAGGGACAGTGCTCAGGCTCTGAGTTAAGTTTCTAGGTCTGACACACACACACACACACACAAATTGGGAGCCAGTGCCAGTGTCTCACACCTATAATCCTAGCTACTCAGGAGGCTGATAGATGAGGATCGAGGTTCAAAGCCAAAAGACTGAGATTCTTATCTCCAATTAGCCACCCAAAATTGGAAGTGGCACTCTGGCTCAAGTTGTAAAGCCCTAGTCTTGAGCTGAAGAGCTCAGGGACAGCTCCTAAGCCCAAAGAAGAAATCACAAGAGAATTATGTGTACCAAAGAATTGAAAATACGATAAAAATTTGTTGGATATAGTAAAACCAGTGTACTTTTTTTTTTTTTTTTTTGAGACAGGAGTCTACCTATGCAATCCAGATTACTCACTTTACAGCCCTGGCTAGCCTTGAATTTATAATCCTCCTGCCTCAGCTTCTAGCATGCTAGGATTACAGGTATACCTACCATGCTTGGCTCAAGAGCAAGAAAAATGTCCTAACAGTATAATTTAAGATAATATTGAACTAAACAAAATAGAGAATATAGAGGTAATTGCAAAATCAGTTAAACTAACAGCTGGTTCTTTGAAATGGTCAATAAAATTTACAACCCTTAGCTAAACTAAGAAAAAAAGGAGGACTTGCAAGTTTGGCCTAGTGGTAGATTGCTTACCTAGCATGCACAAAGACCCAGGTTAGATTCCTTGGTACCACATACACATAAAAGCCAGAAGTGATGCTGTGGCTCAAGTGGTAGAGCGCTAGTACTGAGGAAAGACCCAGGACAGTGCTCAGGCCCTGAGTTCAAGCCCCAGAACTGGCAATTAAAAAAAAAAGAAGGAAAAAAAAATGGGGCTGGAGGCTCTTGCCTTCAATCCTAGCTACTCAGGAAGCTGAGACCTGAGGATTATGTTTCAAAGCCAGCCCAGGCAGGAAAGTCTATGAACCTTTTATCTCTAATTAACTACCAAAAAGCTGGAAGTAGAGCTGTGGCTCAAGTTGTAGAGCACTAGCCTTGAGTAGGAAAAGCTAAGGGGAAGTGGTCAAACCCTGGGTTTAAGCCCTAGAATCAGACAGACACACACTATGTGTTTCCCATGCAGCTTTGCAACACAGTACAATGTAGACCACCAGTTGTTTATCTTTGTGACTAGGCACAGACTAAAAGGTGTGAATCTTACCTCTGCTCAGTATCACAAGAGAAAATTATATTACTAGCCAAGAAAAGACAAAAATCCAAATTTCAAGCTGGGCATGGTGGCTCAAGCCTGTAACCCAAACTAGTTGGGAGGCAAAGATTGAGGGACTGAGGTTTGAGGCCAACCTGGGGCAAAAATATGTTTGGGAGACTCCACCTCAACTAATGGCTGGGTGTATTGGCCTAAACCTAATAGCACAGCTATAGGGGAATGAACATTGGCTGGGCACAGTACACATGCTTGTTATCCACAGTGACAAAGGTAAGCACAAGTAGGAGGATTACAAACCAAGCTGAAAGATCCTAGCTTGAAAATAACCAATGCATAAAGGAGGCTTAAGTGTTAGAGTGTTAAAGTGCCTGAGGGCCAGTGAGATCCCACAGATTGGACTGAGTTAATAGGAGCAAATATAGATTCATGTATGCTCCTTATCTTTGATAAATGTTAGTACGATGTTCATATTAAAGAAGATATACATACTTCAATATATAGGCTTTTTGGAGGTTTCATATCCTGTGTGATGTCCAAACCTTCATTTCCTCCCAGTGACCTCATATAAGTAGCAAGGATCTTTTTATAATGATTGAACCACTCTGTCTGCAAAAAAGATAGTCATCTGACAAAGTTATAAGAGAGCTCTCATAATTATATTCCCCTCCTTTCAAAACCAGCAATTTATCTCCACAGAAATCATCACTATTCATTTGTATTACAAATATTGTTAATTGCTTCCTGTCATTCAAGCATTGTTTTGAGTACTTGGATAGATCATTCAACAGATGAAAAAAGGGTTCTATTCTCACCAAGCTTCCATTGCAGCATATGTCATCATAAACCTAAAGACTATAGTCTAGAAACGAGACTACAAAAAAAAACACAAAAAAACAACACTATTTCAGAATTATTAAAAAGAATAGATGTTATTTCTGGAAAAAGATTTTTGAGAAAACAACCAACTGTCCATCAACTGATTACACAGATATATCTCTATACAATGGAACAATGTTTGGCTACAGAGATAATTTATGGCAAAATAGATAAACCTTAAAAATTTGTTAATTTTGAAAGGAAGGCAGGTTACATGTTACAGGATTTTACTTTCATGGAAAACCCATAATTGTCAAATGTATAAAGAAAGTAGATTAATGATTTCCAAGGGGTGCAAAGGAGACATTATTGAAAAACTGACAAATGATGATATGGGGCTTCTTTTTAGGGAGCAGAAAATGTCCTGGAATAATTTGATGATAATGGAAGCACAACTGTGTGAATATAATGAAAGTCACTGATTGTATACTTTAAAATGGCAAACTTCATGGAATGTGAATTTTTATCAGTACAATAAATCTGATTTTTTTTTGTATGTGTGGTTCTGAGGATTATGTTAAGCATTTACTCTGCCACTGAGTTACTCCTCTAATCCCCAGTTGTTACTCTTTTTTAAAAACTGTTCAGAGAAATACCTACATATATTGACATACCATGGTCATATATTATTTGATTCAATATAATTATATCAAATGACTTATAGAGTCAATTCAATCCCAATCAAAATCTTAGCTTTAAAAAAATAGAACTTAATAGTGTCTAAAATTTGCATGAAAGTGTAAAGGATCAAAAATAGTGTAAGCTCTTGAAAAAGAAGATCAAGCTGGGTGTTGGTGGCTCATGCCTATAATCCTAACTACTCAGGAGACTGAGATCTGAAGATCTTGGTTCAAAGCCAGCCCAGGCACTAAAGAACATGAGACTCTTATCTCCAATTAATCACTAAAAAAAGAGAAATGGGGCTGTGGCTCAGAGGTAGGGTGGTAGCCTTGAGCTAAAGAGCTCAGGGACAACACCCAGGCCCAGAGTTCAAGTCCCACGACCTATAAAAAAAAAAAGAAAGAAAAGAAAAAAAGGAAGAGAAAAAGATTAAGATGTGAATATCTTTTCAAAATACAGTAAAGCTACAAAATGACAACAGTAGAATTGGTATAGAAAGACAATTAGATTATTGGAAAAGTATATACAGGACTTCCCATCCCAAATCCACCAATAAATGGACTCTCAATATATGACCAAGATGGCACCACTCCTGGGACAGGCAGAGAAAGGAGGACTGACTCATCTTAATCCTAATATTTAAAGTGAAACTGGACCCCAAGTCTATATCCTTAAATACTTGGGCTAGTCCTGTGTTTCTATGAAGAATTTTATCATCAACATGAATCTGTAATGTTTATTAGTTTATATATGCAGATATAGACTGTACATATATACATATATATGCACGCATGCATAATGCCAACTTCTTTATCTCAGTGATGGATTACTGATAACTGATAAGGGACTCTATTAATAAGAGAGTTTTCCACAAACCATTAAGAACTATTCACAACCACATGCTTCTTATCACAGTGCACACAAAATAAATTTGAAGAACAGATGTTCTTCGCTAGTTGAGAATAATGTCACTCTGAGCAGTCTCATAAACTTGAATGTTGCTAACTTACTTCTTCAGCAGACATGTGAAATCGTAAAGCATTTGGCAAGACGCTACCATATTCCCACCTGAGAGCTCTAATCCGGAGCAAACGGTCGTACCTAGGATGTGAGAAGAGATGAAATAGCATAAGAATAAGATGGGGGCCAGAAGTCATTCTGATGGGGAGCCGGGTGAGGTGGCTCACACCTGTAATCCTAGCTACTCAGGAGGCTGAGGTCTGAGGATCAAGGTTCAAAGCCAGCCCAGGCACAAAAGGACCTGAGACTCTTACCTCCAATTAACCCCTAGAGAATGGGAAGTGGGGCTTGGCTCAAGGGTAGGGTGGTAGCCTCAAGCTGAAGAGCTCAGGGACAGTGCCCAGGCTGAGTTCAAGCCCCATGACCCACAAAAAAAAAAAAAAAAAAAAAAAAGTTATTCTGATGGGGAGAAATTCAAGACTCATAAACTAAATGGAATATGTAAAACATTAAAAGACCTAAGGGGTATGATAGTTCCATTATTTTTTTCTCCTTTTATGAAGGCTGCAGTTTTGTTTTTTAAATTCTTTTTGGAACCAGTCCTGGAGTTAAACTCAGGGCCTAGGCATTATTCTTAAGGTTTCTCTTGTTGTTATTAGTGGGTTTTTTTGCTCAAGTCTAGTGCTCTATCACTTGAACTACAGCTCCACATCTGGCTTTTCGGTGGTTAATTGGTGATAAAAGTCTCACTGTCCAGGCTGGCTTTGAACCATAATTCTCAGATTTCAGTATTCTGAGTAGGATTGTAGGTGTGAGCTACCAGCACTCAGCTCATAAGAAAAACTTTAGAGAGAAACAAAAATTGGAATGTTTATAAAGAGAGAGACAAATATGAGATTTTCTGCTATCCATTTGGTACAGTTACCTGAGAAATCAAATGACATCAAAAGCTATCCTGGGTTTCCTGCCATACCATGAAAAAGCTGAGAAACTTACAGATAGGCTAGAGTGCAGCGCCGATTTCTTAATAAAGAACAATGACGAAATTTGATGGTTGGTATCAAATCACCTCTTCCACCTGACTTTGTTTCATTCCTGGTAAAAATATATAGAACAAAAAATAAATATGTATACTCCAGTGTGAGAAGTTCAAAGCCAACAATTATCAATTTGCTTGTTTTTGTCCATTTATGACTAGCAGCAATTAACTGAAGTGAAGAGCAACTATCTCCACATCAGTGCAGTTGAAAGTGAAATAACAACTCAGGCACCAGTGGTTCATGCCTGTAATCCTAGCTACTTAGAGAGGCTGAGGTCTGAGGATCATGGCTCAAAGCCAGTCCAGGCAAGAAAGTTCATGAGACTCTTATTTCTAATTAGCTACCAAAAAGCCCTAAGTGGAGCTGTGGCTCAAGTGGAAGAGTGCTAGCTTTGAACTCAAAAGCTCAGGAGTAGCACCCAGGCACTCGCAAACACACACAGATACACAAGAGTGAAATATCTTGCCTAAGGCCTTACCATCCATTACATTTGGGCCTAGTCTTTTCATTTGCCAGAGTATGGTAAGGTTCACAGTTTAAAAAAAAAAAAATCCCCTAAAAATGGATGCATGCTTATCTGATCATCTTATTTCTTAGCTTGTTTTCGACTATTAGTGTTCTCAAAACTTACACATCAGACTGGTTTTGTTCATATAATGCTTTCATCTCCTCTAGAACTTGTCTGATTCCATCCTCCTAAAACACATAAACCGAAAACTGATATTGAGACATATTCATTTTTCCTGTCATTTACATGGCAATATTCTGGTAATCTTTGATTTATATACCTTTTTAGGAAAAAAAAAAGCCATAGCCCTTTTATACTACTACAATGGCTATATGTGTTGGTGAGGAATGTAAAATGTTACAGCCTGTGGAAAAAAATTCAACAGTTCCTCAAAAAGTTAAAACTCAGAATAACGCTATGATCCAGAAATTCCTTTCCTAGGTTTATACCCAACTGCATGGAGTGTGTGAAAATATAAATTCACACACATAAAAAACTTAGCATGGTGGTGCGGTGGTGCTGTGGCTCAAGTGGTAGAGCACTAGCCTCAAGCTTAAGAGCTCAGGGACATTGTCCAGGCTCAGGGTGTCTCATGACTGACCAAAAAAAAAAAAACAAACAAACAAACTTTACATGTCTTAGCAACATTTATATAACCCAAAAATATTTAGAATGTACTTGGGTCCCAGGATTCAAACCCTTGGTTTGCTTCTTACTTTGTATGCCAACCTTAGCAAAAAAATCTCCCCAAGCCTCTGCATATATGGCTGGAAAAATGAAAAAGTTAAGACCTCAAGGGTTTATTATGGTGATAAAATACAAAGCAGGTCAATTGCATGTCACCCTGGGTGGAATAATAGTAACAGAAAAATAAGAATCATCTCATTTGAAAAGTGGAAGCCGCAACTAACAGCAAACACTGGCTTAACTGTTACACAATGTCAGACATTATTCAGGACCCCTCAGATCTGTCATTTATTGCATCATGAGATGAAATATTAGCACTATCATATCCACTCTTCCAGATGAGACAATCAACCAGACCATGGTCTAAAAGTAAAAATCCCAGGCTAGTTCCAGAAATTCTTCATTCCCTCTCTCCTGGTCTCACCCCTCCAGGGTGGGGCAAAGGATACCTGTCACTAGAGTTACACTCCCAGCCCCGCAGGTCTGTTTTGTGTGTGTGTGTGGTTTTTTTGTTTTGTGGTTTGTGGGGCTTAAATTCCAGGCCTAGGCAGAGCAGTCCTTGAGTTGTCTCCCTCAAGGCTAGTGCTTTACCAACTTTGAGCCACAGTTCCACTTAGGTTTTCTGATGGTTAATTGGAGATTAAGAGTCTCACAGACTTTCCTGCCCGGATTGAACTTGAATCGTGATCCTCAGATATCAGCCTGAGTATCTAGGATTACAGGCGTGAGCCACCGGGGCCTGGCTTGCAGATCTGCTCATAATAACCTCACTTCCATGTCTGGAGACAGGGTAAAGGAGAGCAACTAATGCTAGACTGCTCTAAAGCAACGGGTAAACGCTTATTAAAGGTCAGGAGTTTGGCCACTAGGTAGAGTGCTTGCCTAAAATACACGAGGACCCGGGTTCGATTCCTCGGTACCACATACATAAAAAAGCCAGAAGTGTTGCTGAGGCTCAAGTGTTAGAGCTATAGCCTAGAGGAAGTCCAAGGACAGTGCTCAGGCCCTGAGCTCAAGGCCCAGAAATGGCAAAAAAAAATGAAAAAGTTTGTTTAAACAGGAACTGGAAATACTCGCAGACTCGGATGCGGGAACGTGAACCCCTCAGGGGAGCTGCAAAGAACCACAGGGCAGTCCTGCAGGGCAGGGGATGCCCCGCCCCCCGGGGATGCCCCGCCCCCCGGGGATGCCCCGCCCCCCGGGGATGCCCCGCCCCCCGGGGATGCCCCGCCCGCACACCCCGGCCCGCTCCTCCCCAGTCACCGGCCTCCTCACGTTAAAAGCCGGCAGCTGTCCTTCGGGCGCGCGGCGCAGCTCGCGGACCAGCTCCATAGCCTTTTCGCCGAACATGATGGATGCGCCCCGGTGTCCTCGTCCTGTCAACGGCCAGTCAAACGTAGGCTCTGGCAGCCTCACCCTTAAGTCCGGCGACCCCACACAGCTGCAGCTCCGCCCGCCCGCTCCTCGCTTTGGCGCCAAACGTGGTCGGCCAATTGCGGCGTGGCTCCGGGTCTCTCGGCCTACGGCGGCCGAGAAAGGACGTTTTTCTACACTACCTCAAGGATGAGGTAGGGAGGACTGCTTCCCTAGCAACTAAGGTCAGGTGTGTCAATGACGTTAGTCTGGTCCCTAAGATAAGTGACAATATCACCCCCCCCCAGTCGCTCCTAGCTAACCAGACGACTCAACGCAGCAGATAAATGCAGGGATCAATGCATGCTCGCAGCTTCCTTCTTCTTTTTCTCTATTTAATTCATTGTCCTGAGTTTACAAGGAGCACCCTGCAGAGGAAAGGCTACAAACCAGGGAGGTAGAAAGAAGCGCGTTATGACATCATTTTTCACTGTGCAGGGTGGGCATTTTGTTATTAAAGTGAAACTATATTTATTGGGTACCTCCTGTGTGTTTGTACTGAAACTGGAGTTTGGAGCCCCAGGCCTTAACTCCTGGGGTTCGACATGTTAGGTCCAGCCAATTGCCCCAACATGCCAAAATAAAGGGAAGAATGATGGTGGGCTGATGGAGGTTTATTAGGAAGCTCAAGTACCTGAGGAAGAGGGCTTTAGCCTATCTTCCCTTTCAACTATTAGTTTTTAGTTAAGTAGAAAACGAGTTAGAGCCAATGAGAAAATATGTGTACATACATCCCATTATGGATCCAGTCTTGGTTTTCATAGAGGTTCTCAACAAGTTATTGCAGTCATGACTTTGGGGGTGAGGGAGAAATCTGGAAGGTGTTATGGGGAAGAGGAGGGGATTCCACATCCCTCCAGGTGGGGATTCCACATCCCACCAGAGTCCACCACACAGAGACAGTCTCATATAAAAAGGTGAATTTATTGGGGAAATAGATGGTGAACTGACTGGCCAGGGACACAGTGCAGACTCGGGAGCTGACACTGTGACCCTAGTTCTCATGCTGGGTTTTTAAGGGCAACCCATGCGGTGGAACCTGGCCACACACAGGTGGCCAGTGGGATTGTCACATACACAGAGGGACCATTGCCAGCTCCAGCCACATGCAGGTAGCCAATAGGGTTACAGCCCAGTGTTTGAATTTACCTATCACCTTAGTTGGAGTTGGCCTGCAAATTGGGAAGGTCTCCACACAAAGCAGGCCCACCCCCATCCAAGCAGATATCCCTCCTCAAGGACAGTGGGGAGGTCAAGGTTGCCTCTCCCTGGAAGGGCAAAGGCAGCTGGGCTGTACCGTTGTCGACCTTCCACAATGTGGCGGGGAACTCTTAGGCATTCCGGATGGCGCCAGTCCCTGCTCCCCTTAACACTCCCAGCTCCCCTTAACAAAAGGGAGCAATTTTGATAACTATATGAATTTGTGAAAAGCAATACTGAATTCATGGTGGGGAACTCTAGAAACTCACATTGTTCCTTTGCAGAAAGAGGTAACAATTATCTGAAAAATGGGCAAAAGAATGTCTTGCTTTAAAAAAATTTCTCAGTACATCATAAACAAAAATAGCCGGAAGTCATTCTGTGCGCTCTAGTAGTAGAGTGCTAAACAAGAGCAAAAGAAGCTCAGGAACAGTGGGTGGGTGCTGAGTTCAAGCCCTGGGATTGGCAAAAAAAAAAAAGGAGCTTCTGGATCTTATGTTGAATGACATTTTCCTTTTCATCTCTACATTATGGCATAACTTAGCCAAATGTGTGTGTGTGTGTGTGTGTGTGTGTGTGTGTGTGTGTGTGTGCATGTGTAGGTTGAACTTAGGACTTTGTACTCTACCCTGACTTGGCTATTTTGCCTTAAGGTTGGCTTTCTACCACGTGAGTCACATTTCTACTTCTGAGTTTTACTAGTTAACTGAACATAAGAATCTCTCAGATTTGTCTGCCCAGACTGGCTTTGAAACTTGATCCTCAGATCCTGAATGGCTAGGGTTATAGTTATGAGACACTGGTACCCAGTTGCTAAGGTTTGTTTGTTTTTTTTTTAATTGAGCACCAAATTCTACGCTGCAGAATTGTGATACAAAGATCAGCAGCTACAACCTTCCTAAGTTCTATACCTTTTCAATTCCAGCCAGAAGACAATGTTTCTTAACGATCTTGACGAACACTTCCTTACTTGTGAAATGAACCCGTAGGGAGTTGTGATGATTCAGTCTACACTTCACCAAACATTTATGAATTGCCTACTAGGAGCCAAGCACTGGCCTGAACATTGAAAATAAAGCAGTAATATAAAGGTCTTTTTTCCAAGTCTATACTGCGGGGTGGGAGAACATCAATACATAAAGATACGTCTATGTCAGATATATTGGGACAAACATGAACACATAATAAACCAAGGAAGGTGCCTTTGAGGAAACGGAAATAACCCTGAGTGTGAGCCATACATACTCATTCCAGGTTGCAGGAACTAAAGTGCAAAGGTTCCAAGTAGGGATGTGAATGACATTGTTGGGATTAGTGAGTCAGCTAGAGCTGTGTCTGGTAGGATGCTGCACTTTTAAATATAAGCGTTGTTTGCTTTATTTACTGATACTGGGGTTTCATTTGAGGGCCTACAGTCTCACTTGGCTGCTTTGCTTAAGGATGGCAATCTACTACTTCAACCACACCCCTAGTTCTGGCTCTTTTGCTAGTAGTCGGAGATAAGAATCCCATGGAGGGCAGCCAGGAGTTTGGCCTAGTGGTAGAGTGCTTGCCCAGCATGCATGAAGACCTAGGTTTGATGCCTCAGTACCATACATAGAAAAAGCTGGAAGTTGGGCTGGGAGTTTGGCCTAGTGGTAGAGTGCTTGCCTAGCATGCATGAACCAGGGTTCTTTGGTACCACATATATAGAAAAAACTGGAAGTGGTGCTGTGGCTCAAGTAGTAGAGCTCTAGCCTTGAGAAAGCCCAAGGACAGTGTTCTAGCCCCAGGACTGGGAAAAGGCAAGAAAGCATCCATAGAGTTCTGGGTATGTGGCCTAGTGGTAGAATGCTTGCCTAGCATGCATGAAGCTCTGGGTTCGATTCCTCAGTGCCACAAAAACAGAAAAAGCTGGAAGTAGCTCTGTAGCTCAAGCAGTATGTGGGAACATATAAATGCTGAGCCATGAGTTCTAATAAAGAGAACTGAATGCCATTCTCTGACTCCCAGAAAGCTGGGAGTGTCCCGAAAAAGATCAATGGCTTTTAGCATTAAGGAAACCTAAGATTCTACCCTAAATGTGCGTTAATCAAAATTCAAGCTTTCTTGGACCTTGGAGTCAGGTGAAGGCCTACTCAAATTGTGGTTGTTTGCTATTTACCTCTACTTCCTAAGATAAGGAAGTCACTCATCCTGAGATTGTTTCATTTGCCTGTATCTGTAGCTTCAAAGAGATTGCTGAGATACTTCCTGCATGTATTCCCATTTGCTAATCAATAAAAACCCAAGTAATGGGGGTGTGGGCAGTTTGCTGCTGGCAAGAGGTACAGGCCCAGTGGCATCCTGAAACCCAACTCCACAATGAGGTTTCCTTAACTATGTTGCTCCTGGTTGAGATGGAATAAGGAGAACACGGAAGTTTGCATCATCTGGTGCCAAACGATTGCATAGAGGCTCAGGGACAGATCCCAGGCTCTGAGTTAAAGCTCCAAGACCAGAAAAAAAATTCTCATGGAGTTTTCTGGACTGCCTTCAAACCACAATCCTAGTATCTCAGCCTACTGACTAGCTAGGATTATAGGCATGAGCTACCACTGCCCAGCAGCTTTTAGTTTTATTTTGAAATTAAGTAGGAACCACCAAGGAGTAGAGTTAGATTTAGCTATTAAAAACAAAAACAAAAAAAACCTTACATGGTAACTGAGTTAAGTGGACAGGAAAATGTGTGGCAAATGGAAAGATAGGAGGGCCGGGAGTTTGGCCTAGTGGTTAAAGTGCTTGCCTAGCATGCATGAATACCCGGGTTCGATTCCTCGGTACCACATACATAGAAAAAAAAATCCGGAAGTGGTGCTGAAGCTCAAGTGGTAGAGCTCTAGCCTTGAGAAAGTCCAAGGACAGTGCTCAGGCCCTGAGCTCAAGCCCAGGACTGACAAAAAAAAAAAAATGTAAAGATAGGAGACCTATGTGATACTCCAGATGTAGCTGGGCACTGTGGCTCACACCTACAATCCCAGGTACTCAGGAAGCTGTTATCTGATGATCAAGGTTCAAAGCTAGCCCATGCAGGAAAGTCCATGAGCCTCCTATCTCCAATTAAGCACCAAAAACCTGGAAGTTGGTTCAAGTGGTAGAGTGCCTTGAGCAAAATACTCTGGGACATTGCCTAGGTTCTGAATTCAAGCCCCATGTCCAGCAAAATCCAGAGGAAGAATGATGGCTGCTTGGGCCATGATAGGGATGGTAGTAGAAGTGGCACATGGTTGGCCCTTGGATAGATTTTGAAAGCTTGATATGCTAGGGCTGTAGCACAAGAAAGGAGATATGAAGGCTATCTCAGAGTCTTGATCTGAGGCAGTATAGGGAGGGAATTGCCATTTCCCAGGGAAAGATTATGGGTAAGAGTCGGAGCGGAACAAGATTCAGCTTTGAGCACAGTAGTTTGGGTGTTTATCACTCATGAATCTTAGTTACTTTTGGGATCCCCAAATTTACAAAACAAAACCAGTGAGATGACCCCATAAATACACATGTAGGTTGTGATGCTTTAACTTACTCATTAAATTTCTATTGACATACCTGTGTGTGTGTGTGTGTGCGCGCGCGTGCACGCATGTGTGTGCTGGTCATGGGACTAGAATTCAGGGCTTTTTGGCTCAAGGCTAGAGCTCTGCCAGTTGAGCCCCAGGTCCACTTCAGGGTTGTTTGTTTGTGTGTTTGTTTTTTAATTGGCGATGACTCTCAAGGACTTTCCTGCTCAGGCTGGCTTCGAACCATGGCCCTCGGATCTCGGCCTCCGGGACAGCTTGGATTACAGGCGTGAGCCCCTGGCGCCCGGCTTGCGACTTTCAGTTTTGGTTCGTATAACCCTGAGGAAAGCATCCCTGGGTTACCAGAGTCAGGAGCGCCAGAGACCGAGGGGTGCAGGTGGCGGGGCCGCCTCAGCGCGGTGGCTCGGGCTCCCTGGGTGTCCCCGCTTCTGGCTGGCGTCCTCCCAGTGTTCTCACCATTCGGAACATGGAAATGAGGCCCGAGTTCGTCCGCTGGCGGAGGCACCCGTGGAACTCAGATACCGTCTCTAGACGGACGTACCGCAAAACCCAGTTGCGCAGCTCAGCCCCGAGGAGGACGCGCGGCCGCGGCTTCACCTGCCCTTCTCCAAAATGGCCGCGGGTCAGCGCAGAGCATGCCGGGCGCGCTCCCCCACTGGAGGCGATCGGGGGCGTGGCCAAGACCGGGGCCCGCTGGAGCCGGGCGCTGATTGGCGGGCTGCGGCCAACCTGCCCCCTTCCACCACCCCGGCGCTGGTCCGTAGCGAGCGCCCCCCGGCCTGGAGCTGAGATGTGAGGGCAGAGGGTTCCCGGCTTCCCGCGGCGACGGCTAGGAGAGAAGGCGAGGGCCGAGCGCACAGGGCCCCATCGGGCGCCGTGGGAGGTCTGCTGTATCGGCCGCGGGATGAGGAAGCGGACGGAGCCCATCAGCTTGGAGCATGAACGCTGCGCTGCCTCGGACTCGCCCTCCTCCGGCTCGGCCCCCGCGGCGCTGGACGCCGACTGCCGTGTGAAACAGAACCTGCGCCTGGCGGGCAAGGAGCCGGCTGAGCCTCAGCGCTGCGCCTCGGACGCGGGCATGAAGCGGGCGCTGGGCAGGTGAGGCGCGGCGCGGCTCTGCGCGGGGGGGGGGGGGGGGAGAAGAGGGCGGCGTGGTCCCGCACCCCCACTTCCGCAGCGCTCCCCCCCTCCCCCAGCAAGTGAGATAACCCGCGGGAGCGTCCCTCCCCTCCTCCCCGCCCCGGTGTCCCCTTCGACCCCTGGCCTGCCCTCCCCCCGGGCATCTGCCCTCTCACGTTCCTTCACTCCCCTGGAGTTCACTTCGCCCCCCTTCACCCCCGCGGACCCCCATTCACCCATCCAGCACTTCGAACCCAGGCTTACACCCCCCTCCGCACCCCTGTCCTTTTGCCCAGGTGAGCCCAGTGTGTGTGGGGTGTGTGGGGGGGACCTCATTCAGCGGCGGGGAAAGTCATGACCCAGCGTGGCAGAGTAGCATCATAGTGAGGTTTAAGCACCCTCCACGTCCCCGTGCAGAAGAGGTGGAAGGGTCTGGGGCGCGCTCCCGACCCTGAGAGCTTTGGGGAATCACTCGGACCTGTCTTGCTGTGACCCCCAGCCAGCGCCTTGCTCTCTCGGCAGTAGTTCCCGCTTAACCGTGGTTGAGAGTAGCTTTCGCCTTGTAGGACTGCAGGACCTTTGTGTCGGGGTTTCATGGACTTGCCCGGGTCCAAGGGGAAAAGGATGCGAAGCATCCTCAGCTGCGAGAGGGGAAACGGGTCGGAGATTCCAGGCACTTGAAATCCGTACTGGAGCTGGTCATTGGGAACCGTCCTCGAGTGCTGAAGTCGGTCTTTCTGTTTTGCCGTCTTCCTTTGGAAAGGAGAAGAGTGTGGTTATGTAAAGCTGATTCCAAAACTGAGATGGAAACACGTTTCACGGGGACAGATTTCTTTCCCTCTTTGCTGGCCTTCTTCATTATCTGGCTGTTTTTGTAGCAGATACCGCTCCTGCTGTTTCCAAGCCTTGACATTGCGTGGTGTTTGACTAGGTTAGTGTGTAGTGTTCTCGGGTGTTAGTGTAACATTAATTTATTGGGGGGTCAGTTAATGAACAGTGGCCCTTAGTGTAAAAAGTATTTATCCAAATAGGTCTGGAAGCAAGTAAGAGCTTCAGCCTTAATATCGAAAAGATTGCCAAATTAGGCTACAGCTGCCTCTAAGTCCGAGGTTCTTGATTTTGCTGGACGGACAGAGACTGATAGTTTTGGTAAAAACCAGCTAGTAACTGCTCTATGTCCTTTGTGAAACTCATCTATTCTCGTTTCTTAGGCAGAGTCTATCCATACTAAAAAAAAAAAAAGTCTTGATCAGGTTGAATACACTTCTGTTAAAATGTATAGCATTCAACAACCTGGAAATTTATTTGAAAACTCAAAATTGCTATGTATCATGTTTAAGAAAACAGTGCTTCAACAATGCCTTCCTTTCAGGATGCATCATATTTAAAGGACCTGATTAATTTTTGGTTTGGTCAGGACAGAAAGACATTCAAGTGGTGCTCACTTCCTTTGGATGAACAAAAAGGCTGTTAGAAGAATAAAAAACAAAATAGAGGGAAAGAAAACCAAATGAGTGTGTTACTGCATGACTTTTTAGTTGCCTTTCATCATATTCTGGTGCTTTCCTCAGGCCTTCTCAGACCAGCCTATTCTTGTTTACTTTATCACTTACCTGATGTTATAATTGGTATAATTGCCTGCATACTTGTTGACTTGCTTTACCTGTGTTTCCTCTCCAACAAGAATGGAAACACCAGGAGAGCAAATCAGCTCTCCACCTGTGTCTCTATCCAACGTCTGTTACATAATGGGTGGGAGAAAATACTTGTTGGATGAATGAATATTTGTAGAATAAAGTCCTGAAAGCAGAATGACTATACCGAAAAGTGTGTCTATAATCTTAGAAGGTAAAGCCCTGTTGCCCTCGGAGTAAGTTGAACTGATTTGTATACTCCCATGATTGAAGTAAGTGGGCTTCTGCCAGTAAAGTGTACTACCATATTTGACTCTTTGATGACAGAAAATGTATCCTTTTGCGTTACTTGCCAGGTGGGATTTTAAACCTATTGTATATTATTACAATTGCTGTATTATGACCCTCTCCTGTGTTAAGAGTCCTTTTTTCTTATCCGGGGGCTTGTATTTAGAGCCTAGGAGCAATCAGCGCCCCCCCCTCCCCCAAGGCCAGTGCTCTACCACTTGAGCCACTTCTGGCTTTTTGGTGGTTAATTGGAAGTTGGACTCTCACTGACTTTCCTGATGGCTGGCTTGAATCTGATCTTCAGATCTCAGCTTGTGTAGCTAGGAATACAGCCATGAGCCACTGGCACTTGGCTTATATTGTTTTGTAATTTTTTTTCTTTTTTTTGCCAGTCCTGGGCTTGAGCTCAGGGCCTGAGCACTGTGCTTGGACTTTCTCTACCACTTGAGCCTCAGCACCACTTCCGGTTTTTTTCTATGTATATAGTACCGAGGAATCGAACCCAGGTCTTCATGCATGCTAGGCAAGCACTCTACCACTAGGACAAACTCCCAGCCCTGTTTTGTAATTTAAAAGAAAATGGTGGCGTGATGTTTTCAAGTTCAATTTTGACATATAAGACATGAACATATTGATACATTGGATAATAAATGATAGGTTATTGAATCATTGTTATATTTCTGGGACAAACTCTGTTATACAGCCAGAGTCTACTGACATTTAAGAACTTTACATCAGTATTTGTGTTAGGGAGTAGTCTATAATCCTAATATTTTTGTGGGGGCAGGTCTGGGGATCAAGCAGACTTTATTTTTTAGTGCTGGGCTGTCTTTATCCAGTTGTGTTAGTGTCGTCATTGGTTTATTAAAAGTTTTTTTTGTTGTTTTGTTTTTGTTCTGCTGGGTGCGGTAGCTCATGCCTGCAATCCTAGCTATTCTGGAGGCTGAGATCTGAGGATCAAGGTTCAAAGCCAGCCCTGGCACAAAAGGACCTGAGACTGTTATCTCCAATTAACCTCCAGAAAATGGGAAGTGAGGTTTGGCTCAAGGGTAGGGTGGCAGCCTTGAGTTGAAGAACTCAGGGACAATGCCCAGGCCCAGGAGTAGGGTGGTAGCCTTGAGCTGAAGAGCTCAGAGACAGTGCCCGGGCTGAGTTCAAGCCCCATGACCCACAAAAAAAGTGTTTTTTCTGGCCAGGTTTTGTGGTACAAATTTGTAGCTCCTGCAATAACCCAGCCATTGGGGGGGGGGGGGACCTGAATCCTCCCAGGAATAGAATCACAAGCACTCAGTGAACTGAGCTAAGAGTCAGTTTATTAGCAGGAGAGCGGCTACTCTTCGCCTTTGCGCTTACTGAGAACAGCCCTGACCTTCAGTGGTGATGATGCTTTTAAAGGTAAACACCACACACAGGTAGTAGTCACAGTATGATGAAGTCACCTTCTGATGTCCATAGTCAATAACCACAGGGATGAGACCACACACAGGGTTGTAACCACTTGCAGGTGGTCAAGCAGATTAAGCATTTTTACAAAAACAAAAAAAAATTCGGCAGCTAAGCCTGCCAGGTTATTATAGCCCCCAGCTATTCAAGATGCTGAGACAGGATCATTTGAAGTTCCAGACTACCCTGGGCAAATCGTGAGACTTATCTCTTGCCAGGGAAGGAGGGAGGGGAAATAAAAAGCTTTCTTTGCATTTACCATTTAAAATACTTTCAGAGTTGTATTTTCCTTTAAAAATTGGTAGAATTCCCCTGTAAAACTGCCTAAGCTAGATTTTTTTTCTTCAGAAAATAGCACCTTGATAATGATTACAGTTTCTTCTAGGCTATCATTCTGTTTAGTATTTTCTTTCTCTCTGGGTCCATTTTGGTCAATTGCATGTTCATAGAAAATAACTTAGTCTAGCACCCCTCTCATCTGGTACTGTGTCCCCATTGTTCTTTATTTTGAGTACTTAGATTTTCTTCTCCCCTTCATTTAAAGTAATATATCTAATATAGACACATATGCTGAAGTTTGGTGCACATATTAGATGTGCATATATCCCCCCACCCCAAGAAAATATGTATTGTCCTATAAGCAGGGGGATACTCTGGGCTGCAGAAGAGTAGAAAACAAATCCCATCACATCACACTAAAGCTGCATATTTGATGCAGATCTGCCTATCAGGAATGTGGCCCCAGGTGACCAGATAATCCAGTCTTTCTGGAAGAGGATAACTCATTTTTCTGTTTGCTCTTGTTTGTTTTTGTGACTTTGTTCTGTTGCATTTTGTTTTTACTTGTGTGTGTATCATTACCAGGTTTTTAAACATTGGTACAGTAGTTAATTTCAACTTTGGAGATAAAGAAATCCCCGCTTTGATATTTTTAGGGGAAGGGTTATATTTAAAGATATACCTACTCTCATCAAGTTAGCACTCTCCAAGAATATGAACTACATATTAGGTTGATGTAGGAGATTCCATGCCAGTAGATGAGGGAATCTGTGAGCTTTTCACTTTTTTTTTTTTTTTTGCCAGTCCTGGGGCCTGAACTCAGAGCCTGGGCACTGTCCTTGGACACTTTTTTGCTCAAGGCTAGTGCTCTGCCACTGGAGCCACAGCACCACTTCTGGCTTTTTCTGTGTATGTGGTACCGAGGAATTGAACCTGGGTCTTTATGAATGCTACACAAGTACTCTACCACTAGGCTTTGCTCCCGGCCCTTCACTTTCTTTTCCCTGGAGTTTTTGGAGACTTAGATTTGAAAGCATACCTCATCTAAAGTGATCTAATTGCAACCCTGAAAAGGCATTTATGAGATGTTTAAGATCTCTGTTTCAGTGAATGCGTCTTCATTCCTTCACTCCCAACACCAAACTAGGTCTGCTGGATAGATGGAGATTAGGGGTGCACATGGAAAGTTTCATAGCTGGGTCACCCTCCTGTGTCATCATCATCCTTGGTTTTCCTCAGCTGTAAAAAGGACCCCCCAGCTAAAGTGCTAAAGGTTTCATCAGAACCTAGAAATGCTGGGCTGCGATTAAGGCAGGTTTTTTTTTTTTTCAACTTTAGCCTTTCTCTACAAACATCCCTGTGTGGTACATCTTTATCCTTTACAGGTTACGAAGATGAAAGCTAGTTTTCAGTCTGTTTTTGTAGTTTGTCTGCTTTGTCTATTTGCTTTTCCCTATTCCAATCGGTCTGAGCTGGGACTGTGAAGCATGAAGGCTTTGTGGTGTCTTAGCTGGACCTCTACTGGGTATACCTCTTCCCAACTTGGTTTACTTTGTCATGGTTGTGCTTCAATAGGAGCACCCAAACTGAGCGCCTTGCCAGCATCACCAGCTTTATTAGGGCTTCGTATCCTGTATCTCTGCTTGATTCAGAGTTCCTGTTAGCTACCATGCATCCTCCCTTACCAAGGCAGTGTCTGCCTTCTGTGCTGACTTGCCCGTAGGCCTGCGCTGTGGGAAATACTTTGGCATACTCAATGGAGGCTGCCTTAGAAAGATTACCTTAGTTGATTACCTTACCAGGTGTATGTTGATGAAAGCAGAGCCTTCTTCTAAATTCCTATTTCTCCTCTCAGTAGAGCATTTTTCCTTCTAAGATGAAGTCTATAGGAAGAATGTTTACTGATCAGCAACTGGAAAAAGCTGAGAGATTGAGTCAGTTTATGTTGCCAGGGGCTTTTATACAGTGTGGAGGGTTAGTCATTTGTCTCATCCTTGGTTGAGGGCCAGTGCCTGTAGAGCATCAGGACAGAGGACCAAACCAGCACAGAAGGAGAATGCTACAACTAAGTTCCATATAAACAGAGCCCGTCCTTGGAGCTTAGTCCTTATTGTGGCATGTGTTTTAGAGGAAGCTTGTCTAGTGAACTGGATATTGAGTGAATATTTGTGGCAGGGCATGTTTCTTTGTCTGTGATGAGATAAGCATGTCTTCCAGTGAAGTTCAGGTATATGGAAAGTTCCTGGTGAGCACTTGACCAGTGGCATTTTCTAGTATGATCCTCACTACTGTTACTACTGAGGGAACTGAGAAAATCATTATCTCACATCAAGAAAGATTTACTTGTTCCCTTTTCTACCCCCAAATTATTGCAGTCTGGATTTTTGTGGTTGTACATAGAGTGTTCAGCCTGATCAGTCAACATATCTGTTGATATTAGAGCATTTTAAATTATACCAGCAGGCCTTCAAACACTTTCTTAAACCATTCAGTACCATTTGAATGCCTGTTATGTAAGGTAACACTTGGGAGACAGTACTGATGTTTGGTCACACATCCTCATGGACTTCACATTCCCTTGGGGGAGATGGAGAAATATGACAGATGTTCAGGGCTCCAAGGAGAAATACAGAGCCAGTAAGGCTGTAACTGTAGATAGGCACCATAGTAGGGTATATGGCTTGGGTAGAAAGGAAGCCTTTCTGGCTAGAGGATATTTGAGTGGAAGCCATTGTTTGCTTCCAGGATTCAGGAATGGCATGATAGGCTGTGTGTGTTATTATATCACTCTGAGTCTATGTTAAGTATAGACTGGAAGATGAAGGATTGTTACAAGGTTAGACATTATGAATACTTGGCCAAGGTAGAAGCCATGGAGATGAGAAGTGTAGAATTCTGAACACATGTTGAATGAGGTGTCATCAATATTTACTGATGGATGAAGTGGAGAAGTGTGAAAGGGAGAGAAGAATCAGAGTGACCAGTGTTTCCCCCCTCCCCACCACCCTGCAACACAAAAACTACAATTGCCATATTGGAACTCGTTTAGTTAATTTTTTTTAATGTTCTATTGATACCATATACTAAGAAAAAAATTTAAATAGAAGATTATTTGACTCATAGTCAAATAAGATTAAAGGATTGCATCTGGTCAGGGCCTGATGTTCCATCATAGAATGGCAGAGAGAGCATTCAAAAGAAAGGGGGGTCAAGGGAAAGAGAAGAGTCCAACACTTGTGAGAGAAAACATGCTTGTTAAACAAAGCTTCTTCTGTTATATCTACCTCTTCTTCATTATGACCTTAACCCACTTATAGAATGGAGCCCTCAGAACCTCATTGCTTCTTAAAGCTCCCACCTCCCAGTACCATATCAATGGGTATTAAATTCCAACACAAACTGGATGTGGTTGTACAAACTTAGTCCTAGCTTCAAAAGACTAGATAGGTTGAGAGGATTATTGTACCCCAGGGATCTGCCTGAGTAACATACAGACTGCATCTCTGAAAAAAATAGTTCAACCAGAACTTTGGAAGAATTCTGTCTATACCATTCCCATAGTCCTCAAAATATTAATTCACTCCAGCATCAATTCTCCCTTCCCTAAAGGGATAGGTAGGAGGAAGAAAGGAGTAACTTGTCCTAATCCCAAAGTAGCATAGGAAAGTAGCATGAACTCTTCAAGCTAGAGAATGATTCCCTCCTACTCCATGTCTTTGATCCCAGGAGCAAGGCTTGTGTCTTCAAGGTCTTAGGTGGCCTGGAGTCTGTGGCTCTGTTGGTGTCAGGAGCTCGCATAGGTTAGTCTCATGCCTCCAGTTCTCCCAGGGTAGGAATCTTGTGCCTGCCCACTGGTATCTCCATGGTTTTTGGTTCTTGGGAATAGCCCTATTCCTGTAGCTTGTTTAGCCATTGTCTTAGTGAGGACTCTGGTGTTTTGCCCTTAGATGTTTGGCCAGGCCAGTGGCTCATATCTGTAATCCTAGCTACTCAGGAGGCTGAGATCTGAGGATCACAGTTCCAAGCCAGCCTGGGCAGGAAAATCTGTGAACTCTTACCTCCAATTAATCACCCGAATAATGCCTAGGCCCTGAGTTCAAGCCCCAGGACTGGCATACACACAGGCATGCGCGCACATGCCACATATTTTCCAGGGCCCCCAAACTTTTGAAATACAGATATAGGAAGTCATCTCCCCTCCTCCTCCAGCTTCTGCATTCTGTGCTCCATAAAGCTCCAGGGCATTGACACAGTTGTGCTAGGATCTTTGCTACTTTCTATCAGGGATGGCCTTTACCCTGGTTTACAACATCTGTTCCTCATTCCTGTGTGAGACCTCAGTGGCCTTTGCTACCTATATTTCTACCAAGATTTTTTAAAATCACAAACACTTAAGTAAAATTGAGAATTTGGTGACTTTCCTACAGCTCTCTCCTTCCGTATAGTCTGTAAGAGCTTTCTTAATATTCTACTCATGGGAGTACAGTCTCTTCTTGTCTACTCCCCTAGCTCTTCTAGATTGTTTCAAATTCTTACCCATTACACAGTCTTATAAAAATTTTATTTTTTATTATTAGAGATAAGGTCTGGCTGTATATCCCAGCTGCCCTTTAAACTCCCTTTGTGGTTCAAACTAGCCTCAAATTTGTGACCTTCTATCTTAGCCTCCTGAATAGTAGAGAAACAGGTTTGCACTATTACATTGGACTTGCCATTATTACACAGTTATAAAGCTGTTTCTATATTTTCTAGCATTTTTTGTAGCACCAGTTCTGGAAACAATTTTGTCTTAGCATGTTTTTGAGCTATAACAAAAAACATTGAGACTGGGTAAATTATCAATAAGTAGTTGGGAGCTGGTGGCTCATGGCTATAATCCTAGCTACTCAGGAGGCTGAGATTTGAGATTTCAAAGCCAGCAGGGGCAGGAAAGCCTGTAAGACTCATCTCCAGTTAACCACCAGAAAACCAAGGTGGTACTGTGGCTCAAATGATAGAGCTGAAGAACTCAGGGACAGCGCCTAGGCCCAGAGTTCAAGCCCCACAACCAACTTAAAAACAAAACCAACAATATAAGCATATTTGGGTCATAGTTGTTTTTGGTGCTGGCCTTGGGGCTTGAACTGAGGGCCAGGTGCTGTCCCCGAGCTTTTGTACTCAGGGCTTAAATTCTACTACTTGAGCCACAACTCCACTTTTGTGGATTGTTTTTTGGCAATCAGTGAAGTCTCAGTGACCTTCCTGCCCTGGCTTCAAATTGCAATCGTCAAATCTCATTCCTCAGCCTCCAGTGCAGCTAGGTTTATAGGCATGACCCATCAGCACCTAGCTGGTTCATTATTCTTGAATCTCTGAATTCCCAGATTGAGAGCTTGTATCTGGCGAGAATCTTCCTTCTGTGTCATACTGTGGTAGAAAGCATCACATGGTGAGAGAGCACAGGAAGTGGAGCAATTTGGAGCAAGAGAACATGTGCCAGATAAGTTTTTTGTTTTTTTTTTGCCAGTCATGGGGCTTGAACTCAGGGCCTGAGTGCTGTCCTTGGATTTTTCTCATGGCTAGAGCTCTACCACTTGAGCCACAGCTCCACTTCCAACTTTTTTTTTCTATGTATGTAGTACCGAGGAATTGAACCCAGACCTTTGTGCATGCTAGGCAAGCACTCTACCACTAGGCCAAACTCCTGGCCCAAGTTTACTTTTTATAACAATGCTACTCTCTTGGTAACTAAGCTTCCTCTACAATGAGTTAAAGGTGAAGGCACAGGGTTGGGATGTGGCTTGGTGGTAAAGTGCTTGTTTAGAGTGCTGAAGGCCCTAGCTTCAATCCCCTTCCCTGCCCAAAAGAGATGAAAAAAGCCAGGGAATATAAGCAAATCCAAAAGTGATTAAATTTCGTGTTTCCTCAAGTTTGAAGAAAGTGACCCTGAACTTATAAAGAAAAGACAGTTCAAGTTGGTGTCAGTTAACTTTTTTTTTTTTTTTTTTGGTTTTAATGGGACCATTCTTGTTAGATGTTGCTCTTTTGCTGAGCCACTCCTCTAGCCCCTTTTTGAACTTCTTTCTCCACCTCTCTCTTCCCCCACTCCCTCTTCTCCCCCCTCTCCTTTTCCCTCTCCTTCTTTCTGCCACTCTTGGGGCTTAAACTCAGGGCCTGGGCACTGTCCTCGAGCTTTCTTAAAGCTAGTGCTCTACCACTTGAGCCACAGCACCACTTTCGGCTTTTTCTGTGTTTGTGGTACTGAGGAATTGAGCCAAGGGCTTCATGCATGCTAGGCACACTCTACCACTAGGCCATGTTCCTGGCCTGGACTTGTCATTTTGAGATAGGGTCTTGCTTTGGGCTGTACTGGACCACCATTCTCCTGTTATTGCTGGGATGATAAACACAGGCTTCAAGGAGTTTCATAATTTTCTTTTGCCTATATTGTCAAGGAGCCATGGCTCTCTGCCTTCCAGGCAGAGATGTGACAGGATGTGCTACCACACTCAGTTACTGGTTGAAAAGAGGTTTCACAACTTTGGTCATAATTGTGGCTCTAACAATAGTCCTCCCCTATTACAGTTTCTTAAGTAGCTAGAATTATAGGTATGAACCACTGTACCCAAGTAATTTCAGTTAATTTGACTAGCAGACTTTTCATGTGGGTTTGGTTATATTGATTTAAGTACTTAAAATGGAAAGGTAAAAAATACTGAGTTTTAATACATTAATTAGGATTCCCTAGAAGTAAAGTTGTATGTGTGTTGTGTATGTGTGTGTGTGTGTGTGTGATATATATGTGTATGTATGTATGAATGCATGCATGCATGCTAGCATCTCAGCCAGTCCTGTGACTTATACATAGGGTCTGGGCTCTGTACTTGAGCTTTAAGGCTAACACTATACCACTTGAGCTACAGCTCTACTTCAGGCTTTCTGGGTAGCTAATTTGGAGATAGTCTCACAGACTTTCCTGCCTGGGGCTAGTTTTAAACTGTGGTCCTCAGATCGTAGCCTCCTTATAGCTAGCATTATAGGCTTGAGCAACCTGTTCTATGAACAGAGATAAGACTTGATTTCCCTTGTTTTCTTCTCTTAAAAATGTATATAACATGGCCGGGAGTTTGGCCTAGTTGTAGAGTGCTTGCCTAGGATGCAAAAAGACCCAGGTTCAATTCCTAGGTACTGCATATACAGAAAAACTGGAAGTGATGCTGTGGCTCAAGTGGCAGAGTTCTAGCCTTGAGGAAAAAGCCCAAGGACAGTGCTCAAACCCTGAGTTCAAGCCCAAGGACTGGCAAAAAAAAAAAAAAAAAAAAGTATACAACAGAACCAGGTGCTGGTGGCTTATATCTGTAATCCTAGCTACTCAGGGGACTGAGATCTGAGGAAGATACGGTTGAAAGCCAGCCTGGGCAAGGAAGTTTATGTGACTCATCTCCAGTTAACCACGAGAAATCTGAAAGGAGAGTTGTGACTCAAAAGGGGTAGATTGCTAGCCTTCAGAGTTCAGGGATAGTGCCTTTTTCTTCCTTTTTTTTTTTTTTTTTTTTTTGCTAGTCCTGGGGCTTAAACTGAGAGCCTGGACACTGTCCTTGGACACTTTTTGCTCAAGGCTAGCCCTCTGCCACTTGAGCCACAGCCACTTCCAGCCTTTTCTGTGTATGTGGTACTGAGGAATTAAACCCAGGGCTTTGTGTATGCTGGGCAAGCAATGTACCATTAGGCTATACTCCTGGCCTCCACCCTTTTATTTATTTCATTCATTTATTTATTTAGTCGGTTGTGGGGCCTGGGCACTGTCCCTGGACTCTTCAGCTCAAGGCTACTACCCTACCCCTGGAGCCATAGCCTCACTTCCCTTTTTCTAGTGATTAATTGGAGATAAAAATCTCAAGGTCTTTAGTGCCAGGGCTGGCTTTGAATCGCAGTCCTCAGATCTCAGCCTCCTGAGTAGCTAGGATTATAGGCGTGAGCCAGTGCACCCTGCCACCCTTTTATTTGACCTGTGCCATTCTTGGTCCTGAAAAAACCCCATTACTATTGCTGGAAAGCAGCCATGTGAGTGCTAGAGGTCATTTTTCGGCATTTTCTGTAATTTGTTTGATGCTATGCCAGATTCTGGGGATGTAAATATGCAGGGTGATAGTACCTTTCCCTAGGGAAAGAGACCTTCTGTCACTTTCTGTTGGTGGAAGCCATAAGTTCTTGTACCCCAGCTTGTTTTGTTTTTTGTGCTGGCACTAGGGCTTGAACTGAGGGCCTCAAGCTCTCAACCTTTTCTGATCATGCTCCACCATTTGAGTCATACCTCCATTTCCACCTCTTCCAATGGTTAGTTGGAGATGGAAGTCTTGGATTTGTTTACCTGGGCTGGTTTTGAACTTTGATTCTTACATCTCAGCCTCCTTGGTAGCTAGGATTATAGGTGTGAGCTATCTGTGCCTCACCATCCAAATGTTTTGATGATATTTGTGGCAGAAATAATACAGGGATGGCTAGAGATGGTCATTCTTCTTGCACATCAGCCTTTTTTTTTTTTTTTAATTTGACAAAAGATCTCACTGTGTATCTTAAGTTGGCCTGGAGTTTGTGATCCTCCTTCTTCTGCCTCCTGAGTGCTAGGATTACAGGAGTGCACCATCATACTTGGCCTTTTTTAAAGTTACCCTTTTTCTAATATATTGTATGTCCTGATGTATATTTAGAGTGTCTCTTTGCTTCTCACTTCATTGACAGATGTGATGGAAAGCACTGGCCAGCCAAACAATCTAGAGATAGAAGAAATTATCACAGCTTGGGAACACAGGACACTTTGACAAAGCACATTATGGCAAGACTTCGGGGAAGGAAAAAAGACTGCCATTGTACAACATTTGATATTTAGCTTAGGGTTCCAGACAGAAGGGACTGTTACACCATTGTCAGCCAGCTGGGAGCCTGCCAGTGCAGCCCCAAGGCCTCAAGAGAAAGCTGGAGAAGATTTTACAGAACTCAGAGAGGGTCTCCAGGTATGAGGTCATGCAGAAAATCTCCATGGTAAAAGGCAGCCTCTGAAGGGCTGTTTCTCATGCTTATCCTAACGGCTTACCTTTGTGTCTGATTGCAAAGTAAAAAAGATTTCATAAAAACCAAAAGACTGAAGAAGATAAAGGAAAGAGAAACTCCCTTTGGGTAATTTTAGTAGTGTAGTGTGTATTGAGAGTAATGTTACATGTACTTCTAGTCATTTAACAAATTGTTTCTTCATTTAGCCTTCTTGGAAAGCTAGAGAATATGAATAAAATGTTGTGTAAGAGTAGTCCAATTCCCAGTCTTTGTGGAGTTTACCTTTTCTTGAAGGAGAAACAGCCAAAAAGGTATTTTTACATGTGAAAGTACATAGTAAAATTTCAGCAAGGTGGTAAAGTGCTACAAAGAAAAATACAGTAGGAAATACAGTGATGTAGAATGCCCTTAAAAATGAACTCCACAACAGTAGTAAAATTTTTGTTTCTGTCAACAAACTAAGGCCTTCTCATAGTGGGACATTTAGCTATTCAACTCTCCCAACAAAGTCCTCATTATTTTTGTTTTTGTCTTTGTGAACAAAGAGACATTCATAGATTGCTCTGTGTATTAAGGCCTTAAAGTTTTCACTTCTGTAGAGTTTGGTTGCGCCCCCCCCCCCCATACCAATGGTGTTGGAATATTGAAGAGTGTGTTAAAGATTTCTACCTGAAAAATAGACAGCCAAGCACTGGTACCTCCTGCCTGTAATCCTAGCTACTCGGGAGGCTGAGATCTGAGTATTGCAGTTTGAACAAAGCCCAGGGAAAAAGTCTGTGAGACTCTTCAAATAACCAGCAAAAAGGTCAGAAGTAGGGCTGTGACTCAAGTGGTAGAGCCCTGGTTTTAAGCAAAAGAAGCCTAGGGACAGTACCTAGGCCCTGAATTCAAGCCACAGGCCTGGCACCAAATTGTGTGTGTGTGTGTGTATGTGTTTAATATGCATATATATGTGCATATATATACACACATACATAATCTATACATATATAAAATATATAAATATATATTTAAAGAGTTTAATCCAGACATTAGTCTTAGGGAATGAGTCTTTTTTGGGGGGGGGGGTCAGTCCTGGGGCTTGGACTTGGGGCCTGAGCAATGTTCTTGGGCATTCGTCAAGGCTAACACTTTACAACTTGAGTCACAGTACTACCTCTGGCTTTTTCTGTGTATGTGGTACAGAGGAATCAAACCCAGGTCTTCGTGCATACTAGGCAAGCACCCTGCCACTAGGCCAGGCTACTGGCCCAAGGGAATGAATCTTGAATTTATTGTTTTGTGCTTTCTGAGGTAACATTTTTCTTCAACATCTGATGATATAGTAATAGAAGATTTAGTAAAAACCAATTATGGACACTTTTTAAAGGATACATTGAATTTCTGCTCCACTTGATGTGGTGATAAATACCTATAAACCCAGAACTTGGGAGAATTGAGAATTCTAGCCTGTGTAGGCTACATAGTGCGATCCTGACTCAAAAAAACGTGGGGGGGGGAAGGGAAGGAATGAGAAAAGAAAACTACCTATGGGTGCCATGGAAGAGACAGTAGACTGAATTTACCCTGAAATAATTGAATTATCAACACCACCACCAACAACAAAAAGACAAGGTACATGAAGCAGAGTTTTCCAAACCCTTGGCACCAGGCCATGAAGGACAGTAACTTCTGAGAGAGATAGCTAACAAGATGAACCTTTAGATTGCCCTAGCTGATTGCTGTGAACTTCCACATTGTGGCACAGCAAGGGTGGAGCCTGCTGGGATCCATGAGGAGTCTGGAGGGACCGAGGTGTCTAGAGTTCATAGAATATACGACCAGAGATAAAACATAACAGAAGCAGCCCAGGAGTGTGCACAATGTCCTTGGCATTCAAAGCTTGATCAAATGTGTGTGTAAAGAAACTACCTGAGGCTTGATGAACAACTGCCTCCCCAAAGAGGGAACAGTCCCAGTTCCTAGCATTAAGCGCATAGTTCCTAGGGCATGTAGTGAAGCATTTGGGAACATCTTGCTTCAGTAGTGGGAAACAGAGATAGCCTGAGCACTTCTCTATCCCCTAACTAGTCATAAAAGCAAGACCTAAAAGGATCAGATTGTCCCCAGATTCCTTCTAACAAGGCTGAGTAATACAAGAACATAAAAGTAAGTTGGGTGCCTGTAGCTTCTAGCTGTTCTGGAGGTCAGGTCTGAGAACACAATTGAAGTCAACCTGGGAAGGAAAATTCACTAGACTCATGTCCAATTAACTGCCGAAAAGCAGAAATTGAAGCTGTGGCTCAGTGGTAATTGCCAGCTTAGAGCAAAGAAGCTAAGGGACATTGCATAAACCCAGACTTCAAATACTGGCACACATGCATGCACTGTACCCCTCCTACCCCACCAGATATAAAATAATTCAGTACCTAAGCCAAGCAAAATTTATAGAGCTAGCGTCTAATCTACAATTACCAGGCATGTGAGTTTGTTCAGAACAAGGCTTTCATAACCAAGTGTGGTCACCCCCACTGGGTGACATTTCTCTCTCTGTCTCTGTCTCCCTGTTGCCGTCTGTCTGTCTGTCTCTGTCTCTGTGTCTTGTGTGTGAATGAGAAGAGCTTCCTACTTGATATCCAAGGAGTCTACCAATTGACCCACCCTTCTAGTCTAAGACTAAGTTACAAGTGACAGAATTTTTTTTCTCACAATTCTGGAGGGTAGAAGCTTAAGATAAAGGTGTTAGCACAGTTGCCTCCTCCTGACCCTGTCCTCTTGGGTTGTAGATGACCATCTTTTCCCCATGGTTGTGTCTGCTAATACTTCTCTCTTCCTTCCCCATGTATTTTTCCACATTTCATATAAGGACACAAATGGCCTCTTTTCATGCACCTACCTTTTAATAAAGACTGTCTCCAAATACAGTCATTTGTCAGGTTAAGGGTGACCCAGGGTATAGTTGAACTCATAACCTCAACCGTGCAGAGTGGCAGGAAAGAGGAGTGTGAGGAGTGCAATCCTTTTGTTGAAAACCCAGACAGTTGTCTTAATGGTGAATTCCTGCACCCCATCAAGTGAACAAGTCACTTGATAGCTACAAGAATAGTTTCCATTCCTCTAAAATGGGAGTGTTATCTGTTCTATCTCTCTTACTGGGTTGTACTAAGATTTCAGGAAGATCATATCAGGAATGTACAGGTTATATTGGGGTAGTTTGCTTTCTTTTGACTTCCCATCTTACCACATCTGTAATTCAAAAGATGTTCACAGGATTTCTGCTTTGTGTTCATTTTTGTCCAGTTTCTATATATTTTGGAATTATTATGTAATGCATTGCTTGACTGGGAATGGTGGTATACACCTATAATCCCAGATACTTGGGAGGTGGAGGATCATGGTATAAGGCTGGACAGAAAGCCTGAGATCCTATCTGAAAGTCAAACTAAAAGGAAAAGGACTGGGAAACACCTTGAGTTTATGGTGAACTGAATGGGTGAATGTTACAACATCTCTATATTAGTTTTTGGCATTTCTGTGATGTATACCAGAGGTTTCAGAACTTTCTCAGACTAGCTTTTAGTGGTGGAGAGCAGGTGGCTCCTTCTTTGGCTGTTGTTGAGACAGTTTTGCTAAATTACCTGAACTAGCCTACAACTCATGATCTTACTGCCTTTGCCTGTGTGTGTGTGTGTGGCCAGTCTTGGGGCTTGAATTCTTGGCCTGGGTGTTGTCTTTGAGCTCTTCAACTCAAGGCTAGCACTCTACCATTTGGACCACAGTACCATTTCCCATTTTCTGGTGGATATTTGGAGATAAGAGTCTCATAGACTTTCGTGCCCAGGCTGGCTTTGAACCGTGACCCTTAGATGTCAGCCTCCTGAGTAGCTAGGATTACTGACTTATACTGTTTTCAAGGTTCATGCATGATGTGTCAGAATGTCCTTCCTCTTTAAATCGGAATATTATTTCACTGTACATGTATAATATGTACAATATAATATGCCTGTTCATAAGACAGTCTTATTTTCATTCAGGGTGAGGAGCATAAAAATGACCTCTATTTGTTTTTGTATTTTTGTGATGGTCCTACTTGGACTCAGGGTCTGGATGCTGTCCTTGAGCTTTTTTACTAAGGCTAGGATTCTCTCACTTGAGCAGCAATTCCACTTCCAACTTCATGGAGATTAATTGGAGCAAGAATTTCAATAGACTTTCCTGCCTGGGCTGTCTTCGAATTGTCCTCTTCAGATCTCAGCCTCCTGAGTAACTAGTATTTTAGGCATGAGCCACTAGCACCAGCTGAAGTCTTTATTTTTTTAACACCAGTCCTGGGGCTTGTACTCAACTCAGGGCCTGAACATTGCCTTTGGGTGTTCTCAAGGGCCTGAACACTGTCCTTGGGCGTTCTCAAGGCTAGAGCTCTACCACTTGAGCCTCAGCACCACTTCCAGCTTTTTTCTATGTATGTGGTACT
The DNA here is from genome assembly GCF_031878675.1 of Megascapheus bottae. NCBI lineage: Eukaryota > Metazoa > Chordata > Mammalia > Rodentia > Geomyidae > Megascapheus > Megascapheus bottae. Next base: position 10,632,786 of record NC_143526.1, read on the forward strand.
GAGGAATGGAACCCAGGTATTCGTACATGCTAGGTAAGCCCTCGACCACTAGGCCAAACTCCCGGCTCCGCCCTCCCCCCCCTCCTCCAGCCTTACTCTTGAAGGCTACAGCTCTTAATACCATCGCTGCTCAGGTTTGAAGGGGACATATTCAAACCTTGGCAACAGATGTTTCCATTCTTGGGTTTTCAGGTAGCATCAGTTTTCCATACTTGATAGATTTGTAGTTCTTAGCATTTGTTATCTTCATGAATAAAGTACAATAAAAAGAAAGAAAAGTGGGCCGGGAGTTTGGCCTAGTGGTTAAAGTGCTTGCCTAGCATGCATGAAGACCCGGGTTCCATTCCTCAGTACCACATACATAGAAAAAAGCCGGAAGTGGTGCTGAGGCTCAAGTGGTAGAGCTCTAGCCTTGAGAAAGTCCAAGGACAGTGCTCAGGCCCTGAGCTCAAGCCCAGGACTGGCAAAAAAAAAAAAAAAAAAAAAAAAAGAAAGAAAAGTAAGTCTTAGCCAAGTCTGTGTGGAATATGAGGTAAGATGAAAATAACAGCTCCTATGTTGGCAAACACTGTAGTCTCTGCACTGTTTATTGGGCCAACAAAACCAGAACCTCAGACAGATGCAAAGATTTGTTGTCACATTGGCTCCCTTTGGAGGGTGGAGCCAGAAGTTTATCTTCTTGGCAAAAACCAAAACTACTGCTGCAAGCAAAAGGGAGAATTAAAGGACTAAGCCCCTGTCACCTCTGCCTGCTGTGGACTGTGTTCTCTGGGGCAAACTTTGTCCGAAAGCCAGTTCCTCCTTAGATACTGAGCTAGACAGCAAGTGGGGCTGCAGTTGTGAAAGAGGAGGAAGGGAGCCCCAGAATATTAATTCTGAGGGGTGAGAGTCCAAAGTTTTGAACACATTCTCACTTTCTGGAACTGAAGAAAGCATGCGAAGACAGTATATCATGAAGGTAACCTTATATCATGGCTGAAACCTGAGCCAAAATGTCTGCCTTTTTAAAATCAAGTTAAACAAAAGCGTGGCAACACCAGTTCTCATTATCTAAAACTGTTGTACCAGAATTCCTAGGACCCCAAAAGAACCACCAGAGGCTGAAGTTAAAGCAAAGAAGCAAGGGTCGTTTATTACAAGTTCGAACTTGGACCTCCGCATGCCCGTAGCCAGCAACGCTAAGAGGCCCCGAACAAAGGTTTTACACAGCTTTTATAGGGGAATTCCATAGTTACAATCACCTGATTGGTTGTTTGGTAACTTCAAACCACTGGTTGCTTCAGGATTGGTCAGTGCTCAGGTGTCTAACCACTGAGCATTGGGCTGTTCAAATCGGGCTAATTCCGGGAACATGTGTTTTTGATTCCTAGTACATGGGTCCTGAGCAAGGCGGGGGGAGGGGGTCATTCCCACAACATGGGCTTGGCACAACATTTTACTGGTTCATGAAATACAAAAATCCAGAAGCTAATTATTTGGGGGAGGTCAAGAAAGATGGCTTTGGAAGAACCATCCCTGATGAGGAATGACTTAAAATGAAGCAATCAAAATGGATACTGGTTATAACCAGATGTTCTTGGTGTGTGTGTATTTGACAGTACTGGAATTTGAAGTCAGGACCTTTTGCTTGCTTGCTGGGCCACTTTACCAGTTGAATTCTGTCTTCCCCTTTACCTCTCCTTCACTTCCCATTTTTCCCCCCTATCACTTTCCTACCCCTTTGCCCTGTTAATAAGGCTTAAAGCTTTAACTTATGGCCTTATATACTCTTCTTTGGCTTTTTCTGCTAAAGACTGACACTTTCCTACTTGATCTACATTAGACTTTTTTTTTTTTGGCCAGTCCTGGGACTTGAACTCAGGGCCTGGGTTCTTGGACACTTTTTTTTTTTCCCCTCAAGGCTGTCACTCTGCCACGTGAGCCACAGCACCACTTCCAGCTTTTTCTGTGTATGTGGTACTGTGGAATCAAACCCAGGGCTTTGTGCATACTAGCCGAGCATTTCTACCACTCCCTGCCCTCTACTTTAGACTTTTTACTGATTAATTGGAGGTTAGAGTCTGGGACTTTCCTGCCTGGGCTGGCTTTGAACTTTGTTAGGATTACAGGTGTGAGCCACCAGTACAGGACATAGTTATTTTTCTAATAAGGTTTCTGTTTAGACCAGCCTGAATTATCAATATTTTATTCTTGGTCCTGCCTTGTGACTGGGATTACAGTCATTTGCCATCATACCTACTTTATTGGTTGAGATGGTGTCTCATTAACTTTTACTTGGCTTGGCCTTTTTTTTTCCATTTCTGAGACTTGAACTCAGGGCCTGGGGCAGTGTCCCTGAGCTTCTTTTGCTCAAAACTAGCACTCTACCTTTTGAGCCATAGTGCCATTTCCAGCTTTTTCTGTGTATGTGGTGCTGAGAAATTGAACCCAATGATTCATGCATGCTAGACAAGCACTCTACCACTAAGCCACATTCCCAGCCATTGGCCTGGCCTCTTAACTTTGATAACACATTTCTCCTACCTCCTGAGTAGCTGGGATCGATGTTGTGCACCAATAAACCCAGCTGTAGCTGAAATATCTCCCCATTCAAGCTTGTTGTTGATGCCAGGTTGAAACTAGGCTATAATGGTTGATCACAGGGAAATCCAATATATAGCTGCCACTTAGAAACAGTAGCTTCATGAAGTTTAATACATGCATTTCCCAATGGGACAGGAAGGAATATACTCTTGTCTTGGGAACTAATGTGGAGGAACCATGACTACCACTTAGGTGTTCCAGTCTGTGGTGTCTTGAGAGTAAGAAAGATGTTTGCTAAACGTTTAAAGTACCTATCTTCCTAATTAGCTGATCTCTGGGTGCTTCTTAAAGTCCCCAGTGTCTCAGAGCAGGAGCAGGAAGAAGAGTGGTAAAGGCAGAACAATTAAAAGGAAGTGAAAAACAAAAGGGAAGAGCAAGTAAAAGAAAGCCCAGGGAGGATTAGTGGAAATAACTTTCTACCCAGTGCTTTTTTTTTTTTTTTTTTTTTTGCCAGTCCTGTGGCACTCCACCACTTGAGCCACAGCACCACTTCTGGCTTTTTCTATGTATGTGGGGTGTTGAGGAATGAAACCCGCGTCTTCATGCATATTAGGCAAGCACTCTTACCACTAGGCCAAACTCCCAGCCCCCCCCCCTCTTTTTCTTTCTCTTTTTCACTTTCTTTCTCTTTTTCTTTCTTTCTCTTTCCTTCTTTCTCTTTCTCTTTCTCTCTTCCTTTCTGTCTGTCATTCCCTCCTTTTCCCTTTCCCTTCCCCTGTCTGTCTGTCTGTCTGTCTGTCTGTTATTACTGGAGGTGGAATACGGAGCTTCCTGCTCAAGGACTGCACTCTTAACATTTGAGCCACATCTCTACTTCTGGCTTCCAGGATAATTGGAGATAAGAATTTTTCAGATTTATCTGCCAGGACAGGCTTTGAACCTTGATCCTTAGAGCTGGGCTCCTAAGTAGCTAACACTGCAGGCATGAGTCATTGACACCTGACCTTCTTAAACTCTTTGTGTGTGACTATATTTAGTTTAGTTCTTTTTTCTTTCCTTTTTTTTCTGGTGGCCTGGGCACTGTCCTGGAGCTTCTCTTGCCCAAAGCTGGTGCTCTTCCACTTAAGCCACAGCTCCAGTTCTGGCTTTTTTGCTGGGTAATTGGAGATGAGTCTTAAGGATCTTCCTGCCTAGGCTGGCTTCAAATTATAATCCTGAGTAGCTAGGATTACAGACATAAACCACCAGCAGCTGTCCAATCCTACTTTTTGCTGGTTATTTTATTTTTATTTTTGCCAGTCCTGGGGCTTGAACTCATGGCCTGAGCACTGTCCTTGGGCTTTCTTAAGGCTAGTACTCTGCCACTTGAGCTACAGCACCACTTCTGGCTTTTTCTATGTATGTGATACCAAGGAATGGAACCTTGTTAGGCAAGCACTCTACCACTAGGCCAAACTCCTGGTGCCTACTGGTTACTTTAGAACTGGAAACTGGTGCTGTGGCTCAAGTGGTAGACCTCTAGCCTTGAGAAAGTGCCTAGGCACTGAATTCAAGCCCCAGGACTGGCCAAAAAAAAAAAAGAACTGGAGTCTTATAGACTTTTCTGTCTGGATTGGCCTTGAACTGCAGTCCTCTAGATCTTAGTCTTCTGTATAGCTACAAAGACAGATGAGAGCCACCTGTGCATCGCACTGTTTGGATTATTTTTACACAATCTCACATTTTTTGCCCTTGGTGGCTCCAGATCATGTTCTTCCCCTACTATATCTGAGTAGCTGGGATTATAGCTATTAACCACCATGCCCAACTGACTTTGAACTCAGTCCTCCTGATCTCTGCCTCTTGAGAAGCTAGGATTACAGACATTCTTGTGGCAGGCAAGCAGTAGGCATCAGCTGTGCATGCTGTGAGAAGGCAAGGAAGCATAGCTGTGTCTTAGCACACATTGATGTATATGAGAGACCAGATGATGTATACCCATTGATAGCTTTGAGCAGTGAATGTATCCATTGCCACTAGAATTAAATAGGAGTTTCTGTATGTTGGTCAGATTTTTGTGTTACTATTACAAATACTTCAAATGATCAACTGATAGAGAAGGGGTTTATTTTGGCTCACAGTTTTGGAGGTTCCTGCTGATGGGTTGGTGGCTCCCTTGTACATCATAGTGGGGGTTCATGACAGAACAGAACACAGTGGTCTTTGAGGTCTTCAAGGGCATGACATCAGTGCCCTCTCATTAGACCCTAGTTCTAAAGGACCCTTCCCTGTGGTGTCATGGACTGGGGACTAAACCTTTGTACATGGACACTGTCCCTGTCCCTGAGCTCTTTGACTAGGCTTAACATTCTACCACTTTGAGCCTCAGCTCCACTTTGAGTTTTCTGGTGGTTAACTGGAGATAATTCTCAGACTTCGCTCCTGGGCTGGCTGTGAACTGTGGTCCTCAGATCTCAGCCTCTTGAGTAGGTAGGATTACAGACAAGAGTTACCAGCACCCAGCTACATTTATTTCTTTAAGAACAAAGAACCTGGAAGTTTAGGCTTTCAGGTATGAAAAGGGGGGACAATTATAAGTAAAAATAATGCTTTGTTAACCAAAAAACTCTACATACAACTTTTTTTTGTTTCTGAGAACATTTTTTTTTTTCTGATGGAAAGTACATTTCTTGGTTTCAACAGAAAATATTAAAGGGAATTTGGATAAACTGATATGACAACATAGAATTTATCCATAAAGTGGATTACGTAAGAATCAAAGATAATAGATAATAGATTAAATAAGACTCAAAGACAAACTTTTTAAATCTTTTAAAATTAGTTTTTAATCATAGAAAATACTCAGGAATTTTTTTAGAAATTTTTATATTGAAAGTACTGAAAAATAGGGCTGCTAGAAAATGTTTAAACTTTTTTTTTTTTTTTTTTGGCCAGTCCTAGGCTTAAGCTCAGGGCCTGAGCACCGTCCTTGGACTTTCTCAAGGCTAGCACTCTACCGCTTGAGCCTCACCTCCACTTCCGGCCTTTTGCTATGTATGTGGGGTACCGAGGAATCGAACCCGGGTCTTCGTGCATGCTAAGCAGGCACTCTACCACTAGGCCAAACTCCTAGCCCCCATAAACTTTTTGTTTTTTTTTTTTTGCCAGTCCTGGACTTGAGCTCAGGGCCTGAGCACTGTCCTTGGACTTTCTCAAGGCTAGAGCTCTACCACTTGAGCCTCATCACCACTTCCGGCATTTTCCTGTATATGTGATACTGAGAAATCGAACCCAGGTCTTTGTGCATGCTAGGCAAGCACTCTACCACTGGGCCAAACTCCCAGCCCTCAAGCTTTTTTTTCTTTTTTTTTTTTTTGTGCCAGTTCTGGCTCTTGAACTCACAGCCCCAAAATGTTCAAACTTTTGAACATGACATGAACAAGATTTTGAGTAGAGAAACCAGCGACATTAGTGAAAATATTTAACTATCATAATTATTTTAAAAGTTATTTCAAGCAAAGCAGGACAAACATTTTACATAGAGCTTCTTTAAAGAGCAGAGTTTTCTAGTGTGAGTTGTATAATGACTCCTTTCTCCATTTTATGAGCACTGGGCACTGCAGCTATTTTGGTCTGAAGACACTCATTGGTGTACACCTCCATTGTTCCAATCGTCCTTGTGTAGAGAAAGCTGATCTTGCTATCTGGGAGGGACAATGACTTGTGACTCTTAAGATCCTCTGTGCCCTTTGTCCCTTTTGTAGCAAACTCTCAGGCTTGTGTATGTACAGATGATGACGCAGCAGAATGATGGCACTGCTGCACAGCCAAATCTCAAGTGATTATGTGCTAGATATGTGGCAAGAGTAAGAACTAAATGATAACTCTTCATAGCATTTAAATCGATGGCTCACTGTGACTGTAACATAGCCTGTTCATATTAATTCAATCCCTGCTTTTTGTTATATAAAATACATGAGAGAGGACTCCAGGAAAAACATACAACCTGAAGCATCAGAAATCTGTCTTCCTACCTAGATAAGAATTGCATTGGCAGAATCTATCTGATATAACTTTGAACTCTAGAGTGTGTTGAAGGTTTGCAACATGGATTAATTTTAGCCCGTAATCCAGTAGCAGGTTCCTATTCCCTAATCTTGGTCCTTAGCAAGTATCTAACCTTGGTCCTTAGCAAGTATCTAACATTTACAGGAACAGCCTATATTACACTACTTGCAATAGGAATGGTAGGCAAAAAATACTCTCTCTGACAAATATCAGGGCTCTGTGCTGTGAATACTGATTGCTGCTTCTGAGCACAGAGGTGCCAAAAAAAAAAAAAATGTAGCAAGTCCCATCTACCCTCCCCAACCCGAAATGATTTCTTGGGCAGTGAAGGTTGAAAGGTCCCTTTGCGTTCATCTTTTTCTTTTCTCTAATAAGCTCAAGATTTATGTCTACTACATTCAAAAGCAGCTGCATATATGGGAAATTAGAAAGTGACTATACATGAAGGTCTTAAAAAATAAATAATAACAATTGCCTCCCTCAATATACTCTGGAAAAAGAAGAGATCTGAATTCCTGGGTTACCATATGATTAGTGTCAGTGCCCAGTTTTCAACAGCAACAATGTGTAAGGCACATAGAAAAAAGTCAGTAAAATAACATCAAGTCCTTCCTTATTTGTGCTTACTTTAATGCAAATGGATAAACTTGCTAATCAGGAGATAAAAAAGTTCAAATAAAAACAATACATAAATCCCATAGGGCACTGATAGCTCACACTTGCAATCCTAGTTACATTGGAGGCTGAGAATGAGAGGATTGTGGTTAGAGTCCTGAGTTCAACCCCCAGGACTGAAAGAAACAAAAACAAACCCCAAACTCCTCGAGTCAGGCTACCAATGTGTTCAGCAATAGAGTACTTGCTTAGCATGCAGAAGGCCCTAGGTTCAATTCAAGCACAAAACAAAATACCAACAGCACCAGTGGCTTATACCTGTAATCCTAGCTATACAGGAGGCAGAGATCTGAGGATTATGGTTCAAAATCAGGGTGGGCAGGAGAGTCTGTGAGGCTCTGACCACTAATAAACTTACTCAGAAAAAGCCAGAAGTGTAGCTATGCCAGTCCTAGTGCTTGAACTCAGGGCTTAGACACTGTCCCTGAGTTTCTTTTGCTCAAGGCTAGCAGTCTACCCTACCACTTGAGCCATAGTGTCACTTCCAGCTTTTTCTGTTAATTATGGTACTGAGAAATCAAAACCAGGGCTTAAAAAGAGGAATCAACATAATAAACAAGGTCTAGTAGATTCACAGATAATAATCTATCCAACAACAGTAGCAGAATATACATTCTTCTCAAGGATTGATTTTATGATAGTCCACAAATTAAGACAGCAGATTTAGGATGTATGCAAAGTATCCTCTCAGACCATAGTGACATTAAGTTAGAAATCCATAACAAATATAAAGCTTGAAAAGCTGGGTGTTAGTGGTCTATAATCCTAGCTACTCAAGAAGCTGAGATCTGTGAATCATGGTTCAAAGCCAGCTTGGACAGGAAAGTCTAGGAGATTCCTGTCACTAGTTAACTACTAGAAAAGTGGAAATTCATGCATGCTAGATGTAATATAGCACTAAGCTCATCCCCAGCCCTATGTTTATATTCTTTTTTTGTTTGTTTATATTCTTAAAACTGCTTTCTAGTCTTTCATATTCTGATGTTTCATTGACAACTCTGACATCTGCATTTAAAATTAAATTTGAATCACCGACATCTTTATCATTGGCTAACATTATAATAAAAAGGGAAATGCTGATCATTTTATTTGCCATCACCTAATGGACATCTGAAGAATATTTGTTGTGGAGTAAAAAATTCAAGTAAAGAGCTGGGGGTGTAGGTCAAGTGTTAGAGAACTGGCCTCCTATGTGGGTTTGGGTTCAATTCTTACTAATCCAAAAATAAAAACAAAAAGGAATTTGGGTAAAGAAACAAGCCTTTACATTTGTCCTCACCTTTTTGTAAAAGGTTGTTCTGAATGTTCTAGACATTGCAAGAAGAAAAAGTTAAAATGTAAGCCCTTAAAATTGAGAAGCCCAAGTTGTTACTGCTTGCTTGTTTGCAGATAATGATTTCCTGTGTGTCTTATCATGAGCCCCAATAGTGAAGCTCAGTAAAACTATCAGTGTGAAATAAATACATGCCAGCCAGAGAGATGTAACAATAAACTCAATAAACTCATCTCATGCTAGCAATGAAGAATAATGTTTTACCCAAATTAAAATAAGGGACTAGGAGCAAGGCCTAGTGATAGAGTATTTGCCTAGCATGCATGAAACCCTGGGTTCACTTCCTCAGTACCACATACCCAGAAAAAGCAAGAAGTGGTGCTATGGCTTAAGTGATAGAGCTCTAGCCATGAGCAAAAGAAGCTCAGGGACAGAGCCCAGGGCCTGAGCTCTAGCCCCAGACTGATTAAAAAATAAATACAAAATCTAAATGATTCTTTGGGGGCCAGGAGTTTGGCCTAGTGGTAGAGTGCTTGCCTAGCATGCACGAAGGTCCAGGTTCAATTCCTCAGTACCACATACGTAGAAAAAAAGCTGAAAGTGGTGCGGAGGCTCAAGTGGTAGAGCTCTAGCCTTGGGAAAAACCAAGGACAGTGCTCAGGCCCTGAGCTCAAGCCCAGGACTGGCAAAAACAAAAAACAAAACAAAAAAAAAAAACCACTTTATCAGGAAAATCTTTATACTTAGAAACAAAATAAGTCAAAAGATAGACTATTTGTTTTTATTTTAATTTTCTCCTTTAGTATTGAGATTTGAATTTGAATTCAGGGTCTCATTCATTCCTAGGCAAGTAAGAATACTTGAGCCCTACCTTCAGCCCACATTTTTTTTTTTTTTTTGGTGAGACCTATACTATTAAAAAGGTGATATTTCTTCCCCAAATAGTTTTTATTGTGCTTGTGTGTGCATGCCAGTATTAGAACGTGAACTCAGAGCTTTAGCTTTTATGCTCAGGCCTGGTGCCCTACCACTTAAGCCAAAGTCTACTACTGGCTTTTGTGGTTAACTAGAGATGAGTTTCAGACTTTGCTACCTGGGCTCACTTTGAACCATGGTCCCTAGATCCTCAGCCTCCTGAGTAGCTAGGATTACAGGCATTTGCCACCCAGTGCCTGGCTCCACTATCAGTCTGTTTCATCTTCCCTTGTGGAGTATCAGGGTGCTAAGAGCAAACAGAAGCGTAGTCAAAGGGGTGCTGCTTGGCTCCCCAAGGCCCATTTATAGCTCTCGGAGAGTGGTTTTTTTTTTTTTTTCCTCCTCTGAGTATGTGGTACAGAAGAATCAACCTAGAGCTTTGTGCATGCTAGGCGAACACTCTACCATGTTATGCTCCCCCCCTCCCGAGTTTGTTTGTTTGTTTGTTTGTTTTTGGTTATGGGACTTGAACTCTGGGCCTGGGCATTGTCTCTGAGCTCTTCAGCTCAAGGCTACCATCCTATCCCTTGAGCCACAGAGCCACCTCTGGTTTTTCTGGTGGTTAATTGGAAATGAGACTTTAGTGCCCAGACTGGCTTTGATCTGTGATTCTCAGATCTTATCCTCTTGAGTAGCTAGGGTTACAGGCCAGTCTCATGGTTTTTCCTGTCTGGGCTGGATTTGAACTGAGATCTGCAGATCTCAATTTCTTATAGCTAGAATTACAGTTATAAGCCACCAGCACCTGAGTTCTATTAGGATGAGGAAGAAGTCCAGAGGATTCTCAACTCTCTTGATAAACTTTTTTGTTTTTCTTTTGTTCTAGTCCACTTCATAGTTAAAACCTTTCTGTTTGCTTTCTTACATAAACTTTGAGTCTCGAGATGGGCCAGGGCTCTGTGGGCCAGTCAAACAGTGGGAGAACAGAAGCTTCCCTCTGTTCAGTGAGCTAGGAGCCAGTAGGGGTTCAAATTGTCCTCTTGATTGTGGGCCCAACCTGAGCCCCTTTCATAGATACCTGGTACTGCTAGATCATGTGCCTTACTCCCTCACACACTGGTTTTTTACTTTTCTGGATGCTCTCTAGCTTGCAAATAAATGTTACTGTTTTTACTTTCATTGACACCCATGGCTTTGTGTCTTTCAATTTTTTACTGTCATTTTGTGGGAATGTTTATTTTTTATCATCTGGTTTATCATCATTAGCCTTATACATAAAAGTCTGATAAGTGTTCAGGGTGACATTTTAGAGAGAAAAGTAGTCTTTGAGTAACTAGGAATGTAAGAAGATGAAAGCCTACCTCCCATTATATTCCAAAATAAATTCCAAATTGATTGAATTCAGAGTTTAAATGCCGAAATAAAAAACGAGTATTAATCTAGTTAGTAAGATGGGAGAACATCTATCTTCAAAGAAGAAGAAACCATAAAGAAAAAGATTGAATAAGAATGTATCTTATTCTAAGTAATGCACCTTTTGTCTGGCTAATATAATGTAACTCTTCTATTAATTACAATAAAAACATATTTAAAAATGTAGCTTATTCTGAGTTCATTTGTCCATCTAATCAGAAAATTAATGATAGAAACTACAGATTTTCCTTTGTTAATTCATTAGCTTCGTAACCAATACAGTGCCAACAACATTTCATAGTCTGGGAGAAATATTATGAGAATGATTATATAGGTAAGTATTTCTTTATAGATCTTAAAGGAAAATGAGAAGAAATTGAAATATTACCCTAGTTTGGCTGTCCAGGAAAATATATTAGCAGTAGCCATAATTGAGGCCTAGAGAGCAGGGCTGGGAGACTCTGGAGTTTGTGCTACAAGTGGTGAAACTCTGGGCCCGTGTGGGGAACTGAAAGCTAGATAGGCAGTGTATGGAGGGATCAGCTGTGTTGAGTCACAAGGGGACAGGGACCTGTGTTTCAGGTTATGAGAGCCTTTGTGACCAGATTTATGTTAGCTATGTAGCAGACTGGTCAGGAAAGGTAGTGTGAGGTAGGTGGTTCTGTTTCAGCAGATCTTTTCAGGAGGCCAGGGCATTGGTCACCAAAGTGAGATACAAGACAGTCTTACTGTTTATTGTCTGCCATCACTTGGGTCTAAGCCAGCAAGCCTCCAGCTTCTCACACACTTCTTTCATCTTGTAGATACTGGCTTTTCTGTCCATGTTTCTTCAGCCAAAGTAAGCTACTTGGCTACCCTTAAACTTACAGTAGGAGGAGAAATGCATGAAGCTGAAAAGAAAATGCAAGTAGTTTAGGCTACTGCTTGAAAATTCTCCAGGCAGTTCTTTCAATGTTCCAGGCATTAGCAGATTAGTAGAACAACCTTTCTCAGAATACATACCTTCTTCTATCTGACTTAGGGCATGCTCTGGGACTTCAAACAAAAAAACATGCTGGCAGAATTTCTTAAGGAATAGACAGGTGCAGATGTCCTCAGACAGGATGGCAGGAGAGCCTTGCTACTTCAGCCTGCTGTCTACCTTGTGATCCCCTACAGCTTCAAGCTTCTGCGCTGAAGCACAAATGCAGTTAAAGAGCAATTATGATGTAAGATACCACAGCAAGGAAATGCAGAACTCAGTTGATGGGTGGTTCTGGAAAAGAGACACAAACTCATCCCAGCCTCTAGCTCAGCCTTTTTTGTTCAGTTCAGTCTTTACTGATGGCTTCTGCTAAGCATTTCAGCCACCTACCTTATTGAGTAAGCATAACAGTCCCTTTGGATAGGTAGATTCCACTGTCCTTGGAGACTGTCACTGCCTAAGGGCTCCATCTTCCAATTTCATATTGTACATTTAAACTAAACTATTCTAAACTTTAGAGCAAAGAAAAATCACTGTCACAATGTGAACATGGGAAGGCCAGGAGGCCTTCCTGTTCAGCTGCTCTTAGCTCAGGCCTCCAGGTTCTCCCCAGTTCTTCATGGTCTTCCTCATCTGTGGGATGTCCCTAGAGGGGTCTGTGCAGGTGGGTGAAGCTTCTGGCTAAATCCTGGGAAGGTGAGTATGTTGGAGGAGCAGCAGGCAAGCAGGGCAGGTGAGGTACACTAGTTCAGATCCTGTGCCCTGAGAAAGCAAAGTCAATGGGAGTCCACAGGCAGCGCTTGGAAAAGCCAGCATTGCCTTTCAGAATCAGACTAGAAACTTAACAGTTAACTGGCTGGATTAATAGGGGATTTACAAGCCTGAGTGTTTATTGATTTATGGCAACTTAATGGGAGTTTGAGGGCCCCACACAAAGTGAGAGGCACAGTCCAAGGAATGGAGCTAAGGATCATTGAGGAGTTGCTAAGGAGGCCTGACCCTCATGCCACTTTTTCTGTATTACTTGACAGAAAGGTATACTACTTTTTTCAACATCAAGTACAGAAAATGTCTTCGTGAAAACAAGCCTACTACTCAATAAATGTTCCATCACTACAGATAGCCTGTTGAGATGCTGTGGTCTCTAAATTTGTCTTTTCTCTCAGGAAAGGACCGAGCCCATCGCTGCTCATTTTGGCCTCTGGCTGAGCTCAAAATGCTCAAAAGGGAGTCATCTTACTGAAACATAAATGGCAGCTCCTATTTGATAACATGCACTGAAACATTTTTGTGAATAAATACCCTTGAAATTTGCTCAAAGGAGTATGATCAGAGTATGATTTTAATAACTGCCCCATCAGAAAATGATTTTAATGATGCCATCTAACTGGAAGCTCCTCTGGCTTATATTGGAGACACAGCATTTCTCCCTAAGCAGAGTGAGCTCAGTTTGTCTCCTTTGAAATGGAGGACAGGGGATCTGATTTAAGAATTGTCATTTGTTTTCTGCCTCCTCCTCCATCTGACTAGTGCTGGAGATGGACCCAAAAGCTTCACACCTGCCAACCAATTCCCCCTTACACTCCTAAAGCTCCTTTCCATTCCCTTTGGGTAAACATGGAATGGAAGTGCTTCACTGTTAGTGTTGAAGAACTGAAGGTTGCAGAGATACAAAAAGGTTGCACTTCATGACATCAGCAAATTCTGTCCATAGAAAGTTAGAACATTAGCTTGTGTAACAGAAGCAGTGCCAGCTTTGACTTAAGGATAGGGCCTTTTTTATTTTAATTTTTTATTGTTGGGGTAATGTATAGAGGGGTTACAGTTATATTTGCCAAATAGTAGGTGCATTACTTCTCACAATGATACCCCTTCTCATGTTTTTTTCCCTAATACCCCTTCTCATGTTTTTGTCCCCGTTTCCTTCCCCCGCACCCTCTCACAAGGATAGGGCCTTTTAGTAGTGATTAGTGTTCATATACCTTGTGGATTCTGTTGGTGTTGTTACAAACAGTTCAAACCTCTTTGAAATAATGGAATGTCTTCCTTTGTTGAGCAGTTTAGTTATGATTGAATGTTTCTTTAGGAAGTACAGAAGGAGAAGAGACAGGTAAGAGAAGGGACCAAGGTATTATTAGGGCATGTTTCAACTTCTGTGTTCTGTATTGCTTGAGGGAGGCCATACAGGACATCCAGAGCTGGGGACACCAGACAAGGTTTTTTTTGTGTGTTTCTTTTCCCTTTCCTTAACATATGATTTTAGCCGGGCACCGGTGGCTCAAGCCTGTAATCTTAGCTACTCAGGAAGCTGAGATCTGAGGATCATGGTTCAAAGCCAGCCCGGGCACAAAAGTCTGTGAGACTCTTATCTCCAATTAACCACTAGAAAACCAAAAGTGGCACTGTGGCTCAAGGGGTAGAACTCTAGCCTTGACCTGAAGAGCTCAGGACAACACCCAGTCCAGAGTTCAAGCTTCACGATGGACAAATAAAATAAAAAATTTTTTAATATATTTTTATTGTAATTAATAAAAAGGGTTACATGATATTTGCCAGATAGAAGGTGAATTAATTCACATACATTGATACCCTTTCACATTTTATTGTGATTATTTAGGTGTTGTACAAAGTAGTTAACACTTCATGAGTTAGGTAATGAGTACTTTTGAGTACTTTTCTGTTTTTGGACAATGTCACCCCCTTCACTTTAAGTTTCCCCTTCCCATCCTTGCCCACAAGCTGCATAGGTTATTTTCTACACCGTGTATACTGAATAGCATGATTGCATTTGTTCACCATTTTCCCCTCCCTTTCTGCACTCTGCTTCCCTAAAAGAAAACAACAAGGGGGCTGGGAATGTGGCTTAGTGGTAGTGTTTGCCTAGCATGCATGAAGCCCTAGGTTTGATTCCTCAGTACCACATAAACAGAAAAAGCTGGAAGAGACATTGTGGCTCACATGGTGGAGTGCTAGCTTTGAGCAAGAGAAGTTCCGGGAGATTGCCCAGGCCCTGAGTCCAAGTCCTAGGACTGGCCAAAAAAAACAAAACAAAACACCACTATTACCACCAACACTACTACTAACTACAAAATAAAATATATATCCTAACAGTTACAGCAGTCCTGGCTTGCCAACAATTTTGGTGCATTACTATTTGGTTGTCTGGATTTCTGCTGGTGTCACCTTATTTCCTAGTCAGTGAGATCCTGTGTGTCTATGTAAATGCTCTGAATTGAGAGTGTCCTCATTCTGGATGTCAGGCCACTGTTTCTTCTGCAAAAGCCTCAGCTTTTATCTGTGCCACTGACACATGGCTTATGTATGACATTTTAGGATAGAAGATATAAGGCCTGGCAACAGATACTGCAAAAGCCAGAATGCTTACAAATAAGGAGACACAATGAGAAAGGAGTGGCCTCCTTGCCTCAGCCAGACCTTCTTGGCTCCTCTTCTGCTCCAGGGTTGGCATGCATTCCTCAGTCTCGCTTTTTTTTTTTTCCCTGTCCCTACACCTGTATGCCATCATTGCAGGTGGGAACAAGCTTAAATGACAGATTGTGATTTCTGCTTACTGTTTCATGTGATATATTGTTACATTCACTTCTTTGATTCCTAGATCCGAATTTTTTTTTTTAATACTGGTACTGGGGCTTGCACTCAGGATCTTATGCTTTCAGGATCTTAATGCTTATTTTGCTCAAGGTTGGAGCTCTTACCGTGTGAGCCAAACCTTTATTTCTGGCATTTTTGGTTGGGTAATTGAAGATAAGAGTCTATAGATACTTTTGGCCCTGGATGGAGGCCAGAAATTTCTACATTTTATTTGCTCATCAGAGTATCTTATATAGTGTTGTGTCTGTGTCTTTTTGTATCTGTGTCTTTGAGGGTCCCTGTCCTAGGGCCTCATATATGCTAGGCAGGAACTCTACCCCTGAGCTATATCCCAGGTCTTAAAATAAGGATATCCTAATCCTTAAGAATTAAAGGAATTGACTACTCCATGATGATTCCACTTATTCCCTAACTCTTGTTCTTCTTGGGTTTATACACTGACCTGTTAAAAGAAAATCTGAAATCTTTAGCACCATTACTGTCTTTTTCCAAACACCTGGTATGAGGTATCTTGGCTGTCTGAAGTACAGGTTGTGATGGGCAGTCATTCTTTCATGAAGTACTAGTTGAGTGTAAACCACATGTGATGGGCTGGGAGTTTGGCCTACTGGTAGAGTGCTTGCCTAGCATGCATGAAGACCCAGGTTCAATTCCTCGGTACCACATACATAGAAAAAACCAGAATTGGTGCTGAGGCTCAAGTGGTAGAGCTCTAGCCTTGAGAAAGTCCAAGGACAGTGTGCAGGCCCTGAGCTCAAGCCCAGGACTGGCAAAAAAAAAATTATATGTGATAGTAATAATTTGTCTCAGGAGAGACTGTGGGTTGGTCATTAAGGTAGGGTAGACAGTGAGTCACAAGATAAGCAGGATGCCACTAGCTAAGCAGGCTGTGTTCTCTAGTTTCAGACTAGTTTCTCAGTTTTGGCACGATTTCAGTTACTGTCCAGTAAGAGCTTTGGGCTATTTGCCAGGGATAAAAACCATTCTCCAGCACAGCCTGGCATGTAGAGAATATGAAAGGGATGGGTCTTGATTTGCCTGTATTTTTCCTGCTAGAGCCTTTGTGTCTCTTGGATGGAGCATGAAGTTACTATACCCCTTAAGCACGTCTTGAGAGAATTAGCTTTCGGAACACCAGGAAAGTAAAGTTGTATATTCTGCTAATAGACTTGTTTATTCTTTTAAGTTTCTCCTTTGGGTCCTTTTCTCTCATTTCCATATACTTGTTCATGCTGTGGGAGTTAAAGGTACATTAAACATGATATCTGTTTGCCAAGGGAAAAAACAATGAGGCTTTACCCTTCAGTATCAGAATTTGGTAAAGTACTAAAAGAATGCTATTGGGGCCAGGAGTTTGGCTTAGTGGTAGAGTGCTTGCCTAGCATGCACGAAGGCCCGGATTTGATTCCTTGCTATCACATACATAGAAAAAAGCCGGAAGTGATGCTAAGGTTCAAGTGGTAGAGCTCTAGCCTTGAGAAAGTCCAAGGACAGTGCTCAGGCCCTGAGCTCAAGCCTAGGATTGGCAAAAACAAAATTAAAATTAAAAAAAGAATGCTATTTCTGATTTTCTGGTTATCATTTTGCATTTGAGACCATTAAAGACAAACTTAATTTCTCCTACTATGCTCACAATAAGTTTTGTGATACTAAAATAGGTGGCTTACTTCAGTATCTCTTCAGAAGCCATAAACCTTTAATCTTTTACTAAAAATGCCTGGAGATTTCTCCAACCAGGATGAAAAGCAATTTTGGTGGACACCAGCTGGGTGTCCTTTAATTCAATTCAAAGTTCCATTCCCACAAGATTGTCCCAACTTTAAGCAAGTCTAGGTCTTTGAGAGCTGTTGACTGACTAGCTGCAAATTGGGGTTCCTATGACCCCTGTTAAGATTCCATTAATCTATTAGTATAGCTCTCATAACCAAGGGAGCTAACTTAACAGTTTACTATGAAGAATGGTATTCTGGAGCTGGGGATGGAATCCAGGACCTCAACATAGGAGGCAAGCACTCTTCCACTGAGCTACACTCGCTGCCACATTGAGCTGGTGTTTGCTTCCGATCAGCCTCCATGAATTAGAGCCCTCTAATCCCTGACCTTGGGATTTTTAAGGAAACTTGATTCTGTAAGTATATTTAAAGCATTGATGAACATGCAGAAATGTTATTGGACAAAAGTCTGTTGGTAATTGAGGTCGAGGGACTCTTCAAGTTTTGTTGGTCCAGCTTCTTGTCCTCTGCATGCAGCAGAATTCCACCTGGAATGGACTTTTAATGAAAGACACAGGAAGATTATAGTTTCTATGAGATTCTAGTTTCTTTGGTCTCCCTTAGCATGAAAAAGGAGCAGGCAGTAAGAATGTCGGTGAAGGTCAGGAAGGGATTTTTGTCTTCTGAGGCCTAGAGTACTTTTACACTACAACAGATTATCTTTTACCTTATTACTCTGAAGCTATTTAAAAATGGCATCAGAATCATGACAAGTGCTGAATACTTTAACAAGGTAAGCTTATTGGTTCCGGGACTGGTATTTTATGTTGTAATCCTAGATAGTGGTTCAAAGCCAGCCCAGGCATGAGACTCTTAGCCCCATTTAGCAGAAAACCAGAAGTGGAGCTGCAGCTCAAAGCAGTAGAGTGCAAGCCTTGAGCAAACTCAGGGACAGTGTCCAAGCCCCAAGACCAACAGTAAAAAGATAAGCATATTGTTGATATTGATGCTTTATAACCAGTCTATAAAAAAAAACAAAAAAAAAGGAAATACTTTGAGCTGAATGAAATTGAAGATAAACCATACCAAAATTATGGGGTACTGCAGCATGTAGAGGCAATTTTATACAGGAAAATATGTTTAAATTTTAAAAAAATTAGTGACTACTATGACTCCAACCAGATACTGGTGGGTTATGTCTGTAATCTTACCTGGTTGGGAGGTTGAAACCAGGAGAAGTGAAGTTTGAGGCCAGGCAAGGCAGAACAAACGTTGTAAGTCCCCTTCTTAACTGAAAACTGAATTTTAGTATTGTACATTATCAGCTTTAGTTTATGGCGGCCTGACAAGAAGCCTAAAATTGGTAGATTGTGCCTGAGAAGTCACCAGAAATCACCAGTCCAATAAAAGGTTGAAGTGTGGCCCAGTGGTATTCAACCTTGTATTTAATCCTTGTATTCAACCCAGTACTGCAACAAACAAAAACTTCAAAATTAAATCCTTGAGTCACATGTTGCTGAGTGAAAAAAATGTAAAGCAATCAGAACCAAGAAAAGAATAAAGTATAGTGTAGAAATGAATGAAATAGAGACTAAAAACCAACAAATATTTGTTAAAAAATTGAGAAACAGGGCCGGGAGTTTAGCTTAGTGGTAGAGTGCTTGCTTAGTATACATAAAGACCTGGGTTCGATTCCTCGGTACCACATACATAGAAAAAAGCTGGAAGTGGTGCTGAGGCTCAAGTGATAGAACTCTAGCCTGGGGAGAAAGTCCAAGGACAGTGCTTAGGCCTTGAGTTCAAGTCCCAGGACCAGGACTGGCCAAAAAAAAATTGAGAAACCTTTAGTTTGGCCGAACAAAAAAAGTAGTACATTTATGAGATTAGAAGTGAAAGTGGCAAGATTATTACCAATTTTTTTATTTACTGAAAAGGATTATAAGGAATATTATGGATAGTTACATGCCACTAAATTAGGTTACTCAGATGAAATACATCCCAAGAAATATATAAGCTACAGACTGCCTTAAGATAGAAACTGAGAAGACCCAAAACAAGTTAGAAGATGAATTATTTAATTTAGAAATTATAAAGAACCGGGGCCGAGAGTTTGGCCTAGTGGTAGAGTGCTTGCCTAGCATGCACGAAGACCCTGGTTCAATTCCTCAGTACCACATACATAGAAAAACACCAGAATTGGTGCTGAGGCTCAAGTGGTAGAGCTCTAGCCTTGAGAAAGTCCAAGGATAGGGCTCATGCCCTGAGCTCAAGCCCAGGACTGGCAAAAAAAAAAAAAAAAAAATTATAAAGAATCTCACCCCCCAAAAAATAAAAGGAAAAATTAGATGACTTCATGTACCAAACCTCAGTTTGTTTTCATGGAACTCTTCAAAAAATAAAAATGTGGGGAAATACTTCCCAACTGTTTATTATAAAGTCAGTATTATTCTGCTATCAGAACTCAAGTTATTAGAAGAACATTACAGAAAAAAAAGAAAATACAGGTAGTACCTAATATGAATATAGATAGAAAAAGCCTCAGGAAAGGACTAGAAAATCAAATGTAGCAATATATAAAATGCACTTATACATTATAAATGAGATCCTAATAGATAAAACCATCAAAATTGCAGGACATAAGATAGATACACACCATAGTATTTCTATTAATACTGGACTCTAATAGCATTACATGTACAATCCAAAAATACAAGAAGCAGTTCCCATTTTCTCTAGCTTCAAAAAGTGAAAAAGCATATAAAATATTGAATCTTCCTATAAAGGAAGAAGCTAATTTATCATTATACCAAATCTCATTTCTCATTTCATGCTCCTAACTCAAGAGCTATTATTAATTTCTTTTTTTTTTTTTTTTTTTTGCCAGTCCTGGAGTTGAACTCAGGGCCTGCCATTCTCCTTGAGTTTTCTCTATCCTGTGCCATAGTACCACTTCTGGCTTTTTCTGTGTAGGTATTACCAAGGAATTGAACCTAGGGCTTCATGCATGCTAGGCAAGCACTCTGCCATTAGGCCACACTCCTGGCCCTTTTCTTTATTTCTGGTTGCTATCATTCTTGGAAAACTTTTTCTTAAATTCTGATTTGGATCTTTCCCCAATACCTGTTTTAACTGTAAATCTTGATGCATAGGATAGCTGATTCAGATTTGTTTGGCAGTGAGTCACTGTATTAATCATAGATTTTTTTTTTAAAGAAAAACTCTTTTTCAATTATTACGTGTGTGCATGCACATGCTGGGTGTGTTGTCCCTGAGCCTTTTTGTGCTTAAGGCTAGTGCTTTCCCACTTTGACTACAGTGCCATTTCTCATTTTTGAAGGCTAATTGGGGACAGGAGTTTCACAGGGACTTTTCTGCCCAAGCTGGCTTCAAACCACAATCCTCAGATTTCAGCCTTCTGAGTAGCTAGGATTGCTGGCATGAGTCACTGCACCTGGATGTCCCTGAACTGTCCTAGATGAGTAGTGCTCTACCATTTGAGCCATAGCTCCATTTCCTGCTTTTGGGTCATTATCTAGAGGTAAGAGTCTCCTGAAATTCCTGTCTGGGTTTCAGCTTTAAACTTTGATCCTCAGATTCAGTCTTTTGAGAGCTAAAAGAGTATTTCTTAAGCTGGGCATAGTAGCTCACACCTGTAATCCTAGCTGCTCAGGGCACTGAAGTCCAAGAGACTCTTATCTCAAGTGAACCAGTAGAAAACTGGAAGTGGCACTGAAACTCCAAGAGTAAGGTGGTAGCCTTGAGCTGAAGAGCTAAGGGGCAGTGTCCAGGCCCAGGGATAAGGCAGTAGCCTTGAGCTGAAGAGCTCAGGATAGCACCTAAGCCCAAGATTCAAGCCCTATGACTGACCCCCAAAAAAGTATTAATGGTTCTGTGGGTCAAATTCAGAGCCTTATGTATGATAGGTAAGCACTCTACCAGTGAGATGCATTTACAGAAATATAATTCTTCATTAGTTTTATCTAATACTTTTTTTTTTGTAGGTCCTAGGGCTTCAACTGGGCCTGGGCACTGTCCTTGAGCTCTTCAGCTCAAGGCTACCACCCTACCATGAGCCAAGCCCCCCTTCCTGTTTTCCTGAGGTTAATTGAGATAAGAGTCTCAGGTCCTTTTGTGCCCTGGCTGCTTTTGAACCTTGATCCTCAGATCTCAGTCCGTGTGTAGCTAGGGTTATAGGTGTGAGCCACATACCCAACTCTAATACCTTTTTTTTTTTTTTTTTGCCAGTCCTGGGCTTGAGCTCAGGGCCTGAGCATTGTCCTACTGTCCTTGGACTTTTCTCAAGGCTAGAGCTCTACCACTTGAACCACAATACCATTTCCAGCTTTTTTCTATGTATGTGGTACCGAGGAATTGAACCCTCATCTTTGTGGATGCTAGAAAAGCACGCTACCACTAGGCCAAACTCCTGGCCCCCATACATGCTTTTTTTTAAAAAGACTTTAACATTGATTTTTACATAATATTTCAAATGATGTAATTAACAGGTATTCAAGAAGGGAATCTCTCTATATAATCACTGGCACTTAGCTTTTAGAACATAATTAAAATTAGACTGAGTAACCTGCTCAGCTATGTTCATCTCTGCACTGAACATGCTTTTTTTTTTTGGCCAGTTGTGGGCCTTGAACTCAGGACCTGAGCACTGTCCTTGGAATTTTTCTCAAAGCCAGAGCTCTACTACTTGAGCCACAGCACCACTTCCAGCTTTTTTCTATGTATGTGGTACCGAGGAATCGAACCCGAGCCTTTGTGCATGCTAGGCAAGCACTCTACCACTAGGCCAAACCCCTAGCCCATACATGCTTTTTTAACAAAATTATCTTTACCAAAATTTTTTAGCTTAGCAAAGAACTATTCATTAAAAATAAAAACACCAAAGAAAAATAAGAATGCCTTATCTGTGATTATCTGACTTTTTGAACCCCAATTTTCTGATACACAAATATCTTTGTTCTTTTTTGTCTTTTTTTTCCCCTTTTGCCACTACTAGGGATTGAACTTAGTCTCTTGCTTGCTGGACTAGCACTCTACCACTTGAATCATGCTTCTAGCTTTTAATTTTTTGTCTCTTTTTAATTTTTTTTTAATTTTTTTTTTTTTTGCCAGTCCTGGGCTTGAGCTGAGGGCCTGAGCATTGTTCTTGGACTTTCTCAAGGCTAGAGTTCTACCACTTGAGCATCAGCACCACTTCCAGCTTTTTTTTCTATGTATGTGGTACTGAGGAATCAAACCTGGGTCATCATGCATGCTAAGCAAGCACTCTACCACTAGGCCAAACTCCCAGCCCTGTCCTTGAGTTTTTTGGCGCAAGTCTACCACTCGCACTACCTCTTTACTTATGACTTTTTGGTGGTTAATTTGAGATCAGAATCTCAGGGACCTTCTTGATCTGGCTGGCTTGGAACTGTAAACCTCAGATCTCAGCCTCCTGAGTAGTGAGGATTACAGATGTGAGATACTCCTGCCTAGTGTGCTTGTCTATTAAACAGCTTTCAAGTTTGTTGAAGAGCTTTATTCTTGACTATAACACTGACCGGAATGGAAAAAGAAATGAAACTTTATTATGAGAAATCTAAACTCATATGTAAACATTAAATGTTCATATCAAGTGATACCAGAAATCTGGTATTTAGAAACTGTCATATATAGAAAAATCTCCCAGAATGAAGGAGAAAGAAGCATGTTCTAAGGTCCAGTTTTGAAAGCAGATCACTATTACAGTCCCAGAAAAAGAAGAGTGCCAGAGAGAACACTGCTGAAAGCACTGTGCTGGCTGTAGTTAGGCTATGAACCCTGCTCCCTTCAGTGTAGGACACTTGCAGAACCTAATTATTTATAAGACTGTAACCATTTGATCAAAACATCAATATAAAACATCTAATACATAGACCTGAAGCTTTTAAAAGTAAGTGGTTTGCTCATTCTTGTTCTGTGGATTTCATAGTGCAGTTGCTTTGCTTCTCTCTAAAAGCAGTAAACCAGCCTACACCCTCTTTCCCATTTTATAGAACAGTTTCCACAGGGTTCGATGTTTATTCATATATGCAAATCCATCTACTTTGACAATATTCATCCTCATTTACCCTCCTTGTTAGTCCATTCTCTTCTTGCTTGTACCTGCCCCACCAAGAGAGCTTGTTTCACCTCCCCACATTAAAAAAAAAAAATGACACTGGGATTTGAACTCCTGATTTGTTGAACTTGTTTGCTGGCTCATTTGGCTCTGTACACCTTTTTCAGTGCTTGCTTACTTATCTATGTACTTTTTTTTTTTAATAAAGGGTCTATTCAGGTTTTTAGCACTTTTTATTAATCAAGTGGCTCGCTTTCTTACTGTCAAGTTTTAAGTATATATATATATATATATATACATATATAAACACACATATATATGGTATGCTATTATTGGGGCTTGAGCTAAAATTTAGGGTCTTACTCTCTTGGTTGACTTTTCTGCTCAAAGCTGGTTTTGTACTGCAATCTTCAAATCAGCCTCTTGTAACTAGGATTACAGGTGTGAGCCACTGGCTCTTGGCAAGAATTTTTATATTTTGATAATTCTGTTATCTGTTGTATTTTTGTAAATATTTTCTCCTAATGTAAGAATTACATTTTTATAAAAATTTTCTCCTAGTGTAAGCAGAGTCTCATTCTCTTAATGTTGCTTGTCACTGAGCTGCTAATTGAGCTGAAGTTTTTATTTTTATTTTTTTTAAAGTTTATTACCAGTACTGGTGCTTGAACTGACCAACTCTTGCCTGAATTTTTTATTCAAAACTAGTAGTGTTCTACCACTTGAACGACAACTCTACTTCTGTTCTGCAATCCATTTGGAGATAAAACTCAAGGATTTTTTTGTCTGGACTGGCTTCAAGCTATGATCCTCTGATTTCTGCCTCTTGAATAGCTAGGATTATAGTGCCTGGTCTGAATCCATCTGTCTCATCTGAATCCTTCTGCCCCGGCATTCTGAGTGCTGGGATTACTGGTGTGTTTTTTACTACATCTAACTGCAGTTTAAAATTTTTGGGTTTTGTTGTTTTGTTTTTGTGCCAGTCCTGGGGCTTGAATCCAGGACCTGGGCATTATCCTTGAGCTTTTGTGCTCAAGGCTACTGTCCTAGACTTGAGCCACAGCCCTATTTCCCTTTTTTTGGGGGTGGGGGTGGGAGTCATAGGGCTTGACTACCTCAGGAGCCACAGCCCCATTTCCCGTTTTCTAGCACACAGGAAGCTGAGGTAATTGTGAGTTTGAGGTCTAGGCTTTCTGGGCTACATAGTGAGACTCTATCTCAAAGAAAGAGAAAGGGAGATAAAAAGAAATTAAAATTAAGAAATTAGAGGAAGGTCTGAGAATTACAATGTGTTAGTAAATAGGTTTCTTGTAGATATTTGTCAAATTCAGGAAATATCCCTTTGTTCCTAGTGTATTGAAGAGTTTCATCAAGAACGGATGTTGCACTTCATCATTTTTTTTCCTTTTATTTATTTATTTTTGCCAGTTGTGGAGCTTGAACTCGGGGCATGAGCACTGTCCTTGAGTTTTCTCAAGGCTAGTGCTCTACTGCTTGAGCCACAGCACTACTTCTGGCCTTTTCTGTTTATGTGGTACCAAGGAATCGAACCCAAGGCTTTGTGCATGCTAAGCAAGCACTCTACCACTAGGCTATGCTCCCAGCCCTCATCAAATGCTTTTTGTCCAGGAGATGGGACTTTGACCTAGTGGTAGAGTGCTTGCCTAGCATGCACAAAGACCCGGGTTCAATTCCTTGGTAGCACATACATAAAATAAGAAGCCGGAAGTGGTGCTGAGGCTCAAGTGGTAGAGCTTTAGCCTTGAAGTCCAAGAACAGTGCTCATCCCCTGGGCACTGGCCCCCCAAAAAAATGCTTTTTGTCCATTTTATTTCTTAATGATCATGTGATCTTTTTCGCCCATTGAAGTGCTGGATTACATTAATTTCTAAATATTGAACCAGTCATATATCTGAGGTACTTGGTCATAGTGTATAGTACATTGGCAGATCTGATTTGCTAAGATTGTGTAGAGGATTTTATATCTCTTTTCATGAGAGATACAGATCTTTATTTTAAAAAAGTCATTGTTTGATTTATGTGTTAGAGTAATGCTTACCTCATAAGATGAGTTAGGAAATATTCACTTGACTTTCTGGAGAAATAGTAAAGAGTTGGTATAATTTCTTCCTGAAGGATTGGTGGAATTCAGCAGTAAGCTCACTTGCACTCCATACTTTCTATTTTGGATGGTTGTTAATTATTGACTGAATTTCTTTAATAGGCATAGGACTGTTTAGGTTGTCTGCTGCTGCGCTTACATGCTTTTGACAGATTGTGTCTTTGAAGGAATTGGCCCACCATCTAGATTATCACATCATGGGCAGAGTTTTTTATAGTATTTGTTTACTATCCTTTAACATCCATGAGCTCTATAGTGAAATCCTCTTTATTTCTATTACTAATTTCTGCCTTTTTTCTCTTAGCATGACTAGGGGATTGTCAATTTTATTGGTCTTTGAAAAAAAACAGCTTTTTTTTTTTTGGCTTTTATTCCTCTGCTGAATTTCTCTATTCAATCCCATTAATTTCTACTCTAATTTTTGTTATATTTCTGTTGCTTTGAATATCTTGCTCTTTCTAGATTCTTACATGATTAATTCTAAATTTCCCTATAAGTATTGATTTCATTAAATTCCACAAAATTTGGTCAGTTGTGCTTTCATTTTTATTCAAAGTCTTTCAAGATTCTTTCTTGTTTAATAGTAGTTTATTGATTTTCCAAATACTTCAGGATTTTTTTCCCCAGCTGTCTCTATTACTGATTTCTAGTTTTTAATTATATTGTGACCTGAAAACATTGTGATTTGTGTTCTTTTAAATTTTGTAAGCTCTGTTCTATGATCCAGAATATTCTCTCTGTCTTGGTGGATAGCCCAATTATGCTCCAGAAGACTGTGTGTCCTGTTACTGGATGAAATAGTCTGCATTTGGCAGCTCCACTTAGTTGATTGATGGTATTAGGTTCAGACCTGCCTTCTGAATTGTTCATTTCTGATGGGAGAGTTTTGAAGTATATATATTAGTGTATTCTCCCATTTCTTCTTGAATATCGATCAGTCTTTACTTCACTGATTTTGAACTTCTGTCAGTAGTATTTTTAGTTGTGTGGTAAGGAGGTGTGGGGACAGAGAGAAGCATCTCACTGTCCTGTGATTAGGTCTGAGATACTCCTGACTATACCTGTGGACTGCTGCGATCTTCATGTATACTTTAGTGGCTCAGCCACCACATATGGATCAGATGGACAGAATAGATTGAGCTGCCACAGGTAATGCTCATTTTCTTTCCCTCATATTATTTAGGCTCTGATTAAAAACCTAGTCCAAGGTAGCCTCTGATAAAATAGTTTCTCCTTAAGGTAGGTCTTGTTACCTACCTTGTTAGGTAGAGTGCCCTGATTTAATAAAAAATAGTTCTCGGGGGTGAGGGGAGGGAAATGGGGACCAAGACATGAGAAAGGGTATCAATGTATGTGAAGTAAGCACCTTCTATCTGGTAAATATAATGTAACCCTTCTATTAATCACAATAAAAATATATGGGAAAAAATAGTTCTTAAGGCAGGAAAATTGGTAAGATTGGCTTTTTTTTTTTGCCAGTCCTAGGGCTTGAACTCAAGGCCTGGGCACTGTCCTTGAACAGTTTTTGCTAAAAGCTAGTGTTCTGTCACTTGTACTACAGTGCCACTTCCAGCTTTTTCTGTGTACATGGCACCAAGGAATTGAACCCAGAGCTTCATGCATGCTAGTGAGCAGCCTACCACTAGACTACACTCCTGGCCCAGGAGAATTGGTCAGATTCTTATCTCAAGTTGACCATCTATTGGAAGCTGAGAGTGGAGCTGTGGCTCAAATGGCAAATTGCTAGTCTTGAATAAAAAAAGCTCAGGGACAGCAACCAGGATTCAAGTGCTAGGACTCACACACAAAAACCAACCAACAGTGTGATCTGGTAGAGCTCTTAGAGGGAAAACCCACAAAAGCCTGCTTCCCCTTGAATAGCCCTCAGACCTCTCCAAACTGAGCACCTAGAAATTCATCAGATACATATGATTTTCAGCTTCTAAGTCTCTGTTCTGGTGAATTCTGGCTTTATATCTGCATCTCTCTCTCTTGTTTTGGTCAGCAGTTGGCCGTGTGACCTTATTCTCTGAGAGATACAAGAGTTGTTTATCTTTTAGGGTTGTTTTTTTTTTTTTTTCCTCAGCTCACAAGAAAAGCCTTGGACTAGGAGCATGACCTAGTGGTAGAATGCTTGTCTAGCATACACAAAGCTCTGAGTTTGATTCCTCCATATTCAGGAGGGAAAAAAAGCAAGCCATGAGTGGTGCTGTGGCTCTAGAGGTAGAGGGCTAACCTTGAGAAAGCCTAAGGGCAGTGCCCAGGTCCTGAGTTCCTAGCCTTAGGACTGGCAAGAAAGAAAAAAAGAAAGGAAGGAAGGAAGGGAAGAAAGAAAGAAAGAGAAAGAAAAAGGAAGAAAGAAAAGCCTTCTCAGGATGGAGTAACAATTTCCTAGCTCCTTACATGCTGAACCAAAACCATGAAGTACTCTTAAGTGACATCTTGGATCTTATTTTGCATGACTGAATCAAATTAAAAGAATCCCAAATTTCTCTAGTCTTTAATTTACTTAGAAGGACCAAAACATCCAATCAAATTCTATATTTTCTTAAATATTTCAAGAAACACCCTGAAATTGATTTGTTGGTCAGGTTGCTCTTTTTTCAAGACAGTAGGCTGACATATACCTTATATAAGATTTCATAAAATCTCCTATATACATCTTTCCTTTCCCTGTAGGTCCCCTCTTGCTGATACCACCATATATCTGGGGACATCTGTGGCATCAGTGTGAGAGGAATGGATACAGGCACACACACTATACTGTAATACATTACCTTGTGTTGGGTTTTAACCTTTGAGTTGCTAGATACCAGGAAGGCAAAGAGCCTAAGAGCAGTGGCTGCAATTCGATCTGATATTATTATCTGGTCTTATTATCTGTGAGCCCTGGAAACTGGCTGAATGTTGACCTGTACCTCTCTACCTGTCCTACTGGTTTCCTTCTTCCCGGTCAGACCTTTGGCAGGCACTGTCCCTGGCTAGCCAGGTGCAGAGCACAACTGCCTCAGCCTTCAGCAAGCACTTTAAACAGATGATCCACCTATGTGGTGACCTACTCTTTCAGGAGGCAGTATGAGATGATAAACTATACAGATTGTCCTGAAATTATTTATTAAAGAAGTCTCCTGTCAAGCAATGTCTGTAAACCTACCATTGTTAAAAGAAAATCCCAGGTAGCCTTGTTGAGTGCCCTGGTAATTAAGTGTGTTGACTCTTGTGTGCCCCTCTCCAGAGAGGGGACAGAATGAAGAGGTGAGAGTAGGGATGAGATGCAAGGGCCAGGCTCAGATGGTCTTAAGGAACATCCTAGCTTGCCTCAGATTAGGTAGGCCCTGTTAGGCTTTCTCCATCCAGCATGCTGGGGTTCGAATCTGGTGTAGCCTTGGGCAGGTTACTTGAGTCTTTGGGATTAGTTTCCTCATTGGTGAAAATGCAGCTAATATTTTCCTAGACAGACAGCAAATAAAGTCCTTTCCTTCCAGTGATCAGCTTTATTAATGATTACTTACTTTTGGTTACTTTGCTTCTTTGTAACTGATTTCTCTCTAATTTTATCTTACTGTTTGTAAATACTTTCAGATTCATGGCCCAATGAATCTCTTTTGACTAAGCCTCCCTCAGTGATAGCATGTTACACAACCATGGTGCACATTCAACCCAACATTGATGTCACTTGACATCAGTGCAGTCTGTAGAATTTATCCAGATGTACCATTTTAAGCACGTGTGTGTGTGAGAGAGAGAGTGTGACACGCTGTGCTGTCACATGTACAACTCTGCGAAGATGCATACTATACTGTAACCACCACAGCTGTTATAAATACTGTGTACAAATGGCTGCTTGAAATGAAGTCCTCATTTCTCTGGTCTGAGTGCCCAAGAATGCAATTTCTGAGGCCCATGTAAATCTGTTCTTTATAGTTTACTTTTACTGTTCTCTTTTTATTTCATGATCATTGACACTGGTTATCTGTCTGTGGTACTAAAGACAAGTAATCTTTAATTGTGCGTGCACACACACACACACACACACACACACACACACACACAATGAATGACAGTATAGGCTGTGGTGTAGAACAATTGGTCCTTTACTTGACTGTGATTGTGTGGAGTCTGGAGAGATGTCGACTTTCATAATTATATCAGTTTCTATAAAGGAAGGTGGCATGGTCCCTCAGCTGTATGGGCAGTACAGTGCTCATTCCTATCAATAATTAGGAATTGTCATTCTTCCCAGTAAAGAGTGATTATGTAAACAACGATGCTATCAGGGATTTCTGACAATAGTAGAAGAAAATTGTCATAAGAGATAGGCAATAAGAAGAAATGGAGGCTAGGTGCTGGTGGTTCAGACCTGGAATCCTAGTTACTCAAGAGGCTGAGATCTGAGAATCATGATTCAGAGTCAACCCAGGTAGGAAAGTGTGAGATTCTTATATCCAGTTAACCACCAAATAGCCATAAATCGAGCTGTGGCTCCAGTGATGGAGAATACTAGCCGAAAAACTGAGGGGCAGGGCCCAGGCTCTCAGTTCAAGTTCTAGGATAGGAGGGGAGTAGGACAGAGGCAGGACAGACTAGGGAAAATGAGGGATGGTAAATGGCTACCAGGAATTCAGAGACTTAATCTTGTCCATATATTTTCCATAAGATTAGGGAACAAAGTCATTTTAGGGAAATGAAGTCAGATAAAGTAGGGGAAATAAGGAAAAGTCAGCTTATAGCAAATGCAGGAGATACTACTTCATAAACTTCCTTAAGATTAAGGGAATAGGGCTAGGATTTTGGCCTAATGGTAGAGTGCTTGCCTAGCATGCATGAAGACCCGGGTTCGATTCCTTGGTACCACATACACAGAACAAAGCTGGAAATGGTGCTATGGCTCAAGTGATAGAGATCTAGCCTTGAGAAAGTCCAAGGACAGAGCTTAAGCCCTGAGTTCAAGCCCCAGGACTGGCAAAAAAAAAAAAAAAACAACCCAAAAACAACAAAAAAAAATGATTAAGGAAACAAAGTCATTTTAGGCGAAATGAAGCAGGATAACTTAAGGAAACTGAGGCTTGGTGAAGGCAACTCAGAAATATGGTGTTTAAAATATGGTGTTATTTATCTTTGCTTTAAAAAAAAAGCCAACAGAATGCATCCTTTTCTGAGGGATGCATTTCTCATTTCAAGAAGTAACACTTGTCTGACAAGGATGTATGCCTTCCTGAGAAAAATGCTTTCCTAAACTTAAGCTACCTGCTCAAAATGCAGATAGCAGGGTACCTCCTATCTGTTTTATGGCATGATGCACTCTTACCTGGGAACTCAGAAAGTAACACCAGATGTGTTACTTTACACCTAGCTTTATATAACTTTGAAGCTAGACCCTCTGACTTTACCCTCTTAATACTTGAACAGCCCAAGGAGCTGTGTGTGTCTCTCCCTCCCTCCCTCCTTCCCTCCCTCCCTCCCTCTCTCCCTCCCTCTCTCCCTCCCTCCTCCTCCTTCTTCTTCTTCTTCCTCTCCCCCTCTCTCCCCCTCTCTCCCCCTCTCTCCCCCTCTCTCCCCCTCTCTCCCCCTCTCTCCCCCTCTCTCCCCCTCTCTCCCCCTCTCTCTCTCCCCCTCTCTCCCCCTCTCTCTCTCCCCCTCTCTCTCCCTCTCTCCCCCTCTCTCCCCCTCTCTCCCCCTCTCTCCCCCTCTCTCCCCCTCTCTCCCCTCTCTCCCCCTCTCTCCCCCTCTCTCCCCCTCTCTCCCCTCTCTCCCCCTCTCTCCCCCTCTCTCCCCCTCTCTCCCCCTCTCTCCCCCTCTCTCCCCCTCTCTCCCCCTCTCTCCCCCTCTCCCCCCCTCTCTCCTTCTCTCCTTCTCTCCTTCTCTCCCTCTCTCCCTCTCTCCCTCTCTTCCTCTCTCCCTCTCTCCCTCTCTCCCTCTCTTCCTCTCTCCCTCTCTTCCTCTCTCCCTCTCTTCCTCTCTCTTCCTCTCTTCCTCTCTCTTCCTCTGTATGTCTCCACGTATGTCTTTATCTCCTTATGAGAGCACCCGCACTATGCTAGAGTGTGCCCCTGTACTTGTTTATCTGATTACCCACTTACTTACTTAATAAAACTCTGCCAAGTTTTCTTTCCATTGTAACTTGTCCAGAAATTCTTATTCTGCAATCAAAGTCAAGTATGTTGTGAAGTGGAGAGTTCCTATGTTTAAAGGGAAGCTTCAGTAAATGTTACCGTGTTTGATGACAGAAGACGGAGGGTAAAGGGAAGGAAGAAGAGTAGAAAGAGGAGGGTTTTTTCCTCCTTGTAAACTTGGCTTATATTATAGTTTCTTTAATTTTTTATATTTAGTTTCTTCTTGTTGTCTTTAATTTAGTAAGACTTGTGTAAGCAATTTCTAAATATACAGAAGTAAGGGCTAAATCTGTGGCTCAGTGGTATATGTAGCACTTGCTAAGCATTCATGAGGCCCTAGTGTTTCTGTCCTCATCACCACAGAAAAATATTTTAAATAAACTAAAAAGCTATTTATTTCAGTCTGTGGAAAACACATGAGTGAAATGCCACAGGAAAGGAAATACTAATTCTGTTTCATGAATAAGAGATTTTTTAGGTGTCCATATAAAAAAACTTATCAATGTCATGCCATCTTTGACTTGGTGACCTGCCTTCAGCAGGACTTGCATAAGATTGCATGCTAGTAAGGGATAAGTTGGGTATAGAGCCAGACCAGCATTTTCAGCTACAGTATCACTAGCTTTTCCTTATTGCAATGGTAGATTGATTACATGTGGAATTTAAGATGCTGTTTTGAAACTGTTCTCCCTTATCTGGTTAGTTCTTGTATTCTAACTTAGTGTGTCATCCCCGTGGCCTTTCCTGCTCTAGTAACCCAGAGTAAGGTCACCCGGGGCCATGTTCCCAAGCACAGGTGCTTCTTACATAGCCTGCCACCTCTGTAGCTATCTGCTGCATTGGTCTGCCACCTATATAGAATGCTAAGTGCTCAGCAGTGACTGTTGAATGGACTTTGTGAATGAGTGAAAGGATTACATTACCCGATGTTTTTGTCATAAGTTTAGGAAAGTACTTATTGATTGATCAACAGCATTGGCTTTTATTTATATCTAGTAAAGCTCCCGAATCTAACTTAGATGGGGGCAGTAATGGGATTTGAACACAGGCCTTGAACACTTTCTAGGCATTCTACCACTCAGTTGAGACCTTCTTTCTTTTTTTTTTCCTGTGGGTCATGGGGCTTGAACTCCTTGGTGGTGTCCCGGAGCTCTTCAGCTCAAGGCTACCACCCTACCCTTGAGCCAAGCCCCACTTCAAGCTTTTCCTATGCATGTGGTACTGAGGAATTGAACCTGGCTCTTCGTGCATTCTAGGCAAGCATTCTACCACTAGGCCAAACTCCTGGCTCCCCCGCCCCCACCTCTTTTTCTTTTTGATGCTAATACTGGAGATGGAACTCAGAATCTGGGGTTGTTGTCATTTCCCCCTCTCAAGGATGGCACGCCTTCACTTCCAGCTTTTTTTCTGAGTACTTTATTGGAAATAAAAGTCTCAGACTTGGATGCCCCAGTCTGGCTTCATAGTGCCATCCTCAGATCTCAGCCTCCAAGTAGCTAGGATTACAAGAGTGAGCCACTGACACCTGGCTAGTATATAACCTTTTGTGTCTGTGTAACTTAATGCTTCTGGAGCTCATCTCTATTGCTTCATGTTTTAGCAGTTAACTGTGTATCTTGAACCACCTTAAAATTAAAAAAAAAATCCAGTAACAGCACCATTAAAATTTAGACATGATGGTGACACCAGCAGTTCTCCAAGTGTGCTCTGCACTTGTGAGGTTCCCAAGACCCCTCACAGGGTCTGCATGATCAAATCGACTCAATAACATGGAGATGTAATTTGCCCTTAAAGTAAGTTTTCCAGATGCTGTTTGTCATGTGTCACAACAATTGAATGCACAGGCTGATAGGAGGACCCATCTGTCTTTTATTGAGCTGTGGGTGTATTATTAGTACTATATGAATGAATGGACTTTGGATTTGTGTGTGTGTGGTACTGAGGATGAAATAAGGGCCTTGTACATGCTAAGCCAAGACTCTACCGCTGAGCTAGGTGCTCATTTGGAAATGCCTTAGTTTCCATTGCTTGTATAATAGATAGTCATAAACATAAATATGCAGACAGATGTTCCTTAGGTTCCTCAGGTTTTAGTGTAAATGAAAAGTGAGAATCCCTGGGTTTGAGAAGAGATTGAGGACCTGTTGAAAGATCAGAAGAGGATCTTGAGGCTCTGGGGGTAATGATCTGACCTAAAAGATCTGGAGAAAGATTGTACCAGATGAGTGCAAGGGGCTGAGATGCCAAAACAAGTATTGAAGGACACAGTCTTGTTCTCAGCCCTCTGTAGTTTCCCAAGGACCTGGTTGGGCAGGTTCTTGGCTGCACATGCTTCCTACGTGCAGCTAATGAGTAACCCACAGAGCTGGTTTGCAGAAAGGTGTCTGAAAGCGCGGAGAAGCCCCTGTTGGCTGAGATGAAGTGGCAGTGGGGGTTCCATGTCAGGTGGGGTATTTTCTTTCTTTTTTGTGGGGGAAGTCTATTAGGTGCCTTGTGAGTCTGCTTGCTAGGCAGATCATCTGTGATTTGAATGTCTGATTTTTTTTACTCAGGGTCCCCTATGTTTTGCCTGGGGCTGACATTACTCCATTTCTTCTACCTATAGCTTTTCCCTTACCTATAGCTCTCTTCATAACTGGGATTATAGGCATGTACCACCTCACCTAGCCAGGTGGAGTTCCTTATGAGGATATTGTCTTTGTTAGATTCTTACCCAAGGATGAATATAAATCAACAGGATTCTTTCTTTGGCTTTGATTGATAGATAGGGCATTTCTACAGTTTTCCTCTAAACTCAAGACTCTCAAACTTTTTGTTTTGGGGAGCTCAGCAAAGATTATGTAAAGCAGGACAAAGTAGGAAGAAATAAAAAAGGAAGAGAAAGGAGTACTTCCTCACAATTGGTCAAAGATAGAACAAGAATCTCCTCAATTGTTAAAAGCAGGAAGTAGGAAGCTACTTTTATGACTGGCAATATGCCCAAAAGAAAAGATGCCTGCGGTCCTTGTTTAGACACTGCCAATGCTTTTTAATAAGCTTTGGGAAAATTGTACCAACTGCCTTTTGATTCTTAGTTGTTTTTCTCACAGGCGAAAGGGACTATGGTTCCGTCTGAGGAAGATACTTCTCTGTATTTTGGGGTTCTACATTGCCATTCCATTTCTTGTCAAACTATGTCCTGGGATACAAGCCAAACTGATTTTCTTGAATTTTGGTAAGTGCTGTGTTAATTTTTCGTTAATTTTACTCAGAATTTATACTTGCGATGATGTCTACTTTTTAGCAGGTGTCTTTTTATTTTGAGATTAAAATTGCACATTGTAAAATGTACAAACCTTACGTATACAGTATGTACACTTACTATCACTCAGAGTTCCCGGAGTGATGAGGAGTGTTGTGGTGTGGCATTACCCTCCAGTGCTTCATTTGTGTCCCTGATGACTGTACTGGACTAGGATGTGGGAGCTAACGTGAATGAAAATGTAGACAATATGAAAAGTTGTCCAAAACTGACATATTGGAATTATTGTAACTTGTGCAGTCTAAGAAATTGATGAACTATTTTTGGAAAAGATGATCACTGGAAAAATAGCAAATCTTTTTTTTTTTAAAGAAGTTAGGACTTAAGCAACCTGTTCTTAAAAAAAAAATAAACAAAAATAAACAAAAACAACAACAACAACAAAACAAAACAACACACATAAACAACCTGAGAGCCAGGTGTGGTGGCTCATGCCTGTAATCATAGCTACTCAGGAGTCTGAGATCTGAGGATCTTGGTTCAAAGCCAGTCCAGGCACTAAAGACCATGAGACTCTTATCTCCAGTTAACCACTAGAAAATTGAAAGTGGAAGGCCCAGAGTTTGGCCTAGTGGTATAGTGCTTGCCTAGCATGCACAAAGACCCAGGTTCAATTCCTCAGTACCACATACATTGAAAAGCCAGAAGTGGTGCTATGGCTCAAGTGGCAGAGTGCTAGCCTTGAGGAAGAAGCCAAGGACAGTGCTCAGGCCCTGAGTTCAATCCCCAAGACAAACAAAAAAACAAAAAAAAACAAGTGGCACTGTGGCTCCAGGGGTAGGGTGGTAGCCTTGAGCTGAAGAGCACCCAGGCCCAGAGTTCAAGCCCCCAAAAACAAAAACTTGGTGCCTTTTGTGTGGATTCTTGTGCTGGATGGACTGGTTCTATAGTCTCCTTGAGTTAACTTGGAATGCTGTCAGGTTTGGGAGGTTTTGTTTTGTATTTACTTTTGGAGAAATGGGATAAAGGATGTAATAAGCTTATGTAATCCAGGGCCTCCAGATGTGTTTACTGGAAACGGTACCTAAAGAGCCTCTTTAACACCCAAGATGGGGTGGTGGGTAGGGATGGGAG
This sequence comes from Megascapheus bottae, assembly GCF_031878675.1. Lineage (NCBI taxonomy): Eukaryota > Metazoa > Chordata > Mammalia > Rodentia > Geomyidae > Megascapheus > Megascapheus bottae. Next base: position 10,668,624 of record NC_143526.1, read on the forward strand.
CCTGCATGGGACATTGCAGAGGTTTAGCACATGATGATGGCACTGGAACATAAAGGGAGAGTGCTGAATGGAAGATGGCCTCTGTGTGAGCTCCATGTGGGCTTTTTGTACACTTTGATGGGCATATGTTTGGGAACTTGAGGCTGAGAAACTGAGATTGGGCTGCGGAGGCAGCAGGTAATCTTCTGAGACATGAATACATCTCAGGGAGCAGACAGAAGGGGTGTGCTAGGCAGTGTTAGACTGTGGCCTAGATGATACAAAGCCAGGGGTGGGACCAAGCATGTCTCAGGACTCACGTCCTGTTTCTGTAGTCACTGAGTTCCGGGCTTTGCAGGGTCAGGGTTAACAGCTTAACAAGTTTTCCAGTGTTCAGTCTATAGTAGCCTTAGCCAGTATCTTCCAGGTTTCTCTGACTAATGGGGATTAGGAAAAGTAAGGTAAGCATGTCGTGTTTGATGCGGTTTCTATTTAGATGTGTAAAAATAACTACAAAATAGATGCAATATATTATAAGAGGAATTTGATTTTTCTCTTATTGAACCTGTAAGAACTTATGGTATCTGAATTTAGCCATTTGTGAGAAGCACATACTTATGAAAGTAACTAAAATCAAGGGAGACTCCCTTCCCTTCAAATTTTCATGTCTCTTAAATATATTCTGGATAAAGTAGGAGGTTTAAGGATTATGTGTAATCATGGAGCCACAATGACTACAGATTTCTAGAATATACCCTCACAATTCTAACCCCCCCACCTCAGGCAGGAGTTTTCACTGTCCAGGTATGGGAGCTTAATTGATAGCAGGGCCAACTTGGCAGCTGTGGATTTCTGAGCAAAGACCTGAACTGATTTTCTTAGGTCAGTTATTTGGGTCACTTTTGGCTCAGCCCACAGCTTCATTGTGCTGGTATCTAAGGATGTGGGAGACTGTCCTGCCAGCACAGAACTCTGAGTTTCTTTACTCCAGCCCCTAGGCACAGAAGAAGAGCTGTATACAGTGGCTGACCTCAGAGAGAGGTCTGTCCTAAAGGCTTTTTCCTTCCTGATTGTGTACCATGGGGACAATTCCCCCAGTACTGGGCTTGAACACAAGGCCTTGCATATGCTAGACAGGTACTGTCGGAGCTCCATCCCAACTCTATGGCAGTGTGTGTGTGTGTCATGGTCACTCTGTGTCAGTGTTTCTAAAGACTTAGATATCAATGGGATAAAAATGAGTTTCTGGCTTATTTTGAAAAGTTACTAAAAAAAATCTACCACAGGCTGGTATTTGTCAGTCTTTTTGGAACCAAGTTTATCAATTAGATAAATTTTAGAAACATGACTTCTATGGTTTAAAATATTAGACTACTTTAAAACTACTTTAAATTTTCTTTCCTTCCCTCTCTCTGTCTGTCTCTCCTTCCTCTTTCCTTTCCTTTCCTTTCCTTTCCTTTCCTTTCCTTTCCTTTCCTTTCCTTTCCTTTCCTTTCCTTTCCTTTCCTTTCCTTTCTCTCCCCTCCCCTCCCCTCCCCTGCTCTCCTCTCTTCTTTCTTTTTTTTCTTTCTTTCTTGGCTTGAACTCCAGGCCTGCCTGGGTGCTGTCCTCCTGAGCTCTTTTTGCTTAAGACTAGCTCTCTACCCTTTGAACCACAGTGCTACTTCCCATTTTCTAGTGGTTAATTGGAGAAAAGACTTTGCTGCCCCAGCTGGCTTTGAATCGTGGATCCTCAGATCTCAGATTCCTGAGTAGCTTGGATTACAGGTGTGAGCTACCAGTGCTTGGCTAAATATATATATATATATAATATTATAATAAAATATTATAATATATAAATTTTATATATAATTTTATATATATAAATTTTAATATATATGTAATTTTTTTTTTGCCAGTCCTGGGCTTGGGCTCAGGGCTTGAGCACTGTCCTTGGACTTTCTCAAGGCTAGCACTCTACCACTTGAGGCTCAGCACCACTTCCGGCTTTTTCCTATGTATGTGGGGTACCGAGGAATCGAACCTGGGTCTTCATGCATGCTAGGCAAGCACTCTACCACTAGGCCAAACTCCCGGCCCCCCTAAATATTTTTTTTAAGAAAAAAAATACCTGTTTTAAATGAAAAATTAGACCTTGTATGGTGACTCATGCCTATAATCCTAGTTATTCAGGTCTAAGTATCAGGGTTCAAACCTAGCCCAGGCAGAAAAGACTATGAGACTTCTATCTTCAGTTAACCAGCAAAAGCCAGAGATGGAGCTGTGGTTCAAATGTTAGAACACCAGCCCTTGGGCAGGTAAAACGAAAACCTGAGTTCAAGCTCCAGTATGAACACACACACACACACACACACACACACACACACACACACACCTCTTTCTCTAAACAGTCCATATTAAGCCTGATAGCTTTCTTTTCTTTCTGCTTCTGTGGAAGCTCCTATTGCCAGCATCAGGTAATTGGAATTTGATCAAACTCAGATCACACAAATGTCCAATACAACTCTGGGCTTCAGCCTTTTGACCCTGTGAAATATTTCCAGATCAGCTAAAATACCTGTGACTGAGTAATTTATCATTCATGTATTGATGTACTTGTTCTATATCGTGTGCCTTGTATGTGCAGGATCTTTTCTAAGTTGTTCCTGTTAGTATTTGTGATTGCTGATATGTGCTGACATGATTGGAAGGTAGGTTTTAAGAAACTGGAAAAGCCAGAGGCCAGCAGCTAGTTGGGCCTTGCTGGCCCGCAGGCAAGCCCTTTTGAGGTGAACAAGTGAGTGAGGGCAATAGGAGCATTGTCCAGAGGCCCGCTCCCCGCACACCCTATTCCTGCTCCAGTCTGAGCAAAGCCGGGGTCCAGGCACAGGTCCAGCCAGGCAGCTCCAGATAGCATCCCTGAGTCATGGGGGTCCCAAAGGATTGATGGTTGTTGTCTTGTGCTCAATTCGACACTGGCTAGAAGGGGTGAGCTGCACTTTTGGTCCAGGCAGATCCTATGACCCTACTCACCCCATGTACACCCTGTCCTTGTTTTGGATCATTTCTTCTTACCTGCAAGTACTGGCCAGGTGGTTCCTATTGCCACCTGGGGCGAGATGATCCTGCTAGGCCTGCTGTCTCTGGGTTGTCACACTAGCCAGAATGCCGCTGAGTAAGGGAGGTTGTGAAGTGTGTTGTCTGCTGGACTCAGAACATTCAGTGTCCTTCCTTACTCTTGGTTGACTCAAATCAGAATTAAAACAGAACAGGAAGACCAGCTTCCTAGAATGAGGCTGTCTTAAAGCAGAAAAGGGCTTCTGGGTTCCTAAGTTACTTGGAAGGATTAGCGGGGAATCCTAAATCAGTTGGCAGTGACCAGAGGATCCTCTCAGAGCTGCAGGGCACTTTGCCTTTCATCACTGGACTCCTCCAGACATAGAACGGGAGTCAAGTAGCTCCCAGTCAGTGACTTGGTTCTCACTTGAGAAAGGAGAAGACAGTTCTGTCTGCAGAGGCAGGCTGCAGAAATGAGTTTTTAGCTTTCAAGTTCCAGAAGTATAAAGTCACAGAATGAAGGCATGGGAGTGGGCCTCTACAACCTGAGGTAGCCCATGAAATGGACATACTACACAGGCCTGTGGTGTTCCACTCTTTAGATTTAAGAAAACCTTAATCAACACCGTAGCATTTAGGCCTACAGATGTCTAATGGACCAGTTAGACAGGATGAAAAGGTGTGACACGTCTGATGCTTTGTCACAGTAACCACTGGATCAGTTCTTTTCAGCCTTCCTGAAAACTTGCTGATTGCCCCTCAAGCTTGTCTCCTATCCTGCACTCTTTCAGCCACAGCATTAGCATAAAATCCTGCAATACTGCAGCTTCAACCTCTGTTTTGTAGGCACCTGAAGTCATTGAGGCAGGATGATAGCCATCCCTTAATCCATCCTTGTAAAATAATAGAGGTTCACTTCTTTCATTGCCAGAGGTCAGTGCTGGCTCCTTTCCACTTGTGAGCCGAAACTCCATTATAGCCCACGCACTTGGCTAAATCTTTCTATTATTTCCATGCCAAAAGTCCTATCTCATGACACCATTGTCATGACCATTGTCAGGATATGGTCTAAATGCCTTTGTATGATTGTGTCTATTTCCTAATAAATTTGTTCTGTCACAGCCATAGAGTGTACAAGATCAAACTGTCAACAGGCCATGCTTTCTGATAAGCACTGGTATAGAGTTCCTTCTGCATTCTCCCATCATCTAGTAGTAGTAGCCAGCAGTCTGTGTTACCCATTGATTTATGCTTGCCTGACCGTTTCTTCTCATAGACCTTTCCATGAGGCCCTCCCCATTTTCAGTAGATTGCTAAGCATATGTGATTAGGATCCATTCTGATGAACTTATTTAAAATTGCTTCCCTTTATAAAAATCTGACTCCTAAGTAAGATTATGTTCTTAGGTGCTGGGTTAGGGTTTTCAACATGTCTTTCCAAGAGGGCATGACTCAGTGTATAACAAGGAGACTATAGGAAAGTTTAAAGATATAGATCAAAAAGTTGTTGATATATAAACATCAGTCCATGGGAGGAGGATCCATCTTCCCACATGAGGTAAGACGAATGCTCAGAGGAATGTCTTTCAAATCAGATGTTCCTCAAGTCCCAGTGGCATTTGAAGAAGTGAGAACTAGACATGTGATTTGTGAGGATAGTCATGAAACTTCACACACACACACACAAAATGACAGCAGCCATGTGGTTTCCTTTGAGAAAGCAGAATCAGCTAGATGTCAGGAACATTCTCCTTTTTTGGGGGAGCTACCATTTTGTAAACTGAATAAGCAATTCCCTGCCCCCCCCACCACCCATTTTGTTTGTTTGTTTTTTGTTTTCGCATTATGTGTTCTGGTTTTTGTTTTTTTGGTCAGTTGTGGGGCTTGAACTCAGGGCCTGGGCACTGTTCCTGAGCTCTTTTGCATAAGGCTTACACTCTACCACTTTGAACCACAGTCCCACTTTTCTGATGGTTAATTGGAGATAAGAGTCACAGATTTTCTTGCTCAGGCTGGCTTTGAACTTGATCCTCAGATCTCAGCCTCCTAAGTAGCTAGGATTACAGGCATAAGCCACCAGCACCCAGCTGTGTGTGTGTGTGTGTGTGTGTGTGTGTGTGTGTGTGTGTGTGTGTAAGTGTAAGTTCATTTTTAAATTAAATTTGCCCTTAGGAGTTGTGTTTGCCACAGCAGTGAAAATCTAACAGTACATAAGTAGAAAGTTAAGTACTCCCCACATCTGGCATATTTGTTTTTATATTTTTTTATTTTTTATATTTTTATAGTTGGTTGTATTTGCAAAGAGTGGGCAATTTATTCCTTCTCTGACTGACATGGATTTTCCTCAGAGGTGACAATCCCATGAGCCTCCATAGTTTTGGGCATCAGATTCTCAGACATTGCCCTCCCTTCAGATGACTTGGACCATAGGATTCCTTTTGTCTTGTGATGTTAGGAAGGATGGACAAGGTTTGGCTTCATCCATTTCACTGGCTCCACGCCTCATTTCCCATTGTCTTTTCTGGATTAAATGACTGCACTAAAAACTTGGAATCTCCTTTACCTTCTTTACCTCCTGCATTCGGCAAGGCTAGAGTCCTGTGGCTCCACACGGCACAGAACATCTTGTACATAACTTCCTTTCCTATCATCTCTGCCACCCACCCTGGCCCCAGCTTTCAGCTGTGACATAGCTGAGCTCTTCCACAGGAGTGTCTGTCCTCTGGCTCTGCCAGCTCATTCTTAGACCTATTGATGATTTTTCCTTCTCTATCTTGCATACCTTTCCTTCTCATACCTTGGACAACTTTTGTGGTTGTAGAGATTATTCCCAGTGTTACAATACATTCTTAGCCTCTGTTTTGTCTGGCAGGATCCTATAGAAAATGTACTTGATCCTTTTTGAGCACTTCTTCTCTGCTGTGGGAGTATGAAGGTGTACCTGTCAACGTGTGTCTGTGGTTGTGCAGATGTACACATGTGATTATGCACCTAGCTTCCTGTGCATGTGTGTGTGTGTCTACCCCCAACTAACTCTGATTCCTTTGCTTCCTACAGTGAGGGTTCCCTATTTTATTGACTTGAAAAAACCACAGGATCAAGGTTTAAATCACACCTGCAATTACTACCTCCAGCCAGAGGAAGACGTGACCATTGGAGTCTGGTGAGTACATGTAAGGAGTCTGAGAGCAGGGGCGCTGGCCTCTTTGGATTCAGGAAAGGACCCTGCTTAGCCCAGGTTATGTCTCTAACATGGAGCTTTGAAGTGTTGGGTGCTCATTTTTTTCTTCACTTTAGCTGGGAAGATCTCAGCTAAATTGGATCCCAATGGTGCATGATGATTTGGTGCCACACTATTCTGAGATTTTTTTTAAACAGCAAAGGTCTTCGTAACCAGATTGTTTTTAGAGTCTTATTTCCAAAGTAAATAAAAAACAAGCTAAAAACAAAGAGAATACAAGTAGAGAATCTCAAATGCAGCTTTAAATGTTACTTTGTTGTTGTTGTTTTTCATCTGTTGCACTTCTTAGAAGCTGGTGATAGTGGCATTTTCTAACGTAAATTTAAATTGGGTTTAAGTCTTATGACTTTGTGTCTCCTTGGACTACATTTTCCATGCTTTTTTGCATAGGTAATAAACGTTTTTACTGAACAGTTGGCTTCAAAACTGCCCTGCTATGGAATTTCTTGTTTTCTCTCAGAAGCAGCTCTGAATCATTGTTCTTTTATCTGGCTGGTTTATTTTTCAGTAGACATGAAGTCTCTTTCCGCTGTCTCAGAAACCCACTGTGTGTGTGAGAAGCTTATAAATGCAATGCTGTGAGTAGATTCCAAGGGTGGATGAGAGGACATTCGACAGTTCTAATGATAGTCCTTGGTAAAGCCCATAAAACGAGAAAGATTTTTATTCTTAATAGTTGATGCAGGAAGTGGAGTCTTTTGTAGCATTTTGATTTGATTTAATGGAGTTGTTGTTCCATGTCTATATGTGGGATTCCTGTTTTCTTTTCTTTCCTTTCTTTTCTCTTTCTTTTTTTTATTGTGATTAATAGAAGGGTTACATTATATTCACCAGATAGAAGGTGCATTACTTCACAAACATTGATACCCTTTCTCATGACATGGTCCCCATTTCCCTCCCCCCATCTTTCTTCCTTTTCTTCCTTTTCTTCCTCTCTCTCTCTCTCTCTCTCTCTCTCTCTCTCTCTCTCTCTTTCTTTTTTTCTTTCTTGTTGTTGTTGGTTGTGGGGCTTGAATTCTGGGTCTGGGCACTGTCCCTGAACTCTTCAGCTCAAGGCCACTGCCCTACCCCTTGAGCTACAGCTCCACTTCCCCTTTTCTAATGATTGATTAGAGATAAGAGTCTCAGTCTTTAGTGCCTGGGCTGGCTTTGAACCTTGATCCTCAGATCTCAGCCTCCTGATTAGCTAGGATTGAAGGTGTGAGCTACTACACCTGGCACCAGCTTCTTAAGGGAACTCTGCAAAGGTGTGAGTGCAGCCAGGGGGCCTTTCTCATTATCAGCTCAGTCCCAACCTTCCCTTCAGCCAGTAGCTGAAAGAGAGACCCAGGCATGAAGACTTTCCTGATGCGTAAGGGTGAGTAGCTCCTGGGCCTCTGACAGAATCCCCTAAAGGTAGGCTGGTTTTTGGAAGTCCCTTAACTAGCATTTTAAAAATAGACCTTCTGGCTGGGCATGGTGGCTCACTCCTGTACCTGCTCAGGAGGATGAGATCTGAGGATAGTGGTTCAGAGCCAGCCCAGGCACTAAAGATGGTGAGAATCTTATCTCCAATTAACCACTAGAAAACCAGAAGTTACTCTGTGGCTCAAGGGAGATAGGGTGGTGGCCTTGAGCTGGAGAGCTCAGGGACAATGCCCAGGCCTAGAGTCCCAGCCCTACGACTGACCAAAAAAAAATAGAACTTCTGTTTTTCCCTCTCTGTCTCCTTTCCCTCCCTTCACTCTCTTTTATGTCCCTCCTTGCTTTCCTCCTTTCTTCCTTTCCTTGCTTGCCTCAAACTCCTGGGCATAAGTAAAGGAATCCTGCCACCGCAGCCTCTTGAGTACTTGGACAAGTTACTAGGACATAGGCATGCACCAGTACACCATCTAAACCAGAGCTTCCTGATTGTATGAGAGTGATCCTTGTGGTGGCCAGAACACCCAAAATATGATTCTCATGAATGCATTGGATACGTTAGAAATGAAGTGCTGAATGTTAAGATAGGAGAAAACAAGGAATTGGCTATTCAATTTTGTAAAATTCATGTCACTGATATCTAAAATGAATTTGAGATAAGAACTATAGAAGACTTCAGACCTTTCGTAGTGACTAACAATATACCACTGGGCTTGTCTAGGGACAGGACAATTTGCCATTCCCCTCCTCCTGCCTTCTGTAGGTAGCTGGCTCTGCTGATCTCTGTGACAATTATCATCATGTGTAAAAAGGGACATCTGATGTTGTCATTCCCTCTTTTATCTCCAGGCACACCATTCCTGCTGCCTGGTGGAAGAATGCCCAAGGGAAGGACCAGATGTGGTATGAGGATGCCTTGGCTTCCAGCCACCCCATCATTTTGTACCTGCACGGGAATGCAGGTACCAGGTAAGCCCAGACTTCTTGGAGCAAACCGGCAGTGCACACACCCAGGCTTTGCCCCCCACTGCACTGAGGGTGACCATCCCCAGGACAAAGGCACTGGGAGAGGGTGGAAGGTGCTGAAACTCAGATGTGGCAGCCCTGTGTGCAAAGGTCCAGCAGGTCTGGTCTGCAGAGTGCTCCTGGCCTTGCTGCCTTGGGGAACCCAGGGTTGAGCAGCTATGGAAAGCTGTGTTTAGACACCTTACCTTAAGCTGCCTGGGTTGGGATGGAGGAAGTTGTTATTCTGTCCAAGGGACTGAGTTCTTGCAGCCAGAGGGCTGACTATTCCTTCCTCCTGTACTGTCACTGGGTGCTGGGGTTAGAGTGCATCATGAAGCCCATCCATTTCTTTCTTTTGAACCAATGTGTGCTGGTGTGTGGTTTCTCAGTGAGGATTCTGTGGTCACTCAGAGGAGGAGCGATAATGATTGTTGGTGGTGGCCTCAGGGTGCCCTCATGCTCCTGTCTACTTGCTGCTGGTTTTTCCCCTGGGGTAATGAGCAGGCAGGCCCTCCTTGCCTGTGAGATGGCTCTAGGATGCCAGCCAGGGCAGCCATGGAAGAGGCAATATACTTTTGGAAAAGAGACTGTAAGTGTTGAATAAGCAGCTAGAGAAGAAGCTGACGGCTGAAAGGGTGGGCACTTCATGGAGTGTACATGGTCATGTCTGTTTTCTCAGGTGGCCCACTGTGGGTGAGCTCTCTGTTCACAGTCATGACATGGGCAACCACAGAACTTCCTAACAAACCATGGGTTAAATGCACACTGTGGCTGGTTAGTTCCTGTGACTCTATCCTAGATACTTGTCATGAGTGGGTTTAATGGCTCCTTCAGGTTGGATTGAGCAGCAATTGCTTTCTACCCAGTGACATCCATTCTGTGCTGTTCCTTCTACACCACAGAAGGCTTCTGTAGAATGGGAGACAAGGAGGGAGGTGCATTTTCTAAGCAAAGCATTGTTTGAAAACCCCAGAGTCACTGTTTCTGTGACTGTTTCTTTAGGTCTCTTATAAAGAGCCAGCAGAGGGAGGCGGGGGGCCCCTCAGGGTCAGGCTAGGGTGTCTGAGGGGGCAGAAATAGCATTGAGAACCACACAAGACCTTTCTGGAAGGAAAGCAGGATTGAGTGAGTGTCTGCACAGCAGAGCCATACAGAAAGCATGTCAGAAATTCTTCAGAAGCACAGCCTGGGAGCCTTCTCTGCCAAGAGGAGAGCACTTGGTTACTGAGTTACGCATGCACTATGCTGTTTGCTGTTCTTTGTGCTAGAGCAAGTGACTACAAACAGCTCTTGTAACATCTTTCTGTAAATGAGAAAACTGTGTAGCTGGCTATGAATAGGCTCAAATTAGCCAGTCACATGCAAAGACAAAGCCTGCCAGTAACTTCAGGTTTAAAAGGAAGAAGGTGGTAGCTTTCAAAGGTTTGCCATCCCCTCCCACACCCTGACTCACTGTGTGTTTCATAACTTACCTGAATTCTGTCAGTTTCTACCTAAATCCAGTTTTTGTTGACTTGACCCAATTGCTGAAAGTCTTTTCTAATCAGAGTGCCTAGAAGGGACCCCAGGTAGGTACTCCCTCCATCAATCTGCACAGTCTTGGCATCCAAGTATCCTGAAGGTCCAACCCCATTTTTACTTGATAGGAGGAGTTTTGGAAAATTTAGAAATACTATCTTCCAGGGATAACTAAAAACATATTGCACCATTTCCTCCTGGCCTTCATCTCACACACACTATACATGTAAAAAGTATGATGAAGAGTGCAAAGATAGGAGAAGGACCTAGTCAGGCCACAGAGAAGCCAAGCATGTATGCCAAGCATGCTCAACTTCAGAAATAACTGTCCAGCTAAGAGGTATACTTCTAGCATTCAGGGTCCTGAAGCAGGATCTTAAGTTCAGCAGGATCTTCAACCCAGGCTGACCAGAAAGACCTCTTTCAAGAAAGGAAGAAAAGGAAGGGAAGGAAGGAAAGAAAGAAGGAAGGAAAGGTAGCTGTGATCAAGAGGCACTAGACGATTAGATAGACATAATTGTAACTCCTTTGTATAACCTTTTGAAATTCAGGGGGAAAATAATTGCCTGATAAAAACCCTAGTTTGTCAGGGGCTGGGAGTTGGCCATTAGTCTGTACTATGGTGAGAGGTTCTCCTAAAAAAGATTTGGCAGCCACATGAGGTCACAGTTGCACATGCCTGTGTCCAGAAGTGTGCCTCACAAGGTGAGCACTTGTCTGTTAAAAGACCTGGGCACACAGGTGAGTTAGAAAGTGGGAAGTTGCTCAGGTGATCAGGAGACTAGAAGAAGCTATTTGAGAAAAGTACAAGGAGCTTGTATAAGTTCCCCTGGGATGTAGCTTCCATCCACACAGCTGGGCCTTATAACCTGGGGAGCTGGAGTCAGAGGGAGGGGGTGAGACTACTGTGTTTGTTTGCAGGTATACATTAGCACTACTCATTGAAAATAAGAGTACACCTAATAATTAAGAAATCTTTCTCGAGTGCTTAGCCTAGTACTTCTGGAGACAAGCTTGTGGCCACTTAGGAGGACCCAAAGAGGAGGTCATGTGTCTACCCTTGGCTCTTCCCTGGAATATGGAGTTTGGGATTCCAGAGTCTTTAAGGATCAAACTTTATCCCATTCTGAGAAAGGGCGCTAACACCTACTTCCTGTTTCCTTTCCCCATGCTGCAGAGGCGGAGACCACCGAGTGGAGCTCTATAAGGTGAGTGTTTATGGCCCTGACGAACAGGAGCAAGGCAGGCATGCTGGATGGCCGTGCCTAGCTTGTTCTGTTGTGATTATTCCCCCTCTTATCCTCTTATGCTGCTTCTAGGATGATCTCCAAAAATCAGAATACTTTTTTTTTTTGTCGTGGGACTTGAACTCTGGGCCTGGGCGCTGTCACTGAGCTCTTCAACTCAAGGCTTATCACCCTACCTCTGGAGCCACAGCACCACTTCTGGTTTTCTAATGGTTAATTGGAGATGAGTCTCATGGACTTTAGTGCCCAGGCTGGCTTTGAACCTTGATCCTCAGATCTCAGCCTCCTGAGTAGCTAGGATTATAGCGAGAGCTATTGCGCCCAGCTAATACATGTAATTTTGGGAAGGCATTCGAATGTGTGTGTCTCCACATGGTCCAGTTCTAGGGCTTTTGATATATATACTCCAGGAGCTACACTGACTGCTGACTTGCAGATGTGGTAGAACGCAGGACTTAGGTCAGGTTCCAGGCAGGCTTAGAAGAATACCTGAAGGTAAAGAGTTACAGCTTGGGCAAAAAATACAACCTTTTACTTGTGTGTGGTTTTGTTCTTGCTCAGGGCCCTTTAAGTCTGGGAGCTTGAGACATGTGTTTTGTGCAATATCCTAGGTCTGCCTCCCTTTCTCCATCTTGGAGAGGTGTCTGCATCTGCTAACAGTGCCTACCCCTATGTAGGTCTATCTTGCTCTGTTGCTATTGGAGAGTTTATTCCCCCAAATAAATTGGACCAAGACAAGAAAGGCCAGGGCCCAAGAATTACCAGTTTCTATTAATAGAAATAACTCTAGCTGCACTGGTAGCTCATGCTTAAAATCCTAGCTACTCAGGAGGCTGAGATCTGGGGATGGTGGTTCAAAGCAAGCCTGGACAGGATAATCTGAGACTGAGACTTTTTTTTTTTTTGCCATTCCTGGGCTTAGGCTCAGGGCCTTAACATTATCCTTGGGTTTTGTTCAACGCTAGAGGTCTACCACTTGAGCCACAGCACCACTTCTAGCTTCCCCCCCCCCATGTATGTGGTACCAAGGAATTGAACCCAGGTCTTTGTGCATACTAGGCAAACACTCTACCACTAGGCCAAACTCCCGGCCCCAGTCTGAGACTTATTTGCAGTTAACCACCAGAAAACCAGAAGTGGTGTTGTGGCTTAAGTGTGGCCTTGAGTGCAGAAAGCTCAGAGAGTGCCCAGGCCCTGAGTTAAAACAGGAAGGAAGGAAGGAGGGAAGGAGTAAAGGAACCGAATCAGCAGGACAAAGGATGAACTAATGCAACAATGATACTCACTTGACACTGTGTTGGAAATGAACTATGCAACTTGGGGAGGGAAGTAGGAAAGGATAATCAAGAGAAAGTGAGGAAGGAGTAACAGTGTTTGAAAAGAACTCATTACCTTACTTATGTGACTGTAACCCTTTGTTCATCACCTTTACAATAAAGATTTTAAAAAAATAATAAAATTAACAAAAAATTTAAAAAAGGGAGGAAGGAAGAGAAAAGGAAGGAAGAAAGGAAGGGCAGGAAAAGGTGGTTCATACATGTAGTCTTAGCTACTGGGGAGGCAGAGATCTGAGACCTTAGGATTGTGATTTAAAGCCAATCAGGGTAGAAATATCCATGAGACTCTCAACTCCAGTAAACCACCAAAAAAACCACCTAGGCCCTGAGTTTAAGCCTAGGATTGACATTAAAAAAAAAAAAAGACTTCCCCTCTCCAGGTCTGAGACCACAGCTGTGCTGTGATGCAGGTCCTGCAGAGGGTGAGGCTGGGAGCGGACAGGAAGCAGCAGCTCCCAAAGCTGGGAGTAGTGAGTGGCCATGGGTGAGTGTATTGTCATGAAACCTCCCACATCACCTGGACACAACCCAACCAGGACATGGAACTCTGCTGGAGTGACAGTCAGCTAGTCTGTAAGGATTAAACAATAGGAGTCCAGAATTGAGCCATGGCTAGGTTGCAATAAGGGTCCTTGTGTAGGGTCTCAGTGTTTGGATGTCTTTGTGGGGGCTTGTGGGGGTTTGTCGTCTTATACTGAATGGTTAAAGCTCACTGGAGGCCAAGGCCGCCCTGAAGCATAAATAGTGTTTTCCTGGGAATTGGGAGTCATAGGCATCATCAGGCCTCTCAGCTGTCTAAACACCAGAACAAGTGTCCTTTCTGCATGGCTCAGTCAGGAGTCGGGCTGCACAGAGGTGGGCTTTATTAACTCTCTACTGTGTGCAAAACAGAAAACTCAGGGTGGGTTAGGGACTGTGAAGTTGCCAATCCACACCAGTCCAACTCTAGATAGGTTTGGCAGCAATCAAGTTGTCAATGCAGGACTCCTTGGATTTGTTGTCAGAGGTATGTATTTTTTATTTCACAGGTGCTGAGTTCCCTTGGTTACCACGTGGTCACTTTTGACTACAGAGGTGAGGTTTCTTTTAAGAGTGTGTCTGAACGCATGTTGTTTCTCCTGCTCGCATCTGATAGACAAGCTTGCTCTGAGAGCCTCAAAGCAAATCTGGCAGCTTGTTTTGGCTGTGCTGTGATCTGTGGTGACTGCAATGATGTCGAGGAGTGGGTCTTCTCTGTATGGACCCTGTGTTCTGCATTTCCTGACAAAGCCCATGGTGTGGACAGCCAGGAGTCTTTCCTAGGAAGGGAGGTACTGTTACCAGAACCCTCAGCATATGTCCCCAGTCAGAAATAGTTAATGCAGAAAATACCCTTTGTTCTTTTTATTGGATTTAATTATTGTTGAACTGTTAAAAATAGAAAAAACAAAAACAAAACCCATTGAGAGAGAAGATAGGTTTACTCTATCCCTCCAGTATGTGCCTTTCTTTTTAGAATGAGTCAAGGCTTGCCCCTGGGCAGATCAAGAATCCAGTTTGCAAATGTACTCTGAACATTCTACTTCAATGGACAGCAGAAGTAATTTGTATTAACAATAAGCAACTGTTTTAAAGGAATACTCTTCCATGTAGCCCTCACTTGAAGAGTTCAGAGGGCTGAAGTTTACTTGGCTAGCTTGTCTTGACCTTCTGGAGAAGGGCTATGGTGCAGAGGCTCTCAGGTAGATGGGTGGGGAGATGGATGCCAACAGCATGTAGTGGTTATATTAGTTTATTTTGCTTCTGTAATAATTGTCACTATGTTTCTTTAAAAAAATTTGCTGATTTGTCATATTGCCTTTCTGAAGATTAGAAATCCAAAATCTTTAGCCATTGGGCTGTAATCAAGGTGTTAGTGGGGCTTCTGGGAGCTCTGGAGAGCACCCACTGCCTTGCCTTCCCAGGCAATGAGGCCACTGTACTCCGTGGTTTATAGCTTCTCCCACATTCAAACACAGCCTTGGCCTTTTAAGTCTCAGGCTCTATTGTTTGGACCCTGTTGTCCTCGCCTTCACTTATAAAGACCCTGGTGGTGGTGTGGGGTCAATCTGAATGATTTAGGGTTATCCTCCTGCCCCTGCTGGAGTTTAGCACATTAGTAGTCATTCCTTCTGCACCCTTAATTTTCCTGCCATGTTCACCAGCTCCAGGATTCAGATGTGGCCATCCTTAGGGAACAGACTTTGCCAGCCACAGTGAAGGCTCTCCCATTGGAGAAAGGTCCAGCAGAAAAAAATCCAAAATGAGATGGACCCTTTCAGCCCTTTCTGAATGCCAAAAAACTTTTACTCTTCCTGCTATCTGCCAAGACCAGACAAAGAAAATGAATCACCTCCTTATTCCCATGCACTCCTCCCCCATTTATCTATCAAAGAAAGTCTTTGGTGTCTCTTAAGTGGTGTGGGAGACCACCCCACGCCACCTCTGACTTCTTCCTGTACTTCTGTCTTTCTTCCTTCCCTCTTTTCTTTTCCTCCCTCTCTTATTCACTCTTCCCCTCTGTCTCTCTTCTCATGTTCCTGTCTCCCACAAGCCTCTGGGATCTCTCTGCCTCCCTGTCCTCTGGGGTTTGGAAAGCTGGGCAGCATAACGGGTTTGCTTACACAGCAGAACCAGCTCTTTTAAAGCTTTAGGAGTTTCAGATCATTTGATGATGACTCACTGCTGAATTGCTAGAAAGATCGTTGCACTGGACCTTTTCTGGAGACTACAGAGAAGTGCTCTTGGGGAAAAATAGACTTGCCTTGAGCCTTTAAATCCTGCTGCTTCCCACACTGTCCTAACTCCTCACATCCTGTCCTGGCTTTTCTGTGGTCTTTTGGCAGGTGGGGCTGTCATCTGCCTGGCTTGTTAGCTCTCTCCTGGGCTGTCCCCATCAAGCCTGTGTTGGGAGGTCAAGAAGACAGAGGGAAAGAAAGCCTGGCCTTGATGCTTGTGCCTGTGGGTGGCACTGTCAGGGCACACCTCTGAGATTGTGGGATGTTGTTTTGTTGACTGTTAGTCATCGTCCAGATATGCAGCCCACCTACTTAGAGTAATGGGGAATCTCTGATTTGTTCAGACAGCAGGGGGCTGGAGCGGGGGCAGAGTCATCCAGCCCTTCTGCCTCCTTGTGCTAGTACTGAGAAGAAATGTGGTCACGTCCACTCTCCCTGACTGCCCGCTGCCAGTAGCCAACAGCGTGGAAGGGACTGTACTCTCGTAGGCCACCTCCAGCTCTGCTACCCCGCCCTCTGGAATTGCCCTTGACTTCCGCCTCCTGCTGTTCCCCTTGCAGGTTGGGGCGACTCTGTGGGAACACCATCTGAGCGGGGCATGACGTACGATGCACTCCACGTTTTTGACTGGATCAAAGCTAGAAGTGGCGACAACCCCGTGTATATTTGGGGTCATTCCCTGGGTACTGGGTAAGAGCTCCCAGCATGAGGTGACCTTACTGGAAAGTAGGCCTGGGCAACCATCCAGTCTGGAATCTGAAGCTCGTCTCAGCCCCAGCAGTGCAGGTCCTCTGTCCTGGGTGGGGGTAAGAGTCCTCATGCCAACAAGTAATTTGATGGGTAGTGGAGAGGCAGGTATCTGCAGTGCTCACATTCTGAGGGGTTCTTGTTCTAGAGCATTGTTATTCTGGGATGCACCTGTGTCTATGACAGCTGTCTTTGGAATGCATGTGCCGGCTGTCTGTCCAGTCTAAGCTTGCAGCACAGGTTGTAAGCAGCTTGACACTTTGGAGTGGGGAAGAGTTGATTGTAGCCTGTTTCCTACATCTGCCAAGAGAGGAAATGTCTTAATGTTCCATTTGTGGGCAGCCTGGATGCTTCTGCTGACGCAACTCCAGAGTGTTTCTAAAAGGAGCCTGGTCCCCAGCAGCTGCCCTCTTCCTAACGTCCTTTCCTTCAGTTAGTAGCTGGGTCCTTCTTGTCTCTTGCTCCTAGGAAGGCTGGCATTCCTAGGCTGTTCTAGGCCAGGGCCACCTGTCCTGCAGGGAGAGTAAACAGTATCCTCTAGGACAGCCTCTGTGGAGGGAGTCTGCAGGACCTACCACGTGTCATCTGGGGGTAGCAAGAGGTCCCTGGACCTGGTGAGCAGCAAACACTGTGTCCCTAGAAGGGGTCTAGGCAGACCCTAGCTGACAGGGTAGTCCAGGTGCGTCATCTTCCTGGCTCAGCAGCGTCCTCGTTGATGCTGGGGATGGACATATTTTTCTGGAGGACTACCACCTACAGCATACCTCAGGGGCAGAAAGTGGCTGTCATTGCCACATTGTGGGAGGAACTGACGGCTCACCCCATTACCTTCTTGGGTCCCACAAACATTATTTAGGTCATAACTTACCACACACACAGACACTTTTTTTTTCTTTCCTCCAGAGTGGCAACAAATCTGGTGCGGCGTCTCTGTGAACGAGGTAAGGGAACTGTCCTGCTGGGTGCTGCCTCATGGCAGCTGACATGCCAGCCGCTGTGGCAGATTCTTGCTGAGCAGTCTCTGGTGGATGGGCAGCCCTGGTGGCGGATGGGCAGTCGTGGTGGCGGATGGGCAGCCCTGTGATGGCATAAGCTGGCCAGTAAGGGTGGGTCTTGGGTATGTTCCCGCATAGCATTCCCAAAAGCCATCTGGGGCTCCCTTGAGGGAGGGGACCAAGGGATAGGAGGCCTGCAAAGGAAGATTCTTGAGTGGAAGAACCGAACACTGGGCTTCCTGTTCCAACCAAAGTTTTTTATTTTTTTTTAAATTTATATAGAAACACCTCCAGATGCTCTTATACTGGAATCTCCATTCACTAATATTCGAGAAGAAGCAAAGAGCCATCCATTTTCAGTGGCAAGTACATGATTTTATTAAGAACAGTTATTAAAATATGAAATTAGGAATAAATAATAAAAGCAATAGTTATAAAAGCATCTGGGCACTGGTGATTCACATACATAATCCTAGTTACTCAGGAGGCTGAGATCTGAGGATCACAGTTCAAAGCCAGTCTGGGCTGAAAAGCCCAGGAGACTATTGCCTCCAATTAACCACCAAAAAAAGCCATAACTGGAGCTGTGAATCCACAGGTAACATGCTAGCCTTGAGCAAAAAAACTCAAGGACAGTGCCCAGGCCTTGAGTTCAAGCCCCAGACCCCCCCCCCCCAACACACACACGCGAAAGAAAGAAAGGAAAGGAAAAAAAAGTCTAAATATTATTCTAATGAATATAGATTTTCATTAAAAACAAATCCTAGTTCCAGACACTGACTTGCCTGCTTGCTGTGGTTGTTGCCTGTGGGTGATACATGGTTGTGGAGCTCATCCCAGGCCAACAGCTAACTGCCCTGGTCATTAGAGGAGGAGCGGATGGGTGACCCCCGCCTCTCTCTGCGTCTTGACAGGGCTTGGGCCTGGGCTGTGGGAATCCAGCCTTCTAGTCATGTATCATGTTGAAGCTCTCCTCACTGGGGTTTGCAGGGTGGATGGTCCCCACCTCTCCATCCCTTGCCAGGGTGTCTGAAACCTTGGACTGTTCTTTTAAAAGACCCACTGTTCTTCTCCAATAACCATTGGTGACCTGGTCTCCATGTCTTCCATCTGCCCTGATCGCATGCTGCTCTGCTATATATCGGCCAGAGGAGCCCTTTATTTCCTTTGATTTTTTGGAAGGGGAGGTGGGTACTGCTTTTCTCTGAAATCATAGGAAACCAGCTGCGGTTTCTTACCCTGTGTCTATGAAGTCTGGTGTCTGAGCTGGGTTCTGGCTGCTGCTCTTGAGGTATGAGGGCGCCATCTGCAGGGCAGTCCCTGCCATAGCTGGCCTGTGGGACCTTGGGATGAATCTTTCCCCAGCTGCAAAGCCAGGGGTAGTGTAGAGGTTTGGGGGCAGAGGGGGGTGCCTCACAGCTTTACTCCCTTAGAAATGAGGTAGATAGACTCGTGTAAATTCCTAAACTGCCTGAACTCTTGATATTAGTTTTCTTCACAGGTATCTTAACACTTATAAAGGTAGCTTATATCTTGTTTTCAGATATATCGGTTTTTCCCTGGATTTGACTGGTTCTTTCTTGATCCCATTACAAGCAGTGGAATTAAGTTTGCAAATGATGAAAAGTAAGTATTGTGGGGGGGTGAGTAATTTTTCAATTCAGGAAAACACTAAGAACCTCCAGGATGAGCCTCTGTAGTCACATAACCAAGTATGATAGGATTCAGGAGATATGGCTGTTCTTTGAGAATACACCTTCGTGGGGGCGGAGGGGTGAGGCATGGATCTACACGGGAAATAAATGAAGAGTTTTAAAGACTATAGAATCGAAGCAATATTAATATATGTGTGCACATAGATGTTCACATACATACACACCAACCTCGGGGCTTGAACTTAGGGCCTAGGCACTATCCCTGAGCTTTTTTCCTCAAGGCTGGTGCTCTTACCACTTGAGCCAATTCTGACTTTTTGGTGATTAATTGGAGTTAAGCATTTCATGGACCTTCCTGTCTAGACTGGCTTTGAGCCATGATCCTCAGATCTCAGTCTCCAGAGCAGCTAGGATTACAGGCATGAGCCACTGACACCTAGCTTACAATAACACACATTCTTGCCCATGTAATTGTTGTTGGTTAAAAAAAATCAACTGTTTGGCTTACTGAAAGGATCTGGAGCTACTGAAATTACTGATAATTCTAATTTACTTATAAATATTAAGAGAGTGGCCTAAATATCATGGATACCAAAGAAATTAAAATATTGACAAAATTTCCTAAGGAAGTAAATTTAAATTTTATTATAAAAATGATGTACAGAGAGGCTCATACTTTTTTTTTTTCTTTTTTGGTTGGTCATGGGGCTTGAACTTGGGGCCTGGGTGCTGGCTCTTTTGCCCAAGGCTAGTGCTGTACCGCTTTGAGTCACAGCACCACTTCCAGTTTTCTGTGGTTAAGTGGAGATAAGGATCTCACAGAGCTGGGTGCCAATGGCTCACACCTATAATCCTAGCTACTCAGGGGGCTGAGATATGAGGATCATGGTTCAAAGCCAGCCCGGGCATCAATTAACTCAGAAAACTAGAAGTGGCACTGTGGCTCAAGTGGTAGAGCTGAAAAGTTAATGGACAGCACCCACTCCCAGAGTTCAAGCCTCATGACCAACAACAATAACAAAACAAAGAGTCTCACACACTTTCATTCCTGGGTGGGCTTCCCATCACAGTCTTCCTAGGGTTACAGGTAAGAAGAGCCAGACTGCACTTTTTTTTTTTTTAAAGTAGTGCTAGAGATGAAACCCAGAAACTAAGTATGCTAGATAAACATTCAACCACTGTGCTGCATCTTCAAGCCCCCCCCTTTTTTTTTTGATGGGTCATGGGGTTTGCCCTAGGCCTGGGCATTGTCTGTGAGCTCTTTAGCTGAAGGCTACTGCCTTCAGCCAAGCCCCACTTCCCATTTTCTAGAGGTTAATTGGAGATAAAAAGGTCCTTTTGTGCCTGGGCTGGCTTTAAACCTTGATCCTCAGATCTCAGCCTCCTGTGTAGCTAGGATTACAGGCATGAGCCACTGTGCCACCAGCAAGCCTTGGGCTTTTGAGGCAGGGTCTTGAAATATAACTCAGGCTGACCTTGAACTAGAAATCCTCCTGCCTCAGCCTCCTAAGTGTTGGGATTATAGGTGTCCAACTCTGTGGCTCTCTTTACCAGCATGTTCATAATCACATTCAGTTACAATGTTTTTTTATCCCATATACATTATCCAATTTATAAATATAGTTTTGTAACCTTTTTTTTTTTTTTTTGGCCAGTCCTGGGCTTGGGCTCAGGGCCTGAGCACTGTCCTTGGACTTTCTCAAGGCTAGAGCTCTACCACTTGAGCCTCAGCACCATTTCGGGCTTTTTTTCTATGTATGTAGTACCGAGGAATCGAACCCGGGTCTTTGTGCATGCTAGGCAAGCACTCCACCACTAGGCCAGACTCCTGGCCCCTGTTTTGTAACTTTTAAAGACTATATGACTGGCAAAAATAATTATTCTCAACCTTCAGAAAATATGCAGGGCCAAGATCTGGGGGAAGGAATTGATCTCTGGATTTGATTGATAACCTGTGACATAGTGGAGTAGATGTAAAGAAAAAAACTAAAACAATTATCTTAGTGCTGGAGTGAAAAGAAACCCATCAGACTGTGGGCTGTTAAGCACCCAGGTGAAATGTACCCTGCCTGGGTGAGGGGTCCAGGGGACCCACCCTCTCCATGGCCCCCATCTCTCCCCCTCCTCCTCCCAGTGTGAAGCACATCTCCTGCCCGCTGCTCATTCTGCATGCTGAGGATGACCCAGTCGTGCCCTTCCAGCTCGGCAGAAAGGTGAGTGGCCTTGCCCAGCAGGGCCTCCTCATGGCATAGGCCTAGGTCCCATTGACCTCGGAACCTCTGTGCCCTTCTGCGTCACCTCCAGGCCACCTGGGATGGAGCTGGGAGGTCTGACAGCAGAGTCAGGACTGACGCCAGCCTCAAGAGGGAGGAGGGAAAATAAGCAAATGGGTCCTTCAGAGGTACACAGCACCAGAGCGTGGTGTGGGAGAGCCCTTCAGTCATGGACTGAGGATTAAGAGCCACTGGCTGGGAAGAACACTTCCAACTTCATTGTGGGGTGGCAGGGGGCAGAACGTGATGCAGAAACGTTTTTGCCATTGGGATTAGACTGATGAAACAAATGTGTCATGCCAGCAGTTTCAGCATTTGCTTTTTTAATTTTTAATTTTTAATTTTTTGCCAATCCTGGGCTTAGAGCTCAGGGCCTTGGACTTTCTCAAGGTTAGAGCTCTACCACTTGAACCTCAACACCACTTCCGGCTTTTTTTTTCTATGCATGTGGTACCGAGGAATCGAACCTGGGTCTTCGTGCATGCTAGGCAAGCACCCCAACCCTAGGCTAAACTCCCGGCCCTCAGCATTGGCTTTTGCTGAATGCCCTTTTTCTGACTTTGCAGTCAGGAAGCAGAATGGATTTGTGGGAAGGAATCGGGTAGAGAGCACTGAGTGGGGCCCAGGGAGGGGCAGGGGCACTGGGGGATATGTGGTCTCCTTTTGCACACGCCAGTTTGCTCCACGGCTCAGGGTAGGCTCCACAGATGTACAAAAATTAAAGCCATGTGAGAGGACATGGCGCTGCCCAGCCGGGCACTGCTCAGTCCCACATGCCCTCAGCAATCCTGGAAACAGAGCATGGCTGATAGGTCTTGACCCAGGAACCCAGAAACACACACCTTGCGTCCCAGGGCCCTGCCTGGCCACTGCACTGTTCTTGTCATCAAGATTGCCCTGGCACCAAGCTACTGCCCTGAAGAAGAGCAGTCTGGGAGGTGTGAGGAGAGAGGTCAGGAACGGTGGGCTCGCCAAGACCCTGTCCCCAGGGTCCCAGGCTGTGTCCAGCCGCAGCTAATAGCAGAGCCCGTAGACCTTGGTCTGTTCTTGGTGGGAAGCGCTCACTGAGGAGTCTTAGTTGCAGGGGAGACTGTAGGGGAGTCTGCCTTAGGCCTTACGCTCTGGGTTCTCACCATCTCTTCCTCTCTTCAGCTCTATAATATCGCTGCACCATCTCGAAGCTTCCGAGACTTCAAAGTTCAGTTTATCCCCTTCCACTCAGACCTTGGCTACAGACACAAGTACATCTACAAGAGCCCTGAGCTTCCGCGGATACTGAGGTGAGACCTTGTCTTCTGACCTGGGCAGAATTGGGTATGTTTCAGCCACTGAGGAGGGGCTCAGAGGGGTCTTGTGACGTGGGTTCACGGTGACAGAGTTTTCATTGACATCACAGAGGAGTTGGAGACAGTTTGTCTGTCCCTGGGCTATTTCATGCTTAGGGTCTATGGTCTCCTTGCTGCATAGTTTGTGCACGCCAGTGCCGGTGTGCAAGGGGAGCAGCCAGTCACTGTGTGTGCTCCTGAGTAGCTAGGATTACAGGCACAGGCCACCAGTTGGGGGTGAAGGTGGATATTCTTTGCCATTGGGGTGTGGGTACGGAGATGGGACTTGGAGTTGAAACAGTAGAGGTATACTCTGAGGTGGTCATTTGCCCCCATTATAAAAGATGTATGGCAGAAATTTTAGACCTGGCTATGAAGTTTATTTATCTGTAACATTTTTATCTTTAGCTTCAATTCAGCACGTCAGTTTGAGCATCATTACTTTCATCTCCCATCTCCAAGCTCCCCCTCATTCTGTGTTGGGATTTGACCCCACTGGTAATATGAGTCCTACAAGGAGTCCATCCTGTCCTCCTGAGTTTCTTTTCTTCTTCTTTTTTTTTTTTGTGGGTCCTGGGGCTTAATCTGACCTGGGTGCTGTCCTAGAGCTCTTCAGCTCAAGGCTACCGCCCTTCCACTGGGCCTGGGTGTTGTCCCTGAGCTCTTCAGTTCAAGGTTGCCCCCTACCCTGAGCTAAGCCCCACTTCCAGTTTTCTAGAGGTTAACTGGAAATAAGTCTCAAGTCCTTTTGTGCCTGGGCTGGCTTTGAACCTTGATCCTCAGATCTCAGCCTCCTGAGGAGCTAGGATTACAGGTGTGAGCCACTATAACTGGCTTCCTCCTGAGTTTCTAGTCTATTTCCTGTAGTGGACTCCACCTCATCAGACATCCTTCGAGGATACAGAGAGCAGGTGCCTTGGTCTGACTGGAGATTTGGCTCATGATGGTCTTCTTCCGGTCTAGGGAATTCCTGGGGAAGTTGGAACCAGAACGCCAGCATTGAGACTGACCTGTGAAGGGAGCATGAAGATTGAAGACCTGCCCTCCTCCCCTTTTCCTCTGGTCAGCAGCCCAGCACCCTAGGGCTCCTGAAATACCCACGGGAGCCCAGGAGTCCAGCACCTTTGGAGAGAGGACTGAGCCACAGCGAGCAGGGATGAAGTCCCGCCTATCTGTGGTGCACGTGGCTGGAGCCTGGATCTGTGGTGGGCATGTGGCCCCTTCTTCCTCCGGCTTCCACTCTGCTCAAGTTCTCGTTGGGAAGATTTTGTGACAGCAGTGGTGTCACCTAGTTGATCCTATACTTCCTGAGCTGAGCACAGGAGCCTGGGAGGGGGTGCAGGGGTCTCAGAACAGCTCTGGGATTTCTGGCAACACGGCTGGGAATGTGGAAGGACTGACTGCCCTTTCTGCCTTCCCGGCACATGCAGAATCTAGTGTAATGGATCCATCATCCCTTTGGCCATGTCCCTGCTTGCCTTCCTCGGCTGTTTCTGCCTCCTATGGCTGCCCGTTTATCCACAGAGGAAAGGTGCCCAGATCTGCACTCCTTCCTGTCTGTCCACCTATCTGTCTAACCTGGCCGTAGACTGAGCATTTATTTAAGAATAAAATTGTGGTGGTGGTCTGTTTCGTGGTTTTTCCCTTACAAAGCTGACCCAGGGGTGCTAACCTAGGCCTCACCCACAACCCCAGGGAGTGGGCAGAATTCCCCACGCGCCCCCGCCCCCTTTCCAGATGCGAGGGCTCTTCTGATTCAGAGCTTGCAGGTAGCCTTTTCCTAAAATGTACTCCTACCTAGGTGGCCCTTTCCCTGCTCTGATTAGGAGTGTTGGGCTTCGTCTGTCCATATATATATATATGTGTATATATATATATATATACACATATATATATACACATATACACACACACACACACACATATACATACATACATACATACATCTGCTTGGAGAAAAGATTAAACCCCAAGGCCAGGGATTCTGACATGCACCAATCTATTCTTCTCTGGGGCATCTCATGTACAGATGTGGATTTAAAAAAATTTTTTTTTTTTTTTTTTGCTCAAACCAGCCCTCTCTGTAGCTCTTCACACCAGTGTGGTAAAGAGAGACATGGATGTAGTCACATCTCAAATCAAGAAACTTCTGGGAGAAGAGCATGCATGGCGTAGTAAGAACAGGCCCATTCTGTCTGTGGGTTGGAGTTCAGCGTTTATCTTTCTACATCCTGCATCTGTAGAAGGGAGGGTCCAAACCCA
Source organism: Megascapheus bottae (assembly GCF_031878675.1). Lineage (NCBI taxonomy): Eukaryota > Metazoa > Chordata > Mammalia > Rodentia > Geomyidae > Megascapheus > Megascapheus bottae. Next base: position 10,693,401 of record NC_143526.1, read on the forward strand.
CCAGGGATTCTGAGACCAGCATGGTCACACCTTCCCCTTCTCAGAATCGTACTTCAGGGGCCGGGAGTTTGGCCTAGTGGTTAAAGTGCTTGCCTAGCATGCATGAAGACCCGGGTTCGATTCCTCGGTACCACATACATAGAAAAAAAAAAAAGCCAGAAGTGGTGCTGAGGCTCAAGTGGTAGAGCTCTAGCCTTGAGAAAGTCCAAGGACAGTGCTCAGGCCCTGAGCCGAAGCTCAGGACTGGCAAAAAAAAAAAAAAAAAAGAAAAAGGAAAGAATCGTACTTCAGTTCTCTCAAATATTTTTCCTACACCAAGTTAAAACTGGACTGCTGAGTTTCTGACATTCATTTTGGCCAAAGCCCTGATCTAACTAAAGGGTGTGCATTTCCCACAGCTTAGTGTTTGTACTGCTCCAGATTGGGAAGGCCATGAAGTCTGGAACACCCTGTTAACCGCCCCCCCCCCCCCAGCCTCCATGTTTTACTCTGGTCTGTGCCAGTGGCCTCTGAGTCACAAACAGAGCTCCTGTATGTGCCAGTGGTAGTCTAAACTACAGTCAGGCTGGGATCCCCACTATCACACACCATGGCTTCCAGCACATATGTGAGGTGTTGGTCTCCGGTTCCACCCAAGTCAGCCTCATCCTTTCCCCCCCTTCTCTTTCTGTTCTGCAGACCACCACAGATGTGGGAGTGGGGGCAACAAAGCCAAATGCAGAGATTTAAAATGCAAGCTGTTAGTGCTGTTTACAGGTGTTTTAACAGGCTGACTGAAGACAAATGACGAGAGGGAGCTCAGAGCTGGCAACTGCTGTCATCTACCAGATAATTTGGGCCAAGCTCCACATACCCAGTGGGGTCGCAGATCATTTGGCTGCAAGACCTGTGTGGTCAGGACTAAGTCTCATGTGAGAGTGGCTGTGTAGAAGAGGCTCACTCTGAGGGTAAGCTCCATGCTGGCAACTGTGAATGCATCCCAGGAACCATAGCTCATGGGGATCACAGCTGTCCTGGGCTTAGAAGTACAGCATCAAGCTGTGTGGCTCTAAGCAGGAGGGCCGTGCCCCGGCCCCCATACATATGTACATACATCCCACAGGACTCAGGTCCTTCCTGACTGCCTTTTGCAGTCCTGATGCTCTACTACCGAACTACATCCCTGGCCCACCCTCTTGATTTTGGACTCTAGCTGTGTATACTTAGCAGGAACCATTTGGTCCCCAGGGCCAAAAAATAAAAACTGAAAAATTGGAGGTGGGGGTGGCAGACACAGCGTGTAGAAAGCTACGGTTCACATTAGAAATGGAATGCTTTCTTTGTACCCAGAGAACAGTGTTCTCACCTGACTGGACTAGAGAGTGAGTGGGATTCTAGGCATGTACCCGGTGGAGATGAGAATGAACATTCTGTTGGCAGTCCCAGGATGATAGGTCCTAACTGCCCAGGCCTTGGTTACAGAGGAAAGAATGAGTCCATCTGCGATGGACGCCAACCCCAGGCTGTGGACCCTTCCTCCCACTTCCCGTGAAACCCCAGAGCTGAAAAGGCAGTAACAGAGACACCGTATCAACTGACCACAGACAGTTTAATCAGTTTTTCATGAGGCAGTAACAGCAAGTGGCAGGGTAGCAGTCATACACAGTGGCTTCACGGAGTACAGCCTCATGCACGGGGCCACCCCCACTGGGCAGAAGACAAGCCTCAGAACTTGTCCCCACCCCAGAGAAGACCAGTGATTCTGGCGAACTGTTTCTTGGGATAATCATACCTCGCAGACACTCAGGCCTGGGGTGAGGGAAGAGCCTCATTCCCACAGCCAGGTCCAGCATGCAAGGTGGTGTGGAAGCCTCTAGGACAGATCCACATTTCTCCATCCATCCCCCATGGTGACAGGCAGCACTGAGGCCAGGCGGATTCTGCCCTAACTCATACCTCAGAGGGGAGGGCTGGGTGGGCGCATGCTCGCATTCTCTCACCTGCCTGCGCAAGGGCAGAGCAAAAATGGCTCCTCTGGGCTTATAGCCACAGAAGGCTATTGCATTTATGGAACCTCAGGACATGGACAGGAGGTTTCTGAAGGTTCAGATCCAGGCAGTTGTCCTGCCAGCATCACCTCCAGATATATATTTGGGGGGGGGGGTGGAGGTCGGTCATGGGGCTTGAACTCTGAGCCTGGGCGTTGTCCCTGAGCTCTTCAGCTCTACCACTTGAGCCACAGTGCCACTTCCTGTTTTCTGGTGGTTAACTGGAGAAGTCTCATGGACATTCATGCGAGGGCTGGCTTTGAACTGGGATCCTCAGAGGATCTCTGCCTCCTAAACCAGTGCCTGGCTCAGATACAGAATTTGACTATGGAAGTACAAGTTAGACTTTCTAAAACAAGAGAAGGCTTCAGCTACTTTTTTCCTTTGAAAAAGCAGGATCAAGCTCTACCTACATCAGTCAGTCAACTTTGTCCTAACTAAGGCCTCTGAGATGTGGGTCACAGGTCCTTCCCTAATGGTCTCAAGCACCTACATTGGCTCCTGGGATGGCTACAAAGGGTTGGGCCCACCTGAGTCCTTGACCCACTTACCAGGAGCAGAATCCCAAGAGGGGACAAAGACAGGCGGCTGTGGGGATGAAGTCTGAAGGGTCCAACTCTTCCCAACAGGGCCAGGACGCCCTATGGCTAGTGGCCTACATGTTACCAAACACGGGTCTTCAGGCTTTTACCATGGCCACCTGAACAGACCTGAGAATGCAGATGCTCCAAACTAAAGACCTAAACTCATGGCAAGATAAGCATGGTTTCTTGGGGGTGTGGCAGCTGGCTCCATCCCTGTTCACATCTAGGGCCATCCAAGACCACAGATGCTGCAAATGCCATTATTTCCTTTGTGGGAAACCAGGACGACAGCACTGAAGAAAAGTGGAGACCACCCGCTGCTGGCAGGGTGTTTGGAAACTGACTCAAGTACAGTAGCCAGATACCCACTGGGTCCTCTACATGAGCGCTTAGTCCTTGGGGAGGTTGGGGGGAGGGATTTGCAGGTCAGAGGGCTCCACGCCCCAGATGTCCCGGGCATACTCTGTGATGGTCCGGTCACTGGAGAACTTGCCGGAGCAGGCAATGTTCCTGATGACTTTCCTGGTCCACTCTGTGGGGTTCTGCAGGGGGAAAGGGATGGTTAATCTTCCGCACCTTTCACAAGGCTGAGGTCGCCTAGGAGAGCCTGAGTTTCTGCAACTTTAGGACTGTTCCCAGATGAGCTCTGGGCCCCCTGGGGTAGGCTTGACAGGAAAAGAGGAACTTAGAGACTCAGGAAAAGCTACATTAGAATTGATGAGAATGAGGGGGAGAGTCTCAGTGCTGGCAATTCAGGTAAGCAATTGTCTAGGTGGATTCAACACTTTAGACAAAGTGGTCCCCTTTGACCCAGGGCTTCATCACAGCTCCTCCAGAGCTCCTCAAGCTGCCTTAGGCTACAGCCAGCACCAGAAGAGGCCTTCAAGATAGTCAAACTCGAGGTCAGCCCAGATTGAAGGGTCCTGGCGGGGTGACTTGGTTTCTCGACCTCTTATTTCTGGTCTTGGCTGTCAGGAGCCATTTCCCCCAGGAAATGACAGCAGCTGACCTAAAAGCAGGTATGACCCACTAGTGACAAAAACCCAAACCACTGGCCTCAGGAAAGGGCTTGTTTCTAGTAGAAGTGAAGAATCTGACCTAGTCAGCCCATCATTCCCCAGAGATCCAGCTGCTCCCTGCTGGTCTCTGGGCCCATGAACCTTACCCGGTACAGCTGGTCGACCTGGGCCTGGCATTCCATGTAGGCTTCATAGTCTGCAAACACCTTGAACCTGAAACAGTGTCAGAAGGCTGGGTCAGGACAGTAAGCAGCAGCCACCAAGGAGTCCTACCTGGAATGGAATGGCCTTTGTTGTCAGGGGCCCATTCCTCAGTAGGCTCAGGAACTGTCTACCTAGCCCTCAGGTCATCCCTAACTCTGTTGGGGACCAGGGTAAAGGAGCCCACTCTGTTTGTGGGTATCAGGCTGTACCAGATCCATTTGTCAAGAGGGCATCATTATACTAGAAATGCTATTTTAGGAAAAAACGTTTTTTTCAGCACACTATTCCTTTAAGGGACTAGCATTTACAGTGCAACTACATGGATGCTTGGAGCTATACGCATGCCCACTCAGCCTGCAGACGCAGCTATGAGCCCATTTCACCTGCCGCCCACAGGCTTTTGTGGAGAGATGGCACCTCCTTTATCCCTGTATTCCCAAGTCTAAGAACTGATGCAGACAAAAGTGCAGACTTGTGAACTATTGAAAGGTATTTCAATTTACTATTGAGACAGAAGCACAAATCATAAAATTTACTATGGTGGCATATGCCTGTAATCCTAGTTACTCAAGAGACTGAGCTCTGAGGATCACAGTCCAGGCAGTAAGACTGTGAGACTCTTGGCTTTAATTAATCACTAGAAGTGGGACTGTGGCTCAAGGGGTAGGACAGAAGCCTTGAGCTGAAGAGCTCAGATACAGTGCCCAGCCCAGAGTTCAAGCTCCATGACACACCAAAAAAACCCCCAAAACTACTGTGTGTTGGTACTAGGGTTTGAACTTGGGGCCTAGATTCTCAAAACTGGCATTGCCACATAAGCCACAGCTCCAGTTGTGGCTTTTTGGTGCCTAATTGGCAAAAAGACATGGACTTTCCTCCCTGAGCTGGCTTTGAACCATGAACCTCAGATCTTAAGTCTTCTGTGCAGCAAGGTTTACAAGAGTGAGCCGACAGCACTCGGCAACAATATTACTATTTAATAAGTTCCTCTTCATGTATAGATTACAAGATGTAATATGTGACAACCGGATATTTTACATTATATGATGTAATATGTGACAATTGGAAACTTTACATTGTTCATTCTCTTTGCACTTTTTCTCTCTGCAAAGAATTTTTATCCTAATATATTTTTCGGCTGATTTTTATTGATCACCCTGAAATACTTCTCTAGCAAAAATCATTTAGAAAATTTTTTATGAAATAAAAATGTTCCTCCTCCATCATAAGCCTCAGTAGGAGGGTGTCCAACTTTTTAGCACAGATATAAATAAGGATATAAGGTGGTTTGACTGAAACTAGCTGGTGACAAGAGTCCTAAAAATGGAAGAGATTGTTGGCCTCCATTAGACTCAAGTTTTCCCAGCAGGAAAGGATGAAGAGCAGCAGAATCCCCTGGCCTGTCAGGTAATTACAGATCAATTTTAACCATGTGTTAATGACTATTTGATGTACCCTATTTTTCTTTTTTCTTTTTTTTTTTTTTACCAGTTGTGGGCTAGAACTCTAAGCCTGAGAGCTGTTTTGGGGCTCCGTCTGCTCAAGGCTGGCACTCTACCACTTAAATCACAGCCCCACTTCCTGCTTCTTCTGTGATTAATTGGAGATAGAGTCTCATATACTTTCTTGCCCAGGCTGGCTTCAAACCATGATCCTCAGCTCCAAGCCTCTTGAGTAGCTAGGATTACAGATGTGAGCCACCTGTGCCTGGCAAGTTACTTCTTTTTAACTGCTAGGTTCCTGACTGTTGCCTGTGCTCCCACTACTGGCTTCCACCCAACCTGTGGACAAGTCTGCCAGCTTCCTGTTTCTACAGTCATCCATGAACTCTTGGGGAGACACTTCCAGTCTTGCACTGTGTTTGGCTGTCTGGTCAGCCATGAGTTCTCTCATGCTTAGATAAAGCCTCACAAAAGCCCAAGTCTTGTCTTCTTCCAAACAATATAATTGTCAGCCCACCAGAAAGACCCAATTGTCTCGTGGTGGCAGCTGAAGAGAAGCAAGCAAGAAGGAGTTGTGCCCCACCTGTCATGGTTCATTAGCATATTGACCACATCCTTGAAGCACTCTGGGTCCTTAGGAGAAAAGAAGCCACTGCCAATCTGGTCCACCGCCTGTCTCAGCTCAGGCAGGCGCTCATAGAACTCCCTGGCATTGTACCTGTGGAGAGAATTGGTGCCCTTAGTGTTCCCCCAGGCTGGCAGCCTTGGAGAACACGTAGTGAACACAATCCCCAGCTTGTGTCTAGGGTTCAGGGGACCAGCTGTCAACTATTCGCTACTAGCCCTTGAGAAGTAAGGATTACGTGTTGACATACTGTAAACCTCTAGTTTAAAGCAATGTTGTTATTACAAGCTGTGTGATTACATTTATGACCCACACTGTATTTCTATAAATGAGGCCGAGCTGCTCACAAACCCACCTTGCTGTGAAAGTCTAGGCCAAGCTTTAAAAATCCCAGAAGCTTCCCTGACAGGATCACCTTGGTGAACCCAAAAATGAAGGAAAACCAGCCAGTGTAAGCCATAGTCATCAGAGGACCTAGGTGCAGGGAGCAGGCAGGAAGATTTGGGGGGAAGCCCTCTACAGGCATGCAAGTTATCTGAGTGATGAGGACAACTGCCTTTTGAGGTACATCGTGAACCCTACTGCTGTTTTAAACATCTCACTGACTCCCTAAGACCTTTAAAACCCAATTGCCTTTTAAGTTTTCTCAGAACAAGGGCAGAAGTTCCCAAGGATATCAATGGCAAGAAGGGAAAACTATAAATCTCAGATAGGAGGAGGTGGGGTGCCCTATATGGGGTCCTAGGGCAGAAAAGGAGCATAGAAGGAAAGACTGGTGAGCTTAAGAATACAACATGGACTTTCACAGCTAGCCGTGTACCGCACTATGACTTACTTAAACAAAAAGGAACTGGGAGAGAAACAATAGGGAGCTGGAAGAGAAGGTAGATGGAGATCTCTGCATGAAAGAAACAAAAGTATTTCAAAATAAAAGGGTAATTGACAAGTTAGGCCGGAGAACATCAACAATGGGGCCCTAAGTCAACTGTGTGCTATTTGTCATGGAGGTGTCTCCATGTCTATGGACTGCTATAGAGACCAATGCAGGAGCGACCAAGGCCCTACCCAGCAGCCTCAAACTCTTGAAGGGACTGGTGGTCACCCAGTGAGCACATAGGCCCCACAGGGCCAATCAGCCTTGGCCTCTGCTCCATACCACTGTACACAGCACCCTCCCCACGGCTGCCACACACTTCAATGGCATCCGCACAAACTCACCCTTTCTGGTCCAGAGCCTCCACATCTTCCACCCTCATGCCAAAGATGAAGAGGTTTTCAACTCCAGCCTCCTCGGCCATCTCCACATTGGCACCATCCATGGTACCGATGGTGAGTGCCCCATTGAGCATGAACTTCATGTTGCCGGTGCCCGAGGCCTCGGTGCCCGCAGTGGAGATCTGTTGTGACAGGTCAGCAGCTGGGATCACTGTAGAGGGTGGAAAAAGGTCAGTACCAGGCCCTGCTGTCTCATTTACCCAGCCATTACCACGCTCCCTTCTTCCAGCCTACCCCTGAGTCTGCCAGTGAGCTTTCTGGGGGACCCAGGGACCAGGCAGCTGTCTCCTTCCTGGTCCTTCCTTGATCAGTACAGTCTGAGGCATGGGTTCCAAAATAGAGACCATTGAGGAAATGGCTAATGGCATAGGATTTTTGTTCTAGAAGTTCAGGGACCAAGCCAGTCTGTCAACTAGGACTCTCCTCACTTGCTGACAGTGTGGTTCCTTCATTTCCATGACACTGATATCTTGTTCCATTTCCTGATAAAACTTGGATCGTGCAAAAGGAACCTGGACTCCTGCAGGTCCAGAGGCTGTGATTCTCGTGCTTATGCACACAGAAGTTACTGGGTTTGTACAGAATGGACCCTATGCTTGTCATGTGGCAGCTGAGATGCAGCAGTCCCCTAGAAAGGGATGTGTTCTTACACACTCTGGCTGGACACTTGGGTCTCAATATCCTAAGCTGAGACAAGGCACAGGTGTAACTAGCCCTCGGGTCATGTGGTCCATCTGTGTATTCCCAGGGCAAGTCCAAGGAGCTGGAGGGAAAGCAAGAGGCCTTGGTGCCTCATGGCCAGTTGTGAATATGGGACAGGAGACAGCTCATCTCAATATAAGAGTGAGAAGGGATTCAAGAAAATAGAAAAGGAAAGAACATTTGAGTGAGAAATTCTTAGGAAGATTTAGCAACATGCCAAATTTCCAAGGCTAGCACTTAAAGCTCAAACTTCCCTATTCTTTTTAAAGTACTCTACCACTTGAGCTATGACTTTTTGGGGGGGGGTCTTGTTTTGGCTTTTTTTTTTTTTTTTTTGCCAGTCCTGGGCTTGAGCTCATGGTCTGAGCACTGTCCTTGGACTTTCTCAAGGCTAGAGCTCTACCACTTGAGCCTCAGCACCACTTCTGGCTTTTTTCTATGTATGTGGTACCGAGGAATCGAACCTGGGTCTCCATGCATGCTACGCAAGCACTTTAACCACTAGGCCAAACTCACGGCCCCCGTGTTACCTTTCTCAGCCAAGGACACTCGGTAGTTCTCCAGGAAGATGACTTTGAGCTTGTCACCCACGATGGGATCATGATTGACAACATCACCAATGGATGTGACCAACTTGATGATCATCTTGGCCATGTGGTAGCCAGGAGCTGCCTAGAAAGGAAGGTGAGGGTTAAAGGAGAAATGCTTTGTTCAGGGGCCATACAGGAGCCAGCACAGCTGGCAGTGATGATCTTCTCCCAAGAGGGTGAACTGTTAGCCCAGTGCAAGTCTAGCCAGTAGACAGCAGGCCAGACCCCATATTGTGGCCCTGCTGGTTTGGGAAAGAAGACCTGGTTCTGTCCGGAGGATGAGGCATATACCAAGCTCTCCTCAGGAGGTCACCTCATTTGTGATGTTTGTCAATTTCAAATTTCCATTTTTTTTTCTTTTCTTTTTGTGGGTCATGGGGCTTGAACTTGGCCTAGGAGCTGTCCCTGAGCTCTTCAGCTCAAGGCTACCACCCTACCCTTGAGCCAAGCCCCACTTTCCGTTTTCTAGAGGTTAATTGGAGATAAGAGTCTCAAGTCCTTTTGTGCCCAGGCTGGCTTTGAACCTTTACAGATCTCAGTCTGAGTAGCTAAGATTACAGGCATGAGTCACCACACTTGGCTCAAATTTCATTTTCTGATTCCAGCCAGCATCTCAGAAATTGTGAGATAAAAGAAACAAAAGACTTCTAGAACTGTTAATTTAGAAGAAAACAAAAAATCTAAGCAATATAGTAACCATATCAAAGGGATATATTCAGAAAAATCTAGCCTAGGGATAATGACCCAATTTCTGTAACCAGTGTATTTGGAGGGGAAAATGGTATGTGTGGGAAGGGAGACCTGAGTCAGGTGCTGGTGGCTGAGAACAGTGATCGCAGCTAGTTGGGAAGCTGAGATAGGATGGTGGTTTGAGGTTGGGTCCGACATATACTCCAGACCTCTTCTCAGTCAATAGCTGAGCTTGGTGTCACACCTGTTTAGCTCAGTCACATGGTATGCTAAGATTGGAAACATCATGGTTCCAGGCCAGCTAGGGAGAAAAGTTCAAGAGACGCCATCTGAGGAGCAGGGCATGGTGGTACATAACTTGTTATCACAACTACAATAGAAAGCATAAAAACAGGCAGACTACTGCCTGGACAAGAAGCAAGACTAGGGTCCTGTCTCAAAAACCACCACCAAAGGCTGGAGGCACTGATAAAGCAACTGCCTCACATATATAAGACCCCAAGTTCAAATCCAAGTACCTACCACAAAAGGGAAGAAAGACATGAAAGGAAAATCTTATCAATTAAGAAATTCAGATATCTAGCTTAGCATTGATGGTTCACACCCTGTAATCCTAGCTACTCAAGAGGCTCAGATCTGAGGATTGTAGTCTTAAGCCTGCCCGAACAGCAAAGTCTGAGACTCAGCTAATCACCAAAAGCTGGAAATGCAGCTGTGGCTCAACCCTTAACCAAGTAAGGTCAGGACAATGCCCCAGGCCCTGAGTTCAAGCCTCAGAACTGGCCTTAAAGAAAAAGTAGGTGAGGGGGTGGGGAGACAAAACAAGGTGAGGAGCCATCTCCCTGCATCACCTTTACAAGTGACAAAATCCAGGGGAAGGACAGCTCTGCAGACCAGGGATAAATACCTGTGCCCACTTCACACGCACCAGCCAGTTGGAGTTCGACCTGCACTTGGGTGACCTGCCCCCTGGCCCAGGACTACCCCTCCTATCAAAGCTGGGAACCCACGTATCCCACATTCCCTTAATAAAGCCCCAGCTGTTGTCAAGTATAATGAAGCAATAATATTCTAGTGTCACACTAACATAAACTGAAACCACACTGGAGTGGCCTCATGTGGTAGATAAATCAGCCACCGCCACCCAGTGCCTTTCTGATCACAGAACATGAAATCCTGGGAGTAAGCGGGGACAAGGGTGTGCACCCTCGGATGGGCCTCCAACATGCCCACTGGGGAAGCCCCTACTCCTGGGGGCTAGGCATGCAGGCCCCAATCCCATTCTCACTTGTTCAGCCAACTCTGTCAAGGGCTTCTCTTATCCATAAGCACCTCAAAAGCTAGGTGCCCTTGGCATTGTGTGTACACTGGCATCAGCCTTCAGAGGGTGAGGGGAGGGGAGGAGAAGGAGGGAATGTGTGTATCCTGGGCCCAGGATCAAAATGGTAAGTGGAGATGCTAGCTCACCTTTCCCCCTATCATAACAGTCCTGGGCACAAAGGTCTTGGTTGGGTCCTTCTTTATTCCTGCAGGACAAAGGGAAGAAGTTCAAGTGAGATAGTGGGAAACGGACCATCCCTCCCCAGTATTCCACAGTGACCCAGAAACCTAGAATCTGGATAGGTAGGTTTGGCAAAGTATGTGTTATAGCGTTAGAGGCACAGGCAGGTGGCTGTAACAGACGGCCCTAATACTGCTAAGAATTTAGTACATAAGTTCTCCTTAGCCTTCCTACTTGAGGAAGGTCAGCCAGGACCACTGTCATTGTACCACAGACACCTTTCCTGGAAGGTTCAGGAAAAGTCCAACCTGGCAGCCTGTCTGGCTCTGGTCCAATATTCAAGGCTAGGGAGAACATGAGAGCTACGTGTTTTCTGGTGTGTTTTAGCGTTATACAATGGAAGATCTCATTGTTACCTTTCCACACAAGAACTCATGTTTTTAAAACATGCTATAAATGGCTTGATGACACTGAGATGAGAGGTGACTCAAAGGAGGCACCTGGCACACTCTCCTGCCTAGGCTGGCTTATAAATTAGGGGTACAGACACCTAGCTATTCTAATTTTCATGTGTACACATTAAATACCTCAAATAAGCACACTTTTTTTTTTTTGGTCGTGGGGCTTGAACTCTGGGCTTGGGCACTGTCCCTGAGCTAAGGCTCCCACCTTTCCCCTTGAGCCACAGCTCCACTTCCGTTTTTCTGTTGGTTAATTGGAGATAAGAGTCTCTCAGACTTTAGTGCCCGGGCTGGCTTTCAATCATGATCCTCAGATCTCAGCCTCCTGCGTAACTAGGATTACAGGCATGAGCTACCGAGCCCTGCTGCGCAGTCTTTTTAGAAAAGGTAAAACTTGTAGAAAATATGAAGTAAAGTGAAGCCAAACCTGCTTTGGAGCCTACAACACCTTACCTCCCCTGAGGCCTTGGCCTCCAAGGTTCCATAACCCCTTGGGTTTTAGCTTACTGTTCACCTGACCATCCAGAAAAGCATGGCCATGTCTGAAAATAAAACACGTAGCTCCCCAGGACCCACACTCACGGTTGTACAGGGTGATGATATGCAGGCAGTTGAGCAGCTGCCGCTTGTACTCATGGATCCTCTTCACGTGCACGTCGAACATGGATGATGGGTTGATTTTCACCTTATACTCCTGCTCCAGGTGTGCAGAGAACTTCAGCTTGTTTTCCTGGGGAAAAGGAAGAAGAATGGCCACACAGTTCACACAAATTGCCCTGTAAGCTCTCTGAGATCCCAGTAACTCTGGCTTTCCATTCTGCTCACTCCATTGGGGGAAGAGGACACCAGAGAAAGAGCAGAGAAGGGTGATACTAAAAATGGACATGCTGGGCCAGGAGTGGCAAAAATAGAAAAAGCCTAAGTGCAAAACAGGAGAGTCGAAGGTGGTGAATGTGACATGGACACACGGGGAGGCTTGGGAATAAGCAAACGTTTTAGAAGCTCAAATGGAGATGTGTTTGGTGCTACGAATACCATGACCCTACCAGACAACACGTTGGGTGATAGGGACCTGGCCCTTGTCGAGTGACAGAACAAGACTCCCATGGCAGGTGGCTTCCAGAAATACCTCTACACACCCACTGCCAAGACAGTGACCAGGGTAAAGCTGGGAACGGCTGGGATCTGCTACCACCAGTCCACTGATGACTGGAGGTCAGCAGGATCCTTGTCTGGGAAGAGTGGGTCCCTAACTCCCTGATGCCTGGTGAGGGATGCTGGATGGGCCCACAGAGGCTGGGGCATGGACAAAGTGAGGACTGAAGCACTGGGCGGGCCTACCTGCTTGACCTTGGCCACATCCCTGATGAATGCCTCATCACTGACCAGCGGCAGCAGCTTCTTCAGTTGGCTCAGGTCTGTCAGGAAGTCTTCCCCTATTCTCTGGAAACATGAAATGGACATGCGGCATCTGTTCAAGCCCTAGCTTTCTTCCATCTGTCACCTTGTGCCTCTGCTTCCTCAGAGACCCACAACACTTCCTCTCAGGACCCTCATGGCCATATGGCATGGGGACACCCCTGCCCTGCCCTCAGCCTGCTCAAGGGCTCCACCAGGAAGGTCCAAGTCCAACAGCTCAATCATTTCCAATGAACTCATAAACTTCCCTGTCTTTGACTGCACTGATCCTTGACTGAGATGTCCCAGCACCGGCTGACGGATGGGACCAGCAGAATGAGGGGTGTCTTCTCATAAAGCAGCAGTTTCTAACTATCTATCTGAGGCTCCGGTGCTGACCGGGCCTCTCTGAAGCCTCTCCTCATTTGTCCTCTAGAAGTGTAGGAGGACCTGGCACGATCCCAGACCTGCCCAGTGTTGCTCCCAGGGGAGCCCTCCCTGATCTGAGCCCCTGTTGGGAAACCTCCCCACACCAGCCGCAAGGTGCTATGGTCCTAGCACAGTGCCCATAGACATGTGAGAAAGAAGCTGCAATGTCTTGGGCTTGCTCCCTCCCCTGACATAGCGAGCCTTCCACAGGCTCTCAGAGGCACACTGGCCCCATCCAAAGCCTAAGTGATCTTCTGAACCTGTGCACAAGGCAGAGAGGGAGCAGTGTATGTGTTCCCAGGAGCCTTGCCTGAGTCTTTCCAGGGCCAGAATGCCATCAGCTCAACAACTATCACTCAGTGAAGGGCTTGGTGACACTGCCAGTGACAGCTGCATAGCCTGTAACTGTGGTCAGGACTTCCCGTGTCCCATATCCCAATAGGACACAAAATCAAGTCAAGACTCACTTCTACGATGATATCCGCCAACCCAGGGTTACACAGTAACAGCCATCGCCGAGGCGTGATGCCGTTTGTCTTATTCTGAAACTTCTCTGGTTCTAGCTCATAAAAATCCTTAAAGCTACAAACACAGAAAACAGGAAACTGTCACAAATGTGTACAAGAAAATATAAGGTGCTTCTCAGGAGACATGAGGTCCTAAGCTGGCTGTCATGGTGAGGTCTTGGTGCTCATATGGTGAAGGAATGGATCATATCAAGCCCCTGACCACCACCTCCCCAAACCCTGTACACCTGGCCTCACATGGGGTGTGGGTGGAATATGGACAATGGCAGATAGAGCATTAACTCAGCTTCTGACTGAAATGCCCAGGAAGCAGATGAGGAACAACTGGTGGAGGCAGCAGAGAGCACAGGTGAGCTTGGGGGCAAGGTCAGGGTAGCTGCCTTCATTCCCACAAGTGGGCATGGGGATTATGTCATGTATCTTGGTTATGGTGTGTAATGGCAAACAGTTCTACAGCTAAACCTGGGTACTGGGAAGGTGCTCCACCAGCTCTAGGGAAGCCCCTCACTCACACAGACTGTTTCACAATCTCCGAGTGGATCCTGGCCACACCATTCACAGCATGGGATCCGATCACACACAGGTGTGCCATGTTGATTCGCTTGCAATCCCCTTCCTCGATCACAGACATCCTCCTCAGACGGTCCACATCTCCAGGAAACAGGGCAGCTATGTGCTGAGGCCAAGGACACAGAGCACACACAGGCTCAACACACAGCAAACCAGGAAACAGCCCCAGCAGGGCTGTACACACAGACCTGCACCTGGACACTCTCCTAGGGACCCATATCCGGGAAGGATGGATGATTACCCCACAGGCCTCACCCTAGACTCATTCCTGAGCCTGGAATGGGACCTGCAGAGCTGCACTAAGGACAGACACTGGCAGGGTGGGGGAGGAAGCTGGTGCAGTGCCCCTGTTAAGCTAAGCAGCACTCAACTACATTCCCACCAGAAGGACAGCTGCTTTCTCACCCAAAGGTTAAAAAGGACATGGCAGGTATGGCACCATAGTTCATGCTGTAATCCTAACTAGTTGAGAGACTGAGACTGAGAAGACTGTGTGTGATTCAAGATCAAGTTCTTGATGGCTGCACATGGGGGTATGCACCCGTTGTCACAGTAGCATAGTTATATGTCTGGGCAGGAAGCAAGAGCACATACTGAAAACAAGTAGTGGGAGGAATGGCTTGGAAATAAGATCACCTGCCTGGTGAGTGTGAGGCCCTGAGTTCAAACCTCAGTACTGCCCAGTTTGTGGCTATGGTAGAACTCATCAATACTCCTTGCTGTGTATGTGCATATATATGTGTATGTGTGTGTGTGTATAGCCTTGGGTTCATCCATAACACCATACACAAAACACAATTACTCTCAAACCCATGTTCTTCACTTCTATACCATTGTCAGACAGCACCAGAAGGACAGATAGGACTGTTAATCATCTAGGGTTTCAGGATACACACAGGCCAGCTAGAGACACTGATTTCTATCTAACCTATCTAACCTATCTAAAGCCTGCTTGGAAACTGGGACTTTAAAAGACCTGAGTCAGGGGCCAGGAGTTTGGCCTAGTGGTAGAGTGCTTGCCTAGCATGCACGAAGACCCGGGTTCGATTCCTCAGTACCCCACATACATAGCAAAAAGCCAGAAGAGGTGCTGAGGCTCAAGTGGTAGAGTGCTAACCTTGAGAAAATCCAAGGACAGTGCTCAAGCCCTGAGCTCAAGCCCAGGACTGGAAAAAAAACAAAACAAAAGACCTGAGTTAGTCAATCCCACAATATAGTGTGGAAGTCAGGCGGTGGTCAGCCAAGAACTCTGCTAGGTATCAGTCCCGGGACTCCAAGGAGTACACATCTTCTCTCCCAGGCTAGAGGGGAGATGGGCCTCCACCCAGGCACCATTAGTGGACAACAATGGCATGGATAATGTCCCCACCCTGCGCCACTGCCCACGGCAATGCTCACATCCAGGTGCCGCTGGTTGATGGCATAGATGATGTCCAGGTGCCTTGGTAATAGCTTCTCAAACATGGACACAGGCCAGCGCTCCAAGGCCTCGGGCAACACAGTGTGGTTGGTGTATGCACAGGTCTTCTTGGTGATTTCCCAGGCCTAGACATTAAGAACAGCATGACAGTTTTGTTTAAACATTCCTAGGCAGACACTGGAGTCACAAGAAAGAGCCCAATGGCACTGCCCT
Source organism: Megascapheus bottae (assembly GCF_031878675.1). Classification (NCBI taxonomy): domain Eukaryota; kingdom Metazoa; phylum Chordata; class Mammalia; order Rodentia; family Geomyidae; genus Megascapheus; species Megascapheus bottae. The sequence continues at coordinate 10,709,078 of NC_143526.1, forward strand.
GCTCTCCAGGGCTGGGCTCCCTCTCAGAGTCTATAGATCTGATAGGACACACCTAAATTTTATATCCTCCTGTGTGAACAAACACATAAATAACCTACACCCTGAGAATCACCTTTTCAACTCTCCTTTTCTCAACCCAACAGAATGCTGAGCAGTATCCATTGCTTCCACTAAGTTGACCTGCCACCCGTAGTATGGAGGGCACCGGTTATCATTGGGGGCTCCTCTTTCACTGGCCTGGATTGCAGGGAACCCAGTACTAGGCATGGCCTCACCGGGAGTGCACACAGCCCAAGGCCAGTCTATGAATGGAGTAAGAGTTACTTCACATTTTTATGTTAATATAGCTAAAGCTCAATTAATGAAGTCCTGCCATACCAAAGAATCTAGGACCAAAGAAACTGGGTTATGAGAACAAGTCGTTCTAAAATAATGTCACACTAGAATGACATATACATATGTCTTGTATTTCTTAAATGCTAGGGTCTTTTTCACCAAACTTTAAGAGAAGAAAGAATCCCTACATACAAGAATCCCTAAAAAGTGTCAAAATCCGTTCCTCATTTCCTGTCTCCAGTACCCTTGTCCCGCTGTGCTGCCATTTCACACAGTATCCACCTCTGGATCCACTCCGTACCCATGGCCCCAGTGTTCTCAAAGGTGAAGTCTTCAGGCCTGCTGAGACTGAGGAGGTGCCACCTCCTAGGACCAGCTCACCCAGTCATAACCATCGCAAGCACAGGCTACGGTCTACAGAGAATGCCATCCCGAGACCTGTTCTCTTACACTCACCTTGTCCCAGTCCACCTTCTCCACATCCACCAGGATCCGCATGAGCTCAGGAATGGAGAGAGCAGGGTGGGTGTCGTTCAGTTGGATGGCCACCTGCAGGTCACACAAGGGTGCTGTTCGGCTGCCTCATCTCTCGTGAGCATCCAGTGATGGTGTGAAGGGCCTACCTGCCTAGCAGCTCCAGCCCCAGCCTTAGATCCCAGAAGGCCTGGGGAATGATCCAGGAGGATGCCACCGGCTCTGCAGCCAGCCATGTTTTGCAGGAGGTGGCAGGGGCTGCAGGACATACTCTTCCACACACAGGGCTTTTCTCTGGCTAAGCTGTACTTAAGATGGCTGCCAAAGGCCAGGCTTTGCCAGAGGAACTCTTCAATGTGTCCTCCCTGCCTTGATTCTTATCAGCCCCAGGAGAGGACCCTGGATGCACTCCTGACCCAGGATGATGAGACCCTGTGACATGGGGCACATTTCCAGCCTGATCCAGCCCCTCCCAGGATATGAGGAAGAACCCCTAGGAGTCTAAGACAACTCTGTCCCTTCTGATACAGAGTTTCCTCCCCATCAATCACACACCTTGTCAGGAAATGTCTCGAAACAGGTTCTCACTGGGTCCCGGCAGCCAAATCTGGATGACTTAAAGCGGCGAATGATGTCTTGGAGGGTAGCGGCCACCACAAAGTACTCCTGTTTCAGGCGGAGTTCCTTCCCCTCGAAGAACTGCCAACACAAGCACAGGACAGTCACAGCCAAGGTACCAGTTCAGGCTGGAAAATGTCAGACTGGGAGGAGTCCTGGGCAACCCAATTGCCCCTATGTCCAGGGTCCATTCTGAGCCACATGGAAGGCCCAGGTCAGATACCTAGCTCAACAACAAGTGGCCAAGCCAAGCCTGCCTGACACCCAGGCCTCTGTGTGCGCCTTAAGAACACAGGGAAGGAAGGGCAGTCAGCTCAGGGTCACCACTTGTATGATAAACCACAGGACAAATATAAGAGGACAAAACCCACAAGGAGTGACAACTAGGGAGGCACTGGCATCCAACAGCTCTGGAATGCACTTCAAGTCTAAGGGAAGGGAGAGCAGACAGTACTATTCTGTTTACATGTCTTTGTTATCTAGGCACAGATTACTTGGATAAAAGAAAGAGTTCATTTTAAAAAGTGCATGCTTCATCAAGTTAGGTATTTTTTAATGACTTCTTTTGTGAGTGTTGGGAATTAAACCCACGACCTCATATATGCTAAACACACCCTCTACCAATGAGCTGTGTCCACTCCAAGACTCTTAGCTGACAACAAGGACAATAGCAAGCTGCCAGATACTAAGTCCAGAGAATTAGGCACGGTCACCACCTAGCTAAACATGATGGGCAGGTGGAAGGAATCTTTGAAACATGTCCAGGTAATCCCAGGGACAAACGGGTCATTCAGTCCCTGCGGAACAGGATCGTCTACTAGATGCACATTCACAGGCCAGCCCATGGTCTGATGGGCTCTGCAAAGAGACACTGCCCACCCTGAGTAGGGAAGCATCCATCCAGACTAGACGTTCATGTGAACACACAGGACTTCAAGGCTAACCAAGCCCACCCTATTCCCAAGAGCTGCCGTGCAGTCCAGATGGGAGGATTGCCAGCAGCCCCACATGTACACACAGCCTGTGCGAGGTCAGCTCCAGGCTGACCTCCTGCTCACAGTCTAACTGGAAAGAGGCCTGGCCAATGAGCGTCACATGAAGTAGCTACTCACATTGTCATTGGGATACAGGACCCTGGATATGTTCTCAGCCAAGTTCCTGTCCAGGACGGCCTCGATGTAGTCCCCCACGTTGACTAAGGAGAGATAGCATCTGGGTCAGTACACACCTTCTCTCAGCCTTGTGAAGCGCAAGCGCCACAGCTGCTCAGCTGCCTCTTCAGGAAGACTGAGAAAGCAGGAGCTGGCTGGATAGTTCGTCTCATCCCCACAAAAAGGGTGCTCAGCAGGTCCCATAGTGCCCTACACCCACATATATCCCCAGCCCCTTCTCTTGTGATACAGGGTCCAAATGACTGTGACCCTGACTGCTGGGACCTGGATCTGTGTGCATTCTGCCTGGGCTCACAAGGGAGCTTTGAGGAGGTCAGGTACACCCAGGCAAGTGCTTTTCAGACAACGGAGGGGTCATGCTGGGATTTCTAGCAAAGAATGCGAAAGGGGGAAGGGAGTGGTGAGCACACCACTCTGGGAAAAGCCATCCTCGCAGAAACAGGAGCAGGGTGCAACGTACAATCCTGCAGCTTGAAGTCATTGGGCGCCTTGGCGGACCAGAGCCTCATGGTGTTGACCGTGTTGTTCTTATAGCCAGGCACTGGGGTATCGTAGGGCATGGCAAGCACCACCTGACCACAGGGAAGAGACACTCAGGATTGAGACCACAGGGACCCTGTTTCTTTCTTAGCCCCCGTGTCCCCTGCTAGGGAGGATCCTCCTTTTCTATATGCCCCTCCAGCACAGGCTATGAGCCCTGGGGCCCCAGGGCCTGGCCAGGAGGGAGGACCTGAACACTGTTCCAGACACTGGCCCAGGCCTGGCTCAGTTACCCAAAGCTCTGACAGCTCAGACACTATTGAGAGCCATGAGCCAAATATGGCACCAGAAGGAGAAGCTTCACAGAGGTGTTGGGGTACTGTTCTCACACACCCAAGGGGGAAAGGCCTTTACTACCATCAAGACAAATATGTTTCTGGATCCTGCTAGTAATAAGCAACAAGAGTCAGCGGGGTGGCCCCATGCTCAGCCACAGCCTCAGTACCTGTGTGTCCAGCCACTTCACGCCTTCGGGGGTGTGTTCCACTCTCCCATAGAAGTGCACAGGAAGCATGTATTCGGGTCGGGCTTTCTCCCAGGGGTTGCCATAGCGCAGCCAGTCATCAGCCTCTTCAATCTACAGAGGGAACAGCAAGGCATATCCATCACTGCACCTTTTGTTCCTAACCCCAGCCCTGCTTCATCTGTGACTTTTAGGGCCCAATTTTTTTTTTTTTTGGAGGAGAGGTCAGTCATAGGCCTTGAATTCAGGGCCTAGGTACTGTTTTGGTTTTCTGATGGCTAACTGCCTGGGTTGGCTTCAAACTATGACCCTCAGATCACAACCTTCTGAATAGTTAGGTTATAGGCATGAGCCATCAGTGTCTAGATTGATTTTTTTTTTTTTGAGATAAGGTCTCACTAAGTCATCCAAAATGGCCCTGAACTCAAGATTTTCCTATCCCAGCCTCCCAAAATAGCTGAGATTACAGGTACGTGCCACTATATCACACCCCAAACAATATTAAATAAACTATTCTCCACCAAACTGGAGCAGCTCTGACTTATACTCTGAAGTGCTGCCCTTGGCCTGAGTTTCCTGAGACTGCAGGTTGGGATCAGGCCCGTCTCACTGACATGGTCCTGATCACCTCGCTTGTTGTAGTTTGATGCTTTAACTGAGGTTCATCACTCTACCCCTCCCCTAAGGCCTCTGACCTCCTGAGATGTAGTCCCCTCACTCATGTCAGGAGGGAAGGCAGAAGGCAGGAATGAAAGCTACAATAACTGCTTTCTGATTACTCCAAGTCAACTATCCCTGAAGATGATCCCCAAAAGCATCACTCTCTATGCACGTCCAGGTACCCCTGGGAGCAAGCAAGCAATTCATAGCATCCTATTCCTTGCTGCTATAAGGCTGCCCCATCTGACTTCTCTGTCACCATGTCTGCAAGGAACCAACTTGGCCACATCAGGCAGAACCGGAAATGTCCAGCACAGCTGCATTTTCCTGCTGCACTTTGCAGAGGACCATCTGTAGGTTGTCTAGGAAATGCACAGCAGACAAAGCCTAATTGAAAGAATGCCTGCTTGCTTTCATAAGTGAGAAGAGCTGAAAACCAGTGAACTGGGCCAGTGTCACTCACCTGCCAGCCATTGACAATCTTCTGGTTAAAAATCCCAAATTCGTAGCGGATCCCGTAGCCATATGCTGCCAGCCCCAGGGTGGCCATTGAATCAAGGAAACAGGCTGAAAAATCCAATCACAGACCACGGACTATCAGCAGAGACTGAGGCTGCTGGGAATCAAGGCCCCTTGGGAGCTAACAGAGAGTCAGTAGTGACCTTAATCAGCTCAGTTTCATGAAAGGGGACATTCTCGCCCCGAAAGCCAGGGCTGTTCACCTATACCAATGCATAGGTGTGGGGAGGAGAGAGAAGGAAAACATAGTCCCACAGAGAATATGATAAGACCAGGTACCTCTTTACTGGCCAAGACTAGTTCCTCCACGCCAGTTTTCTCTCAGACATATGCATTGAGGCATGAGACCTCCCCACCTCTCCACATGGAGTTTTTTATACATGTTAAGAAAGCAGGTCTGGAAATTAACTAGTGACAGGTAATTCTAGGGCCTACAACACTTGTTCAAGCCCCAAGAATGGCAAAAGAAAAACCTAAGTAGGAAGATTGTAGTCCAGACGTATCTGGACATAAATGTAAAATCCTACTCAAAAACTAATGAAAGAAAAAAAGGCTGAAGGTGTGGTTCAAGTAGATGAGAATCTAATAAGTACAAGGCTCAGAGTTCAACCTCCAGTCTTACAAAACAAAAAACAAACTCAATTCCTAGATTTTAAACTCAGAAAACAAACTCAATTCCTAGATTTTATTTTTTTCTATTTTTAGTTTTTATTTGGGAATTCAAAATGGTGTTTTAGATATTTGAAGACATCCTTGTCTTCTAAAGACATCTTTTAGAACACATTTTTATCACATCAGTTAACATTTAATTATGCATGAGGTTACTCTCACAGTTGTAAGTCAAAATTATATGGAAAAGAGATTTTAAAAAATTTTCAAGTCTCTGGTTCACAAAGTTCAGTAGCACCTAATTTGAGAATGTAAAAATGGGGCAGGGAAATCCATCTCTTGGGGGTAGTGAATGATGAAAACCCATCTGCAAACACAAATTTCTCACTGACAACAAAGAGTAAGAGGGGCAGTCAAAACCCCGTGGTAGAAAATGATGTGTAGAATGTCCATTATTTTGAGTCTTTTTTTAAAGAATTTATTAATGTTGATTTTTATATGTATTTTAAATGACAAGTTTAACAAACAAGTGTTCAAGGAGGGAATCTCTATTTACAATCACTAGAGAACTTAATCAAAATTAGGCTAAGGGTTTGTATGTCATAGAAACATATTAATTTAATAAAACATTATGTCTATAGGGTCATAGGTTTTTATGTCTATATAGTTAAGTTTATATTTCCATTACCATGTCTATAGCTTTGGGTATGCAGTTATTGAGTCCTCACTCTTGTACTCTTTGGATTTAATAGTCACATATTAAGGATACCATGTACCTTTGAATGTCCATTATTTTATTTTTTATTTTTTGACAGTCCTGGGCTTGAGCTCATGGCCTGAGCACTTTGGACTTTCTCAAGGTTAGAGCTCTACCACTTGGGCCACAGCACCACTTGTGGCTTTTTTCTATGTAGCTAGGAATCCAACCCAGGTCTTCCTGCATGCTAGGCAAGCACTCTACCACTAGGCCAAATTCCCGGTCCCCATTAAAAAACAAAAACAAAAACAAAAAAACCCAACTAAATTCCTAGATTTAAAAAAAAAACACTGGGCAAGTTACTCAGTGGTACAGCACTTACCTAAGCATATCCAAAGCCTTGGGTAAAATCCTTAGCACTAGAAGAAAAGGAGAGGAAAGAAAAGGAAAGGAAGAAGGACTCCCACGTGGAACACTAGAAAATAAATACCCATGCAGGCACCTGAATGTTTCAGTCTGCTGCTGAGGAGACAAGTGAGAAAGATCAACAAATGAAAGACTCATACTTTGGTAAAGAGACTCAGAATTGGGCCAGGAGTTTGGCCTAGTGATAGAGTGCTTGCCTAGCATGCACGAAGGCCCAAGTTGGATTCCTCGGTACCACATACATAGAAAAACAAAAAAGCTGGAAGTGATGCTGTGGCTCAAGTGCTATAATACTAGCCTTGAGGAAAACCCAAGGATAGTGCTCAGGCCCTGAGTTCAGTCACCAGGATTGGCAAAAGAGAGAGAGAGAGACAGAGAGAGAGAGACAGAGACAGAGAGACAGAGAGACAGAGAGAGACAGAGGCTCAGAATTATAGGAGGGAAACAGATAATATCAAGCCATGGAAGGCTTGATGCTGTCTAGGTCTGCCATAGTGGAGGGATCCAAGCAGACAGCAGGTCATTTGCAGCAGGCCATAGAGGACTCTGGAAGTGGAAGAGGGGCATTGCTGGTAGAGGAGAGGACATTGTGAAGGAAAGTGGCAAGATAAGTACCTGGAAAAAATGGAAGGAAAGACACCATTTCACTGTGGGCACTGGCCTGAGGATGGATCAGCCTCAGGGTTTACCAGTGATCCCTAGAGCTGTCCCAGGACCTTTAAGAAACACACAGGCCCCGGAAGAGATCAAGGAGGCAGTGACTTACTCTTCCTTATAAAGGAGAATTCTGTATTTGCTGAGGAAGGATAAAGCAGGAAGTCCGTGATGCACAATTCAGTGTCACAATGCTAGGGGCATGGAAGGCTAGGACCCTAGCAGGATATGGTCTCCCAGAAGGCAGGTAGCAATGAAAGGATGTGCCTTGCTTAAGGATGGTGTGGAAGACTCACGTGGGAGTAAGGTAGAAGGGTGGATTTTTTTCTTTATATAGATTCATGTGCTGATTTATTCTAGAAAAAATATGCTAGGAAGTGGCACTGTGGTAGAGAGATAGCCTTAAGATGAAGAGCTCAGGGATAGTGCCCAGGCCCAGAGTTCAAGCTCCACGACCAATTTAAAAAAAAAAAAAAAAAAAAAGAAGCTATATTTTTCAACTCCCCGCCACAGTTTTGAAGAATTTAAGGTGAAATCTGAAAACCCTACAGGTTTTTTTTTGTTGTTGTTCTTCCATTTTGAGACACAGCTCCACTTCCCCTAGAGGTAGGGGTTTTTTTTGTTTGTTTGTTTGGTGGATGGACCTCAGTTTATGGCAATCAGCAAAAGGGGCTAGGTCTCAAAGTAACTAGAACCAGGACATTCTCCCCCATCCCTCTATAGTTAGGGCCAGAAACACACACTGTTATCCCCACTTTCATGTTCCGTATGCTGCTCCGTCTTCTAGGGAAGGCTGGCAGAGATCACTAAAACTGGGGATGCTCTCAAGAGCAGGGGCTGGAGGAAGCACTTAATATGCCTGAAAGGCTCAGCTACTGGGCCAGGACCAGGGCCTACTGTAAGGCAGTGAGCTGCAGCACTCCCTACAAGTCAGACACACAGGATGCTTCCAGCCCTCTGTCCTGCTACCAAATGCAAGGCTTTTGGACCCTGCAAGATGGTTTACACCGTGGACTGAATACTTTCTTAGCACCAGATGGCCTGACTCTGTCAAGTGTGGTCTGTATAATTATGAAATGCCCTAGTATGAAAGAGAATGAACATCTCCTACTTCCCCCCAGCCCACTACCACTAGTGAAAAGATTTTGACCAGAGGAACAGACTTGCACATGCACTCTGAGGGAGGCCAATTTACATCCTAACAGAGTCAGGGGCAAACTTGCTCTTGGTCTGGCCATCTGGTCCTCCACCAAGACAAAAAATTAGAAAAACAAGGATGGGTTACCTGCCAGCCGCCCCAGGCCCCCGTTCCCAAGGCCAGCATCCTCTTCTATTTCCTCTAGTTCTTCCATGTCCAACCCCAACTGTGAACAAAAGAGGCAGCATTTCAGTATTACTTCATATTTCCCTCAAACACCACACTGAAAGATGTTTAAATCTTGTGAGCTTATACCAAAAACAAGTATCTTTCTTTCAGAATTAAAACCCAATATTAGCACAACAATGTTCATTGCAGCACTATTCACCATAGCAAAGATATGGAACCAACCTAGATGTCCCTCAGTTGATGAGTGGATCAACAAGTTGTGGTATTTGTACACAATGGAATTCTATGCTGCTGTCAGAAAGAATGACATCGCCCCATTTGTTAGGAAATGGAAAGACTTAGAAAAAATCATATTAAGTGAAGTAAGCCAGACTCAAAGGAACTTAGGCTCAATGGTTTCCCTCATTCGTCATAATCAGTAGAAACCTTGGGCTCTACTAGCAGAGATCTGCAATAGAGCAAAATCTTGATACATAAGGCCATATAGTATGAAGCTAATTGAAAGGACCTCCAGGATATTGAAACAAAAGCCATATAACGAATGATTGTTGTCCTTAATGTACTATGTTGTCTCTCATCTCCTTTGCTGTCCCTTGGTTATCTCATATTGTTATAGTATCTCACTTTGCTATCTGATATATTGAATTTATTTGTATTTGGATATTTGAAATTTGATAGGGAAGGGGGGAAAACCAAGATGGGTGGGGGGTGTGGGAGGGGGAGGGAAATGGGTACCAAGACATGTGAAAGGGTATCAATGTATGTGAATTAATGCACCTTCTATCTGGCAAATATCATGTAACCCTCTTACTAATTACAATAAAAAATGCAAAAAAATAAATAAATAAAACCCAATATTAAACTTAGTATTATATAAGGGGTAGAACTGACTGAAATAAAGTGGTAATGTGTGGAGATATGAAAATGCATCCCTTCATTCCTGTACATCTGATATGAGCCAATTAGGAAAAGAAGGGTGAGCAACCCTTTTAAGTTTGTTAACACCAAGGAAATCTTTTCCCACTTCCTGTCTCTCTGAATTGTTCCCTGCAGATATCTATATGCAAACACTTACTATGGGACCTCCGATGGCCAGCTTTCAAGTACATAATGTCAGGGTTCATCTATGCAAGCCTGTATCAACATGTTATTGCTTTTACTGAGAGGCTTCTCGGGATTGAACCCAGAGCTTTGTGTATGTTAGGTAAGCTCTCTGTAATTGAGCTATATCCTCATCCCTGCCGTGCAGTACTAATATCTTATGCTTCTATGAAATTCATGTACATTTTATGTGTAGATATGTTCATACCCCTCTCAGGCATATACCTTGGAGTGGAATTGCTAGGTTTAATGGTAATTCCATGTTTATCTTGTTAAGTAACTGCCAGATTATTTTCCAAAATGACAATAACTGTGTCTTCTGATCATACCAGCAGCAGTATATGAGAACTCCACTTTTGTATCTTTTTTTTTTTTGTCAGTCATGGGGTTTGAACTCTCGGTCTGGATGCTGTCCTTTCAGCTCAAGGCTACTGCCCTACCCCTTGAGCCATAGCACCACTTCCGGTTTTCAAGTAGTTAATTGGAGATAAGAGTCTAACAGACTTTAGTGCCCAGGCTAACTCTGAACTGTGATCCTCAGATTTCAGTCCCTTAAGTAGCTAGGATTACAGGCGTGAGCCACCACACCTGGCTCCACTTTTGTATCTTTAACAACAATTGTCCTCTATCTTTCTGTCTTTATGTCATTCTAGTGGTCATGAAGTAGCATGGTTTTAATTTGCATTTCTTTGGTACTGATAATAAAGAACATCTTTTAATGTACTTGTTGACCATTTTTAACTTGAAAAAATGTGCATTTAAGAACTTCTTGTTTTGTTTCCCCCCTTCCCTATTTCAAAGAAACCAATAAATGTATATATGTTATACATTTATTATAAACGTGTATGTATATATTTATGTATATACAATATACCAGGTCACAAAGTCAGATACAGTAATGACATGAAACTCACTATAAGAGAAAAGAGGGCTGGGAGTTTGGCCTAGTGGTTAAAGTGCTTGCCTAGCATGCCCGAAGACCCGGGTTCGATTCCTCGGTACCACATATATAGAAAAAAGCCAGAAGTGGTGCTGAGGCTCAAGTGGTAGAGCTCTAGCCTTGAGAAAGTCCAAGGACAGTGCTCAGGTCCTGAGCTCAAGCCCAGGACTGCTAAAAAAAAAAAAAGAGAAAAGAAATAGGGGGCCAGGAATTTGACCTAGTGGTAGAGTGCTTGCCTAGCATGCACAAAGACCTGGGTTCGATTCCTTGGTACCATATACATAGAAAAGAAGGCCAGAAGTGGTACTGAGGCTCAAGTGGTAGAGTTCTAGCCTTGAGAAAATCCAAGGACAGTGCTCAGGCCCTGAGCTTAAGCAGAGGAGTGGCACAAAACAAAAACAAACAAAAAAAACCCAGAAAAATAATTTCAGAGTTCATTAAGAACAATAATCACAAAGATAAACCTCTTGTGTCCATATCCTAGAGTTTATTTCAATTGGGAGGGGATAAGGGAAGGGAATGGGGGACAAAAACATGAGAAGGGGTATCGAGGTTCAAGAAGTAATGTACCCATTACCTGACGAATGTAACCGTAACCCCTCTACACATTATCCTGACAATAAAATACAATAAAAAATAAGGTATTATCCTACCGTATATGTGAGAGATAGCCAGAAAGATTAGTGAGAAACCCTTGGGACAACTGCTAATCCACTGAACACGTTTCACTAAGATACCATGAAGACCTACTGCTGCTTGTGGTTTTCAAAACAAGGATAACAATTACTATTTAAGAATTTTGAGCAATCTATACTAAAGCTACATGATGATACAGGAAGAAACAGTTGGAAGACTGTTGTTTTTTTTAACACTTATCTGAAGCAGGTGTTATAAAATGTAGTTTCTTTGGAAGATTTTATGAGAACAGTTTTTTACCTAAAGTCTCTAGTGAAAGTCTTAGAAAAGATAACAAAATCTTAGAAAAGATAACAAGATAGAAAAAGTAGGCAGTTCCTCTTGGCTTCTCTCAAACACAACTGCTATGTAACAGAAAACATGGATATTTTCATAATGCAGTCAATTTCTATAGGCTATTAGGGAAGCTATCAAACAATGTTTTCTGTAGAGATGTGCAAAGAGTTAATGGCATCATAAACCTGAAAAGAATAGCAATAAATTTAGCCTAGAACTCATCCAAAAAAACTTTAGATATATTCTGTGCTACTATAATAACCTCTGAAAATAATTGTGATGAAAATAACTCAGGTAGTCTACTGAATCAAATTATCTAATGTACTGGCATCTTTGACAATTGGTCTAATTGTGTGTAAGTGAAAAGAAAGTCTTCTTTCTCCTCTACCTTCTCTGAAGACATCTTCTATGTAACATTTTTCTTATTTACAAAACAGAAGACAATGGCCTTGGAAGTAATTTAAAAAAAAAAAAAGACCATCACTCGTTTTAAGCTCACTGTCTTTTCATTTTTGAGCTGTAATACACAAACTATTATCAGATCTGGATACACAATCTATATTATTAGACCTTTCGTTTATTTTTAACACATTGTCACACTGTGTTACCTTAGTCTAGCCTGTAAATCCCAGGCTCAAGCAATCCTCTCTTTCCAGCTCCCAAGTAGCTGGGACAACAGGAATAGCTACTGCATCCAGCTCAGATTTAGGATTTACCAGATGTTCTCCATTTTGTATAGTGTGTCTTTTCCCTTTCCTCCTCCTTTTTAGGCTACTGCCCTACCCCTGGAGCCACAGCTCCACATCCCATTTTCTAGTGGTTAATTGGAGATAAGAGTTTTAGGTTCTAAAAGCCATATAATGAGTGACTGTTGTCCTTAATGTACTATGTTATCCCTCATTTCTTTTGCCGTCCATTGGTTATCTCATATTGTTACGATTTTTCACCTTGTTATCTGATATATTTTATATGTGCTTAATTGGTTATTTGTTATTGGATAGGGAAGGGGGAAATCAAGATAAGCAGGGGGAGGGTGGGAGGGAAAAGGGGACCATGTCATGAGAAAGGGTATCAATGTTTGTGAAGTTATGCACCTTCTATCTGGTGAATACAATGTAACCCTTCTATTAATCACAATAAAAAATTATTTAAAAAAGAGAGGCCGGGAGTTTGGCCTAGTGGTAGAGTGATTGCCTAGCATGCACGAAGACCCAGGTTCAATTCCTCGGTACCACATATATAGGAAAAAAGCCGGAAGTGGTGTTGAGGCTCAAGTGGTAGAGCTCTAGCCTTGAGAAAGTCCAAGGACAGTGCTCAAGCCCTGAGCTCAAGCCCAGGACTGGCAAAAAAAAAAAAAAAGACTTTCAGGTTCTTTAGTTCCCGGGCTGGCTTTGAATTGCAATCCTCAGATCTCAGCCTCCTGAGTAGCTAGGATTATAGGCGTGAACATCAGTTTTAAGCTTTGCTGAAGTCCAATGTGTCGTGTCTTTTATTTTATGCTTTTGACATCATGCCTAAGAAACCATTGCTTCTTCCTACATATTCTAAGAGTTTCAAGGTTTATTCTTTTGGTTAACCTGATCCCTTTTGAGCTAATCTGTGATGGTGATGTGAGGTAGGTGTTCAACTCTTTTCATCTGCATGTAAATACCAAATATCCAGCATCACTTGCTGTTCTCTGTTGAATTGTTTTGGTATACTTTCCTTAAAAAACAAGCAACAACAAGAACAACAAAAAACTAATCATGTGTGACACCAAAGGCAAAGGAAACATGAAAACACAAGCAGGACTTCATAAAAGTTTTTAAATGTTGTGAACCAAAGGACACTATCAATGGAGTAGAAAATTAATATACAATAGAAAAAAGCATTTGCTAACCACATATTTAACAAGCTATAAATATCCAAAATGGATAGAAAACTCTTAAAATACCCTAATTTTAAAATATACCTGAACTGATTTTTTCAAAGTAGATATACAAATAGGCAGTAAACATACAAATACATGCTTAACATCACTAATAATTAGGTAAATGGCAAAGAAAATCACACTATAAACAAGGTACTAGTGGCTCATTCCTGTAATCCCGGCTACTTAGAAGGCGAAATTTGAGGACTGGAGTTCAAAACCAGCTTAGGCAGCAAAGTCTGTGAGACTCATCTTTAATCACAAAAAAGCCAAGAGTGAAGTGCTAGTCTTGAGCAATAAAGCTCAAGGACAGTGCCCAGGTCCAGAGGGCCAGCAAAGGAGAGAGACACAGAGAGAGAGAGAGGGAAGGGAAGAAAAGAGGGGGGAGAGAAGAATTTTCACTGGTGAGGATATGGAAATAAAATATTCTTTGTACATTTTTAGAAGGAATGTTAAATGGGACAGGAATCACATGATCCACTCATCCATCTCTCAGAGTATTAAAAGCAAGGTCTTGGAGAAGTATTTGAACACCACATTCATGGTAGCATTATTCTCAATGATTGAAGATGAAAAAACACAGTAGTTATATATCACTGAAAATTAGTCAGCCTAAAAAAAAAATCAATGAAGTACTAACACAAGCTAGAACACAGATAAAGAGGGCATTTTGCTATGTGAAATAAGCCAATCACAAAAGGATATACGTTCTATGATTCCACCTTTCTTTCTGGTAATGTTACTAGGGCTTGAACTTGGTCCTTTGGCTTTTTCCCTCATAACTGTATATTTCTACTTCTAGTTTGCGCTTTCTCTCTGTGTCTCTCCCTCTCCCCCCACCCCCTCTCTCTCTTTTGCTGGTTAACTAGATGTAAGAATCACATAGATTTGTCTGCCAGAGCTGGCTCAAAATCTAATAATCAGATTTCAGGATTACAGTTTTGAGCCCCCAGTGTCCAGCATATGATTCCATTCTTATGAAACACCTAGAGTAGAACAAATTAATAAAAATTAAAATGTTAGTTTTCAAAGCCTGAGGAGAAGGAAATAGGAAGAAGTCACAGTTGAATTAGGTCTAGAATTTCAGTGTAAGAAAATGAAGATTTTCTGGAGATGAATGGTAGTGACAGTTACAGAATACTATAAAAGGGCAGATCTGATGGCTGATTTGCTTGTAATCTTAATTACTCAGAAGGCTGAGGTCTGAAGGATCACAGTTTGAGCCTGCCCAGAAAAGTCTGTGAGACTCCAACTCCAAAATAACCAGCAGAAAGCCAGGCTGGAGATGTAGCTCAAGAGATAGAAAGCCAGTGAGTGAGCAGACAAACCAAGTAAGGACTGGAATTCAAATCTTAGTATCACTAAAAAGGTAATCTTTAATCTTGGTAAAACATTTTCAGCAATAGTTTTCCAGGTTAGGGGAAATGCCTGGTTCTGTTTTGTGGCCCCAAATGAAATGCCATGCTCCAGCTGCTGTTGTCCTCTAAGTCTTTGCTATCATCTGTGTAAGGAAGAATATCCCCAGGAGACTATGTTTTAGGCTTAGGTGCTCAATGTAGCAACATCACAGGTGGGACCTTGAGAGGTGACTATATCATGAGGGCTTCGATCTCTTCTACGGATGAATTCACTGATGGGTTCACAGATGAATGGACTATTATGGGGTGGAGTCTAGTTGAGGAAGCAGGTAATGGGGGCATGCCCTGAAGGGTATTAATTCATCACTGTCCCAGCTTGTTCTCTCTCTGCTATGAGATTATCTATCTCTATGAGATTATTAACATCTAGTTACTTCTAGTTAAGCATTCGCTTCTACCACAAGCTCCTGCCACCATGATAACATCCTCACCTCAGGTTCAATGAGATTCCAAAACCATGAGCTAAAATAAACCTTTAAGTTGATTTTTTTCTCAGGTGTTTTGTCACAACCAAGTTGTAATTGACTAACAAAGCCATGGAGGAAGAGGTAGGAGTCCTCAGCAGGGCTAAATCACCTCATGTTCATGGCTGGATTTAGGTCCCAACAAAGTTCCCAAGCTCCTCAAACACAACAACAACCAAGGCAGGAGTGGGGTGCTAGCAGGAAAACCACCCCTCCCCTCTCTGAAGGCCTTCCACATTTGTGACAATGAGGCAGCACCGTGCTGGGGAAAACCAAGAGGAAACATCGGTATGGCTCTGCCAAAGGCCAGAAATCATCTGTGCAGAGATGAAGCACAAAGGGAGGCTATAGGAAAGGAGACATTTATTCCCATGAGAGGAGCACTTGCTTACTTAGAAAGTACAGTGAGCTTGGGAGGCTGCCTTGGATGGATGAAGAAAACCACAAGTGAATTACCAGATTCAAAAAATAGAAATGAACAGTACCAAAAACTTTTATCATGTTTTCAATCTGGAGTTAGGGGTACAATGGTTTTTAGAAACTCCTAAATCTTAACATTAGGATTCATCCTGTCTTTGCACCCCTCATTTTATCCTTACTTATCCCCTTGAACAAGAGGAACATGGTTCACCAACCCATTCTCCTGCAAAAGGGGAGAACATAATACAACACTCTGCCTCTTCCCCAGGGGAAGCAAATCTTGACATAGCATTTGAGTCTGAGACTGTATTAAGACTTCAATATGCCACAAGAAAATACCCAGAAGCCCCTGCCACCCCAGTACCTGATAAATGGCTTCATCACAAGCATTTTGCAGGCCCAAGTTCACCATTGTGTTTTGCAGCGTTCGGCCCATGTAGAATTCCAGGGACAGGTAATAAATGCGCTGTGAAAGGAAAGGAAGGCTTTTAGATTTCCCATACCAGGAGGGCTGGGCCATGAGCAAATTCATGAGGCACCAAGACTTCCCCTTCCATCCATCCACACTGACCCTGCACCTGCCAGGGCAGCCACCTTTAAATGCACCGTACATTCCCATGATCAAATCCCCAGTGGAAAGACACTAGATTTCCCTGACATGTAGGGGAAAAACAACAATGACAAAAAGGGAAAACCCTGAATACACAAGTCCTCCTTCATCCTCTGGCAGTACTGGAATTTCAACTCAGGGCCTTATGCTTGCTATGCAGGCACTCTCCACTACTTGAACCACGCTCTCGGTCCTTTATTTATTTATGCCTTCTACATAGCTGTGATGACAGGTGTACATCACCAACTGACCGAGATGGAGTCACCCTGGGCTTTTTCTTTGCCTCAACTAGCCTCACATTTTGATCTTCCTGATGTCAGCCTCCAGAGTAGCTGATAATGCAAGTATGTGTCACTCAGCCTGAGCACAGCTTTGAAACACATGTGAAGTACTATTTTAATAAACATCAGTAGAGGGGGTAGGGAGTTGGTGGGGGAGGTGGGAGAAAATGAGGGATGGGTGACAAATTCAAAAAGAAATGTACTTATTACCTGACTGTAACCCCTCTGTACATCACATTTTCAAGTAATTTTTTTTTAAATCAGTGCAGTTAGCAGATGCTGGTGGCTGAATGGAAGCACTAGGCAGTTATTTGCCTGCAGATGAGTTGAGTGGGGAGTGGAGGAGGAGGGAAGACTTCCATGCTAAGTGAGGTACTATATAACTGCTGCCACACAGACTGCTCCCTGAACTAAGCAGAGCTCCAAGAGCTACAGCTGGAGCTCAGACCTGTGCTCAGACTTGCTGAAAAGCCTGTGGCAAGCTCCCCTCCCAGCACAGAGGAAGCTTTCAGTGGAGTTCTCTTATCTACCTGACTGATCACCCAGAAGAGAAGCACAATAGTTTCCTGTCTTCTTCCCACAATTTTGCAAACCAGAATATACTGAACTAATATGTGGGGAGCAAAGACTGAAGTCTGTTAACATGCCAGGCCAGACTGGTTACACTCCATTGTCCTCTACCTCAGTCCCATTCAGTGAGTGCAGAGAATCACAAACACTGCCTGTTCTGGGACCCAAGACAACCTTGTGAATTCTAAAGTAGAACCTCTTAATGAATGCCCCTAAAAACTGGATTGTTCAATCAATTCCTTTCAAGGCATTTGCTATTCCTCTAGAAACTGCTTTCTGCCTTAAGAAAAGGGTATTTACTTAGTTCCAACTACCCATAGCTCAGTTTCTACTGCTCCCTGTTGTGCCATTAAAGGCAAGGCCTAGGAAAAACCTTCTCTACAGAATAACTTTAACTGACAGATTGAACAGAACAACAACTACGACTCTGAGATCCCACAATAACAACCAAGGGAAGTGACAGCCATGGCTGAACACTAAAGCAAATGGTAAAGCAACAGGAGTAATAGCCCCTGCATAGACTTCACATAGGCCACAAATACTTCCTGATCTCCACAGTGACTGTAAAAACAGCCAAACATTCACTGCTAGAGACTGAGCTGAATTCCCCACACAGGAGGATGGATGAGACTCTGCCTAGGCCCAGAGTGGTAACCTGGAAAGTGAGCTAGCTACAGTAACATTACAGCAAAGAAACCCAGTCATACTGATAAGGTACTGGGATGTAATATGGAGAGAACTCTGGGGTCTGTCCCCATACTAACTCCACATGAATCACCAGATAGTATTTGACAAACCCAACTAAAGGATATGCTATACAATGCCTAACCAGTACTCATCAAATCAAGGTCATAAAAGACAAGAAGAAATTAACACAGCATCAGGGCTTATGCCATGCTTAGGCTTTTGGAATTAATAAATGATTTCAGTAAAGAGTAGAATACAAGATTAATGCAATATTAATATCAATAGTCACATAATTAATACATAATTAACAATTATTCATGTTTAATGATAATAAAGTTATTCATTATTAACACAAAATACATTAGATTGAGATAGGCCAAATTAAAAAATATATATTAGTTCAGTGCTAGTGGCTCACACCTATAATTCTAGCTACTTAGGACACAGGACACAGAATTGAAGACCCATGTTCAGAGCCAGCCAGCAAGACAAATCCAAGAGACTTTTATCTTCAACTAATCAGTTAAAAACTTGGAAGTGGGAAGTACGGTTCAAGTGGTAGAATGCCAACCTGGAACAAATGAGAGCCTCAGGCCCTGAGTTGAAGTCCCAGGGTGCACACACAAACACATAGATGCACATACATACATATATATGCATATATATATATATACACAATACATACCATACACACATACACACACGATTTGGTATGTTTTCCTTCATTTGTGGAAGCTAGACCTAGAAGACATACATACATGTACTTGCATGTGTATATGTGTATCTATGTGTGTATGTACATGCATATGGATAAAAATAGAAATGACTATAAGGAGAAGGGGAGAGTCATTGCAACTACATATGAAAACTGCATAAAGAGCTTTAATGAAAGCTGTTAATTCTAGGGGACAGGAAGGAGGGGAAAGAGGAACAGGCTCTGGGGTAGGGGTATGTACTAGTGAGAGGGAGGGTGAAAGAGGATGGATACTGTTGAAATTATTTGTCAGCAAATGTGGAAACTGAACAACGAAACCTCTTAAAGTTGAATTAAGAAGAAGGGGGTGGGGTAAAGAGAGTGATGAGGACTGGTTGAAATACACCATAAATACACATGGAAATGTCACAATGAAATCCCCCCCTTATATAGCTAGCATATGCTAATTTTTAATCTAAAATATATTTACAAATTATTCATAATTAGTTGTTAATACATTTATTCTGTTTTTATTTCCGTTTTAGGTTTTTTTTTTTCTTCCTCAGAGCAGATCTGACTATATTGCTTGGAAACTCTTAGACTCTGCCTCCACCTTTCAAGTAGCTGGGAACACAAGCACATACCATCATGCTCAACTTGCTGTGGGTTGCTTTTTGTTTTTGGAATAACTGGGGTTTGAACTCAGGGGCTCATGTTTGCTAGCAAGTAGTGCTCTACCACTTGGGCCATTGCCCTTTTGCACTAAATCACACCAACATCTAAGGAACTCATAAGCACATACTTATCCAAAAAGACAAAAAAAAAGATAGGATTACAAAAGAAGTTCAGTCTTTGATTACCTGATTTTCCTTTTCAGATCATTTAGATGTTTGTCTTCTAAATTTCCACCCAAATTCCAATAGCCTTTAAATCACAAGACCTACTACAGAGCAATTAGCAAGTCCTCACAGTACACCTGCTGTTGCAATGGCTCACAGTCCATTGCTTCTCAATGACTTCCATCACCTTGCACTGTATTTACACTGCACTTGACCAACCAACTTATTGTTTTATGGGGTCTACATGGTGCAAAGGAAGCATGGACTCTGTCCAAACAGTCTGCTGACAAATAGAAAAATATACTGAGCCAACTAGAACCCAGCTGCTTAAGAAGATACTGCCAATTAAGTGTTTACACACAGTCATTTCCCTTTTCCTATGCATTGGTACTTCCCTCATCTATGGGGATCAGTTCCAAAATCCTCAAGGATGCCTGAAACTACCAAATCCTACGTAGGCTAAATATTGCTCACATGAAAACCTTTGGAATGATGAAGTATACGAATATTCCAAATTTGCATACACTTCTGGCCCTATGCATTCAGATATATTTAATATAGTAAGGGATTAATAGCAATACTTGGAAAATAATATTGCTATTTGACAAAAATAAATATGCTACATTGTCTATGAACATGGCCTCTCAAAAATACCTTACTATGCTATAGATCTCAGCATCCTCAATGTCTAACTTTTTTTTTTTTGGTCGTGGGACTTGAACTCTGGGCCTTGGCGCTGTCCCTGAGATTTTCAGCTCAAGGCTACAGCCTTACCCCTTGAGCCACAGAGCCATTTCCAGTTTTCTGGTGGTGTGAGACAGGAGTCTTACAAGTCCAGGAATGGGCACGGTGGCTCACATCTGTAATCCTAGCTACTCAAGAGGTTGAAATGTGAGAATCAAGGTTCAAAGCCAGCCCGGGCACAAAAGGACCTGAGAGTCATATCTCCAATTAACCTCTAGAAAATGGGAAGTGGAGCTTGGCTTAAGGGTAGGGCACTGGCCTTGAGCTGAAGAGCTCGGGACAGTGCCTACGCCGAGTTCAAGCCCCTTGACCCGCCCAAAAAAAAAAAGTCTTATCGACTGTAGTACTCAGGCTGGCTTTGAACTGCAATCCTCAGATCTCAACCTCCTGAGTTTATAGGTATGTGACACCATACATTTTTTCTTTTCTAAAGTCAAGAACTTTCATCTTTTCAATTAAAAGAAACACTTTACAATTTTGCTTAACATATTCAAATAGCCAGCTTTACTATTTTTGTGCTTTGGGGCCAAGCACAAGCACCGCAATACTGCAAAAGACCATGACAAGTGAAAGGACCATATGACTAATGGGCATATATGGTGTGCACTTGCTGAACACAGGAATGACTCTTGATTCAGGCAAAATTGGATTTGTGCAAGATGGTATCACAGCACTGTGAATAATACACAATTTAAAACACATGGATTTACATCTGGAACTTCCCATTGAACATCATATCACAACTTACCATGGGTAGCGGAAACTAGGGAAAGTGAAAGCCAGGAGGGGAGAATTTCTGATACAGGAGGCCTGTTTATCCCCCATTTATCTTGAAATTCTTCCCAAGAAATTTTCTGAACAGTTAACTACTCAAGAATATGGTCAAATTTTGTCTTTTCCTAAAAGTATGTATTTATATTTTTATTTATTTTGCCAGTCCTGGGGCTTGAACTCAGGGCCTAAACACTGTCCTCGGCTTTTTCCATGCTAGAGCTCTACCACTTGAGCCACAGCACCATTTCCAGCTTTTTTCTATATATGTGGTATGAAGGAATCAAACCTGGGTCTTCATGCATGCTAAGCAAGCACTCTACCACTAGGCCAAACTCCTGGCCCCAAAAGTATGTTTTGCTAGGGTTTTTTTTTTCTTTCTGGTTTTATGTTTTTATTCTTCTGTAACTTTTTGCCCTAACACATAACAAGCAGTCTAAAAGTTAGTGTCCATTACACTCAAAAAGTTTAAATTAGTGTATGGGGTTTCATTATTATTACAGGTATCACTCAACAGAGAGATTACACCTTTTTTTCTGAACAAATTTCCTATAAAATTAAAACCTAACATATAAAATTCTTATTTCTACTATTCAGGGAAACCAAAAGTGTTCTTCCAAAAAAACAAGCATACAAACAAAACTGTTGTGTAATGGCATAATAAAATCATATGTCCTTACAGCAAATCTTTAAATCAGAAAATTTCCTAAAGCTGAAAGTACCAGTGACTGTGGCATCTTGTAGCTCTAGGCTACACTCAGGATTTCTGTTTCCAGGTAGTTTTTGGTTTCGGCATCTTACTAAGAACAATAGCCATTTTTTCTCATCAAAATTCTTCCACTCCTCATACAGTTTTAAAATAATCCTGATTATTTCAAAAATCTTTTCCATGTCCACAGAAAGTTCAGCAAACCACTGCCCTGCATCTTTCTGCTGTACAACATAGGCCACATGTAGGCAAGCTAGAGCTATCACGAAAGGAGGATACAGCAGGTAAAGAGCCATTCTGTAGGTATCATTCACTATTCTCCATGCAAGGGGAAGCAACATGTCCTTCTTGGCCCATGTCCTGCACATACTCGAGCAAAGGTCTATAAGGATGATCACTATCAAGTAACAATCCATAAGTTCTAGTCAATAGAATTCACATTCTAATATATGATTCATCTTATAAGGGAATTTTTTTGGGAAGGCATATGAAAATCTAGTTTTCAATACAGAAGTAGCAGCAGCATTCAACCTTGTATTTGAAACCACTCCAAATTCCTCTACTTTAGATGCCAAAAACACACATGTAGGAGCCATTAATACAGGATCTACACTTTTCAGAGAATACCTGGCATAGAATCGCTTGAAATAAACTGTAGCAGTAGCAATAACTTGTTGCCTTAATTTAAGATGTTCACCTAATGCTTGGATAACATTTGTAAAAAATATTTGCAACTTCCAATACTCTTCTGAGAGAAATTTTAAATCCCTTTGGCGCTCCTTCAATAGATGTTGTTTATCCAAAATTTAGTGTAAATAATGGGAGCTCTGCCAAAAGTTCCCTGCCATGGAATACAGTTCTCCCTGATGAAACAGCACCAGCCAGGGGGGCGGCCCATGGAGCGACCACAGACGCGACCAGCCTGGCAACCACGCTGCGGGATCTGAATCAAAAGTATGTATTTTTAAAGGTGTCACAGCTTAATCTTTCAATTTTTTTTTCTTGTCCTGAGTCTTGAATTCAAGGCCTGGGTGCTATCCCTGAGCTTCTTTTGCTCAAGACTAGCACTCTACCCCTTGAGCCACAGTGCCACTTGCAGCCTTTTTCTGAATAGTTTATTGGGGACAGGAGGTCTCACAGACTTTCCTTCCCTAGGCTGGCTGCCTCTGAAGTGTGATCCTCAGATTTCAGCCTTCTAAGTAGCTAGGATTACAGGCATGAGCCACTAGTGCCAGGCTCAAAATGTCTAACGCTTATCTAGCACCAGGAAAAGCCAAGTCTTAACAGTTGCTATCCAAAAGTATGATTACATGTACTTATAAGGACTGGTCACTGAGGCATAAAATGTTGAGCCTAGACTTAAACATTCAATTCTTTTCCATCTTCCTAAGTTTAACACCATGCAACCTTTCAAGTAGTGCTGTGTGTAAAAGCAGGGCAGCAGTGTGGTCCCCAGGTCTGCTGAATACTATCTATCAAAGGACACTGGACACTACCATCCAAAGAAGACTGCAATGGGAGAGCAACAGGCCAAGCACTGCTATAGGCTCTGCTCAACTCTGAGCACTGGACTTCAGTGCTACAAGATGCTGTGTACTTAGGGTCTTTATTTTGCAATTTGCTATAAGAACTTCCATTATTTCCTCAGTTGTTGGGGTTTTGTTTTTTCCAGTTTCCTTAAGACAGTTTAAAGTAGAAACTATCAAACTGGCTTACCCAACAAAATGCAGAAATCAACCATACCTCCACTTCCAGCTTTTTGCTGATCAAGTAGAGGCAAAAGTCTACCATCTACCCAGACTTTAAACCATTAATCCTCAGATCTCCTCTTCCTTAGGAGCTAGGATTAGTAGTGCGAGTCACTGATTCCTGCCAGCTGACTCTTTAATTGAAAAATTTTTTTAAAAAGTTTTTTAAAAGGATAATCTAAAAGACAGAATTTGTTGAGAGTTTGGATTTGTTTGGTGATACTGGGGAGTGAACTGGACCACTTGAACCACATCCCCAATCCTACTTGTTTTTCTTACAAGGTGGCAGCTAGTGAAGCTGGACAGAATGCTCAGATGGAAGCATCGTGTCAGGGTGAACATCCAGCATTTAAACACCCAATACTACGTACTAATTGTGTAAGAACCTAATTTTTAGGACACAGTGAAGTGTTTAGGGGTAAAAAGATATCAAGGCTGCAAATAGCATTCAAATGATTCAGCAGAAAAAATATATTTAGACCTAGAGCAACAGACAAGGTGATCTAATTATGTTAAACATTTACCATTTGGGGAGGAGCCTAGGGGATGAAAAGTGAAGAACTGTCTTTTCTTGCAACTTTAAAAGGTCTATAATCATATAAAACAAAATCTGTAAAAAGTCATGTAATTCAGGTACTGTGTACATGGCTACTTGTTTCTGTGGTGTGCTTTGGTGACTATATAGGGCTCCTTTAAGAAGGCAAGCTGTTGCTGGGGTCTATAAAACCAAACCAGGAAAGGGCCCGTTTCCCAGAGGCCACTGTGGCTGGTGTCACTCCAAGCATGGTCATCTGACCTCTGCTGTCAGGAAACACATTTCCAACAGTTCTACTCAACTCTACAATGCATGTTTAAAATATCTGCATCCAAGACAATAAAAAATTATGAAAAATATCATGCAAAGTACTGTGGGTATAAGTCAGCAACAGTGTGCTTAGCCCTAAAGCTTCAATCCCCAGCACCAAAACAATTTTTTTTATTAGTCATGGGACTTGAACTCTGGGCCTGGGAATTGCCTCCAAGCTCTTCAGCTCAAGGCTACTGTCCTACCCCTTGAGCCACAGTGCCACTTCCAGTTTCCTGGTAATAAAATGGAAATAAGAGTCTCATGGACATTTTAGTGCCCAGGCTAGCTCTGAACGGTGACCCTCAGATCTCAGCCTCCTGAGCTGCTAGGATTACAGGCGTGAGCCAGGGCGCCCCACTCCAAAACAAATTTTTAATAGAAAGTCATTTAAAATTTTGTGAGACAGCTAATGGCTCTTGTCTATAATCCTAGCTACTTGGAAGGTTGAGATAAGGAGGATCATGGTTCCAAGATAGCATGGACAGAAGAGTTCTCTCTTGTTCCCCCCCCCCCAGGTCTCCCCATTCCCCCTAGACCACTTCTCAATCCATAGCTTAGTGCAAGATGCATGCCTGTCGTTCCAAATTATGTAGAAGGCGGAGATTAGGAAGATTATAGTGCCAGGCTGGCCTGGAGGAAGAAGTCTGGAAGATTTCACTTCCACAGAAGGAAGCTAGACATGGTAGCACATATCTGTAATCCCAGAAACAACAGATAGCTTACAGCAGGCAGACTGCAGTTCAGGGGAACTAGGACAGGAAAACAAGAACACCACTAAAAATAACCAATGAGGGCTAGGAATGTGGCCTAGTGGTAGAGTGCTTGCCTAGCATGCCTGAAGCCTTGGGTTTTTCAGTACCATGTACATAGAACAAGCTGGGAAGTGGTGCTGTGGCTCAAGTGGTAGGGTTCTAGTCTTGAGAAAGCCCAAGAACAATGCTTAGGCCCTGAGTTCAAGCCGAGAGAGAGAGAGAGAGAGAGAGGAGAGAGAGAGGAGAGAGAGAGAGAGAGAGAGAGAGAGAGAGAGAGAGAGAGAGAGAGAGAGAGAGAGAGGAAGAGAGAGAGAGAGAGAGAGAGAGAGAGAGAGAGAGAGAGAGAGAGAGAGAGAGAGAGAGAGGAGAGTACACATATACACACACAGAGAGAAGTGGATATAGTACCCAAAGAACTAGTTATGGTACAATGGATGATGCTTGCCAGGGTAACTGGCTCAGGTGGTTTGATTAAGTAATGAATTCTGGATTGGGACTACCTGACAGTATTCCAGAAGGGGGAGAGTCAAATTAATCATCAATGGCTAAAGACTGAATCAATCTTGTTTAAGACAGGAACTGAGGGTCAATCAATCATTCATGGCCAATGGTTTAACTAATCTGTGCAAAGAGATGAAACCTCTATTATCCTCAACTGAGGAAGGATAGCTCCCAAATTAGTGACCACGTACAGGAACACCTGTAGACCAAGGACATTCCAAAGCCCTATCTCATTCCTTGCTCTATGCCCATCTTTCTATGTTGCTCCTAAGTTGTACACTTCATAACAGTCTAATAGATATAAGTAAGGCACTTCTCTAGGTTTTGTGAGCAGCCCTAGAAAATTGAAAAACCCCAGAATCAAAGCACTAACTTGTGACTGGCATCTAAATGGAACAGGTTTGTGGTGTCTAATGCTAACTCCATGTGGACAGTCAAGAATTAAACTGAGGCCAGATGCAGTGGCTCACGAGTGTATCCTAGCTACTCAGGAAGCTGAGATCTGAGGATCACTGTTCAAAGCCAGCCCAGGAACTAAAGTCAATAAGGTTCTTATCTCAAATTAAGCACCAGAAAACTGGAAGTGGTGCTGTGGCTCAAGGGGGTAGGGCAATAGTCTTGAGATGAAGAGCTCAAGGACAACGCCCAAGCCCCGAGTTCAAGCCCCAGGACCGACAGAAAAAAAAGAATTAAACTGAATTACAGGATACCTAGTCAGTGGCAACCAGTTTTTAATGAAAAAAAAAAAAAACAACATATACATTGATTTTAATGTTAACCACCCCTCCAAAAAGAAATCTTCACAAAAACATCCAGAATGATGGACAGTAATCTGCATGCAAACAGTAATCAACAGTGTCCAGAGGCTAGACTGTGTCCTAAGGAAAAGCATGGTACATACAGGTTAGACTCCATACCTAGTAAATAATGGGTTAACTCTACCTTACACTTGACTGAAGTCAGGGTTATCAGTAATCTGAAACAGCTGCCCACTATCAGCCTCAATCAGGGAAAATAACTGAGTTATCTGTGATCAGGGAAGCCTACTCACAGGACTCAAGATCGACATCAGCCATGCAAGTGGAAATACATCACACCTAGAAGGAATTTTAAAAAGCCTTAAGCAGCTAGTCTTACCACTGACTAGACAAAAGAAAATCTCAGAACTGATCCCAGAACAGCTGTGGTTGTTAAATACTGCTCTGGATTATCTTCATCTCCTGGGTTCATCCAGGCTGTAAAACTAGTCATATTCATTGTGATTATCTTATGAGAAATACCTAAGACAGCAAGCAGTTTGGGCCCCATATTAAAGCTGTTTTTCCAAGAATCTATTACTACCATTGGCCTAAGTTTATAGATCCATATTATAACTGATCAACAAATCCACTGCAAAAGTATGGAGTGGGCTGGGAGTTTGGCCTAGTGGTAGAGTGCTTGCCAAGCATGCACAAAGACCTGGGTTCGATTCCTCGGTACTACATACATAGAAAAACCCAGAAATGGTGCTGAGGCTCAAGTGGTAGAGTTCTAGCCTTGAGAAAGTCCAAGGACAATGCTCAGACCCCGAGCTTAAGCCTAGGACTGGCAAAAAAAAAAAAAGTATGGTGTGTTGGCAACCACTTTGTACCAGACCCCTGGAAGAAGGTGAGCATCTGTGCATTCCAGAAGTGCCCACGGGATGTGGTGACTCCCATAAATGGGCACTGTCTGTCATGTGCTTTGAGAGTCATGATGACATTTTGTATCCTGACCTTGCAAGGTCTACTCTTCCTGTCTCATCCCAACTTCTCTGAAGGGTCTTCAGTAATCTAAACCCTTTGTTGCACCTTGCTAAGAAGATGCAATAAACTGTTTCTGGATGAAGATAGAATGTTAATTTAAACTGGAAATATTTATGAGCAAATCCAAAACTGTAACATATTAGAATGGCCAGAAATCTCAAGTAGATGTAGCTTACCTCCTTTCATTTTAAAGATTGAGGGGGGGGGAATCGGAGGGTTGGGAGGGGTGAATGAAAATGTTGAAAGGGGTAACATTGATAGAAGATATTTATAAACTGCTTTGTTATGTGACACAAAATGAAAAATATCTGAGGTAAAGAAATATACTTCCAGCACTTGGAAGGTTGAAGTCGGAGGGTAGAAAATTCAAAGCCAGCCTGGGATATAAAGTGAGTTCCAGGCTAACATGAGCTACAGAGAACCTGTTTTTCAAAAAAATCCACTCTAATCCACAGTAGGAGAAAATGAGTGGTAAAACCAGGACTAAATGGAGATTGAGGTTAATGGTGTAAGAGTGTTAATAAGCACTTACCAAGTAGGTGCAACGTCCCAGGTTCAATCACCAGCACCAGAAAAAAGAATTGTAAAGGAGTTTGACTCATACAGAATCCTCCCTTGCCTCACAGCGCTTTCACCTCTAAGCTGTAAAGAATTCTAGGGACTACCATTTCAGACCTGACTTCAGACTACTCCACAAGTGTTTCCTCTTGCTAAGTATAGACTCTTTTTTCCTCCTTCCAGTCCTAGGGTTTGAACTCAGGGCTTGGGCACTGTCCCTGACCTTTTTTTTTTTTTTTTTTTTTGCTCAAGACTAGCACTCTCCCACTTGAGCAACAGCTCCACTTCTGGCTTTTTTTGGTGTTTAATTGAAGATAAGAATCTCCCAGACTTTCCTGACTAGGCTGGCTTTGAACCATAATTTTCAGATCTTCTAAGTAATTAGGATTATAGACATGAACCACCAACACCTGGCTCAGAGCTTTCATTTTTAGCCAAAATTTTTTACTTGTTGACTGGCTAGGTGGGTTGTTTGAAATAAATTTTCTGAAAGGTGGTAATCATCACCTCTGTAATCTAAAAATCGAGGCAAGACTGTAAGTTCAGCCTTGGTTACATAGCAATCTTGTCTCCAAAACAAAACAAAAACCTTCTTCTATGCTCTCAAGTTTATTTCTGCCGTTACTAAAAATAAAGAACGAAAAGAGTTATGAAACAATAGATTCAACCCAATGCTAGTTTATGTGGTTAAAAACCAAAATTACTATCAGTATAGAGGGTCTACCTACTAAGTAGAAGGTCCTTGAGTTCAAACCCCAGTAGTGCCAGAAAAAAATATATAGGGAGAGAGAACACAAAACATGTCTTTACTAGGTGGTGAGATTAACTTTTTCTAAATGCTTATCAATTTTCTAGTTTGCCCTCAAGTAATTTTTAAAGACAAAAATAATAAAAATACTTGTTCGATCAAATATAACTATGCAGTCTGAAATGTGGTGCTTCAAGTCCCTGGGGCTGGGTCTCAGGCCAGGTGAGAAGGATGGCTGTGCAATTTTTGTGTGTGTGTGTGTGTGTGTGGGTTATGGGGCTTGAACTCGGCCTGGGGGCTGTCCCTGAGCTCTTCAGCTCAAGGCTACCACCTTAAGCCAAGCCCCACTTCCCATTTTCTAGAGGTTAATTGGAGATAAGATAAGGGTCCTTTTGTGCCTGGGCTGACATTGAACCTTGATCATCAAATCTCAGCCTCCTTTGTAGCTAGGATTACAGGCTTGAACCACAGCGCCTGGCTTGGCTGTGCAAGTTTTTATTGGAAGCTACTTCCCCTCATAAGCCCTGCCAGGCTAGTTTCAGGCCCCTTCCTAAGCAAACACGTAACTTCTACATTTCCACAGACGGCCACAGCAATAGACAACCCAAGAGGGACCTCTCACTGAGAACAGGGAAACCGGTTCTGATAGAGGAGCTGATTCTGTGACGTCCTTCATCCTTGGGCCCATCACTTCAGGAGCTCTAAGTGTCCTCTGGCTCCTGGGCAATGACCTTGAATGTGCAAGCAAAGCTCTGTACTTGTCATCCGATGCCTGGACAATTCAAATGAATCTGTTTATCAGAGCTCTTCCATTAGCAGGGAATTCTGGGGAGGCCACTACCTCTTGGCCAGTTTCCCTGGCAGTTGTCCTAAGCTGTTGTTTTAATAACCTGTCTTAGCCATTTGGAGCCACTTCTCCCTAAGCTGTCTTGCATACTAAATAGGAAGAAGTCTAATTGATATGCTAAAAATTCTGTCCGTGTTACTGTCTTTATTTTAGAAAAAAATAAAATAAAGAAAACCCCGTGGAGTTTGATAAAGCAATCAATCTTACTCTTGGCAAGTATCAAACATACCTTAATGCCCTACAAAAATACTCTAAAATACCATCAACAAAGCAACTGCCCTGTACTCAGATGAATTCTGCAAATCAAATCTTTGCTAAGTGGCCTCAGACCTGCAAGTGTGTCTTTCTCCTTGTCAGTTCCCACTCTACCTTAGTATAAGAGAGACAACTCTGTATGGTCAAGAGCAAAACAAATGACAACAGGAGGCTGTCTGAGATTATGATACACCCTTCAAACTGAAAACACAACTGACTTGGAACTGCTGTTTTTAAATGAAAAAGTGACATGTTTATGAACAGAAAAGCCACCACACTGTGCAACATACGGGTATTACATGTGTGATACTTCGAGCCAGAGAAAGATCTGGAAGGAAACTAACATCTTAACATGGTTGAATAATAATGAAGAGTATCAGGAACTTTCTTCTTCTATTGTATTGTGTGGTTTACAAACTATAAAAAGTTAACAATTACTAAAGCAATCTTTGTGAACTTTAACCCAAGTATTCAGAGACTGTGTAAGAACCTCAAAGACAAAAGACAGTGCACCCCATCTCTGAACTTTGTTGGCTCTCTCTCATTTTAAGCAGGCATCACAATCACTTTCTTCTTGCCAGGCTTGCCAAAACCAACCCCCATAATTCCTTGCAGATGACCGACCTCATCACCTTCCAGCCCAGAAAACTTTAAGAGGCCTAGTTCCAGACCCCTCTTGCTGCCTCAAAAAAACTCCAAAAAATAACAAAAAAATAAAAGGGGGGGTGGGGGTGGTGAGAGAAAGAAAGCATCGACAGTTGCAGCCATCCCGGCGAAGGCGCGACTAAAAACCTGCCAGAACATTTCACCGGGGACTTCAGGCCTCGCGATTCGCCATCCAGTCGGACCCTCCCTTCCCCGGCCGGCCCTGCGCGAGCTCCCAGCGGAAAGGTCCCGCAGACTTCCGCCTCCCGGAGCACAGAAGGCCCGGTGGTGCGGCGGACGCCCCCCGGGCGAGAGGCGAATCCGCTGGGTGGGGCGGGGCGGGGGTCCCGGGCAGGCTTGAACCGCCCCCCCCCACGGAGGGGAAATGTGGAGGAGGAGGTAGAGCGCCCACCCGAAGACCAGCCTCCCGGGTGCGAAGAGTGTGGGCTGTGGGTGTGTGCAGGGACCCCCTCCGAGGAGACCCGCACCGCAACCCGCCGCGCCGACGTGCGCCGGTCTCTCCGGGAGGCTGTGTGGCTCCGGGTCACCTCACGCAGCCGAGGGGGTGGCGCGCGGAGGGGGTGGCGCGCGGGGTCCCGGAGCCCCGGCAGCCCTCAGCAGGGGCGGGGCAGCGGCGCGGCGGGATGAGGGGAAGGAGGGGGGTGGCCCCGGGGCCGACGCGGCCGCCTCACCTTGGGGTCGCGCTCGTAGTAGTGCTGCTGCGTGCGGATCCAGCGGCCCACCAGGTGGTCGCGCACCGTGTGCGCCAGCGCGAAGAAGTAGTCGCGAGGCGTGGCCACGTTGCGGTCCTTGACCAGCGTGAAGTGCAGGTGCCGGTTGAAGCTCTTCCGCACCTCGGCCACGTCGCCCAGCCCGGCCAGGCCGCGCACGCTGATCTGCCTCCGCTTCTCCATGTCCGTCAGCGGCTTCGCCATCGCGCTGGCCGACGCGGAAGACTACCGGCGTGGAGGAGAGCAGCGAGGAGATACCCTCAACCAGGGATGCGGCCGCGTCTCTGGCCGCCGGGAGACTGCGGCGTCTGCGGGCTGGACCCGGCCACGCCTGCGCTCTGCGCGGGGGGCGGGGCCACGCAGTGGAGGCGGGGACCAGGGCATGGGCGGGGCTTCCAGCTGTCTATGGGGCGGTGCCCCCAGGGATGGGTATTAACCCTGGACTAGGGCAAGATGAGGACCAAATGGCAATCTGAAATGACACCCCACTTTGGCCTTCGCTTATATTTACCTTATGGGGAAAATAGTGGGAAGCCATTCCAGGCTTCTCCTGGGGCAGTCAAGGAGAAGAACCCCACTGTCCAGGGACCTTATGGAGTTTCTGGGGCTAGAGACCCTCACCCAGCACAAGGTCACCGGATGACCCTAAGAGCGCCCTGGATGAGCTGTGTGACCGACTCATGGTGAATGTTAACCTCCACCGTGTAGTGGACCCAGTCCCTTGAGTTGAGGTGGGGGGGAGGGTGAGCTCTGAAAATACCACTATAGGAAAAACGCAATCTAACTGCCAATCCAGACCAGGGTGACAGCCTTGGGGAAAACCAGCAGCAAGTAGACAGGAGCATGAGGGCACACTGAGGCCACCACTAAGAACCATTATCGCTCCTCCTCTGAGTGACCACAGAATCCTCACTGAGAAACCACACACCAGCACACATTGGTTCAAAACATGGGCTTCATGATGCACTCTAACCCCAGCATCCAGTGACAGAGTAGAAAGAAGGAATCAGTGAGCTGGCAACAGGAGCTCAGTCCCTTTGACAGAAATGGTAGCCTCCTCCACATCATTCCAGGTAGCTTCAAGTGTGGTGTCTGAATATGGCTTCTCCTGCAGACCTGATCTGTTGGATCTCTGCACATAGAGGTGTCTTATGTGAGCTTCACCTAAGCTCCACTGTGCCATTAGCTTCCCTCTGTAATTTACTCCTAAACTATATATCCGAGGGATTCTAGAGCCAACCAGATCACATTTCAGTCACTGACTGCAGGGGGGGGGGGGTGTCTGACTTGGCTGGAGGCTAGGGATGCTGAAGCAATCCTAGTTTGATTGGGCAATTTTGGAGAGGTCATAAAAATGATGGTTGCCTGTGAACACTCATACTTCTCTAGGAAGTAGATTCCAAAGGAAGCTTCCAAAGAAAAAAAGAAAAAGGGCTAGGCTTATATACAGTCCTGTAACCCCAAAACCTGTGAGGAAGGATAAGTGTGGCAAAAAGGAAATTTACATAAGGATAAGTGTGGCGAAAAGGAAGTTTACATTACTTTCAACAAGTACTGAAAGTGTAAGAAACAACTTAACATGCTTTTGCTGAGCCCTGCGAATGAACTAAAAGCCCTCTACCTTTGTATATGTGCCCTTTGATCTGACTTAGTCTCTGCTACAGTCACTTTGCAACCACCTTGGGCTCCAGGAAAGACCAGATTCACCGATAAGCATCTTCTGCTGGAAGGCAAACTATCTTCCAAAAAGGCAATGCTTTCACATCATCTTGAAGACAGTCAAAAATTCTGGCAACTTCTTTTTGTTCTATCCCCAGAGACACCCCAGAGACAACCAAGTGTGACTTGAGACTGACTTAACTATACATACCTTTACTCATCTACTGCCCCCAATTTTCCCCATTTAACTTAAGGCCAATGTCTGTACCTTTGAAGACAGTTGATGATTACCGAAGTGTTGCTTTCCCTAGGCAGTCGTCTTTTCTCCTGAAAATGAATGACTTTCCTTCATTATGGCTAAATAATACTCCATTGTGGCTTATACCTCACTATAATGTATTAGGATAGTAAAATCTACACCCAACAAGGTGGTATTGAAGAGCTAAAAAAGCGTCCCCATTCTGAAGCAGCAACTGTCTTGTTTATGTAAACTGTGAGTGACCCAAAAGTGCACCTAAATTAAAGAAACAGAATTGTGGTGCCATTAAGTCCCAGGAACTAACCTGTCTGTGTTAAAATTAACCAGAACTCGTGTAAATTCAAGGGATGGTATTTGTTTTACAAAGCAGAACTCGCGTGTAAATTCAAGGGATGGCATTTGTTTTCTAAAACCATAAAACTACCCTTAGACAGCTAATTAGGACTCTACTGGTATAGGAATCCCCCTTAGCTACAAATGCCCTGAACTGTCCCTAACCCCTACCTTATCTCATTCCAATAGCTGATTGCTGTGTTAATGTAAATCTGTAGTCTTTGCCTTTAAAAGCCCTGTAGAAAAGCTGTTCAGGGCTTCCTCCTGGGCTCCCGCTGTATGGGGGTGTAGGGCGGAGCCCAGAGCTAGCCCGCCTGAATAAAGCCTTGCTTTTGCATTTCGGAACGTCTGACTCTCAGTGGTCTCTTGGTGGTCGTCCTGAGACTTGGGCATAACAGTATCATCACAATATAGGAACATTTTTAATTATGCACAAATGCCTATA
The DNA here is from genome assembly GCF_031878675.1 of Megascapheus bottae. Lineage (NCBI taxonomy): Eukaryota > Metazoa > Chordata > Mammalia > Rodentia > Geomyidae > Megascapheus > Megascapheus bottae. Next base: position 10,742,814 of record NC_143526.1, read on the forward strand.
TCCACACTGAAAGTTTGTTCCATTTTTTGAGAAAACAATTTTTAAAGGTCTTCCCCACAAAATGAAATAAACATTTCTGTTCAAGGATACATCATCTATGAAGTATCTTATATTTCTTTTCTGTAATAAACTTTCACTTTCCTTTTGCTTCAAAACTAGTCCCTGTGTGATTTTGCTTTTCCTTGCTGAGAATCTAACCTAGGATCTAAGCATATTAACTCTCTACCACTAAACTATTCCTCTCTCCAAACCATCCCCTCCAGCCCTGTGTCTAAACTGGACCAATCATCTCTAAATGTTCCACCTGCTTCCATGTAAAGCTGTATAGCATCTGACATAAAGATTAAGGCAAGGAGACAAACAAAACTAGGATGGCAGAGGTAAAGCCTTCTCATTCAATTCCTGACAATCACCAAGTGAAAAGTCAGCAAAAGTGGCTTTCAAGGGCTGGGAGTTTGGCCTAGTGGTTAAAGTGCTTGCCTAGAATGCACGAAGACCCGGGTTCAATTCCTTGGTACCATATACATACAAAAAGCTGGAAGTGGTGCTGAGGCTCAAGTGGTAGAGCTCTAGCCTTGAGAAAGTCCAAGGACAGTGCTCAGGCCCTGAGCTCAAGCCCAGGACTGGCAAAAAAAAAAAAAAAAAAGTGGCTTTCAATCCCATATAGCAGAGTTGTTCTCCGTAGCAGAACTAGCCAGAGATTAATGGTTCATTTCTCAGCATATGGATGACCTCTAAAATCAGTAATGTTGACTCAACCAAGAGTAAATAAACATACAGGCTATATTTAGGTAGCACTGGGACATCTGTCAGACAGCTTTGAATCCTTTACATTGTACCCACTAATGTCATTGAGGGTGTCCCTATCTTCACTCCTGACCTACCCATGGCTGCATGCACCCCAGCCTCTTTAGCTTCTACATCAACAAAACTCGCCATAGTTTGGGGAGCACTTGAAAAACTGGCTGTATTCACAAAAGCTAAACAAGTACTTCCTGTGAATTCACAATTCTTTTACAAATAAAATAGCTCAGTAGAAATGTGCCCTTTTGCACATTTGGGTGGATATAAATATTCACCTCTGAGGAGGAGAAGGGGGCATAACACAGCTGACCCAGGACCCTCCCAGTTGGGAGTCAAAAACAGGAATGGTTTCCCCTTTTAAAGCTCAACTACACATATTATTTAGTCAGGCAATCATTACAACTGGAGCAGAGCAAATTTATTTGTGGTAGTGCCAGCAGAAATAAATGCTCAAGGATAGCTGCCTGGGCACTACTGGGCATACAGCCCTTTTCAACTTTAGGCTTATTAAATTAAAAAAAAAAAGATTAAAAGCCTATTGGGAAGATATTAAGAAAATGACTGATTTTTACTACTATTTTTTGCTATCTATTGCCATATCTGGGAAGATGTAAAAACTTTATTGACTATCTTCCCCATGGTTGATGAGCACTAATTTGTGATGGACAAGGCAAAGAAGAGTCTGGACAGAAAGCTCTTGACGTCAAGTCATTTCAACAGGGAGCTAATGGCATGCATCTTTCACAACTTAAAATGCTAGAGAGGAACAGAAATGGAAACCAGTTCAAGTCCTTGATGAAGAAGCCCCAAAGGAATTAAGTTTTAGAGTAAAAAAGAGGGTCCAGGAGTTTGGCCTAGTGGTAGAGTGCTTTCCTAACATGTGCAAATACTGGGGTTCAGTTCCTTGGTACCACATACATATAAAGAAAAAGCCAGAAGTGGTGCTGTGGCTCAAGCAGTAAAGCTCTAACCTTGAGAAAGCCCAAGGACAGTGCTTAGGCCCTGAGTACAAGCCCGAGACTGGCAAAAAAAAAAAAAAAAAAAAAAAGTATGGCAAGAACTGACCTTAGTTAGGGGAAAACCCCACAATTTTGCAAACAAGAAAAATTCCAGAGGAAAAAATAAGTGCCCAAAACTGTAAAAGAAACTTGAGGACAAATGGCTTTGAGGGATGACCCTGAAGAGTAGAGCTGAAGCCCAGACTGACAGCTCCCATCAAAATGGCCCCATAGGACTGCATTTGACCCAAAATTCAACTGACAGCAGAGAAAATGACCAATTAATTGACTTTCTGATGGATACTAGAACAAGTTATGTGGTTGTGAGTTGTAGAGTGACACTGTTGAGTAACACCAGGGTTGCTGTAGTGAGCTAATAAGACTCTACAATGACTTTACACTCCAGCCTCTGAAATGCAAATTGGGAGGAGGAAGTCAGAGGCATAGTTTTGTATACATGTGGATTGTCCCCTTCTTTTCTTTGGATGAGATGTGCTGTGCAAATTACATGCTCAAATAACCTTTTATCTGGAAAGCAAGCTTAACAGCATTCACCTCCTGTAAATGCCCTCTGTCTCCACTCTAACTACTTGGAGGCCAAGAGACTGAGATGGGTAACATGCTTGCTGAAGTCTCCAACAAAGTAAGCAGAGCTGTGTGAGCTGAAGAGACCCTTGGACCTGCCTTTATAATGGTGAGCATTAAAGTGCTATTAAAAGAAGGGACAACTTGGCCCTAAAAAGGAACACTACCTTTTAAGGAAAGAGGCCTTAAAAGAATGCAGTTAATTCTAAGCAGGGTTTGGGAACACTGACTTTTGTGGGCCTGGCTTGTTTCCCTGCAATATCAATTTAAAAGCTCCATCAGATTACGCAAGATGTGAGGACTACATTACATGGTTCAGGACATCTACCTACGTGTGCTTAACTTACACACCTTTTTAACTTCTGTGACAGAGCTATGGATGTTTTTAAGGACAGATTTAAAGTTGTTGGTTTTTTTTTTTTTCCTCCATCCCTTTAGGGGAATATTTTATTTGTATTTTTTTGGTGTTGGTACTGGGTCTTGAACTCAGGGCCAAGGTGCTGGTACTTCGGCCTTTTTTTTCAAGGCTGGTGTTCTACCAATTGAGCTACAGTTCAACTTCTAGCTTTTGGGGGATTAGTTGGGAATAAAAGATTTATAGACTTTCCTACCCTGGCTGGTTTGTCAGCCCCTTAAGTGGGTAGGTTTACAGGTGTTAGCAACTGACCAGGCCAGGAGAAAAATCTTAATGTTTTCATTTGGGTGGCAAGATCTAAGAGCTGAAGTCTTAGCACAAGGATTCAAGAATCTATCTACTACCAGGCACTAATGGCTCATGCCTATATTCCTTATTGAATAACCTTGTGTCTAGCTAAATCCTGAACACTGCCTTGTCAACACTGAAGTAGTGCTAAAACATCTCACTTCACATGGTCACAAAACAACATCTAAAGGCTGGGTGTGTGGCCTAGTGGTAGAGTATTTGCCTAGCATGCACAAAGCCCTGGGTTCAGTTCCTTGGTATCACATACATAGAAAAGGCTGAAAGAGGTTCTGTGGCTCAAGTGGTAGAGCTTAGCTTTGAGAAAGCCCAAGGACAGTGCCCAGGACCTGAGTTCAAGGCCCAGGACTGGCAAAAAAAAAAAAAAGAAAGAAAGAAATGGTAACTAATTCTGCAATTGGATTCCAACTTTTCTGCTAGTAGCAAAGCCTTTGTATGAAGCCCTTAAAGAAAGTGATATTGAGCCATTAATTTAAACAGGGAAAGCCAGAAGGTTTTTGAAAATTAAAAAAAAAAAGTCTCATAATGGCTCAAGACTTGGGAGTACCTGAGTCACATGACAGAATTTAAAATTTATGTACAGGAAAACCACAACTTGGACCTCAGGGCCTGCAGAAACAAGGTGACAACCCAGCTCCAGCTTTCCAACCCTATTGCTACTTGTGATCTCCTGTGAGCGGCTGAAAAGTGGGCCGGTATAGGTGCCTGATTTCAGTTTATGTGCCTCATTTGGTTTTGATTCTGCTAGAACAAAGAAAGGGGTAACTGGATGAATTCTGGTAAAATAGGAAGGTAACAAGCCATCCCTTTGGATAACCTGAATGTTAGATTAAAAACTGTATCTACCTTAAGCCATATGACCCTGATCCCAGCTCAGGGGGATGAATCTGTGCATCAAAATGATTTAGAGGTTCTGAGACTTTGTATTACAGCATGTTGAGATTATCTGACCAGTTCATTTTATTTATTTATTTATTTTTGCCAATCCTGAGCTTTAAGCTCAGGGCCTAAGCACTGTCCTTGGATTTTCTCAAGTCTAGAACTCTACCACTTGAGCCTCAGCACCATTTCTGGCTTCTTCTATGTATGTAGTACTGAAGAATTGAACCCAGGTCTTCGTGCATGCTAGGCAAGCACTCTACCACTAGGCCAAACTCCCGGCCCTAGACCAGCTCATTTTAAAATTAGACTGGGATTTGTTCACTGACAGAAGTAACTTTATAGACAGTGGCCAGCAATGGGTTGGATAAGTAGGAGATAACAGAAGCAGCAATATTGCTCCCAGGGTTTTCAGCTCAAAAGGCTGAACTAATCACCTTAACTAGAATACTACATCTCTCAAAGGACAAAAACCCTAGGGTTGTTTTACTGACCACAGGAGTAAAGGAATAGGCATGAGCCACCAGAGCCTGGCAACACCATTTGTTTTCATAGTATCTTCTGAAACTAAACATGTACTTCCATATGACTCATTCATCTTCTTTTAGGCATTCATCCAAGAGAAAGAAAAGTACATGTCTACAGAAAGAATGTATAAGAACAGTCATAAAAAGCCTTATGTATTAAAGCCCCTAACTGAAAACAGCCCACGTGATTATTAATAAGACAAGGAAGAAATGGAGTATACAGAAACATATATTCCACAATAAAAGGAACACAGTACACATATCTGCCTGGATGAATCTCTCAAACATTTGGCAAAGCCAAAAGCCTCATATAAAGAAAAAGCACATACCATATGATTCCATTCATATGATGCCCTGTAATTGATAACAGAAATGTGTCATAAAGGGACTAGGAGGTGTAGCTCATTAGCAGAATGTACTTAAAAGGTGTTTAGCCACCATGTGTTTTCTCACAGGACCAAAGTTAAGCAATTGCTAAATTCAACAGGGTGTCTGGGTCCATGGGTGGGAAGATTATCTAAGAATTTTCTAATGAGATAGAAATGTTCTATATGTCAGTAGGTATTAGCTACACAGACGCAAGAAAATGGTATCTTAATAAAAAAATAACAAAAGCTCACTGGTTCAGCATAAGGGCTAGAAACCACCTCAGCAATAGCACAAGTTTTTTCCAAGATCACCCGAAGTCTATTTGCTTTGCCTGTTTAGTCAGGGCTGGCCAGGCACACCCACAGAGAAAACAGACGACCATAGGCCAAACAGGAAGTACCAGGTGGGGTGAGCAGGGAGGTTCCACACTGTCACCAGGGATTTGATTTACCTTCATTCTTCTAGGAAGCCTTTCATCAGTTAATAGTTAAGCATACTGTAGGAGCATACTGTATGACCCTGGAGTTCACCAGTGAATGAGCAAGGCCTAAAGTAAGATGAGGACAAGGCTGAAAAACACAGGATGAGCAAAAAAGAAAGCTGTGTGTTTTCAAGAGCACATGAAAAGACAGATTTAGCCAGGCTTGTCTAAAGAGACCTGTAGGAAAGGAAACCTGATGACTTTAGACATTTTCTCTAGTAGGGCTGGAATAGGGACTTCTGAAAGCTAGACAAGCCTTTCTACCACTGAGTCACACCCGCAGACCCAAGTCTTCATCTTTCAAACTGCTTTATTAAGATACAATTTATGTCATGAAGTCACCAGTTTAAGCTGAGTGCCAGTGGCTCATACCTTTAATCCCAGCTACTCTGGAGGCTGAGATTGAGAAATGTGACTCAAAGCCAGCCCAGGTAGGAAGGTCAAATGAATCACAAGAAAACTGGAAGTAGAGCAGTGGCTCAAAGTGGTATAGTGGTAGCCTTGAGCTAAAAAGCTTAGGGGCATCATCCAGGCCCTGAGTTCAATCTCCATAATGGATTAAAAAAAAAACTGAGCAGTTTAAACGATTTCTGGGTTTTTAGTTTATTTACAAAGCTGTGTAACCATCACAGTGTCTCATGTGTAGAATATTCAAGAACTTCTCTAATTCTGAATCTGCATCTATCTGCAGTTGTTCTCAACTCTTCCCCCAACCCCAACCCTAAGTAACTACTGACCTTCTTCCTGTTTTTATGAATTTCTTTGTTCTAGGCTCTATACATATGGAATCATATAGAACTTTGGATCTAGTTTATTTGTTTGGGGCATGATGGGGATCAAACCTAAGGCTTTACATGTGTTTGAGGAAAGTAACTTACACTGAGCTCTCTCACCAGCCCCAGAATTGCATTCTTCTTTAAGTTTGAATAATATTTCAAAGTATAGAGTTATTTTTTAAATCTTTAAAAAAAATCTGGGGGTGTAATTCAGTGGTAGAGTGCTTGCATAGTAAGTGTGAGGCCCTGGGTCCCATGCCAGCACCACAAATACAACAACACATTCTAAAAAAAATTATTTGAAATCTCCTAATCTGCAGACAGCTAATAACCCTGATTTATATTCCCACCTCTTCTTTTGCTTTAAAACAAGACTATGCAGGCCTTTAGCTCAGGCATTCTGACTTGGCTGTTTTTCCTGAGGGCTAGAGGAATCACAGAGCGGTATTTGTGGAGTGTTTTCAGCCCTGTAGAATTTTTATTAGTTTTCCCACCACCCTGGTGCTGTGGCATAGACACTCTTTGCTCTTGGGCTTGAGGTATAGCTTGGTGGTAAAGTGCTTGCCTAGCTTGCACAGCTGGGCCACCCTACTGACCTTTAAAATGGTTTCTGGTGACTGAACTATGTAAATCATCTGTTTCTGAACTATGTAAATCATCTGGCTAACAATAGGATTTACAATGCAATAGTTCAGCTCTTAATGGAAATATTTATCAGCTCAATAATATGAGAAAAGCATCAGGCTGTTGAAATGCTAAAGGAGCAACTAGGCCTGGAAATGGCTCCTATTTCTCTTGATGGTGTAACTATTTTTCTGAGCATTGTGGAATACATTATTACTACAATTGATTCTTCAGGGACAAGCCTGTGAGAAGGAAGCCTAAGGCCTGATGTGCTTAGTAAAATTCCCCCCAGGACAATGCCACAATGAGGAGCAAGGTTGAACAATGGTCAGGGCCAGAAACCTCCAGTCTGGGTCTGAGTGGCAACTCATCTCCTCCCTCACTAACCTACACAGTCCTTTCGAGCTCATTCAGGTTCAGCTAGCTGACTGCAGGATCGAAAACAGTGCCTGTCTGATTTATGGCTGAAGGAGGATTTATGGCTGAAGTCAATACCATTGCCTGTCACACAATGAACACTCAGTAAATATAAGCCACCGATACTTTACTATTTTTCAAATTTGATGATACTTTAATGTTATTCAAATTGGAAGGTGCTGGGCACAAGTATAGAGAAAAGATCATCTAGCACTGAGGAACCTCTGGAAGAATCCTCAAGAGGATGAGGATAATTAAAGGCTCCAGGAGAGCAGTACAAAACAGAACAGCGACCATTCCACATGGGGTCAGATGAAGACACTTTCTCAAAAAGCTTAAAGGACAATGGACAGGAAATCAATACAATGTCTTTGTTTGTAATGATGATGGCACTTATTTAAACTGCTAGTATCTCTTACACAATTCAAGCCTCTGCTTGGGGGAATTCTGATGCTGGGTAAACCACTGTACTTAAATTGTACTATAATATGTAACAACTAAGAAATGGGACCTGTCCATTGGTATAAAGATGGAGTTAAAATATTTGGTGAAAGAAAGCTTGAGGGGCCCTGCAGAAACACATCTGGTCAACCTAAGGGAGATAATATCCAGTTTGGTATAGTTGCAATTATGGCTTCCCCAAGGATAAAGGAAAATATAATTGTTCCAAAATACAGAAAGGCCACCCACAAGGCAGTGTTCTTACAGGAAAAAAATATCACTGTACATTTGGCCTGAGTCACAATTTACCAGTCCTTCAAACTTACGATTTCAATTGGTCCCTAATGCCATGAATAAAACTTCTTTTTGTGTCAAGGAAGGCTCTTGATAAACTACAGAATTTGGTTGGACTTGCTGTCAGCTTAGAAGGGTACATAAACATAATGTAGGATAATATCAGTCAGCAGGAAGATGAGATCTCAGAGAATGAATTAACTTTGGATCTTAAATTTTTAGGCCATCACAAGTGCTTATGCCTTAACTGTGTAAATGACCTTAGTAACTGTTCCTCTGTAACAATACTCAATTTATCTAAAGGAAAAAGACTTGACACTGTCTGACCTTTCCTTTGTGCAGGAAAGGTATATCATGCTCTGAAGAAAAATTATTCAGAACTCTGTTATGTTGGGAGAATGGTGCCTCTTATGGTTAGTAATTTGACCCATGAGAATAAGGGTGTATGACCCTCCCCCCGACAAATTGTGATGACAACCTTGTGCTGTTAAATACTGCCAATATGGCTATGGCTGCAACTTTTAGTCTGCCTGTCCCTGGACTTGTAGTAGGGATCCAGAAAGAACTTAGCAGACTGGCTTGTATTTTCAACAAAGTGACCAATGTCACAACTATCATTTTGGAAGAAATAAATCAAGGCACGATGGAGTTGAGAATGTCGATTTTATAAAACTGGGCTGCCACAGATGATTTGCTGTTTAAAAAAAATCACTTAGGGTAAAACAGTTTGAAGGATTATGTATGTTACTTTACTATTACTGACAATTCTCAAAAGATTAAAAACCAGCTAGAGTACCTTAAAAAAAAAAAAAACAAAACTTGAGGGGCTGGGAGTTTTGCCTAGTGGTAGAGTGCTTGCCTAGCTTGCACGATGATCCAGGTTCCATTCCTCAGTACCACATACATAGAAAAAAAGCCAGAAGTGGTGCTGAGGCTCAAGTGGTAGAGCTCTAGCCTTGAGAAAGTCCAAGGACAGTGCTCAGGCCCTGAGCTCAAGCCCAGGACTGGCAAAAAAAAGAAAAAAGAAAGAAAGAAAGAAAGAGAGAAAGAAAGAAAGAAAGAAAGAAGAGGAATTGAGAAGGTTAAAAAATCAACAATAACTGGCGTGCTTCCAGAATGGTTTTTCTGGCTTTTGCCCATTCTGGGCCCAATAGCTTCTACATTAGGGATTGTTCTGCTGGCTCCTTGCCTATTTCAATGTTTATTCTAGATCCAGTGTGCGCTGGCTCAAGCAAAAAAAATAATAATCATACTCTCTCAAATAATAAAACAGGGAGAATTATGGGAATCTCTGGAAGCCACACTGTGTGGTCTGATAGGGAAAGAGAACTGGAACACCATTCTCTAACATGACTCTCAGCACGCTGGGGGTTGCCCTGGAAAGATCAGTCCTAGTTGTAGAGATTCACATTACTCCCTGGAGTGTGAGTTAGTCAGGACCCCCAGTCTGGGAGCCTGGGGGTAGACAAAAGCTTATGTAAAGTATACATTGTTCATTGCTTTTATCTACTTCCTAAGGTAAGGAAGTCATTTATCACTTGTATGCAAAATTACATCACATGTTGGTGGTAGTAACTTTACAGATACTGATACGTTCCTTTCTGCACTACTTCCCTGAACTAAATTCAATAAATATACTTGTTAATAGGGTATCAGGCATCTAAAGCTGGTGGAATATTTCAGATCCCTGGTGCTCCCAAACCACTGTTCCACAGTGGGCTTCTATCATTTTACCGCCCCTAGTGGCAGTGGATTACAAGTTAGCTGACTGAATGAAGGAAAAGGGGGAAGGAAATGTGAAAAGGAGTATCAATGTGCAAAAAGTAATACATCTACTACATGATGAATGTAACTGTAACCCCTCTATACATTATCCCGACAATAAAAATTAAAAAAAGAATATTCAGCACATTAATATCCAGAGTTGTTCAGCTAGAGGTCACTGAAAGCACACTGTACATCAATAAGAAGGAAGAAATCACAACTACATGGAACATAATGCCACAAACAACATCAAGTAGGAACCACAAAATAATAAGATGTTTACGATACCAACCAAACATATAAAACTCAAAAACAGGCAAAATGCATCTATGCTGCTAGAAGTCATAAAAGCAGTTACTTTTCAAGTATCTATTGCTAAATGCTGTATAGAGACACTGGGGGGGGTCACTTTGCATCCAAATATTGTGTTCTATTTCTCAGTTACTTAGATTAAAAGTAGATAGAATTTATAGATGTTCATGTATATCAGTGCATTTTGGAGTATGTCATTCTTAGATTCCATAAAAATTAGATGCATTGATCATAAAGTCATCATTTGTTTAATAAAAAGGAATAAAATATTGAATAAAAATTTTTTAAAGAAAAAACTGCCTATTTGATTCATGGCTGAAGGACACAAAGCCTGACATACACCTGACATACAGTGAGCACTCAGTAAATACAAGCTGCTGATAATTACATATAAATTAGAAAGTGCTGGATACAGGTAACTTACACTCCTGGCTACTCAGGAGGCTAAGATTGGAGAATCACAGTCCAAAGCTAGTTCAGACAGGAAAATCCATGAGACTTATCTCCAATTAACCAGCAAATATCTAGAAGTGAAGCTGGGGCTCAAGTGATAGAATGCTAAAAAGAAAAAGTTAAGGCATAGTGCCCAAGTCTTGAGTTCAAGCCCCAGTACTGGCAAACACACACACACACATACACACAAATAGGAGTATATGTATAACAATGCTTATAGTTTATCTGCACTAGGGCTTTAATGTCCATATATTGGACATTTAATTACTGGTGTACCACTGTTGTGAGGTAGGGTTTTATGAGATAATTAGGTCCCTTAATGAATGAACTTTAGGTCATTACTATGGGAGTGTTTTTCTTTTTCTTTTCTTTTCTTTCTCCTGTTGCTCTTTTACAACCCCCTTCTGCCTTCAGCATGAGATGATGCTGCACAAAGGCCCTTACCAGATGCTGTGCCATGCTCTTGGGTTTCCCAGCCTCCAGAATTATGAGCCAAATAGATTTCTATTCAGCATAAATTACCCAGCTTCAGATATAACAGCAGAACAGAGGATGTACCGGGCAATTATCTTCAAGGCAGTTTCTAAGATGAATCTAAGCATCTTACCATTTTCCAGTGATGAAACTGGAAGCATCTACTGCTTATCTTCAGCAGATTCTTTTCTCCAGCATCCCTAAATGCTGACAGGGGAAAAAAACTCCCCTCAATGAGGACGAATCCACTCTGTTCTAGGACATGTTTCACTGTTAGTTTGAAATCTGAAAGAGTATCCCTGTAAGTTCCAATGGTATGTCAGAGCTCTTGCCTTCAGAGAGGCACAAAGCCCTGGGTGTGGCAGACATTCAAAAAATACTTGCTGTGGGCTGGGAGTTTGGCCTAGTGGTAGAGTGCTTGTCTAGCATGCATGAAGGCCTGGGTTTGATTCCTCAGTATCACATACACAGAAAAAGCTGGAAGTGGGGCTGTGGCTCAAGTGATAGTGTTGGCCTTGAGAAAGCCCTAGGACAGTGTTCAGGTCCTGAGGTCAAGCCATGACTGGAAAAAAATCCATTTGGAGCTGGATGTGGTGGTGCATGCCAGTGATACCAGCGCTCTGTAGGCGAAGGGAGTTTGAGGCCAACCTAGGTGACATACATAGTGAGTTTTAGGACAGTCTAGGCTACACAGCAAGACCGTGTCAGAAAAAACTGGATATATTCTATCACATGGACTAATTTCCTCAATAAAGATTTCCTAAAATCAGTAAGAAAATGACCACAATCGTACAGAAAGACACGGAAAGGACATGAGCCCAGGAAAGGGACATAAATCTCTCTCTCCAGTCATGGGGCTTGAACTCAGGGTCTGGAGACTGTCCTTGGGCTTTCTCAAGGCTAGTGCACTACTACTTGAGCCACAGCACCACTTCTGGCTCTTTTTGTACATGTGGTAATGAGGAATTGAGACCAGGGCTTCATGCATGCTAGGCAAGCACTCTCCCACTAGGCTATACGTTCAGCCCCATAAATATCTCTTTAAAGAGGATGCTCTGGTGGTGCATGTGGCTATTGCTCCATACTTACAGACATGAATTAGATGGATATTTATCAAAACTAGCTGTCACCAATTTTTTATCTGCCAGACTAACAAAGATCAAACTGTTAGATTACAGCCATGAGGGTTCAGGGAAGACAGCACCAACATGTGCTAGTGGGACTGCAGGAATCTGATGATGTTGGGAAGATGCGGGGCTGCAAACAACCTGATGCTGTGATGTGCTGTCATCTACACAAGGAAAGGCCACCAGCCTCTGCAGATCAAGTGACCTGGCCTGTGGCAGGGTGTTTTGTATGTGGGCAGAGGAGGAGGGGAGTGCATTAGACAAATCCCTCTAAACACACATCCTCTAGGAGAGGACAGACCGTGTCTGCAGCTATTTTTAAAGAACAAGAGCTGACTTTGTTATCACAAAAGACACTCAGAATAAAATGACTTGCATATTTTGTTGGGCTCCGAAATATTCCACGACTTATTTGGTGTTCTTTTGGGAAACTTCCAATTGTTTATGCTATTTCAGGAGTGAGATCACTAAATAGACCGAATCAATTTGCACTTTGCTTATGGAGTTCTTTAAATATTTAAGCCACCAGAAACTATGGAAGGAAAGGGGCAGCATGGATCTTGCCTAGACAGGTCTGGTGCAGTGTGGGGAGTGGATTGTTGTTTTCTGTTTGTAATGCCCTCTTCATTCCTGGTCATGGTCCCAAGTGTGATTTTTTTCATTTAGTGGGACATCTTTTCTCATTTTTCTTTCCCAGCCTGTATCATGTGTTGGTCTCCAAACCTTTTCCCCAAGGTTTAACTTTGGAGAAACCACTGGCTCATTTTATTTATGCCCTGAATATTATTCATTTATTTCTCCCCACTCAAGTTGGGGTTACACTGACTGCATAGGGCAGTAGGCTTTCTTTCTCTGAGAGGCCCAGGGGCCAGATCTTATCGTCTATCAGTCAGGTGCTCAGACAGGTGTGGGGGCTGTGAGCACATGGAGTATGGGTTCACCCACAGTTCCTATTCTGGTATGCCATCCTCTTAGGACTGCACTACAGTAAAGACAGATCTTTGTTAGACAGGGTGACATGGGGACTTACCATTTCCCAGAAGGGGTGATATACTGGGACCCTTCCCTGGTCACACTATGGGTCACTGTCCCAGGATGAGTGAAGGTCTTCTCTCAACTCTGGTTAGATCCCAAGACAGCCTAGGCCACCAGTGGCCTTCAAGCACTGTTGAGAGCTATTTCTATGAATTGTCATCTTTTGGGCAGGTTTTTAATAGCTGGTAAACAGGGATCTCCTGGCTGGGGGATGAATTCCAGCCACTTATCCAGAGGAAGTAGAGGAGTGAAACCCTTGTAAACCTTTATTATTTGGAATGGAACACAATAGGTTCAGCTTATTCCATGTATTGTACATTCACTGGACAATGAGGGACTCAGGCACCAGGTCCTAAACTACATCTGAGCTTCACGCACAGCTCCAGCTCAGAGGGCAGGTGCTGGAGAGCCCCCTAGCTCCTGCCCCTGGGCCAGATGAGGAGGATGGGCTGTGGCCTGAGATAGCCCAAGAGCCACACAAAAAAAGTGTGGTTCCGGGCCTCCATCTCTGACCTGCCCTGCTAATTTGCAAATGGCTCACAGCAGCAATACATTCACTGGGACACAGAGTTGTGTCCAGAAAAGGGGCTCAGACATAGTTTTATACAGATGTGCTTGACACCTCCAGGGGCAGGCAGCATGGCCATAAGTGTTCTTACAGTGGTGACGCTCAGCTCTGCTCACACCTGGAGATTCTGCAGTCAGAAATACCTTCCCAGGGAGCTCTGAAAGAGAAGTCTTCTTTGTTCTCTTCCTACTTGTGTACCCACTACTACCTACAGATTGGTGGGAAGCAGACGTCTGTGGGACTTTCCAGTCCACACTGAGGATCAGACAAATATGCTCAAGGTCTATTGTCCTGGAGATTGCACTTTTTCTTCTTGGTTCCCCTAGAGCAGCCAGGCAGCATGGGGGAGGTGGAGGTCTGGCCTTGGGGAGGGAACAGCTGGGGCTGGGAGACAAGATCCACATCACAGAGATGCACAAAAAGCAGCCACAATCCTGCAGACAGAGAGGCTGGGGACAGGGGCTGTAGGCCCACCTCAGGGTGTGCCCTCGACCCTGTCTGGCTCATTGCCTACTCAGAGACAAGGCAGGGAGAAAGCCTGGGGCCTCCCAGCTCCTCCCCCTGGGCCAGATGAGGCACAACAGGGCTAGTGTACAGGCCAGGCAGCAAGGGGTCCCACCAGGTCTCAGGCAACTGTAAGAGGTGCCACTGCAGGCTGAGGATGGAGAGTCTTATCCAGCATGGTAGCTCCTCAAGGATGGTATCACATCTAGGATGGAGATGCAAGCCCAGGACCGCTGGCTGGGTGGGAGCTGGGGCTCAGCTGCTATGAGGACAGGCTCTTCTGTCTGTTTAGGGAGTCGATGTAATGAAAAATGGCCCCCAAGGCCCAGCTGGTCTCCACATTGTCAATTTTCCGAGTCAGCTTGAAAAGACAAAGGAAGGGGCACAAAAGATTATCACACACATGAGATGTGAAAGGCCAGGTGGTTCTGTGGATAAAGGTGACCTTGTCAGGAAGCTAGAAGGTTCTCTGGGCTGGGTTGTTTTTTTGTTTTTGTTTTTGTTTTTTTTTTTTTGAAGCCAGGGATTGGGAAGGGAATAAAACCCCTAAATGGGGTTTATAGTCCCTGACATCCAACCCACTAGAGCATCCAAGAGGCAAGTCCTTACCTTCAGCACTTTGTCCCTGGAGAAACCTAACTCCTGAAGCAGTGAGCTTATATAGGTGAGGTCCATACATGCAAAGGGATTGCTCTGCGGCTGGGTCTCCAGGGTCCGACAAACTGGGGGAGAGATGTCTAGTTCTAGATTACTTCCTTCCTTGCAGGGAGGGTGGAGTGCAGATCCTGGTTCTGCCTCTTCCCATTACCCACCCAACTCCTCACTTCTGACTTATTGCCAAGACTGAAACCCAATGTGGGAAGGTAACAGGACTAATGTACTCAGAGGCAGGCTGCAAGTCTGTTCCCACCTCCACTAGGTCAGGATCCCAGTGTACTTTGGACTCTGCACACTCATCCATCTACTTAACAGAATTAGGAACCAAATCCAGGAATTCCAGGGCCAATGTTTGTCACAGGAACTGTGGGATGTTTATCCCCTAAATGTGATGGTTTCTACCCCTCTACCCTCTCAGCATATCACCCCAGCAATCAAGGTACCACTCACCATATTTGGCTGCTATGTCAAAGTCTCCAACTACAAGGCTGCCTCCCTTCTCTGCATCTGTGGGAGGAAATAAAGACACAGTCTGCAGGAGCATCCCAAAGTATGTGATGCTGCTAAGGCCTGAGGCTAGCACCTGGGGCCTAGATCAGGAGCTACACAGCATGGGCTTTTCTTGTAGGATCCTCTCCCCTGCCTCTGAGCATCTATACACACACTCATTGATTGTGGATTGTTTTGGTTTTATAGTGAAGGACTAAATCCAAACCTCATGCAAGAATTTTATCACATAGGGGGAGGGAAATGGGACAAAAACATGAGAAAGGGTAGCAATGTTTGTGAAGTAATGCACCTTCTATCTGGCGAATATCATGTAACCCTTCTATTAATTAAAATAAAAAATATAGAGTCGGGAGTTTGGCCTAGTGGTAGAGTGCTTGCCTAGCATGCATGAAGATCCGGGTTCAATTCCTTGGTACCACATACATAGAAAAAGCTGGAAGTGGTACTGTGACTCAAGCGGTAGAGCACTAGCTTTGAGAAAAAGTTCAAGGACAGTGCTCAAGCCCTGAGTTCAAGCTCCACGACTGGCAAAAAAAATATATATGTTAAAAAAGGAAAAGATTAAATAAAAAAACCCAAGAACTTTATTAGAGTCACACTCAAGCTCTTGGTTGTAGTACCAAGTGTTTCCATGGGACACACAGGATAGGAAGCCTTAGATGATCATCTCACCCCAACCTTGCAATGTCCCTGTAAAGGACATCTGGACCCCAAAACTAAGTAAACATTTAAAGCTAGGAAAAGTTGAAAAATAAAAAGTTGAGAAAGTTGAGAAAATCAATGTTTTCTGGAAGTCCTGGATTCTCTAGGGAAAAAAGAAAAAAGAGTTCTATAACAGAGAAAATCTGCTGAATTTAGAATCAGACTTCTTGAGGCTCTACAGAGGGAGCAGTTCCTGACTTTGAGTTTTTGCTACATCAGCAAATGTCACCATTAAAGACACTCTGAGTTCGAAGCACAGATTGTTCTCTCAGAGCCAAGAATAACTACAGTAAGCAGTCTTAACTGCTCTTCTGAACAGCCCCACACATCCTGAGTTAACCCCAGGTAAGACAGCAGGGCCTGGTAAGAACAGTGACAGTGAGGGATGTAACTGCAAGGCTGTCCTACACTGGAGCTGCCATGTAAGATAATTACCCCAAGCTTGTCTTGAAGACAACCATAGCACAGACAACCAGGGTGAAGGGTCCCACTGAACCAGCCCAGAGGTGGGTCCCCCACAGACTTCTAGTTTATGCTAGTATGTGGTGGGCTTTGGCATGGCAGAGTCCATAGTCCTGGTATAGTCAGGAAAGCACTGATAGGTGTTCCTCACTTATAGCTACGGGGCCTAGGCCATGCTGCCTCAGAAAAGGTCACTGTTTATGTTGACCACTCACACTTGCCTGGCTGTCATCCACACCCATCCACCATAGTGAGTACAGACACTGTGTAGACACAGGAAAGACACTGTACAGACACAGGGAGCTGGAATAGTGATGTCATCTGCTTCTTCTGGGAGGCTTTTATCTAAAGCACTAACTAGTATTGTTACCACTAACTAAAATTGTTATTACAATTTTATGACTTTATTTCATTAAGAAATTTTGGGTCTCTAGACACTTATGTAACTGTGCAACTTTCACTGAGTGTCCACACCATCTGGCCACAGCCAGGCTCAGCAAACTCCAACACCTTGCTCTGTCTTCCCTTCTCCCTGATTGGAGAGGACAAGTCAGAGAGAGACCATGGCTGTGGGCCAGAGCTGAAGGACTCGGGCTAGAACCTGTGGGTTTGAGGAGTGGAACAATGGGAGTTACGTCAGGGTAACTGTTGACTTTGCTAAATGTCTGGAGGAGCTAACATCTACAAAATGGGGCTTAACAGTTCCTGTTCAGATGATAGCCTCTTCATGGCTGCTTCTTTTACTTTAAGGTGACAATTCACTGCCATAGTCCCTCTGTCTAGAGCCCTGCCACACCCAGATCTTACCTATAAGGCCCACGCTGGCTGCAAGGTCATAGTAGTAAGAGAAAGCATAAAAGTCCACATGCTGCACTTCTTGGGTCCTGTGCACTTTATTTTGAAGGATCTCTGATACCCTATGGGCACACAACTCGTGGAGGCTCACTGCGGGAGAAGCACACAGATAGCAACAGTCAGTGACTGAGTTGCTTGGTTTATGCAGTCCCAGTGACTTAAGACACTGATATGGATGGCAGAGTGGAGGGCAGAGTGAGGTAGGACCAAGCCCTCAGACCCAACCCCAAGTCAGAGACTTGCTTGTAGCACATAATACCTGCATCCTTCAGGAGCCAGGGCACTGTCAGTCCAGATCCAAATGCCCAGCGCACCATAGGGGCAGAGAGTGTCCAGCCCTCAGCACTGATGGGGAGGCCATAGCTCACTGACACCAGGAAGTCTCCCACTGGATCCTGTGATGCCGTCCTCACCCAATCTTTTAGTACTGCTCATCATACTTAGCATTTCCAGCCTACACTAAGCTTTACTTTACAGCCAGGTCATCAGTGAGCCTAGATACTCTCTGTCAGAGATTAGGAAAGGGGCCTTGTAGGCTGCTCATAAGCTCACGAAGCTAGATGAAGGACAATGGAAAAACAAAGACACAACTTCTGTGTATGTCCATTGGGTAACTTCAATGAACCACACCTCGACCTGGCTTTAATTTACTTTCCTGTTCTCCTCAATGTTCTTCTTGGGCTATTGAGGCATGCCTTGCCCCACAGAACTCATTTCCTTCCACTGCCCTTCATTAGAAAAGTCCTACTACTTTACTCAATAAACACAGACACTTCCCTAAAGCCTTTGTATGTGCTACTTCTTTGGTTTGGAGATCTGCTCATTAGATGGATCAACTTATCCTTTTTTACAACTTGGCTCAAAGTCTGTCATCCTGATTAACACTATAACCCCTCTTGGCACTCATCTCTGCCTGTTTTATTGTTCTTCAAAGCACTGGCTCCCCTATTCCCACTGCCTGACTCTTTCCACTGGACCCAGCTGCACTGCCTGGTCTTGCACAGAGGATAGCTAAACCAGACTGATCTACCCAGTTACTGAAGGCAGACATGCCTCATGCAGGTAGGAACCAACTTGGGAATACGATTTCAATATTTCTCTTAGAAGAAACCCAAGGGCCCAGAGAAACTAAGACCATCAGAACATTAGGTCCCAGTCATAGGATAACAGGGGCTACATGGTCTGAGCAGGCAGAAGCAGTAAGCCTCCATGTCTGTAAGCACATAAGTGGCCAGGCACAAGGCTTCCAGACCAACAGCCCAGATAAGAGGATTTGTCATGGGGCCTAGGTGCCTTTTAACTGGGGGCTTGACAGGGAGTTGGGGGCTATCTGGAGAGAAGCGTTTGGTGAAAGACTAAGAAAACTTGTGCAGAGACTTGAGGAGGGAGACAGCAAGTTTTGACTCTGACAACGACCTGCACTGCTAAGTCCCAGCAGGGTTCATGCTGCCTGCACTTGCATGGTCAGTGCAAGCTTGTCTGGGCCAGTGGTATTTGGAAAAGGCACAGGGGACAGCAGACTGCCATTTGCACTCACAGGCTCCTGAGGAACAACAAATTCACCGTACCTGCCTTCTGTCCTGAAATTCTGTACGTGACTTCAGCATGCTCCCACTCTCCTTTGAACCCAGGAGACAAACAAGGACTGACCAATTCCTTCCCATCTTTTGCTGAAATAGAGATAAAGATGAGAGAAAGAAGAAAAAAGCTACATACTGCTGTCAGATGGGCTTTGAAGAGCTGGAAGGGAATGCTACAGGCTCTAATAAGGGCAAGGGAACAGCCTGGGGCCGGGCTTTCTGTGGATAACGCAGCTTCACTATGCAGTGGCAGCAATGACTGCTAGAAACAAAACCACAGGACCTCCATAGCTCCTATCTCCACTCATGGGGGCCACAACAACTTTATGAGGGAGTCTGTCATAATCATCTTTACAGATGATTGATAGATTGGTAGCAGGGTCAGGCACAAATATAATGAGGTGCCATTATGTCTGCTTTCATCTGTTTACCCCATAGCACAAATGAAAGGCCCACAACTAGCAAAAGAAGCTGGTGGTTGATGACCAAGGTGATATCACATTGTTACCATGAACAGTCTGCAGTCTGCTTCTCCCTAGGAGAGAGACTTACTCCCTTCTCTGGATTCTGGCTGGGTAATAGGAAATCATGGGAAGTGACTCTCTCCTCAGAGAGCAATCCTTGCAATTTTCCTTCCTTGAAGCTGCCATAGAAGCAGTTTAGGCTACTTTCCTGGGGATGAGACCATGTGGAGGAGAGTACTGTGCACAACTCCAGCATCAGTCACCCCTGCCGCAGCCACATGAGATCTAGGGACCCTAGTAAAATCACAGCCCAGCTGAACACTTTGAATCCTAAGACCTGATTATAAAATAACTGTCAGTTGCTGTTCATTTTTGCATCTCTTTGGTGCTGGGGATATAATAGAGACTCCTGCATGTTAAGAAAGTGCTCTGTCACTAGGTCACACCTTAGCCATTTACCATTATGTCCTGGGGAGGCAACACTGGGTACTGCAGAGGCACGTCCTTTCTGATACTGCACTGAGTGGGAAAGATGGAGTCTAGGCTGAGGCTCTACATTAGTGATCCAGGGCAAAAGGCTGCCAGACCTCGAATTAACCATAGAATACCTATTTCTGGCTCTGTCTGGAGGGCTGCAGGTGTTTCTGAGATGGAAACATGTTTGGCTTAAAATAAAGGAGACAGCACTAGTAGGATACACACAGAACTTGAATGTGAAAATTCTATGTGAACAACCAAGCAAGCCTTTGAAGGGTGCTAGGCCACTGGAGCAAGCAGAAGAAGCCTTGTGCTGAAGAACACACATGGGTCTGTGTGGAGAACATCACAGGCACATGTCTGGACTCCATCAGGAAAAACATGCTGACACCAGCCTCACTGCAGGGCCCTTGCAACGAACTGCAGTGATCTCCTGTAAGTATAGATTTGACCTCCAGGGAATGAAGTCACTTGGGAAGGAGTGAGGTAAATGGGAAGAGGGAGGTCACTGGGGACAGTTGGACTCTGGCCCCTTTGTCTTTCTTTCCATTCCACATATGAAATGCGCAATTTCCTCTGCCACATGGTTTCAACATGACATTCTGCTTTACTAAAGGCCAAAAGGGAACACAGCCAAATGACATGGAATGGAACTCTGAAACCAGGAACCAAAACACTTTTCCTTCTTACAAGTTGTTTATCTCAGGTATGTTGGCATGGTGATAGAAAGCTAACATACAAGTTTTCTCCAATGTAGGTGACAACTGTATCCAGTTATTGGGGTCCCTTAGATCATGTTTCAGAAATGACTTCACTAGTGTCTCTAAAAAAAAAGACAGTGCAGTGGCAAGACACACATCTTCCCCAATAGGGCACCCCTGACAAAATCTAGAGGCCGTCCCTCCCAGACCAACAATAGCCCCATTTAGCTGAGTGGACAAGCGAGGGATAGGAGAGGTGCTTCCCCTTCCCACTGAGGGAGAGGACACAGCCTTGAGCAGTGCATTCCACTCACCAGGTTTCCCCTCCACGCCGCCCAAGATGGCCAGCCGCGCTGACATCAGTCCTAGCCCCAGGTAGCTGTGAAGGTAACACCGGAAAGCTTGGTGCACACATGGACCTGCCTGGTCCCATCATGGATGGGAAAGGCAGGATTCTTGGAGCAAAACAGTATGGCCTCTCTTGCTTCTTTTAGAAGCTTCTTACAACCTTCAGTGCATCCAGCTAAGTGATTCAACACTTGAGGGCTTACTGAGCTCACCAGGGAGCTATGGAAACTGCAGTGAATGAGACAGTGAATAAAGTACAATTGACTGAAGGTGCCACATGGGTGACAAAGTTCCAGTATAGACCCAGGGATCCTCTAAGATTTTGTGAGTCTCCTTTGAAGCAGAACAGAGTGAGCAGAAAAGAAGGATGTGATTTTACTATAAATATACTTTTTAAAGGAGGGAGGAGGAACAGGGAGGAGAGGAGCCAGAAGAACAAGGTTGCTATGGACTCACTGCACAAAGCTTCCGAGATTGTCTATGCTGGGATCTGATCTGGCTGAGAGGCCGGAGTGGGAGGCACACCAGGGGCAGTGCAAGGCCACCAGGGCTGACATTTCAGCCTTCCTTACCCCTGGAAAACCCACCTGTAGGAATAGAGCTTGTAGGTCCTGTTAAACATTTGTAGTGCTGTCAGGTGGCCTGGAGGGGAGGTTTGAAGGGTGCCCTAGGAACATGAGGAATGTAAGGGTTACTGTGTTTCCTGTGGTCCTTTTCAACTGTCCCTTCCTCTTTCAATTTGTTTAGTCCAACAACCTTCAGTGTATCCAGCTAAGTGATTCAACACATGAGGGACATTCATATGGAGTTCATTGAGCTTTTCATGAATAAGCAATGAAAACACATCCAAAGCGTTTCCCCTTTTGAATAACATTTTTATTTATTTTTTAGCAGTACTGGGGATATTGAACTCAGGGCCTCATGCATGTTAGGCAAGCGTTCTATTATTGAACTACATTCTTAAACTTTTTTATTTCATGACAGGTGCTCTAGTTGCCCAGGCCGACCTTGAACTTGAGAGCCTTCTGCCTTAGATTCTCAAGTACTGGGATTGTTAAGAGTGCTTACCTGCATTTTACCCCATGTGACAAATTTGGTCTAAACAGGCAAATAGGATATCCATAAATTTAAGGAAATGGGTGGTAAAGAAAGCTATTTAAGATAGCAGATGGTTTTACTGGGCACCAGTGGCTCATGCCTATAACCCTAGCCACTCAGGGTGCTGAGATCTGAGGATTGTGGTTCAAGGCCAGCCTGGGCACAAAAGTCCATGAGACTCTTATTCCAGTTAACTACCAGGAAACCAGAAGTGGAGTCATGGCTCAAGTGCTAACCCTGAGCTGAAGGACAGCACCAAGGCCCAGAGTTCAAGCCCCATGGCTGACTAAAATAAATAAATAAATAATAAAAAAGCAGGTGGTCTTAACTTCAAGTTTGTGTGTGTGTGTGTGTGTGTGTGTGTGTGTGTGTGTGTGTGTATGTCCTTTAGAACTATTATATTGAAAAGGGATCACTACAGATTTCATAAGACTATGAAAATTTTTGTACCTTTTCTGGAATCCCACAAGGGATAGGAAGCATCCATTTCATATTCTCTGATCCAAAGGTTCTTTTTTCGTTTTGTTTTTTTTTTCCTTTGGCCATTCCTGGGGCTTGAACTCAGGGCCTGAGCATGGTCCTTGGGCTTTCTCAAGGCTAACACTCTACCACTTGAGCCACAGCACCACTTCCAGCCTTTTACACACATATGATACAGAGGAATTGAACCCAGTTTCTGTGCATGCTAGGGAAGCACTCTACCAATAGGCCATACTCCCAGCCCCCAAGGAATCTTGTTACCCCATTACAGAATGAATTTCCTTGTTAGAAGCTTTATCTGTGAGAAAGTTCAGGGGTGGGGAGTGCCTCTATCAGCCAAAGGGCCCGCCCTGAGCAGCTGCAGCTCCCTAGCAGACATGGGTGCCATGCACCTCTGGCTGCCCCTGTGCTGTTCCCTAAGGCAGGCTGGCTCATTACCTCAACCCGAGGAAGGAAGGTGATCTGAGTGGATCCTCCGCCCAAATCCAACATGCCCACACTGCTCCTTCCTGGAGTTTTCAAACTGCCTAGATCAAGGTGAGTAAAGACACAGCACTGTTGTATTAGGAAGTTGCCAAGATTAGTAGGGAGATCAAGAGAGGTCAAAAGCTGGGTCCTTTAGTGGAAAGAAAAACAAGATAGGGAAGTAGCTGCAACTGTTAAAAGAAAATCTCTGCTTACAAATATGCTATGCATCTAAAGGGCAAGATCAGTGACTCTACTGGCTGTCAGATGTGAATAATGACAAGGCAGGATGACACTGACTGCTGGAGAGGGACTGGAGTTGCTGGGAAGGCCTGCCTCACCTCTCAGGAGATAGGAAATTGTTTGATATGCTGACACTGGCTACTGGGCACCCTACTTTGGTCCTGCTGTGCTCCCCAGAGGCATTTAAAGATGGCGATTCCAGACCTCTTAAAGGCTGAATCTTGTCAGGAAATCTTCACATATACACTACACAACTGCCCTGGGAATGATCTATGACATTATCTCCTCGCTGTATGATTTCAACAACAAACATTTCTAATATAAGGTGATTAACATTCACATCACACTGAATATGTGGGGGCCACACTGGTCTCATTCACTACCTCTCTCACAAACAAATGACAGTGCAGGGGCCCTGGTGGATGCTCAGCAGGTATTAGGCAGATTCTGACTATGCTAGAAATGGCTGAGTGGGAAGATTCTCCAAACATATACCTGTGAGCTCGTGACTGTTCACCAAGCCAGATGGATATTCAGCTACCCAGCACCCACAGCCTACCTCTGGATCAACAGCACTAAAAGCCAGGGGTCATAGAAACAAGGCCTCTATGCTCCACAAAGCCCCAACAGGCCTTTTTCTTGGGAACTATGAACAACTAGCCTTTCCCATCAAGTAGACACGCACCTGTTAGGAAATTGACGGTGATCCAGGCTGAGACGCCTACAACAGAAAGGTATAGGTCACTTGAGACTGTCAAGACAACACCCAAGACCATTACCTACTAGTTCCAGATTCAGGAGCCCTACATGGGGAACTCAAACTCTTGGCTTTCAGACCACTCAGAGAAGAACACTGTGCATAAATGAATATAGGGACTTCAAGCAGATTATTCTAGAAGATACCATACTCAAACCTAGAATACTCTCCCACATACCAAGTCTCCCCCTGGTGCTTCATCAGCAGGTTCCTCTTTGGCAAGTTGGCCCTGTGTTACTTCCACCCCACACAAATTCACTCTTAGAATGTTTAAAACATGGCAGCAATTGGAATTCTGTCCAATATCCTTAAAGCCAAATGTATGTTTTTAGAGACTTCACTTGAGCCAGGTTTAAAATGGGTCAAGACAAGAATCTACCTCTCAACACTATCCCCCTAATACTGCTCTAGGATACTTAAATTGTAAATGGAACAATAATGTCAATTATCCTTCAGCCCTGTAGTTGATTAAAGAGGGAGTTCCCAGGCCTGTAATTCCCAACAGCCCTGTATCACTGTGATACAGCAGTGTCCAGTTGCACTGCTGGTCACTCTACCTTCATCCGTTCCATTCATTATGGAGACACAGTCATCTCCTACCAGGAAAGGTGATGCTTTAAACACTTCTTTCACCTGAATATAAAAAGAGACATTTTTTAGTAGAGAATTGTGATGTATACTTGTAAGTAACTCCAGCACTCAGGAGGCAGAGGCAGGAGATCTCAGATTTGTGGCTAGCTTTAACTATCCATCAATCTCAAAACAACTCCCTGCAATAATTACACAATAAAAAAAATCAAAATCAAAAAGAGAAGGAGGGTCTGTGACTTCTAGCTGCATCATGTGTCTAGTAAACAGGAGCCGAACACTGAAGGCTCTGCTGTGTTCTGCAGCAAAGCCTGCATTTTGTTCAAAATGTCTCCAACCTTCTGTGAGGGTCAGCTAGTCTCCTCTGGGTTGGCTGAAGTGCGTTTGCCCCTTGAGACTCTGTCTTAGGTTGGTCTGGAATGGAAAATCTCTGGAGGAATGGTTGGCCTGGGTGGGTTAGGCTGGCTTAGCTTGCCTTGCTTTGGGAAATGATCTGAAGTAAACTACAAAGGGGACTCAAACTTGAAGACCATTTGTATGGCCTGGTAGGCACTATTCAGGGACATATCTAGGCAAAGGTGAGGTGGAGGCTGTGAACAATTAGAAATGTCACACTGTTTTCCAGTAAGCTTCAGGACACAGAAGCTTCAGTGTATCTGTCTATATAAACTTCGCTTGTGTCCTATAGTACTAATCTGAAGGACCACCATCTCACAGCTCAATATTGTAAGAACAGTGGAGAGGTAAGGAGATCCTGCGCTTAGAGCTCTTTCCTAACCTCAGTGGGTAGGAAGATAATTCCAGCCCTAGTGCAAAGTGTTGAGTAGCTGGAGAAGCACATGCTCTGAGAAGCTTTAAGAGTGGGGAAGAGGCTAAAGGACCTTTTGAGCAGGCACATCTGAGCATCAGATCAAGAGCAGGACTTAAGTGCCAAGGTAAGTAAGCAAAGCAAGCTCATGCTAAGCTCCGATGGCCTTCTGACTACATCAAATTCCTCAGTGGTGACTGGCATCAATGGCTCACACCTATAATCCTAGCTACTTTGGAAGTTGATATCTGAAGATCACAGTTTGAAGAAAGCCCATGAAATGGAGTCCCTAAGACTCTTATCTCCAACTAACTACCAAAAAACCAGAGGTGGAGTTGAGGCTCAAATGGAAGAATGCTGACCTTGAGCCAAAAATCTTGAAGATAGCACTCAGGCCCTGAGTTCAAGCCTCAGGACTGGCACATACACACAAAAAATTCTACATGGCAAGATAGGATTCAATAAAGGTACTTATACACCTATGTTCACTGAATCACTATTCACTACAGTCAGGTTATAGAAACAGCCCAGATGCCTTACAACCAACTAACATTATGAAAATGTGCTATAACCAGGCACTGGTGGCTTATGCCTGTAATATTAGCTACTGGGGAGGCTGAGATCTGGGAATTACAGTAGGAAGCCAGCCTGGGCAGGAAAGTCTGTGAGACTCTTATTTCCAGTTGATTAAAAAAAAAGCCAGAAATGGAGCTGTAGCTCAAGTAGTAGAGCACTAACTAGCCTTGTACACAAAAGTGTACAGTGCCCAGGCTCTGAGTTCAAGACCTAGGACCAACACACACACACAAATGGAATTTTTTTTTGTCAGTCGTGGGCTTGAACTCAGGGCCTGAGCACTGTCTGTGGACTTTCTCAAGGTTAGAACTCTACCACTTGAGCCTCAGCACCATTTCTGGCTTTTTTCTATGCATGTGGTACTGAGGAATCGAACCCGGGTCTTCGTGCATGCTAGGCAAGCACTCTACCACTAGGCCAAACTCCCGGCCCCACAAATGGAATTTTATTCATCCATCAACAATAAAATTTTGTCATATGGAGGGAAATGGATAGACCTGGGGGGAAAATCATATTGAATGAAGTAAGTCAGGCTCAGAGAGACAAAGGATGTATATGCATATTATTTCCATACTTTGATTTATCTCATATGTGGATATTAGACCCAAAATAAAATACATATGAGATAATATTCATTGAACTCAATGGAGTTTTCACTGAAAGTAGGTTCGGCAAATATTAGCCTCTAAATCTTTAAATGGTTAAGGTTAGCTTTGATGAATTCTTACATACACACTTATTTTGAGGAGCTGAGAAAGCTGAAAGCACTAGAATATGTGTGTTTCTCTTTTCATAAAAACAGTTCTAAAATGTTTTAAACTCAGCTCTTCTGCTGATTTAGAAAGCAGCAAATATCACCTTCAAAATCCCAAATAGTAAATGTTAGGTGGATGAACTCTTGTATTCATATTTAGTTCATTGTGTTCAGTAATCTGATAGCAAAAGAAACTTGTTGGTTTGTCTTATGAAAGAGCTCACTGAACTCAATGGGGTATTTCACTAGAAGTAGGTTCAGCAAATACTAGCTTCTAAATCTAAAATGGCCATATGCATATATCTATATAATCAGAGTGACTAAAATATGATATACACAGGAGACTGCATGGTATAACCACTTTTTTTTTGCCAGTCCTGGGCTTGGACTCAGGGCATGAGCACTGTCCTTGGGTTTTCTCAAGGCTAGAACTTTACCACTTGAACCACAGCACCACTTCTGGCTTTTTTTTTCCCTATGTATGTGGTACCGAGGAATCGAACCTGGGTCTTCGTGCATGCTAGGCAAGCACTCTACCTCTAGGCCAGACTCCCATCCTGGTAAAACCACACAGTTTAACAGTTAAATTATATCTTGAAGAAGGATGACTCTAGAGTACTTTGACTTACTACACCACTAGTCTCCCAGCCATTACTGAACAGTTTGGACGTTTAAGACTGTTTTCTAGGGTGATGTGTCTTAATAAGAAGAAAAAGCAACTTTGTTTTAAATGCACTATGCTTTTGAAGGAAATTCCCCCACTTAAATATTTTCATAAATATATATAAGCATGTATATCTATATATATCCACTTTTTCACTTCTAGTTTAACATATCTACATATGTGCTCAGTGCATCTTGATCACAGTCATTCCTATAATTCTCCTCCCCATTTAGCCACCTGGGATTCCTAGTTCCATTGATAAACATTTGAGTTGACTATTATGGTTGTGTTCACCCAATGTTCCCCTTTCTATTTGTCTACCTACCTCCTCCTAGTCCCCACTGCCATCTCCCTGGAATAGTGTTTTTAGCTCTTATTCGCCCCTCTCAGAGTGGGATATGCCCAAGCTCACCTTTTGTAGTAACTTCTGAGCCTTTTCTCCTGGTAATAGGCGCAATCCGGCTGTGGCCTTAAGGACCAGAGGGGTAGTCTTCCAGAAGTCAAATGGGATGTCTTGCTTGGCAACATCCAGCAGCTCCTGAATCCCCTGTGTACTCTGTGGATATAGTAAAAACAAAGCATGTCTGTCATGTCTAGCATACAGAGTCATAGTTACCTTGACCCTTCTGGAAGCATAAAATTTTTCTAATTTTCAGTCAACAGGAGATAATGACTTAAATGTTACTGCCAGCATGTTGAGACATGGGCACTAGAACATGGAGAAAGGATCTTAGTGTGCAATGTGGCAAAGTAAGGGCAGGTCAGAAGTTACAAGGTTAAACCTGCCCTTTACAGTAACTTCTGAGCCTTCTGAGGAATGTCTTTGTCATTATTCCTTACTGGGCAACCACATATAAGCTGTGACTCCTTTAGATGTCATGAGAGTCTAGGAGCCAACAAATTCTAGGATATCTTACAGAAAGAATTAAAGTCTTATGAATAATTACATTGTACTTGGCAATATCTTTCCAAAGGGAAAACTCATAATTCTTTCTACCCAATTCTCATTCCATGAATTCATCAGAAGATGCCCTTTCATGTGGGGGTGGTTGTGATGTTCCAGATTGTACTCTGCCATGTTGAAAAAGGAGAAGATGCCAGGTGCAGTGGCACACACATGAAATCCTAGCTGCTCAGAAGGCTGATATCTGAGGGTCACAGTTCAAAGCCAGTCTGGGCACTAAAGCCTGTTAGACTCTTATCTTCAAATAACCACTAGAAAATGGGAAGGTGTGCTGTGGCACCAGTGTTAGGGTGGTAGCCATGAGCTGAAGAGCTCAGGGACAATCTCCAAGTCCAGAGTTTAAGACTCACAACCAACAAAAAAAAAAGGAAGAAAGAAAGAAAAAAAAAAGAAAAAGAAAAAGGAAAAGACAGGTCCTGGAGTTTGGCCTAGTGGAAGAGTGTTTGCCTGGCATGCACAAAGACCCAGGTTTTATTCCTCGGTACCACATACACAAAGCCAGAAGTGGTGCTGTGTCTCAAGAGCTTTGATAAAGCCCAAGAACAGTGCTCAGGCCCTGAGGACTGGCAAGAAAGCAAGCAAGCAAGCAAGCAAGCAAGAAAGAAGACAAGCCAGCTGCTCGTGGATATATATATACTGGCTCATAAAACCTATGTGAAAAGGCAGGGGCATGGTTCTGGAAACAAACTGGAGGTAGAGTGATATTCTCACTGTTGTCCTCGATAGCTTGGACATTTGACTCATTAAATGTACCTTACTTACCTACAAGCAAGATTTCAAAATTTTTCAGTTTATTTTTAATGATATTTAGTTTATTTGGGTTTAGATTATAGCTACTTTTTTTTCCTGGTAGTAGGGTGTGAACTTAGGACCTTGCACTTGCCAGGCAGGCACTATACCACTTGAGCCATTTATCCGGCCCTTCTGGATACTCTTCCATTTTTTTGCCCATCTTGGGGTTTCAAATTTAGGGTCTTCTGCTGTTGCTTAGCTTGTTACTCATGGCTGGAGCTCTAACATTTGAGCTGTGCCTCCAATCTCGTACTTTTGCTAGTTACTTGGTGATAAGAGTCTAAGGAACTTTACTGCCTAGGCTGGCTTCAAATGAGATCCTCAGATCTCAGCTTCTTAAATAGCTAGGATTACAGGAGTGAGTTGTGTATGCTCCTTGCCCTGAATTTTTTTTCATATCCAAGATAGAAAAAAACAAAACTTGCAAGACATTGCTTAAAGCCATGACACATTTGTGGGCAGTATGGTTTAACTCATGATTTAATGCTGGACTTGGATGATGGATGTAGATTAAGAGTATAGCTCACTCACTTGCTTAGAATGTGAGTGGCCCTTTGGGGTTTAGATGATTGGATCAAGAAGATGTGGTACTTATATACAATGGAATTCTATGCTGCCATCAGAAAGAATGACATCACCCTATTTGTAAGGAAATGGAAAAACTTGGAAAAAATCATATTAAGTGAAGTAAGCCAGACCCAAAGGAACATAGGCTCAATGGTTTCCCTCATTTGTGATAATTAGTACAAACCTAGGACTCTCCTAGCAGAGGATGACAATAGCTCAAAACCTAGGTACATAAGGTCATATAGGATGAGACTGAATGAGAGGATTTCTAGGATATGGAAAGAAGAGGCTTATCTCGTATAACTGTTGTTCTTAATGTACTATGTTACTCTCTTCTCTTTTGCTGCTCTTTGGTTAATCTCATATTATTACTGGATCTGACTTTGTTAGCTGGTATATTGTTTTTTTTTTCTATTTTTTTATTGTAATTAGTAAAAGGGTTACATGATATTTGCCAGATAGAAGGTGCATTAATTCACATACATTGATACCCTTTCACATGTCTTGGTACCCGTTTCCCTCCCCCCCCACACCCCCCACCCATCTTGGTTTTCCCCCCTTCCCTATCAAATTTCAAATATCCAAATACAAATAAATTCAATATATCAGATAACAAAGTGAGATACTATACCAATATGAGATAACCAAGGGACAGCAAAGGAGATGAGAGACAACATAGTACATTAAGGACAACAATCATTCATTATATGGCTTTTGTTTCAATATCCTGGAGGTCCTTTCAATTTAGCTGGTATATTGTATATATCTTTGTTTATTTGAAATAGGAAAGGGAAGGTAGGAAAACAAGATGATTGGGAGGGGGTGGAGGAGAGAAATGAGGACAAAGACATGAGAAGGGTTATCAATGTATGAGAAGTAGTGCACCTATTATCTGGTGAATGTAGCTGTAACCCCTCTATACATTACCCCCACAATAAAAAATTTTAAAAAAAAGAAGAAAGAAAATCATCAATCATCATTATCAACAACAACAACAGCAAAAGAGTGCTTGCCAGGCATGCATGGAGACTCAGGCTTGATTCCTTGGTACCACATATATAGAAAAAGCCAGAAGTGGTACTGTGGCTCAAGTGGTAGAGCTCTAGCCTTGAGAAAGCCCAAGGACAGTGCTCAGGCTCTGAGTTTAAGCCCCAGGACTGGCAAAAAATCATGAGACAGTAACTCAAATGGTACTGGCAGGTATATGGACACAGGAACCAGGAAAGATCTTCCTTAGAACCATTAGGGAATTCACAACTCTTGTAAGCAGCCAGTTTTGATGGTGCCTTGGGAGAAAACCAGGTGTCCTACATTAGTGCAGTGGTAAGCATTAGAGGCTTTAGAAGAAGTAAATACACAACTAATATACCAAATCATTGATGACAGTTTAATGAAATCTTTTTTGTACGCATTTGATTTTGTGGACACGCACACATACAATAAAACCGATGCTGGTCCTCCAGAGGCAAGGCAGATACTCTACTACTGAGCAACACCTCCTGGCCTAACATAAAAGTTTGAAACTTTAAATTTTGTCTCAGTGAATATGTATTATCTTCAATAGAAAGAATTACCATAAAAATTAAAAGAGATGAGAGTGTAGCCAAGTGGCAGGGCATTTACTTTCATCAAGAGGCCTTTGGTTAAATCCCTAATGCCAAAAAAAAAAAGGTAGTATAGAAAACTTGCAATAGTATACAGTTTTTAACTAAACTTCCAAACAATCCTTTTTTTTTTTTTTTTACATTTACAGCATCTGAATTTCTGAACTGTACCAAGACTGCAGGATCCTATGTTGGGCCAGCACGCTAGTAGGTGGGTCTGGGATGCCTGAAGCTCTCCTGCATAGTCCTCTCCACTTGTTCTTGGTGGCATGGAAGGGCCCAGGGAGCACTGGAAAAGATTTCTTCTCTTGAGATAGCCCACCAAAGTCACAAGTCTATACTATCAGAGGACACAAAAGTGTGTGCGTGTAGACCCAATGCACGTTTACCTTTTCAACGTCGTCAGCATAAGCAGAAAGACCGGGCTTCAGTGCTTTGAAGGTCTCGTGGGTCAAGGTGGGAGTTTCTAAGGGGAAATATTTTTTAAGGCACAACTGTAATACATATATGAAGTAAGAATATATACATCTGAGATTAACTAAACAGATGTCTGGCTACATAGACTAATTCCTTAGTATGTTTCTGTTGAAATTCTGACTCTTTTAGTTTACTTAACCAAGCCCAATATGATACCTAATGTTTGGGTAAGAATTTTGATTTATCTAAAAAATCAGTTTTGGGCTGGAGTGTGGCTCAGTAGCATAGGACTTGCCTAACATATGTATGAACCTCTGGCTTTGATCTCCAGTCTCTCTCTCTCTTCCTCCCTTCCTCTCCCTCCCCCCCACATATCACACAACATCATTGTTATCATAAATATAAAAGAAAAAACCCAATTTTATTAAAGATAATTTCCAAATAGTTGTTAAAATTATATATTGCCAGGTTCTGGTGGCTCATGCCTATAATCCTAAAATCTGAGGATCATGGTTTGAAGCTGCCCAAGCAGGAAAGTTTGCTCAAGAGACTTTTATCTCCAATTAACCATCAAGAAGCCAGAAACAGAGCTGTGGCTCAGCTGGTAGAGCACTAGCCTTGAGCAAAAAAAATCTCAGGGACTGTGCTTACAGCCTGTGATTAGGCCCCAGGACTGGTTTAAAAAAAACAACAACAAACTTCCTTATTTCTGGGTTAGCTAAATTATAGAACTGTACAGATCTGGAGTTTTTCTTGATCCATAGCCTCCTTATCTATAATATTTTTAATTAAAAATTTTTTGGAAGTGGTGCTGTAGGTTGAGGGTAGGGCAGTAGCCTTAAGCTGAAGAGCTCAGGGACAACATCCAGGCCCAGAGTGCAAGCCCCGTGACCAACAAAACAAAGTCAAAGTTTAAGAGCTAGAAGTATAGCTCAGTATAAGTGTGTTTGATTTATATGGAAAAAGTCTAATATATATATACATATATATATACGTTTATATATATATCTATATACCTATATACGTATATATAGGTATATATATATATATATATATTTTGTCTTGTGGCTTTTACATCTTAGGAGAACACTCTGATAACAAGGTGAGCCCAAGCCAGGGATTCTAGGGATTTTTCACTTTGAAGTGAAAAGATCCTAAGACCTTGCATGAGAGAGGGAGAAGGCAGTCCCGAAGTCTGAGACCAAAGAAGCTCAGTCAGGCCAGAGTACCTCCAGGTGGCTGGGTAAACTGGAAGACATGTATGCGGGTGCCGGTGCTTCCAGCATCAAACATGATCCCGTAGAAGACTTCATGACTCTGTGCAGCTGAAATGGAGGAGCTATGGGCCTGCTGGCCCCACCGGGCCCCTGAGGCTGCTGCAGCAATAGTGAAGAAGGCTTGGGCAGCAGAGGCCCTGTGCCACCTGATGTAGGCGACATAGATGAACAGGCCCACACACAGTCCTAGTGGATATGCCACTTTTGTCATCCGCAGGGTCCCATGGTTCGATATTTTTCTCATTTCTTAGTCTGTCAAGGATTGTGCAGCCGCTGCTGTCTAGAAGAAAGGAGGGATAGGGAAAGCACATTATTAGGCTACAAGACTTCAGTATGTATTAGAAGTTAGCTTTGAGCCACAGCTCTACTTCTGGTTTTTCTGATGGTTATTTGGAGAAAAGAGTGTCAAGGACTTTTCCTGCCTAGGCTGGCTGCAAACCTCGATCCTCAGATCTCAGCCTCTTGACTAGTTAGGCTTACAGGCCACCAGCACCCAGCTGTGGCTTTTTTTAACTGCCTAATTTTCAATGAAAAAAAATCACAAAGCTTACAAAGAAATGAAAACATATTACTCACCAAAGGTAGATGAGAGAGGAGCAGAATATATCCCTGAAGACAAAGTTTAAAACAAGCATTTAAGCATGTTGAAGAGCTAAAGGGAAATTCTAAGAATTGAAAGAAATCAGGAAAAGATATATGAGAAATAGAAATAGCAGCTTGCACTGGTGGCTCACACCTGTAATCTTAGCTACTTAGGAGGCCAACATCTGAGGATTGAAGTTCGAAGCCAGCTGGGACAGGAAAAGTTCATGTGAATCTAATCTCCGATTACCCACAAAATGACAGAAGTAGATCTGTGGCTCAAGTGGCAGACAATGCCAAACAAAGGGCTCAGGTACAGTGCCCAGGACCTGAGTTCAAACCCCAGTACCAACACACACATACACACACACACAATATCAACAAAGAAAAATTGTAAGAAGGAATAAAATAGAAATTGTTGAACTGCTGGGCGCGGTGACTCATGCTTATAATCCTAGCTACTTAGGAGGCTGAAATCTAAGGATCAAGGTTCAAAGCCAGCCCAGGCACTAAAGAAGGTAAGACTCTTATCTCTAGTTAACCACTAGAAAACTGGAAGTGTCACTGTGGCTCAAGGATTAGGGCGGTAGCCTTGAGCTGAAGACTACAAGGACAATGCCCAGGCCCAGGGGTAGAGTGGTAGCCTTAAGCTGAAGAGCTCAGGAACAACGCCCAGGCCCAGAGTTTGAGCCCTATGACTGACCAAAAAAAAAAAAAAAAAAAAAAAAGGGCAATGAAAACTTGACTAGAAGGATTAATTAGATAGTATATTTGAATAGGCAGAACCATCAGCAGACTTGAAATAGAACATCTGAAGTTACTGAAAAAAGAATGAGGTAAATAGAGCATAAGGGACTTCTAAGACATCAACGACCAATATATACTTAATTATTGAGTCCAAGAGGAAGAGAAAGAACAGGGAAATAGATTAGCTTCAGCAGGTAGCTGAAATTTCCCAAGTTTGAGAAATGCATGCACATAACCATCTAAAAAGTTCAAGGAACAGCATTCCTAAGCCCAAACATAGGCATTAGGACACAATCTAATTGAAGAACCAAGAGACAAGGTTAAAATACTAAGATCAGAAAGAGAAAAACGACTCATTATGTACAAAAATTAGGAACAAAGAATCCTTAAGATTATCAGCCAATTTCTCAGTAGAAACTTTGGTGTCTGGAAGGCAGTTGAATCATGCATTCAAATTACTGAAAGGAAATCTTGTCAGCACAGCAGCATGTGGGAGAGTGAGGTAGGACTGAGATTTCTAAGCCAGCCTGGGACACACAGGATACCCTGGCTCAAACCAAAGTCAAAGCCAAAACCAGAAAGAAAACAACAACATCAATAAGCCAATGATAACATAAAATCTTCCTGCCAACAGAGATTTCTATGTTCAGCAGACCTGTCCTTCAAAAACCAGGGAGAGCCAGCTGTAGGTGGTTCACACCTGTAACCTAGTTATTCAGGAGACTATGACCTGGAAGATCAAGGTTAAAAGCCACTCTGAGCAGAACAGGCTGCGAGACCCCAGCAAAATGCCAGGCTGTGGTGTATATGGTGGGGTGTGACTGAAGTAGTGGAATGCTAACTGTGCGCAAGAAATCTGGAGATTCTGGGGCCGGGAGTTTGGCCTAGTGGTTAAAGTGCTTGCCTAGCATGCACAAAGGCCTGGGTTCGATTCCTCGGCACCACATACATAGAAAAAAGCCGGAAGTGGCGCTGAGGCTTAAGTGGTAGAGCTCTAGCCTTGAGAAAGTCCAAGGACAGTGCTCAGTCCCTGAGCTCAAGCCCAGGACTGGCAAAAAAAAAAAAAAAAGCTGGAGATTCTGAGTTTAAGCCCCAGTACTGGCAACAATAAAACAAGGCAAAACAAGCAAACAAAAAATGAGTTAGAAATTAAGACATTATCAGATAAATAAAAGCTCAGAAATTCATTATCACTAATCTTATCCACCAAATATGCCAAAGTCCTTCAGGTTGTAGTGAATGGGTAATAGGTAGTAATTGAAAACTGTAAGAGACTATAAAGACCTTCAGCAAAAGTAAACAATTAGATAACAGAAAACTGCAGCATTATTATAAATTAAAGTCTTTAACTCAAGTTTGTTTTGGTGCTGGAATTGGACCTTGAGTCTAGTTCATGCTATGTTATGTTCTACCCCTGAGCTCTATTCCTAGCCTATAATTTTACCTTTAATATTCTTCATGATTTAAAGAGAAAAATATATAACTTTATAAATATGTTAACAATTCATAAAGATGAAATGTGTGATATAAGTAAATGTAAGTGGGAACAGGTAGGACTGTAAAGGAGAGGATGCTATATGTGAAGTTAGGTTGGAACCAACTTAAAACTGTGTTACAACTAGGACGAAAAATATGCAATTCCTACAGAAACCACAAAGAGGCTACGTATCAAGTATATACAAATAAGAAATTAGGATTGTCTCTATAAAGTCAACTAAATCCACAGGAAGGCATCAATAGAGGAAATGAGCGAAAAGCTGTAAGACACATAGAAAATAACAACAAAATGACAGAATAAATATTTTCTTCTCAGGAATTACCATAAGTGTAAATGTGTTAATCACCTCAATCAGAAGACAGCAGTAAACAGAATGGGTTCAAAAACACAGGACCCAACTATTTGCTAATCTACAACAGACTCAGTTTAGATCTAAGAACACATACAGGCTGAAAGTATAAAATGGAAAGTATTTCATATAAATAGTAACCAAAAAGGAGCAAAGTACTATCAGGCAAAAGAGAGTTTAAGTCAAAAATTGTCATATGAGCCAAAAGACATAGTATGATAGAACAGTCCCAGAAGGAGGGTAAATACAGTAGAGAATCGAAAAATAATTAAGAAAATCAATGATAAAAATCCTCATATATATGTAAACATATATGTATATAAATATGTGTGTATTTATATAGGCCAGGAAGATAAAAAATTATAAACATATGTAACATTCAGAATTCCTAAATATCTGAATAAACATTAACAGAACTGAAAAAAAAAACCAGTAAAAGATTTCAATATCCTTTTTGGTTTTCTGTAATTGGGCTAGAACTCAAGAGTCTGTAATCTCAGTTTCTTGGTCTGCTTTTCCATTCACAGCTGAGTCATGTCTCCTTGCTTGTTGCCTCCTGAGTAGCTAGGATTATACACATGAGCTACTGATACTTGCCTGGCTTTTTTTCTTTTCTGTCTTGAGACAATGTCTCACATGTAGCTTATTCCTTGCCTCCTATGTGCCAAGATTCAAAGGTAGGCCTTCACACCTGGCTCAATATTCCACTGTGACTAATGGATGGAAAAATCAAATGTAAGAACAATAGGAAACAGGATTAGAACAAAACTAAACTGAAACAAGAGGGGAAGACATTATTCTCAAGTGTGGGCAGGTGACCTGTCAGACATTCTCCAGAAAATGTCTTTATAAATGAAAAAACAATCAAAATCATACAAGGTATCTCTTACAATCACAGTAGCATGAAAATAGAATTCAACAGTAGAAGTAAAACTGGTTATGTGGACATTAAGCATTCTTAAACAACCAGTGAGTCAAAGAAGAAACTACAAACAAAATTAGAGGCTGAGGCAGGAGGATTGTGAATCTGAGACTGGCTTAGGCTATACAAAGAGATTGTGACTCAAAGACAAACAAAGAGCTTGAGCTAGGCACTGGTAGCTCATGCCTGTAATCCTAGAATTGGGGTTCAAAGCCACCTTAGGTAAAGAAGTCTGTGAGACTTATTTCCAATTAACCACCCAAACAGCCAGAAAGTGGAGCTGCAGCTCAAGTAGCAGAGAACCAATTTTGAGTGATTATTAGAATATTATGTATTTTGCTAAATGTATAAAGAATTAATACTGATTCTTCTAAAATCTTGCACAATATTAGAGGAAATAGCATTTCCTAACTTGTTCCATAAGGTCCTCATAGCAAAGCCAGATAAAGACACTACAAGAAACATACAAACCAATATTATTTATAAATAACAATTCAAAAATCCTCAACAAATAGCAAGCTGAATAGTAAAAGGAGTGTATGCCATTACCAAGTAGGGACTTACTCTTAGAATGCAAGGATGGTTCAACATATGAAACTCAATCAATCTTGGTTACTATATTAGCAATTGAAAAAAAAACATAATCAACTGTTTGAGCAAAAGCTTTTGACAAAGTATATCACCCTTCAGAATAAAAAAAAAGACAAATAGCAGTCTAGGAATGAAAGGAAACTACTTCAACATAATAATAGCTACATATGAAAGTCACAAAAATATACTCAATGGTAAAAGATTGGCAGGTGTGGGTGTGTGTGTGTGTGTGTGCGAGTGTGTGCACGCGCGCTCCCATGTGTATGTATGCCTGATCTGGCTTCAAACTGTTGTCCTGAGTAGCTAGGATTACAGGTGTGAGCTATTGACACCCAGCAAGACAGGCAATTTTTTTTTTTTTTGCCAGTCCTGGGCTTGAGCTCAGGGCCTGAGCACTGTCCTTGGACTTTCTCAAGGCTAGAGCTCCACCAGTTGAGCCTCAGCACCACTTCCGGCTTTTTTTCTATGTATGTGGTACCGAGGAATCGAACCAGGGTCTTCATGCATGCTAGGCAAGCACTTTAACCACTAGGCCAAACTCCTGGCCCAACAGGCAATTTTTTTATTAAAGAATTTATTAACATTGATTTTTACATCATATTTTAAATGACAAGTTTAACAAACAAGTGTTCAAGGAGGGAATCTCTATTTACAATCACTGGGACTTAGTATTTAGAACTTAATCAAAATTGACACTGTTACTCAACTATGAAAAAAAATTGATAAAAAAGAATTTTAGAGGCTGGGCACTGGTGGCTAGCTACTCAGGAGAGTGAGATCTAAGAATCTCAATTCAAAGCCAGCCCAGGTAGGAAAGTCCATGAGACTTTCATCTCAAATTAATTACCAGAAATTAGAGTATAGTTATGGCTCAAAGAAGTAAAGTGCTAGTCTTAAGCAAAAGAGCTCAGGGACAGAGTCCAGGCCAAGTTCAAACCACATGACTGAAGAGAAAAAAGAAAAGTAAGAGACCTCATAGTTTCTGATTTTGAACCATATTATGAAGATACAGTACTCAAAGCAATGCAGCTTTAAGGCAGAGACATAGAACAGTGCAACAGAATAACAAACCCGGAGGTAAGTCCCCATACATGTGGCCAAATGATCTCTTGCCAGAATCACACAATAAAGGAGTGTTTTCAGCAAATGGTATCAGGAAACTGGAAACTCACATGGAGAAACAGTGAAGTTGAGAAATGGACTAAAGACCTAAATTCTAAGACTCCTAGAAGAACACATATGACAAAAATTTAATGACATTGAATTTGGCAATGACTTTTTAGAAATGAAACAGAAAGCACAAGCAAACAACAACAACAAACAAACCCAAAAATGAACCAGTCAAACTTAAAAGTTTCTGCAGGCGATAGCATGATCCTATACCTGAAAAACCCAATAAACTCCATTTCTAAACTCTTAGAACTAATAAACTACTTTAGCAAAGTGACAGGATACAAAATCAACCTTCAGAAGTCAGTAGCTTTTCTTTTTTTTTTTCTTTGCCAGTCCTGGTCTTAAGCTCAGGGCCTGAGCACTGTCCTTGGACTTTTCTCAAGGCTAACACTCTACCTCCTGAGCCACAGCACCACTTCCAGCTTTTTTCTATGTATGTGGAATCGAACCAGGGTCTTTGTGCATACTAGGCAAGCACTCTACCACTAGGCCAAACTCCTGGCCCTATCAGTAGCTTTTCTATATGCCAATAATACACAAACAGAATGAGAAATTAAGAAAATGATCCTATTTGCAATAGCCCCCAAAGAATAAAATATTTAGGAATTAACTTAATCAAAGATGTAAAGAAATTATTAAATGAAAACTAAAAGCCTAAAGAAAGAAATTAAAGAGGATACCAGGAAATGGAAAGACATCCCATGCTCATGGGTAGGAAGAACCAACATAGTGAAAATGGTCATACTGCCAAAATTTCAATGCAATTCCCATCAAAATCCCAAAGGCATTTTAAAAAACTGAAATAGAAGGTGTAATCCAAAGGTTCATATGGAGCAACAAAAGACCTAGAATAGCCAAAGCAATTCTAGGCAATTAGAGCAATGCAAATGGTATTACAATACCAGACTTCAAACTAATAACAAATAACAAAACTCTAATAATTCATAATAACAAAACAGCATGGTACTGGCACAAAAATAGACCAGAAGAACAATGGAACAGAATAGAAGATTCAGAAATAAAACCACATACCTATAGTCAACTTATATTCGATAAAGGAGCAGAGATATACAGTGGAACAAACATAGCCTGTTCAATTATTGGTGCTGGCAAAACTGGGCAGCCACATGCATAAAACTAAAAATTGATCCCAGCCTATTGCCATGCACAAGCATTAACTCAAAATGGATCAAAGACCTCAATATCAGACCTGAAACCCTGAAACGGCTACATGATAGAGTAGGAGAGAAACTAGAACCCATAGGCACAGGCAAAAACTTCCTGAACAGAGTCCCAGGGTCACAACAGATTGGAGAGACTTGACAAATGGGACTACCTAAAAATAAAAAGTTTCTGCAGAGACAAAGGCATAGCTACTGAAGTAAAGACAGCCAACTAACTGGAAAAAGGTATTTACCAATAATACATCAGACAAATACTTAATATCCAATATCTACAGGGACCTCAAGAAACTAATCCCCCCAAAACCCAACAAACCAATCACTAAATGGGCAAGGGAACTGAAGATAGACTTATCAAAAGAAGGGGTTAAAATGGCAAAAAAAAAATGCTCATTGTTCATGGTTATAAACGAAATGCAAATAAAAACAACCTTAAGATACCACCTTACCCCCATTAGAATGACCAGCATTCTGAACGCGGACAACAACAAATGCTGGCAGGCATATGGAGAAAGAGAAACCCTATTGCACTGCTGGTGGAAATGTAAACTAGTACAGCCACTCTGGAAGGCAGTTTGGAGGTTTCTTAAAAAACTGAAAATAGACCTTCTCTACAATCCTACCATATCACTTCTGGGCATCTACCCTGAGCATCACAACCCAGGATATGATAAGGACACCTGCTCAGTCATGTTCATCTCCACACTATGCACAATAGCCAAGCCATGGAAACAACCCAGATGCCCTACTACAGATGAATGGATACAAAAAATGCAGTACATATATACAATGGGATTCTACATAGCCAACAGACAAGATAAAATAATGGCATTCGCTGGGAAGTGGATGAAACTAGAGCAAATCATGTTGAGTGAGGTAAGTCAAGACCAAAGGAACAAAAGGTGTATGGTCTCCTTGATATATGGATATAGATCCAAACAGCATGATGACTCAATATTCGGGTAGCCAAGGTTATGGACATGGTCTTGAAGATATAAACATAACTACATAGACATAAAAATCTATGATGGAATGTATACTCTATAGACATGTTATATTATATAGATTGATATGTATCTATGACATACAAAACCTTAGCTTAATTTTAATTATGTTCTAAAATCTATGTGCCAGTGATTGCATATATATTCCCTTCTTGAATACTTGTTTGTTAAACATGACATTTAAATTATGATGTAAAAATCAGTGTTAATAAAATCTTTAAAAAAGAAAAGCTTCTGCAACAAAGGAAAATAATCAATAAAAGAGCAACCCATGGAATAGTAGAAAAATATTTACAAGCCATATCACACTTGATAACAAATCATCAGAATATAGTAAAGAACTCTTAAAACT
Source organism: Megascapheus bottae (assembly GCF_031878675.1). Taxonomy (NCBI): domain Eukaryota; kingdom Metazoa; phylum Chordata; class Mammalia; order Rodentia; family Geomyidae; genus Megascapheus; species Megascapheus bottae. The sequence continues at coordinate 10,784,176 of NC_143526.1, forward strand.
CTGAAAGTAATCTAAGTTTTAAAAAAAGTGAACGTATTTCTCAAAGGTGACAGGTGGTCAACAAATGTGAAAAAGTTGAATACAGCAGATAATTAGAGAAACAAAGTTACAATGATACCACCTGACATCTATTATGATTGACACTATAAACAACAACAACAAAGACCCATAAAATAACAAGTATTGGTGAGGATGTGGAGAAATGCTTGTAGAAATGTAAAATTGGATAGCTGGTAGGGAAAACAGCATGAAGTTTCCTTCAAAAATAAAAAATAGAATTACCATACAATCCAGCAACATTACTTGAGTATATATCCAAAAGAAATGAAATCAGGATCACAAAGATACATTTTCATACCCAGTCACAAAAGCCAAAATGTTAAAGCAAGCCAAATGTCAGCTGACAGATGACAGACCCATGGATAGATGTCTATTAAATGGAATATGATTCAATCTTGACAAGAAAGGAGGCTGGGATTATAACTCAGCAGTATAGTCATGCTTAGTAAGTGAAAGTTCTGAGTTCAGTCCTCAACATCATAAATCATTAAATAGACTAGATAGACATACAGAGAAAGAGAGAGAGAGAGAGAGAGAGAGAGAGAGAGAGAGAGAGAGAGAGAGAGAGGAAGAAGAAAAAGAAGAAGAAGAAGAAGAAGAAGAAGAAGAAGAAGAAGAAGAAGAAGAAGAAGAGGAGGAGGAGGAAGAGGAGGAGGAGGAGGAGGAGGAGGAAGAGGAAGAGGAAGAGGAAGAGGAAGAAGGAGAGAGAAAGGAACTTTTGATGTGTGTTAGAATATGGATGAACTTTGAAGACATTCTACTGAGTGAAATAAACCAGTCCTAAAGGTCAAGTAAGTGAAGTATTATTCCAGTCATAAAGTTCCCTTCCTTGTATTCCATAAATTCATAGAGATATACAGTTGAATGGTGGGCTAGTGGCAGTGGGGAGGAGAGAATAAAGACCTATTGGATATAGAATTTCAGTGGGGGCAGATAGATGGATGATGGTGGTGTTTGCACACACTGTGTAAGCATTCTATTTCACAGAATGGTACCAGTAAAAATGGCTAAGATGATAAAAAACCATTTTTTATGATAACCAACATTCATGTTTACATTTATTTTATGCTAAATTTATTCTTGTGCCATAAGCTTTTGTTTCTACACTTTCTTCTGGGATACCATTTTCTTCTGTACAGCTTCCTCTTCTGGTTTAGGAACACTTTGCTCCTTTTCAGTAAGGATCATCTCAATGTGGCCCAGGGAGCTCATGTATGGGTTAATCCTACCATAGGCTCTGTAAGTTCAGCGGTGCATCTTTGTTCACCTGGATGTGTTCAATGACCAGGAAGTCTGCCCTCCAGTTCAGCATTACTCTCTGCATCCTTAAGCATGTGCAGCAAAAACTCAGCACTCTTTTGGGGCCACCCAGCCTGTGTCCAGTCCCACTGTTTGACCTGGGTATACCTGCCAACTCCACTATTGTAATGGCATACATTGTTTCTTTAAAGTTACATCTTTCAGATACTTCGTAGCTTTTCAGATATGCATATCCTTGATGGCCTGGGCTGTTTCTCTGGTGTTCATAAAGTGAATCTGAAGATTTGGGCCTCTTGACTTGCATGCTTTTGTGGGGGTTTCTGGATCTAGAGAGTAGTGAATCATTTTTACAGGTTACTTTGGGCCAGTTACAGGAAGAGGAAGCTAAGATGATGAAATTCTATGTAGTGTACCGTTAATAGTTCAGATATAAAATATCCCCAAGGGCTTGCGTGTTGAAGGTTGAAGGTATGGGCCTTCAGAGTGGTGGGCTACCAAGAGGTGATTAGATCATAAGGGTGGTAAGCCCACCAAAGGGTAAAGCCATTGATAAATTTATAGCTGAATGGAATATTAGAAAGTAAGGCCTAGTTGGGGGAAGTAGGTCACTAGGGGCATGCCTTCAAACAGCACAACCATGTCCCTGGCTCCTCCCCCTCCCCCACTCCTTCAGGTGGGGGAAAGATGCTGAGGGTATGTGTGTGTGTATCTATCTATATAGTCTATTTAATGTTTTATGGTGTTGAGGATTGAATTTAGAACTTATACTTACTAAGGATGACTATACTGCTGAGTTAATAGTCCCAGCCTCCTTCCTCGTCAAGACTGAATCATATTCAATTTAATAGACATCTATCCATATGTCTGTCATCTGTCAGTTGACATTTTGGCTTGCTTTAACTTTTTGGCTTTTGTGACTGGGTATGTATCTTTGTGATCCTGATTTCATTTCTTTGGAACACCCTGAGGGTGCCACAAATTTTAAACTTCTCATCATGCCTCACTCTTCTCTCTGTTTTCAGTGATACTGAGGATTGAACTCAGGGCCTCAAGCTGCTAGGCAAGTATTCTACTACATGAGCTATGGCTCAAGTCCTTGCTTTTAGTTTGTTTTCCCCATACTTTTTGCCTCAACTAGCCTTGGACCTACATCTTTGTGAAGTTGGGATTACAGGATTGTGACAAATACATCCAGTTTTCATAATGCCTCACTCTTAAAAACGTAGCAGGTCATGCCTTACTGTGATTCTTCCTGCTGTTGTTTTAAAGCCTCCTGCTTTTTTCTATCCTTTTTCCACATCCTTGAAATTCTTCCAGGATATTTACTGAAATGCAGCCTCTAGAGGCCCCTTCTTTGGGTTCCATGGTGCTCCACACACTTCTGTTTCACTGATAAATTTTATGTGGGATTGTTCACATGAGGCTATCTCCTCCTCGGTCAGATATTGCCTCTTTGGAAGCGAAGACTAGTTCACAATGTCCAACACCCAACATGAGGCCAGAGGTTAGCAGCTTTTAGCAATACTTGCTGCTGAGGGAGGTCATTTGATGAGTTAGCTATTTATTGAGGCAGAACAGGCAATAAGAGGAAGATGGAGGCATCAATGGACAGGTGCATGCTACTGTTGGGCAAGAAAGAACCACATTAACCAGCAGGTTATTCAGAAATGGGTCTGTTTCTTGTGCCAGATGACAGGTGTGAGGCAGGCACTTGGGAGATTATCTTCCTGGGGGACTCAGAAGAGATCCAGAGGCTATCCCCCATCCAGAGAAGTCAGTTCTCATCCTATAACTGTTTCTCTTGTAGCCTTCTCTTTGGAAGGTTATCATGAGCCAAACCATCATATTTGTCTGTGATTATTAAATATTGATTTACTTGAATTTATAGAGAAAATTCTGAAGTGGTTTTAAATAAGAAAGGACCCAAAAGCTACATTAATGTCAGGCAATTGTGAAGGTATTTTATTAAACTCTCTTTATAGAATCGAATTTTACAATGGCCTGTTTCATTCTAAAAACCATGTTCTACATGATCTGATTAACAAATGGTCTATCAAGTTTGGGGCAGCAGTGGTTGTTTATTAAATTTACTTTTCCACTTAAAGAAAAAAAATCAACCAACCTTTATGTAACATCTCCTGTGTCCAGTCTGCAACATTGTCCTCATTCTCTAAACATCACACAAAAAAGCTCCCCCCTCCCCAGTGTCTGTTGATGGACTTGCCTGATATTGAACAGCTGGTAGGTGATGGATCACAGATGAGTGTGCAGACTTGTCTCCAAGATGAAGTGCTTTATTACATCACTTCCCCTATAAACAGAAGACTGTACTTTAGACAACCAAATAACAGCACATGAATTTACAGTACCTACATGGATGTTACTGGTCAACAACAAATTTGGGATGATAATTAACAGAGTCCAAATAGAGAAAGCACAGAATGAGGAATGGTCACTTTCATGTCCTCAAATCTTAACAGCAAATTCACCTATTGGGTTAAGGACTTTGTCCAAATCTAAGATACCTACAGAAAGGCCAAATCACATAGCCAATGGGATATTCTGCTTAGAATCTTATGAGAAACTTATGGAGGAAGGAAAACAACATAATCTTAGCCTATTCTTTACTGAGTTAAGAGTGGGGCTGACATGAAGGTGAGCCAAATGGAGAATAAGTGAAAGGTAGGACAGGAAGCAGGATATATTGAGGAAAACAGAGGTCTGGCTCCTGCCAGGGGCTTGCCCTCTGTCAGGAAGGCACGAGCCAGAGGAGAATGTGAGTGTGGCAGTAGGAGCCTGCCCTATCTCCTGACTAGCTTTCTAGGAGCTGAAGGCGGCAGAATGGCTCTATTGAAATACATGGTCCATGTGATTTGGGCTGGCAGCTGTCTAATCTGTTACCCAGTTTCTCCCCCCCCCCAGGTTTTCATGAAAGTATGAGAAAGTACTATGATTGCCAATGACTGCCGCATATGCTGAAAACATGTCTAGAAAGAAAGTACATGGAGATGGGATGGGAGGACTAGCATGGGGCAAGCCAGGATGAAAGGTGGTGAAATTCTATCTCAAAGTTGGCTGTAGTATCTTACACAGTAATCCCAGCTAGATGGGAGTCAGAGGTAGGAAGATTGGAGTCTAGAATAGGGTTTGGTAGCATGAGACCCTATCTGAAGAATAAACTAAAATGAAAGTGCTAGAGGTGTGGCTCATGTGAAGCATAAGACTCTGAGATCAAACCTTAGTACTGACAAGAGGGAGGAAAAGAAAGAATGAACACATGTGCATTAGCAAACCATCACTCATTCTCCTGGTAGGTGTAAAAAGACTTCTTGGGGGGGGGGCTGCAACAAAACAACAAAACCCTACTTTACCACCAACAACAACAGTACCAACAACAGTACCCCCCCCCAAAAAAAACCCCCGCACAACCATACATTAATTGTATGGTTTCCATCTGCTGTTTCCTTTTCACAGGATTTGGTGGGAGGGGAACTGTCACACAAACATCCGTCCACATCTCAGGTTGTGCATATAAGGCTTCAAAAGCAGATAACCTTTAGCCAACAGACTCTGTGGCAGGCCAGACTAGGGAGTGGGATTTGAGAAGTAAGGAACCAGGAATTCAGAAGTAATCATTAATGAGTAACCAGATTCAAAGTATATAAAAACGTATTATTTCCTTCACACTCCCTCTCTAAGCAGTCACTGAGCAATAAAAGTGATTGACATCTTCTTCCCACTTCCTTCTTTGCTTCACACTTTGAAGTATGGACTCTTTAGGGATTAAGTATGTATACTTTCAAGAAAACAGCCTGGTCCATTCCACTCCCTTCTTTTTAAGAAGCCACAAAGCACAGACTGTTCAAGTTGCAAGGACCCATATTTGTTAACTATCTCAGACTTAATTATGACTTCAGACCTAACTGATAACATCAGAACATTAGTGCAGCAGGTAGAGCTGTGTTGCAGGAATCATCCTCCCCACTCCCATACATTTTCCCTGGCATTTCAATCTTTGCTAAACCAGCCCATGCCTTGTATGAAGCACATGGTATTTTTGCTCTGCTTGATGCATAAATACCTGTTTCTCACCCACTTGATGTGTCCACGCCTAATGCTTATTCTGTGTTTGGGGACAAGAATCTAAAGGGTTGAGTTTTGGGGAGTCCTTTTCTATCTAGGAACCTCATCCACCAGTATCATTTCCGGGGCAGATATAGAGGGGCAATAAAACATTTCAGTTTTTGGACTCGTACATCTGTGATTTTCAGGTATTTCCAGGGCATACATATTTATTTGATCATAGAATGTTAACACCAACGAAGAAATCTCCTCCAGACAACACTATTCTTTCCCATTGCAATTCCTGGCTCTGCGTACAGGTTCAAGGTGTGGCCCTTGTAATCGCATCCATCACCCAGCTCTCCCCCAAGGAACCTCCTCCTCAGACACTGGACATACTTCCACCGTTGGCTATTGGCTATTTCCCCAGTATCATGCTGTGATGTAGGATATGTATCTGGGTACAGATAATCCTAGAATGGCTCAGGCTCTTTCAGGCGATTGGTTCCTGTGGATACACACCCAGAATAAGGGACTGTGCTCATCCTGATTTACCCAGCAACCTAGGGCTTCCTTTTTATCCACTTTAAACCATCTAATGGTCTCCACGTGCGCTTAAAATAACCCTCCCCCTCCCTTCTCTGTCTCCTAGTCCCTTCACACTCTCTCTGGTTATTTGTGCGATTTCTCCAGAACCAATACGTTATGGCACCCAGCTCGATCCACCTCAGGGTCTCTTCCCTCTCTTAGCCTGAAGCACGGTGGCCATCGGTCAGCTCGGACGGAACCCAAACTCTTTTCCTGATCACTCTCAAACCATCGAAGTTCACCGCCCTCCCCTCGGTGAACGGCAGAAGGGGAGCGGAGGGACCTGGCCTGGCTTGACTGAGAGCTGGGGGAGGGGAGCGAGGGGGGGAAGGAAGGCGGGTCAGCGAATGCCAGTGCATTGAATGGAAGCGTCGGGCCCGGAGGCTGCTCGAGGACTCACGCCATCTGGCCTGCCCGGTCCTCCCAACGCAGAAGCAGAACCTCCGTCCGCGGAGGCCTCATCAAGACCCGGGAACCAGCGTGAGACACCAGCCGGGCGCGAGGGCCTGCAGGCCGGGGGACCAGGACTCTCAGGTCCCAGCCTTCACGCGTGAGGAGGTTCAGGGGCCGGCAGACCTCTTTAGTCTCGCTTACCCAGCGCAGTTCCCGCTGCTTCACCTCGGGAAACAGGCGCTGTCTCTTCAGCGGCCGGCGGCCCGCTCCGGACGCTTGTCAGCTCTCCGGTCCCGTTCCGCGTCACCTCAGCGTCAACCCCGCAGGCCACGACCCCGAGGATCCCACGACTTTAGCCCCGCCCACATTCACGTTGCGTCATCGAGTGGGCGGGGCGGCAGACCCAGGTACGCATGCGTGACAGGGCAAAGCGACGCTGGCCCCGCCCCGCTCTGGAGCTTCTGGGCCTGAGTTGTGCGGTTGATCTCCAGCCTGCAGGCGGCTTTTCGGCCCACGGTGGTTTTCTCTTCCCTGAGTGAGGCTGACCGAAAAGTGGGATCTTGGCATCGGACGTTGCCTGCGTCCCCTCTCTGGCTCGAATTTCCCCACCGTCACCCCCTTCAGAACAATTAACTTGGGATGGTCTCCCCTAAGTCCTCGCAGTTCTGACATTCTTTTTTTTGGGGGGGGGGGGGGGCGGTGCCAGTTTATGGGGCTGCAACTCAGGGCCTGGGCGCTGTCCCTGGGCGTTTTCGCTCAAGGTTAGCTCTCTACTGCTTTGAGCCACAGCTCCTCTCCCGGTTTTCTGGTGGCTCACTGGAGATAAGATAACCCTGCTGGGGTTGTCTTCCAACGGTGATGCTCAGCTCTCAGCCTTCGGAGTAGCTAGGATTATAGCAACCGGCTGTCATTCTTCTATGCAGTTCTTTCATAGCACCCACGGCACCCACTCTTATTTACTTGTTGACTTATTTAATGGTGTTTGGCACCGGGGACCTGGTCCCCTAATCCACCTCTGACTTCAGCTTGTGTCAGAGACTTCTTAATAAGTGCTGTCACTTCAAGGCATCTTGTTGCCGCCTTCTTTTCAGCGTACCTTCGGACTGCATCTGGGAACTCTAAGTGCAGTCACAGCCCAAAAGATCAAGAAAGTTTTATTTTCTTAGGGCTAACTACTGAAACTCTCTAGGTATGCTTGAAGCAATCCAGTCCTCCTGTCTTGCTTGTAATACTCAGCTATAACTGTAGAATTTGAGGAAAGTACTATCTTGAGGTAAGAAGAAGGGTCTGACTGGAACAGCTGAGACTCTCCTATCCTGGAAACAGGATCTCCTTCAGTTATGTGGTAGCCCAACATTTCAAGTCTTCCTAGAAATATAGAAAACCCCAGGTGAGGGGCTGGGAATGTGGCTTTGTGGTAGAGTGTTTGCTTAGTATGCATGAAGCTCTGGGTTCAATTCCTCAGTACCACATAAACAGAAAAAGCCAGAAGTGGTGCTGTGGCTCAAGTAGTAGAGTGCTAGCCTTGCGCACAGAGAGGCTTAGGGACAGTGCCCAAGCCCTTAGCTCAAGCCCCCAGGGCTGGCAAAAAAAAAAAGAAAAAGAAAAAGAAAGAAAAGAAAAGGAAAAGAAAGAAGGAGGGCTGGGAGTTTGGCCTAGTGGTTAAAGTGCTTGCCTAGCATGCATGAAGACCCGGGTTCAATTCCTCGGTACCACATACATAGAAAAAAGCCAGAAGTGGTACTGAGGCTCAAGTGGTAGAGCTCTAGCCTTGAGAAAGTCCAAGGACAGTGCTCAGGCCCTGAGCTCAAGCCCAGGACTGGCAAAAAAAAAAAAAAAAAAGAAAGAAGGAAAAACCGCAGGTGGGCTGCTGTCCGAGGTCCTTCATCTGTGGAGCAAGCAGATGGCAGGTACAGTGGAGGGCAGATTTCCTAGGCTTTGGGGATTGGCAGGCAATGAATCCTACCTAGGTTTCTATTGTCCCTTGCTCCCTATTTGTTAAGCATGATTGTGTTCTGTGGCACTTTCACAGCAACCCTTAACCAAGTTAGATAAATGCCTCAGACTTCCATTCTGAAAGGTGCAATTCTGAAACCTCAACCATAATAAGATGGCTTAGCTTCTGTTTCCTTATTTATCTGAATTCGTTTCTGAGATGATGCTTGGTGTCATTTGTTGAACAGACAGAAGGTGGCAGGATACAACCACAGAAAGCAGGTAAGGGTGCATGAAAAATGAGTTTACAAGTCTCTCAAAAACATGTGTAAGATGGGTGCCGTGGCTGTAATCCTATATAGTCAGGAGGCTGAGATCTGAGGATCGAGGTTCAAAGCCAGCCTGGGCACTAAACTCTGTGAGACTGTTGTCTCTAATTAACCAACAGAAAACCAGAAGTGGCACTGTGGCTCAAGTGGTAGAGTGGTAGCCTTGAGCCGAAGAGCTCAGGGAGAACACCCAGGCCCAGAGTTCAAACCCCACGACCAACAACAACAATACTACAATAAAAAAAAAATACATGTATGCTTATTTCAACTAATAGGAACCTGGCCTAGTTTAACATCATTATAAAATCAAGCTGTGAAGTCTGACATGGAAATAACTCAGGCTGACCTTGAACTTGCTACTCTCCTAATCCTATTTTAGGAGTGCTGGGATCACAGCATGTGGTGCTTCTGTCTGATGGTTGCACAGTGCTCTGTTGTGTGGACATGATAAACATACATTTCCAATCTAGTGCTGCTGGAAATGATCCTATAGCCAGGCCCTGGAGGCACATGCCTGTAATCTAGTTACTCAGGAGGCTGAGATCTAAGGATTAGAATGTGAAGTCAGCCTGAGTAGAGCCAATTCAAAGTCTGTTGCATAAACAAATTTGAATGCCAGTGTATTAAGTCATAATCACATGGAATACCCTCAGGGAACAAGCATGCGTTGCTAAATAATCAGGTGACAAAACCATATATAATGATAAACCTGTGGGCAGACTATAACTGCTTGCAACTCTAATAGCTGTAATTAGTCTTGTTAAGCTCTACCTAACACACTCCTAGACAGCCATACTGTAGCCATCAAGATCAGAAATGCAGCCAAGTGTGGTGGCAAACACTTGTCATCCAGCAATTAGGGAGGCTGAGACAGGAAGATTGCTTGAATACAGGAGTTCAAGGAAAGCTAGGGCAACATAGACTTCTCAAAAAAAAAAAGCGGGGGGGGGGGGAAGAAAAGAAAAGAGAAAAGAGAAAAGATGAGCTGCATATCAATGGTTCACATTTGTAATCCTAGCTACTTGGGAGGCTAAGATCTGTGGATTGCAATTCAAAGCCATCCCAGGCAGAAAAGCTCATGAGACTCTTAGAAGTAGACACTTTCCAAAAGTGGAGAGTTCCAACCATGAGCAAAAAAGCGAAGGGACAACACCCAGGCCCTGAGTTCAAACCTTAAAGTGTGGTCTGGTCAAGAAATCTGGTCAAGATGTTATGAATCAGTTTTTAACTTTTAAATTCTGAAAACTTAACACCACACATTGTAGAGACAAGGACTTTCATACAAACTTTGGAGAAACCTCCAAAGCCTGGATTTGTTGAGGCCAGACAGACAAGGACTTTCATACAAACTTTGGAGAAACCTCCAAAGCCTGGATTTGTTGAGGCCAGACAGACAGACAGAACCTTTGTACCCCATAAGGTCTGACAGTGACATCCATTATAAATGGGCTCTCCACCTTGTTTTACAGAAGAAAAGCAATAACACAGCACAGTTTATACAAACAGTACACCCAACTGGCCTCTTTGCTCTCCAGCTCCTTGCTGTGTCTGGAAATAACAAAGCTTTAACATTTACTAAGCGGGGCGGCGACAGGTCCTCCCTCATTCTTTTCTATTCATGGCTTCAAATTAATAATTAGTGGTTTGAAAAATGAGCCAATCTGTCTCCCTGAGGGGAAAAATCATGAGCCAAGCCAATTAACATCTTGGTTCTGACTGCCTGGGGAATTTAATTTGGTCTCACGGCCCATTTAAGGTCTCCAAACCTTGTGGTGTCCTGAAGAGGGAAGTCATGATTGTTAAGTGAGGGGAAGCCCCTGGGGACCCATATGCTGAAGATGCTCAGAGCCCAGGCCCCTCTGCCTTTGTCAGGCCCACATGCCTGCTCTATTCTTCTCTTAGGACTTAGCAGCTGGCTTCTGGCAGCACAGGCTTTAACCACCCGCAGAGGGAGTGGCCACTACTCACAAATAGCTGCACACTTGAGCAGGTCTTTTGTCTGCTTACAAGACATTCCAACTGCCCATTACCAGTTGGACTTTGCACAAAGGAGGGTGGGCTGACTGTGCAGCATATTGCTGAGGGGTGGAGAGTCTGCAAATGGACAGTTTATAGGTTGTCTCTTCCCTAGAATATGTGTGGGGAGTGGAGGTGCTGCTGGGGAGTGTGGGGGTAGTGGGGGAGCAGGGGCTGAAGGAGGGCAAAGGGAGCAGAGATGAAGCCAGACAATTTAATGAAGGACATTTTAAGAATCATGGAATCAAGATATTGAAGCTCCAGTGGGGCACTTGAGGAATGGTCTAAATCTTTTCTCTTTCAGGAAACTCCCAAGTCAGACAGGGAATTTTCTTTTAAAGAAATTCTCAAAGCTAGGCACTGATAGTCTTGCCTATAATCCTAGCTACTCAGGAGACTGAGATCTGAGGATCACTGCTTAAAGCCAGCCTGTGCAGAAGAGTCCATGAGACTCTGATCTCCAGCTTACCACCAGAAAACCAGAAGTGGTGCTGTGGCTCAAAGTGGTAGAGTGTTAGCCTTGAGCTGAAGAGCTCAGGGACAATGTCCAGGCCCAAAGTTCAAGCCTCCCCCTGCCAAAAAAAAAAAAAAAAAGGAAGAGAGAAAGAAAGGAAGAAAGAAAGAAAGAGAGAGGGAGGAAGGGAGGGAGGGAGGGAGGAAGCGAAAGAAAGAAAGAAAGAAAGAAAGAAAGAAAGAAAGAAAGAAAGAAGTGTCAAGTTTTCTGTCTTGGGAGAAAAGGAGTCATTTAATTTTTAAATCTGCTTCTGTTTTCTCAATCAGGAAGAGCTAGTTTTCCATCTACGGGGCTTCAGAGATTTGAGAAATGGTTGTTAATGAAAACAAGGTCAATCTCATTGTGTGGAGAACACTTATCTTAAGCTATCTGTCCAGATTCACCTCATTATACTCATCTCCCTACAGATATGAGAGGGATGGTTATCACTGTCCATGTTACAGAAATGAGGAAAATGAGATGAAGCCCAGCCTGAACCCATCCCCAAATCGCTGCTGTATACCTTCCTCCTTTCTCTTCTGCCAGCCTTTCTCTGAAGGTATTGGCTTCTCACTACTGCTCTCCTGTCCCAGGCATGCGTGGCTTTTACATCTCCCTAGACCTCAGGGATAATGCTTAGCTTGTGAGAGGACTAAGCAGACTTATTAATGATTGTGGTCTTTGCTTTAGTTCCTTGACATTCACAGTATCTAATAAGGAGCTGGCACACCTTGGCATATCCAGGGTATGCCCCAGGTAAATTGGCTAAAGCTAATAGGAGCTATCACAGGAGAGTTCCCCTGTAAAACCAGCATGACACAGAGCCATTGTGAGAGTACACAGCTCTTATATACAATCACAACACCATCTTACATAGGGACTTGAGCATCCATGGATTTTGTTTAATAAATGACTGGAGGGTATTTGAACTGTGACCCTGGGAAGCACCAACAAAAATACAGAGAATCAGACATGGAGAAGAAAGAGGAGAAAGTGCCAAGGCAAGGTGAGGTGGTTGGGAGGGGGAGGGGAAACAGAAGCCAGTGTGGATCTCTGGGAATGTGTACCATCTCATCCCATCTTCATCCACGAGCAATAATTATTTGATGCTTCCCCAGGGGTGTCAGCCCCTTGGCTTTTTTGCTTGCCCTCATAGGGACTCCATTTGGTCCCTGGGCAGAGACTAGCTTCCAACAGAGACTCAGGTCAGGGATGGTTGTGAGAGAGGACAGCTTCCTGAAGTACAAAATACAGATAAGTGTTATCATTTGTCTAGTCTCATCATCCTGGAGTTCTTGAGGGGGCCTGTGGGGCTTCCCTACGGAGGGCTCTAACATCAACACAGGAGCAGAACTCTGGAAGTTCACCAAGAGGATTTGCGATGCTCTAGGAATTATTAAACTGCTTGATAAAAGACTGTAGCTGCCAATAACAGGTTGCCTTTCCTGTGCTACTTTAACTTCATATTTTGAGATAATATAAACTATCCTAATGAGTTACAAAGATAGCATGAACTCTCCAAGTACCTTATACCCAGCTTTTCCAATTTTAACACTGTTAAATATTCATCACAGCTGAGAGTTCATACTGGCACGATGCTGCTTGCTGAGCTATAGATTTTACTTGGGTTTCACGAGGTTTCCCGCTGCTGTCCCTTTTCTGTTTTGGAATCTCATTTTGGATTCACTGTTGGGATGAATCATCCTATCTCTGTAGTCTCTAGTTGTCACTCAGTTGTTTCCTCTGTGTGTGTGTGTGTGTGTGTGTGTGTGCATGTGTGTGTGTATGTATGAATTAAAACAAAACCTTAAAACAATGTATTTATTAATTGTATCAGCTTTCCACTGCTATGATAAGATACCTGGGAAGAATCAACTTAAAGAGAGAAAAGATTTATTTTGTCTTGGCTCTGCTGCTTTTGGGACCTATGGCTAGAAACATCACAATTGGGAGCACTTGGTGGAGGAGACACACATAGGGAGGAAGAAAGCAGAGAGAGATGAGAAGGGGCAGCCCTCCACTGTCCTCTTGAAGGGCATACTGCAATGTGCCCATCTCTCCACAGTGCTAATAGCTGGGCTCCCAGCCTTTCATGCATGAGGCTTTAGGGCAAATTATGATCCAAATCATAGCATTAGATTAAAAAAACAAACAAAAAACTAAGCTGGGGCTTGGTGCTGGTGGCTCATACGTGTAATCCTAGCTACTCAGGAGACTGAGATCTGAGGATTGTGGTTTGAAGCCAGCCAGGCAAGAAAGTGCGTGAGATTCTTATCTCCACTAGAAAACCAGAAGTGATACTGTGATTCAAAGTGGTAGAACACTAGCCTTGAGCAAAAGAGCCCATGGACAGTGCCCAGGACCTGAGTTTAAGCCCCATGACCAACCCCTCTCCCACCCAGCCTCCCCCCAAAAAAGAAAAGAAAACTAAGCTGGGTTGGGTGCTGGTGATTCATACCTGTACTCTTATCTACTCATGAGGCTGAGTTCTGAAGATGTAGATTAAAGCCATCCCAGGAAAGAAAAGTGTATCAGAAACCAATGCAATAGCAATACTCACAGACACTATATTGGCAATGAACTTTACAACTTGGGGGAGAAAGAAGTTGGGGATGGGGGAGGGAAAGTGGGAGAAAATGAGGAAGAGGTAACAGAGTTCAACAAGAAATGAACTCCTTACCTTACTTAACCATAACTGCTCTGTTTATTATCTTTACAGTGAAAGAAAAGTCTGTGAGACTCTAATTTACCAGCAAAATCCTCAAGTAGAGCTGTGCTTTAAGTGGTAGAATGGAGGGAGTGTCAGCCTTGCACAAAAAAAAGCCAAGTAAAGGTGAAAGACCCTGAGTTCAAATCCTAATGCTGGCATAAAAGAAACGAATTAAAAAAAAACCAACCCAACAAGCTGTTTGGAAATCAAGTTGGTTGGTTTGTGTCATGCTGGTACCTACAGCCAACGATGCCTGCAGTTTCCTTAGTATTCTTTTTTTTTTTTTTGTAATTAATAGAAGGGTTACAGTTATATTCGCCAGATAGAAGGTACATTACTTCACAAACATTGCTACCCCTTCTCATGTTTTTGTCCCCATTTCCCTCCTTCTCCCTTCATCTTGTTTTCCCCCTTCCCTATCCATTTCAAATAATCAAATAAACATATATACAATATACCAGATAACAAGGTAAGATACTGGAACAATATGAGATAACCAAGGGACAACAAAAGAGATGAGAAATAACATAGTACATTAAGAACAACAATCACATAACATAAAGCTCTGTTTCCATATCCTGGAGACCCTTTCATTTAACCTCATCCTATATGGCTTTATGTATCTAGGTTTTGCCCTATTGTAAACTTCTGCTAGGAGAGTCCTAGATATGTACTAATTATTACAAATGAGGGAAACCATTGAGCCTATGTTCCTTTGAGTCTGGCTTACTTCACTTAATATGATTTTTTCCAAGTCCACCAGGTTAATTTGCCTTAGTGTTCTTAAATGTTCAAGAAGGTTTTTTTCCCTGTGGTTTTGAAGACAAAGGAAACTGCCCACCAAAGCCTGGGCAGGCTTTACCTGATAAGAGCAGGCCACAGAGTGTTTACTGTGACTTTAAGAAATTGTTTAATAGGAAATAAATCTTCCTAAAAGCATTTTCTGATCATCGTTAAGGAATTAAATCCCTTGTCCTAGCTTAGAGATAAATAAAGTCCTGATTACTAGAGCAAAGTACCTTGAGAACTTTGTATTCATTCTCCTGATAATATAATCCTCATGCCAATGGATTGACCATGTGACATTTGCACTCCTGTTATGCCACGTGCTCAGGTTCGGGAATTATATCACAACCTCATTTGATTTTTCTTTTTCCCCTCAGTGATGGGTGGGAAGAATCCAAACAACTTAACCTGACCACATAATCATCCATCAGACATAAATATGATATTACCTGATTTCACACATACTTAAAATTACGACACACTTTTGAAATAAGTATAATTATTTCCTGACATGTTTGTTTTCTTGCTTTCTGATTATGAAAGTCTCTATGACTGTGTGGAAAATGAGAAAATACCAGTCACCCATAAGTCTTTGATCCACAAATGAGCCCTGTTGGTATATTGCATTTTAATACTTTTCAGTGCATACATACTTTTACAACTAAATATCATTTGAACATGAATAGGTGCAATTTTTTTCACTGTGCATTACCATATTTACCATGTAAATATCCATTAAAATACCTCACAATCTAGAAGGATATCTACTAACCTATAAGTGGTAACTTCAGGGTGGTAGAAATATTATTATTCTTTTATTTATATTTTCTAGTTTAGGTGATCAGAGAATACTTTTATGAAGATTCCTTTCTTTTTAAACAATACCTTAAGGTTTCAGTTACACTGAGTGCTCTGCTCTTGCATGATGAAGCCTGTCTAGGTCTTTGTAAGGCAGCTTCTTTTGCTTCTAAACCACAGAAAGTCAGGTACTGATGGCTCACGCCTATAATCCTAGCTCCTCAGGAGGCTGAGATCTGAGGATTGAGGTTCAAAGACAGCTTGGGCACAAAAAGACAGTGAAACTCTTTTCTCTAATTAACCACCAGAAAACCAGAAGTGGTGCTGTGTGTCAAAGTGATAGAACACTATCCTTGAGCTGAAGAGCTCAGGGACAGATCCCAGGCCTAGAGTTCAAGCTCCAAGACTGACAAAAAAAAAAAAGAAAAAAGAAAACCACAATAAAGAAGGTTGCATGATCCATAGAGGAAAAAAAAATAACTCAAAAGAGGAAGGTATTGATGGAAGATCAATGTTGTTGATGTTTTGTTGAGGTTCCTTCCTTTAGGGAGAGTTTGACATCCCAAGCCTCTTGGCGTTAAAACTTCTGCCCCGTGGTCACCAGACTGTTCCTTGTAGTGTTTGAAATTTAGGTCTTAAGTTATAATCAGACCAGGCTTGGTGGTACATGCCTGCGATCTTAGCTACTCCAGAGGTGGAGGCAATGTGAAAAAGATCATAGCTCAAGGTCATCTCAAGCAGAAACCAAGCAAACATGCCTAGCATGCATGAAGGCCTTGGTTCAATTCCTCAGTACCACATACTGAGAAAAAGCTGGAAGTGGTGCTGTGGCTCAAATAGCAGAGCACTAGCCTTGAGCAAAAAGTGTCCAAGGACAGTGCCCAGGCCCTGAGTTCAAGCCCCAAGATGGACATAAAACAAAGAAACAAATAAAATGCCCAAACAAACATACACACATAGAAGAGTCTATTTGAAAGAACCAAAAGCAAAAAGGACTAGAGGTGTGGCTCAAGTGATAGAATACTTGTCCTTACTCGCTATAGGACCTCAAGTTCAATGCAAGTAATCATCCTGCCTCAGACTCTTGAATAGCTTAGCCTACTAATATGATTGTTCTGAACTTTCTAGGGAACATCTACTGTCTCCTTGTATAACAGGATAAGGGAATAGAGCTCAGAGGCTGGGCGGGGGAGGATTCTTTAGCTCCTTCTCAACCAATGGCACTGCTGGGTCCATAGAGTTTCTACATGCAATAGTCCATTAGAATGGCTGGCCTGAAAAGTATAAAATCCCTAAAAAATGCAGCAAATTCTTAATATGTGGGGGATAAATCTAATTGTGTGCATTTTGTTTTGTTTTGTTTTGTTGTTTGTTTTGTTGAGTCTATCACTTGAGCCACAGCTCTATTTCTGGCATTTTTTCTGATTAAATGGAGACTCACATACTTTTCTGCCTAGGATGGCTTCAAACCATGATCCTCAGATCTCGGCTTCTAGGAGTAGCTAGTGTTTGGGTTTTTAAGTCCATGGTTGTTATGTATAGCAAGGCAGTTTTGCAGTCTAGTCCATTTCCATCTGTCCTTTTTTTTTTTTTTTTTGCCAGTCCTGGGGCTTGAACTCTAGGCCTGAGCTCTGTCCTTGGGCTTTTTAAGGCTAGCGCTCTACACCACTTCCAGCTTTTTTATGTATGTGGTACCAAGGAGTCGAACCTGGGTCTTCATGAATGGTAGGCAAGCACTCTACCACTAGGCCAAACTCACAGTCCTCCATTTCCATCTGTACAAGTCTATACCTTTAAATTTTCTTTCCAGATAGCATTAAGACACCATTATTTGCTGGATTCTGATGTTATCATCTTTACTGACCACTTTTTGGTTGTTCTTTTGGGCATCAATTTGGTCCTCTAATCTCTTCCTCTAAGTTTCTTCCTTCTGTGAAACTATTATCCATATGGTTTGAAAGCCAAGAAATCATTACAGGAGGTGGGAGAGAAAAGGAGGAACCAAAAGCCATGATACCATTAACTACCTGAACTATTGCTAAATATGCCTGCAAAAACTTTTCATATAACTTTTCTTCTCTGCTCCATATTTTTAACTTTTGCAAAATGGAACTTTCACTCTTCCATTCTGTACTGTTCATCATTTATTATTCTTGGACACCATACTTTTTTTGCCAGTCATGGGACTTGAATTCTGTGCCTGGGTGCTTGTCTCTGAGCTCTTAAGCTCTACCACTTGAGTCACAGCACCACTTCCTGGACACTGAACATTTTAATGACAGCATTATTTGAAAAGCATATTTCTCAAGTGGACAAGGTGACACATGCCTATAATACTAGCATGGAGGTAGAGGCATGGATAATTTAGAGTACAGGAGCAGCCTGGACTACATAGTGAGATATTACCCTAGAAAAATGGACTAGGTACTGGGGGTTCACACCTGTAATCCTAGCTACTCAGGAAGCTGAGATCGGAGGATCATGATTCAAAGCCAACCTGAGCAGGAAAGTCTGTGAAACTCTTATCTCTAATGAACCACCAGAAAAACAGAAGTGGTGCTGTGGCTCAAAGAGCTAGAGTACTATTTTTGAGCAAAAGAGCTCAGGGATAGTGCCCAGGTCCTGAGTTCAAGCCCCATGACTGGCAAAAAGAAAAGAAAAGAAGGAAGGAAGGAAGGAAGGAAGGAAGGAAGGAAGGAAGGGAGGGAGAAACAAAGAAAAGGAAAGGCAGGCTACAGGTAGCATATTTGTCATCTTGTTGCAGAGAAGAAAACCAGTTCAGAGAGGCTGAACTTTTTTAGGGGTACACAGCTTAGCACGTAGTCTTCAGTTGTCATGGTCACAATTCTTACATCCTGAAGCATTTGAGCAGAGTGTCTCAGGTGGAACCCAAGGGAGTTTCAAAGGCTGCAGAGAGCTTCCTCCAAAAGAGGACTCTGGGGTAAAGTGAAGCCATGTCTAGGTGTGGGCCAGGAAGAAAAGAGGAGGGTGTGTCCAGTGACACAGTGCCCAAGACAGAAGAGGTTTGACCGGGGTAAGAATGGCAGGAAATGGACCAATAGAGAAGCTGAGAAGTTTGAGTTTTATCCATAGATGCTGGGGAGCCATTGGTAGGTTTAGAATAATGAGTAAGGACAATAATGAGTGAGGACAGGAAGACCCAGAGGGGCTGTGGATCATTTTGTGGGATTCAAACAGAGCTCCAGGACAGAGAGGTTATTGTCTTGACAGCTGAGTAGAGGGAGACTTAGTGACCAGAAGGATCAGGGATGTGGGGAGAAGGCCAACCTCACATTGGCATATCTGCTGATATGGAGGGTAGGTGTGCCTGTGCCAAGCAGGGTTCTAGTTTCCAGTTGGGAATGAGGATAGCAACCTGGTCTATCAGTGTGGATTCTGGTGGCACTGACAGGTGCGTTGAGTGCAGCTGAACCTTTGGGAAGAAAATTCTTAGAAATGGATATGTGAGGGTCTACCAAGTGAGAAGAGAAATGGGACCATCTATCTGTGACATCATCAGGTCCCACCTCTACTACACAAAGCTCAAAATAGTGAAGATGGAGAAGGAGGGGGGGGGGAGCAAGGCAGAGCAGGTGTCTGCTGAGGAAGTTAATGTGGCCAGGGAAGAACAAGAGATGGCAGGGGATGGGGAGTCTTCTTCCTCTGTACCTGCTGAGAGCAGGGAGGGGAGTGGGAAGAGGAGGCTCCACACTGGCCCTTGACTGCTTCTTTCACACCAGTCAAGAAGGCCTAACTTGTGAAGTAGGCTCAGATAGTGATCTGTGGTTGGCCGCCTCCAGGCCATTTCTTCCCACAGTCTTCCAAGAGTGTGGCCCACACAGAGGAGGGTAACTAGCTCTGGGAAAGAGTTCTGTTGTTGCTCTAAATCCTATGTAGACAATTCTGTGTGCTCTTTTGTGATATAAAGGCTGGAGAAACTGGCCCTGGGGAGACACGGTTCCTTTGCCAAGCAGGAAAGGGAGGAGAAGCTGGTAAGAAGGATAAGCATTCTGAGTTCCAGCCCTCTAGTAAAGCCTCCCTTCCAGGATCATCTGCTAGTATTTCAAGAAAAGCTGTTCATGGGCAAAAGGTACTCATGACTATTCTGGGTTTGGGGAATCATTGTAAAACCTCTTTGGAAGCTATTTTCCTGATCAGTTGAACAGTGATCAATTTATCCTAGCCCAGAAAAATTGATGTCTACTGCTTCCTTAGTTCAAATAGCAATCTCTTTACCTTGGTCAGCATGAGTTCTTTTTGGCTCCAGACAGCCAGCTGAAACAAAAGTTCCAATAAAGAACCCTTGCATGTTCTGTTTATAATATATGATTGACTCTCATTTTATTGTTTCCATGCTATAAGATCCCACTATTGGGTATCGTAAGAAACAGGCTTTTGGGCAGTGGCTCACGCCTCTAATCCTAACTACTCAGGAGGTTGAGATTGAAGAACTACAGTTCAAACCCAGCCTGGACATGAAAGTCCACAAGACTATTATCTCCAATTAACCACCAGAAAACCAGAAGTGGCACTGTGGCCCCACATGGTAGAGCCTTGAACTGAAGAGTTCAGGGACTGCACCCAGGCCCACAACTAACCACAACAACAAAAAAAGTGAAATTGTTGACTGTGTAGCAACTTCATCATACACTATCAGTTTCCAGAACTATAAGCAATAGTTCTCTGATTTATTCTCTCTGAGTAATTACTCAGTCTGAGGAATTTTGGTATAGCAGCAAGAATGAACTAATACAAGCTCTAAACCTTTAAGCACATGACCAGACTCCCTAGAATCTATTACAAGTGGAGGGGTGAGGACTTACTCCTGCCACCTGGACCCTTTTAGGTGCTGAAGCTGCTTTGCCCAGAATGGCTGCCTCCATCTTACTGGCAGCTGTGTCTTCTGACTGCCAGGTGAGGTGGCTGGGTATGGATGAAGTGGGGTACAAAGTTCTCATTTTCCCAATCTTGTATCTCAGAAGAATACTCTAGACAAGCTTCACATACATGAATCCCTAACTTGTCTTTTGAACTCTGGACCTCAGATGAGGATATCCATTCTGAGCCATTCTGGTTTCTCTAATTCACTTTGGGGTTCTTTCCTTCCTTCCTCCTTCCCTCCTTCCCTCCCTCCCTCCCTCCCTCCCTCCCTCCCTCCCTCCCTCCCTCCCTCCCTCCCTTCCTTCCTTCCTTCCTTCCTTCCTTCCTTCCTTCCTTCCTTCCTTCCTTCCTTCCGTTCTCTCTCTCTCTCTCTCTCTCTCTCTCTCTCTCTCTCTCTCTCTCTCTCTCTCTTTTTCTTCATTCCATTGAATGTCAAGAATTCCAGGCTGACTAGCACAACGATGTTCATTGCAGCACTATTTACCATAGCAAAGATATGGAACCAACCCAGATGCCCCTCAGTTGATGAGTGGATCAACAAGATGTGGTATTTATACACAATGGAATTCTATGCCGCCATCAGAAAGAATGACATCACCCCATTTGTAAGGAAATGGAAAGACTTGGAAAAATTATATTAAGTGAAGTAAGCCAGACTCAAAGGAACCTAGGCTCAATGGTTTCCCTCATTTGTAATAATTAGTACATATCTAGGACTCTCCTAGCAGAAGTTTACAATAGGGCAAAACCTAGATACATAGGCTATATAGGATGAGGTTAAATGAAAGGACCTCCAGGATATGGAAACAAGAGCCAGATAAAGTGTGATTGTTGTTCTTAATGTACTATGTTATTTCTCATCTCTTTTGTTGTCCCTTGGTTATCTCATATTGTTCCAGTATCTTACCTTGTTATGTGGTATATTGTATATATGTTTATTTGTTTATTTGAAATAGGATAGGGAAGGGGGGAAAACAAGATGAGGGGAAGGGGTGGGGGAGGGAAATGGGGACAAAAACTTGAGAAGGGTTATCAATGTGTGTGAAGTAATTCACCTTCTAGCTGGTGAATATAATGTAACTCTTCTATTAATCACAATAAAAAAAGAAAAAAGAATTCCAGGCTGTTCCCTGGAGTTTAGAGTGTGACAGTATAGACACAGGTTCAGCAGGGGCTGCATTTACTTAAAGAGAGGCATCTGAAGAATCTGGTTGACAATGTTTCTAGCTTCCTATGTGAACACACAGACAGGTGTAATTTGATCAGAGTGGTGAGTGGTGGCTGGGTAGGAAGATGCAAACCAAAGGTAAAGTTGGATAATAGAGTAGAAGCAACTGGCATTGGCTTCTCTTTACAGCCTTGGAGCACAATAGCCAGAGATAGGTGATTCTTGGCTATCCCAGGAAATTTCACTAGGGGAGTAAAGTGGATTAGAAGAGGAGGAGCCTAAACCAGTGCCTTCCCCTGCAGCAATGCTGTGAGCAACTTGGCTCAATCCCAGCCAGCCATGCTAGAGGCCCCTCTTAAGGACACCCTCCCCCACTGGAGGAACAACCATTCGGTAGCATTCAACAGCTGACGAAAATCCTGCTGCCGGTGTTTGTAAGGAAGTACCATCTTCATGCACAGGGGCTTGGAATATCAGGGCAAGACAAGATGGTGCATGCATGGTGAATTTTCTTGGTACTATTATGAGTGCCTCACCTGTCCTGGCCACATCTCACCACAGCCCTGTGGACTATACATTCAGATTATTCTCACCAATTAATTAGTTAATTAACTCAGTGCTGGTATTGGGGCTTGAACTTGGGGACCTTAGCTTTTGTGCTCGAGGTTGATACTCTACCACTTGAGTCATACCTCCATTCTGGATTTTTCCTAGTTAATTGGAAATAAGAATCTAATGGATTTTTCTGCCTGGGCTGACTTCGAATCTTGAATCTTAAACCTCAGGGTCCTGAGTAGCTAAAAATCATAACTATGAGCCATACCATCACCTGGCCCATTTTTACTTGAAAGAGGAGGACTAGGAAACCGTGTGAGGAAGCCATGTCTCTTGCCCACGGATGCACTGCTACCATGTGGCGGGTTTAAGTACCAAGTCAGTCTAGCTCAGAGCACTTGACCTTATACTCTTGTTGCTTGATGTGTCATTCAGAGCCTCCCACTGTGTCATGAAGATGAGGACACTTGCCTTGTACACACAGTCCTATAATGCCTGTGCTCCAGGAGAAGCACCCCTCCTCTGGTGCCTAGAGGATATGGAAGGATATGGCCCATCCTCCTGGCCAATGCCAGGAACCCTTCCTCACTTCAATCCACCTACAAGTTGAGAATCACCATTTGGGATTCGCAGGAGAGGCAGATCAAGTTCACACGTACCCCAGAGGACAATGAAATTCCTATCTAGGAACTTCCTGTCTCATTCATGAAAGGGTTAAACACTTTCTGTAGATGGCTTTGCATGTTTGGAGAATTAAAGGATGATAAGCTAAAAGTTTATTCATAAGAGTATTAAAGGATAATTATGATGGAGTAAGTGCAGAGGGCCCAAAGGCATTACGGTGAATAGACTTATAACACAGAGCTGGGAGAAATAGGCTCAAATGTATTTAATAATGTAGTACATAACATTTCCTCCACAAATGCCACTATATGAGGAAATCCATTTCTCTGTGTGTCTCTCTAGCCTCTTCCTCTCCTCTCCCTCCTTTCCTCCCTTCCTCCCTCTTCTGTCCTTTCCTCCCCTCTCTGTCCTTTCCTCCTCTCCCTCCTACTTTCTCCTTTTCTCCCACTCCCTCTCTCTTTCTCTCCTCTTCTCTCCCTCCATCTTTCTTATCTTTGCCTTTTTCTTTTTTGATTTTAATTAAAAGGAGAGCTATTTAGTTTCTGAGTAGGTCATCTATGAACTTATGAACTGATCCCAGGAACTTAGAGTTGGAGGCAGATCTAAATAGGTGATCTTTTAATAGCAACAGAATAAAAAAGATTTTGTAGAAAATCTGCTTCAATCAGATTATATGGAAAGTGGGTGAAGCTGATTACAATCTTATAAAAGACAGTATTTGTTCTAAAACAATGGTATTTTTTTAAAACACACCCGCTGGGGAGAAAAATCAGTAATTAATGGGAAATCAGCTTCAGATATCTATCTAGCATGTTTATAGTATTAGGCACTACAAATCATCTATAGATAATATAAAATAGATAAGGGAAGTTACCGGTTGCATAGAAATACCCTGGGCTTTGGCATCATGGATGCTGAAGGATGACGACATTCAGTTTTAGGAAATGAGAAGTCCACGGATGTGGAGCTTCCTGTGTAGAAAAAGAAGGCCACAGTATCATCTGGTGTAGCAGGAAGTGAACTTATTCTTGTTCTCCATTGCCTAGTTTTATTGAGGTATAACTGACGCACATACATTTGTGTATATATTACACCTGCAATTTTACTTACTCGGGAGGTTAAGATCTGAGGATCACTGTTTGAAGCCGGCCTGAGTAGACAAATCCAAGAAGCTCTTATCTTCAATTAACTGCCAAAGTGGATATATGGTAGAGTGGCAGTATTGAGTGAAAAATCTAAGCAAGAGTGAAAGATCTTGAGTTCAAGCCCCAGTACTGGTATATGAAAAATAGTTTATGAAATATTCATTTTAGCAATATCTGTCCAATGTGTAGTTATATATATTGTATATAATATATATGTAGAGATACACATATATAATATAGTAATATATACACACCTATGTGTTTTGCAATATTTGTAACAGTGGTCCGCACTGTATATTGATCTCTAGAGCTTGTTCCTAGCTTACAATACTGAATGAAAGTTCAGTTGAACTAATAAAACTCTTGTTTAACTGGAAACTTTATCCCTTTCCTCCAATATCTCCCTGTTTCCCTATTTGGACAATCACCATTCTACTCTGTGCTCCTATTCTATTTGTGAATTCTATTTTAAATCACATGTAGAGTAGGTCATGCGGTATCTGTTCTTTTATCTCTGGCTTATTTCATTTAGCACAGTGTTCTTCATGGTTCTCCAGGTTCATCATGTTACAAGTGACAGATTTTCTTTTTTTTTCACTTTTTAAATTTAATTTTATTGTAAAGGTGATGTACAGAGGAGTTATAGTAATACAATGTTACCCCCTCCTTCATTTTCTCCAATTTTCTCTCCAGTTTTTGGCTGGCTTCAAACCTGAATCCTCAGTTCTCAGCCTACTGAGTAGATATATTTATAAGTATAAGCCACTAACACTTGGCTGTCAGTCTTTATTTTATTATTTAGTATAGCTTATTATTTCTTATTATAGAATTTGGTTCTGCAAATGACAGATTTTCTAAAGGATGAATTATATTCTATCACACATACAGTTTTCAAGTATCTCAGTTATAGAAACATGCCCTGTGATTTTTTACATTGTTATAGATTACGCAAAGATCATAGAGTACTTATACAAACAAGGCTACCATGTTGTGTGGGAACCATCACTACATATGCTGTTTGTTGTTGGCTGAAATGCTATGTTGTGTATAACTGTGTGTGGGGGGGGGGGTTGTGTGTGCGTGCCATGTTCTTTTTCCATTCATCTGTAAATGGACCCTTAAGTTGTCTCTATATGGCTATTAGGAATAGTGCAGAAGACTGCAAACACCCTGAGAACTGAGATCATGAGGTAGTTTTATGAGGTGGTTTTAGTTTCATATAGGTTACCATCGAAATCACTGTTTTTGTTTTGTTTTTGTTTTTGCGGGTACTGGGAATTGAACTCAGAGCCTGAGTACTGTCCCTTAGCCTTTTTGCTCAAGGCTGTTTCTCTACCACTGGAATCACAACTCCATTCCCAGCTTTTTGGTGATTAGTTGAAGATAAAAGTCTCATGGACTCTCTGCCTGAGCTGGCTTCTAATTGTGACTCTCAGATCTCAGCCTCCTAAGTAGCTAGGATTATAGGAGTGAGCTACCAGTGCCTAGCAACATCATAAAAGTTAAACGCTTTATCTTGAGTTTATAGCAGCTTGACTTTACACATATGATTTCTATTTTACAGCTGTTTCCTCTCTTTTAGATGTATCGTTTTCTTAAATTGTGTAGAAAACAGAATGTGGTGGTATAAAGCAAAGTACATGTACTGCAATGATATTAGCTTTCGGAATGATAATTTAATAAATAGCCGTCTACATAAAGGATAGCTCATGCTTGGCTTTTTCTCTCAAGGCTGGCGCTCAGTCATTTGAGCCACACCTCAACTTCCAACTACTTACTGGTTAATTTGAGATAAAATTCTCCTTCTGCTGATTTTGAACCTCAATCCTCAGATCTCAGCCTTCTGAGCAATTAGAATTTCAGGTGTGAGCTACCAGCAGCTGGCTTAGCATGGATTTTTTTTTTTCTGCCAGTCCTAGAGCTTGAAGTCAGGGCCTGGGCACTATCCTTGGACACTTTTTGCTCAAGGCTAGCACTCTGTCATTTGAGACACAGCGCCACTTCCAGCTTTTTCTTGGTATGTGGTTCTGGGGAATCAAACCAAAGGCTTTGTGCATGCTGGGTCAGCATGTTACCTCTAGGCCACGTTCCTAGCCCTTAGCATGGCTTTTTTTTTTTTTTTTTGCCAGTCCTGGGGCTTAAACTCAGGGCCTGGGCATCGTCCTTGAGCTCCTTAGCTCAAGGCTAGCACTCTACCACTTGAACTACAGCGCTACTTCTTAGCATGGCTTTTTAACTTTATGTAACTTAGAGTTTGCCAAGCTTCTTGGATGTATGTTATCATGTATGGCCTCAAATTAAGGCAGCTTTCATCCAGGATTTCTTCAAATAGTTATTCTTCCCAGTACCCCATTCTTTGATTCTCCACCTGTGACTCCCACAGTGGGCAATAAATATGCCTGGGTCACTATAAGCCTATGCTTGGCTTAAGTCAGCATGGTTGTGCTATTATGTCCAGCTTCTTTCCACTGAGATGATGTCTGGAAACTTGGGCTTGCCTGGAACTATGACATTTCCAATTTCAGCCTCTCCCATAGCTCGGATAACAATAACATTCCACTGGGGCCAGCATTGGTTGAGAAGGGATCTGGTGCATATGCCTAGGCTGGCTTTGAACCACAATCCTACTGAGCTCAGCCTTCCCAATTTGCTAGGATTACAAGTGTGACAATGACACTTGGCTTAGTTCTTCTCTAAGAAGCTTGTCTGAGCTCACACTAATTCGAGCTACTCAGGAGACTGAGATCTGAGGATTGAGGTTCAAAGTCAGCCCAGATAGGAAAGTCTGTGGGACTTTCCAATTAGCCATCAAAAACTCAGAAGTGGGGCCAGGAGTGTGGCCTAGTACTAGAGTGCTTGCTTAGTATGCATGAAACCCTGTGTTCAATTCTTCAGTACCACCATACACAGAAAAAGCTAGAAGTGGTGCTGTGGCTTAAGTGTAGATTGGAGCAAAAAGTGCCTAAGGACAGTGCCAAGGCAACCAAACCAAACCAAACAAAACCAGAAGTGTTGCTATGGCTCAAAGTAGTTGAGTGCTAGTCTTGACCAAAAAAGCTCAAGGACAGTGTCAGGGCCCTGTGTTCAAGCTCCATGACTGAAGAAAGAAAGAAAAAGAAAGAAAGAGAAAGGGAGAAAGGAAGGAGGGAAGGAAGGAAGGAAGGAAGGAAGGAAGGAAGGAAGGAAGGTAGGAAAGAAGAAAGGAAGGAAGGGAAGAAGGAAAAGAAAGAAAGGAAAGGAAGAAAGAAAGAAAGAAAGAATGTGTTAAGCAAGAGTATGAAGCCCCCAAGTTTCTTTGGGAAAAACAGCTCAGCTTCCAGAAGGCTGGGGTCAAATGACCCCAGGGAAAAAGATGCTCTCTGACATCCACCTACTGTCCCCCAAAGACATTTCCCTTTTAGCCCAGGGCTCATCCTGTCTTCCCAGGAATATGGGGTTTCTGGCCCCGCTCCGTCTATATGGCACATCCGCTATGTCCCCATGTTCCTTTCACAGGCCTCTGGCTTTTCCTTCTTTTCTCCCATAGTGCCCAACCTCCATTACTGACTTTCTTAGAGTTTCTATTGGCCTTTGTCCACTGACTGTGGTACTTTTTCTCTTCTCTCATTTTCTTTTTTTGTATGTGTGGGGTGGTTTACACATCTTTCCATTTCCTTTCATTTGACAAGCATTGTGGAGAAATGGGAACTAAAACTTTCTCAGTGGGCCATATTTAACCAATTTACTCCATAATTCTTGCTTCAACAGCCCATCATAACCAATCAAGTGAATTCATCATTTAAGGATTTTTTCTAAGATATTCTGCTTTTTTTCTTTTGTTTTATTTATTTCTTCATTTTTGCTATTATAGCAAATGAACTTATATCTAAATATCGTGTCCTTTTTGGGGGGATCAATTTCTAGAAGGAAATGGATCTTCTTTGTCTGTCACCGTCCTATCTTTAGGCTGTATTCATGGTGAATTTTATCTTTACTTGACAGCATTTGCCCCTAAGTGTGCCAAGGCAGGCCTGCTGTTGGCTGGGACACTCACCCTGGAAGAAGGCCCACAATTTGCAGGGAATATGGGGTTTGAAACCAGCAGCAACATGGTGACTGCAGAGAGAATGGAACAGGTTATATGGACAGGAAGTGTCTCTTCAGTGGCATTTAATCACTGGACATTAACACGAGACATCTGTCACCACCACTCAGTGAAAAAGGCAGGCTTGCAGCCCTGGAATGCCAATATGTTCCTGGCCTCCTAATCACTTGAAAAATACCATTTTTTGCAAAAGGTTCTTCCAGCATTTGAATGCAAATCCTTCTATTTTATTACAGAAATCCCAGCAAATCCTGCGGTGAGTAGGACTTTCTATTAACAGGAAGCTGGTTAAGTGGAAATAAAACAAGAGATAAAAGAGCCAGATTCTAAATAATCACACATTGGCCCATGAATGCAGGACAGCCAGGCAAGTGGGTAACAGCCTTGGGGCTCTGAGCAACACTCCTTTGAAAGGCAGAACAATTATCACACCCCTGGTCCCAAGCCTTTTCCTACCTGTTCTCCTCCCCCTCTCTCTCTCTCTCTCTCTCTCTCTCTCTCTCTCTCTCTCTCTCTCTCTCTCTCTCTCTCTCTCTTTCCAGTCGTGGGCTTGAGCTCAGGGCCTGAGCACTGTCCTTGGACTTTCTCAAGGCTAGAGCTCTACCACTTGAGCTTCAGCACCACTTCTGGCTTTTTTTTTCTTTCTATTATGTGGTGCCGAGGAATCGAACCCGGGTCTTCGTGTATGCTAGGCAAGCACTCTACCACTAGGCCAAACTCCCAGCCCCTTTCCCCTGTCTCTTGCTTCTTCTTTGTCTCTCATGAAGGAGACTTCAATAACAGACTTGCCCTTCTGTCAGCACTTGGTATATCTTGAGAATGACACTTTCCTAAGCTCATCTGCCTCACTTAGGAGGATGCTGTCAGCTGAGAGGTTGTGAGGATATACTAAATGTGTTTTCTGGCCTGAGGAGTATAACTCAATGGTAGAAAATATGACTAGCATTCATATGGTCCCAGGGTCAGCTTCAAGAACCGCATGTGCATGCAAGCATGCGCATGTGTATGCATACACACACACTGTAAAGGCACTTCCTTTTTGGTTTTCCATAGTTTTTTCTTGATTTGAATGTCATAAACAGAAACTTTTTCTCCTAGTAATAGCAATGACTACTTTCCCATAAAAGCTCATCTTGCCAAGGAACTGGTAACTCACACTTGTAATCATAGCTACTCAGGAGACTGAGATCTGAGGATCATGATTGAAGCCAGCCATGGCAGGAAAGTCCATGAGACTCTTATTTCCAATAAACAACTCACAAAAAGCCGGAAGTAGTTCTGTGGCTCAAGTGGTAAAGTGCTAGCCTTGAACCAAAGAAGCTCAGGGACAGTACCTAGAGACAGTGCTTAGGCTTTGAATTCAAGTCCCAGGACCAGCAAAACAACAACAAAAAGCTCACCTGCAACTTTTTTTAAGTGCTAGGAGTGGAATTCAGAGTCTCACACATTCCAGGCAAGGGCTCTAATTCTGAGTTTATACTAATTTTTTCTTAGTGCTGGTTCTAGGGCTTGAACACAGTGTCTGAGCACTGTCCCTGAGCTTTTGTAATCCAGGCTGTTCCTCTGCCACTTGAGCTACAGCTCCACTCTGGCTTTTTGTTTGTTTATTTTTGGTGATTAATTGGAGCTGAGTGTCTAATAAACGTTCTTGTCTAGGCTGACTTTGAATACAGTCCTCAGATTTTAGCCTCATGAGTAGGATTATAGGTGTGAGCCATTGGTACCTTGCTCAATTTTTTTTTAAGGCAACTCTTTTGATGCATGATTGAAGAGCACTAAAATTCACTTTTTTAAGATGTAGAATTCTAGAGTTGTAATCAGGTAACCACAAATCTTGGAGTTTTATCATCAGAAGCCATGGTTCATTGCAAGTAGAGCATGAGGCAAGGGTTTGGTACCTATGGTTTATTGTGGATCTGGAAAGGAACAAAGCTAGATGGTATGGAGGAAAGAATGAAACAAGCATGTCTGTATATGGCACAAATTCCACCACAAGGAGAAAGGGCATGCCCAAGGATTCCTTCAGTCAAGCAGTCGGAGATGACTGAGGCATTTGAGAGCCAGGTGGATCTGTCTGTCTTGGGTAGTTTTCTAGGGAAAGAGGCCCATGAGCTTGTAGTTATGAGAAGAATGATGGCACCATCTGGAAAGTATTCATCCCATAAATATACATTCTAAGAGTTAGAATGTTTATCATTCATACATGGAATTCTGGGGAATGCCAACAAAGTAGATAGCAAGCCAATTCTATCTTCCTACCCTCAACAGTGAGAATGCTGAAGGTACAGCATGGGTCTCTGCACATTTTGGCATCAAGGCAAAGGGTATAGGGAAATAATATTTTTTTCTGGCTTGAGGTCAGAGCTTCATATCTGCTTGTCTTTCTTGCTCACAGCTGGTGCTCTGCCACTTGAGCTATGTCTTTATTTTGGCTTTTTGCTGGTTATTTTGGGGCTTTGAAGACTTTTCTTCCTGGGCTGGTTGGGAACTATGATTCTCCTCTTGAATAGTTAAGATTACAGTGAATCAGCCACTAGTATCAACTTTACCTTTACTTCAAACTGAGCAACATTATACCTGCACATGAGAATACAAAATATTTATGGTTAAATATCCCTATATAGCCATACATTTTTTTTCATTTGGGTATTGGATGGAACTCAAGACCTTGTGCATGCTAAGCACACATTTTATTGCTAAGCTACATCCTCAGCCCTATTTTTTTAATATATTTTAAAACAGTGATTTAGACTTAGAGGAGAAATATTTTCATTGACCTTTTTGAAAAAGAACTGGAGCCAGGCTATATTCAAGAGGCTGAGATCTGAGAATTTTGGTTTAAAACCAGCCTGGACAGACAAATTTATGAGGTTCTTATCTCTAAGTTAACTAGGAAAAAGTCAGTGGAGGTATGGCTCAAGTGGTAAGAGTGATGACCTTGAGTGGAGAAAACTAAGCAAACCCTAAGTTTAACCTGGTACTGGCAAAAAAAAAAGGAAAGTAAAGGGGCCAGGAGTTTGGCCTAGAGGTAGAGTGCTTGCCTAACATGCACAAAGACCCATGCTCGATTCCTTGGTACCACATACATAGAAAAAGCCAGAAATAGTGCTGCGGCTCAAGTGGCAGTGTGCTAGCTTTGAGAAAAAAGCCCAAGGACAGTGCTCAGGCCTTGAGTTCAAGCCCCAGGACTGGCACCAAATATAAAAAGGAAAAAGATAGAGATAAAGCGAAGAAAAAGAAAAGGAAGAAAGGAAGGAAAGGAAAAAGAAAAGAGATACTGCAAACCCATTTGAAATTTAAAAAAATTTAGGGGATCAAGGGTATAGCAAGGTGGTAGAGCAGGTGCTTATGATGCGTGAGGTCCTAGATTCAATCTCTGACAACAAACAAACAAGAAGCAAAATGTGGATGCCATCAGTCCATGAGCAGCAGGGCGTGTGTGGTGGAATGTCTTTCCTGGTACATGAACCACACACTTAGCCTTTGCAAACACTGGGCTGTGAGCCCAGATTAAAGGGCTCTCACACTATAACAAGACACACATCATATATGTATGCAGGATAAACATCTCCCTAAACCATAATCTAGGAAGCAATTCTCTGAATTTGAGGAAACCGGCTTCATTTAGTAGGATTAATTCCCGCTCAGATGGGGAGAGCCTGTGCTAAATCTGTTAGACACATAACTAGAAAATCAGTTCCTATGTATACTCACATGTAGGTGTAGTTCTCTCTCCATCTGTCAAGCACTTTATTTCTTGGATATTTAAAGTGACATATAAAGTAGATATAGATTGACTGCATTAGGTTTTACTCAGAGCCGCCAGGAACAGTTCTAAAATGCATATTTTCCAATTGTACTCATTTTGATTTTGTGGGGTTTTTTTCCCCCATAAAGTACCTCTAACAGCTCTTAGATATGACAATAAACAAGTTGCCTCAAAAATGGAAAATAAGTACAATTGGCCATAATTTGATAGACCCTTTTAAGTTTTATTTTCTCAAAATACAGGCTATGAAAACTGATTAAGAAATACCTTTGAAGTCAGGTATTGTCTTAGTCTTTGTTCTAGCAAACTGAATGAGTATTTGATGATTAGGCTGACAGCTAAGATCAGTCAGAAGGAGGGGTACTTGTTAGGGATGTTGTGTTTTAGAGGGAAGGGTACAGAGACTGTGAGAGAGGGTGTGAAAAGATTAGAATAAACATGGTTGGAAAACATGGAGTTATAACAGTGGAATCTCTCCCCTCTATATCCATATAACTCATACAAGCCAAGAAAAAAAATTTTAAAAAGAAGTGGGGGCTGGGACAGGAGATCAGGAAAGAACTCAAGGATCTGAGTGATGGTCTCATAAAGAAACTGCTTGTTATCCTAGCTACTTAATGGAGACTGAGTTCTGAGGATTGAGGTTTGAAGCCAGGCTGGCAGACATTTATTGGAGTTAATTGTAGACTCCTATCTCCAATTAACCAGTAAAAAGCCAGAGGTGGAGAAGTGCCCCCAAGTGGTGGAAAGCCAGCTGTGGGTGAAAAACCAAGCCAGAGTATGAGACCCTGTGTTCAAGCCCCAGTAATTTTAGACACACACACACACACACACACACACACACACACACACACACGTACACACACACAAAACAGCTTCCTATCCCATTGATTTTTTTATGTGACTAGGATAACTCAGTGTTCTGATCTTAAAAAATGAAAAGTATAATTAGAGATTGTCAACTGGCAGGCTAGCAATCTTTAGTATTTACCCATGCACACATGCACTAAGCTAAAAAAAAAAGTTCTATCTCAAAGACTCAGTTGTTCAATAAAGCAGAAACTTGTGTATGTAATGATTTTTACAATTTAATATGTCTTATGGTATATGGCTTAACTTTGCACTATTAGTTATTGGTATAATTCTAGGTTTAAATGCAAGCCTTATGTGAGCATCCCATCATTTGAGCCACAGCATCAGTCCTTTAATGCTTTAGTCATTTTTCAGAAGAGTTTTCTGGTTTTGTAGTTTGGCTTCAGACCAACCTATGCCTCTGTTGTAGCTGGGTTTATAGGCCCGAGCCACCGTACCTGGCCACCTGCTGACATTTTGAACTACATACAATTAATATTGTTACAGAAAAAAAATTAGAGTTAAAACAATACATTTTTTTGTTTGTTTCAGGCTCATTGTTCCTCTAGGACAACTCCTAGGACAACTCCAGGCTATTTCCTTGCTGGATTTTCTAAGATGTGATGCTCACTTGTCCTATGATACAGACACAGCTCCATCTTTGCTTTCTCTTGCTTACCTCTTGGCTCTTGCAGCAACCTCTCTCTTTCCAAGATTCCCAACTACTGGTTTTTGCTAGTCTAGCAAAATTTCTCAAAGCTTCTTTTGAGGATCCTCATATCTCCCTTTGATAGAACTACTGACTAATATCCCAGCAGAGCCAGGCATCTTACCTTGCCTGTATGAGAGGAAAGTCCCGGACAGAGATGGTGAACCCAAACCTGCCCTGCGTAGCCTACTCTAGGCCCCACATTAGGAGCAGCCCCAGAGCTTCTCCCGCCAGGGAAAGCTCCTACTCTTCCCATTCTGCCTTTTGCTTTCCTCTTTGAGTTCCCTTTCATATTACCATTGCAGTAGCTGAGTTTTGTGGCTGATTACTGCTGAGCAGTAACTCAATGTACCTTCTTCTTTTCTTCCTTATGGACAAGGACAGTTTCCTTGCTTCCTTTAGCAGATGGGAGGCAGAAAAGAGAGGATGAGGAGGCACAGTTTTCTCTGTGCCTGTAATGGCATGTTTTCCTCATTCCAGAGACAGTGGAGTGTATGTGCCTGGGTGTGCCCTATGAAGGAAAACTCAAAGGAAAATCAGAAATAGAAGAGTCCAAGCTAGGTGCTGGTGACACATTTCTATAATCCTAGCTCCTCAGAGGGGTGAGATCTGAGGATAGCTATTCCTAGATGGCCTCAGGCAGGAAATAGAAGCCAAAACATTTAACCATGGAAGAGATCAAAGGCTGGTAATCTTGGATCCATAGTCACTGATAGCAGTTTCGGATCATTTAACATGGTTTGGCATCAGTTCTATGACATTCTGGGTCATGGACTCCCCATTACTCACTTGTGCCTGGAGGAACTATGCATGTGGTAGGATGACCTCTTGGATCACTAGCAAGGGAGTTGTTAGCTTTGCCAGGGTGGTGTTGGAGACTGGAGCAATAGTGTGCTCTTGCAAAGATCAGGGGGTTGTGGATTAGAGATCAGAGTGGTGGGGAGAGGCATGCAAAAGGCAGGAGGAGACCCTAGAGGACAGAGACTGGTGTCGTACACAGTGTTCTTGGATGCTAACAACATCCTGTCAAGTAACACACAAAAGAATTTTATGAATGATATTTTCCCTTCAGGAATATGGAAAACTAGGGAAAAAGAGCAAGGCAGGCTAGGTATCTGTGAACCACACCAGGCCAGATCATGCTAGAAGATTGCTGTGTAGGTGTCATGATGTTCACAGGAGATGTTGTATATGACTCACTACTATTGTAGTGGGGGTTGCTTACATCACATATTGGGTCAAGATCCCAGGTAACATCGGAAAAAACAACAAAAAAAATAACTTTGCAATGCTAAAGAACAAACTTGGATAAAGAAACACCTACAGTCTGTTTTTGTATTTTACCTTTTGAAGGTGTTAAGTTTTTAGGGTAGTCCAAAATTTATGTGCATACTGGGTCATCATAAATTAACTTTAAAAATATAACTGTAATCTTCAGATGAGAGGTTAGCCTTGACCCAAGGGGTGGCAGTCGACATAGAAAGAGAGAATTCCTGCTTTGAGAGAATTTGAAGAAGGGGACAGGGAAGCCAGGGCCCAGAATCAGGCTCCAGCTTCCTATTGGTAGATTTCAAATAGTAGCTCTAAATGACCTTGGGCAATTTAGGTAATTATTTGACTACTCCAAATCTCTGTTTCCTCATCTGAAAAAAAATGTGAACAATAATGTTATCTACTGATTAAATTGTGATCAAAATGTGCGTAGCTGGAAGTAGGTCAGCGCTGGGTAGGCAGTGTTTCAGTGTTTCTAGAAGCCTCTTAAGTGCATAAGCAATTGGCCATTGGAGATAGGACTTTAGGAGGGTATCCCAGGTTGGAGACAGATTTGAAAGTTCTTGGTAGGGTGATAATTATACCATGGGATTCCAGGTGAAGGAGAGGCGCCCAGGTGGACTCTGAGCCATGAGTTCCAGGTGTCTATCTGGAGGTGACTTCTGGAAACACCCATGAAGAAGAAAGGGGCAAAAGAAGGTGTCTGAAGCCGGGGTCCCTAGACTGGAGACAGTGTTTGGGTGTCTAGGTGTATTAGATTTATTGAAAGTGTAGGGGAATCTTCAGGACTGAGTGAGGCCTGCAAAAGTGAAGGAGCTGAGCCAGAATATGATTAGCCTGATTTATACAGGGAGTGGCTTTGGGAGTAGACATGATTATAGCACTTGTTCATAAAGAGAACACTCACATCATACTTGCTCTCACCAGACCACACATACTGTGTGTGCTGGATTAAGGGACATTTGCCAAAACACGGGAATTCTCCCAATGAGGACCTGGGTAAGGTGCTAGCAGCCAACATGCTTGGCAGGTAGGGAAGGTGTGCCAATCCAGGCAAAGGGTCTGATGGGATGGAGAAAGCAGTAAGAAAGCAATCATTGGTAAGTAGCCAGGTAACAGTCCTGTTAAGACTTTAGAGAGACAAAATAGAATGCATTCCAGATGTTGGAGGAGTTGATTAGGGTACTTTTAATTCAACTCCTCTGAGTCTCTGCTCCGAGCTTTTCAAAACTTATTATGCTAAGTAGGCAAAGAAAACTCAGGGAAACCCCCAGGGCAAGGTGAGCAGCTGTGGAAGTTGATGTGTGTGTGTGTGTGTGTGTGTGTGTGTGTGTGCATGCACGTACTCATGCTTGTGTTCACGTGTACAAAGTAGATGTAGACAGAGTCAAGCATCACCTCCTACGTCAATATTGGAGGAAGGACACAACAGCAGAAGAGAAGAGCAATTATTGAAGGTTGGAGTGAGGTGCTAAAAAGTGCTCCCCATTCTGAGGCAGTAACCATCTTGTTGTTTATATAAACTATGAGTGACCCAAAAGCGCACATGAATTAAAGAAACAGAATTGTGGTGCCCATAAGTTCCAGGAACTGACCTGTCTGTGTTAAAATTAACTAAAACTCTTAAATTCCAGGGACACCATTTCTTTTTTTTTATTGTAATTAGTAAAAGGGTTACATGATATTTGCCAGATAGAAGGTGCATTAATTCACATACATTGATACCCTTTCACATGTCTTGGCAGCATTTGTTTTCTAAGCCATAAAGCTACCCTCAGATAGCTAATTAGGACTCAGCCATAAAACTACCCTCAAGACAGCTAATGAGGACTCAACCGGCTGCCCTGGAATGTCCCTAACCCCCACCTTATCTTATTCAAACCCCTAGTTGCTGTAAATCTGTAGTCTTTGCCTTCATAAGCCCTGTAAAATTTCAGCTTGGGGCTTCCTCCTAAGCCGGGCTGTGTCGGAGTGTAGGAGAAGGCCTGAGCTGCAGCCCCCTGAATAAAGCCTTGCTTTTGCATTTGGAAACGTCTGGCTTTCAGTGGTTTTCTTGGTGATCGTCTCACAATTTGGGCATAACAGGAGGAAATCAGAAGGCCTAGTCAGTGCCAAGGGGTTCATTTGTGGAGACACTCCCAAGGGGATATAAAGTCCTCCACGCTGAGCATCCCATTTCTATTGTGTCTGATTAAGTTAGGCAGCCAGGTTGGCCAGCTCAGGTTCTGAGGTGGCTTGAGAAGAGGGGTGTCTGTGTGGATCACCCACACTAGACTAAGCCTGATATTTGTGGGGATGGGGGAGGGGCAAAAGGAGGGTCTAGAAAGCACCCAGTCCAGCCAAGTTGAAGGAGCCCAGGGGCTTAGGAAGTGGATCGCACTTTCGTGGTTGGCTGAGCAGGGAAACTTGACTGATTAGTTAAATCCCGGGATTATCCCGGTTGATGAAGACAGATCCAGACTCTTTCATAGCTTCAGGGCCCCAAAACCACTCTCAGAGGTGGCCTGGGGCGGGCCTCTGGCAGCAGATTTGCAGAAAAGCCGGAGGAGACAGAAAGGAACCACCGGTCCCCGTGACCAGTTGTGCGCAGCGTGGACTGTGAATGGGCGCGAGGAGGGGCGCGTCTCACTTTTTCTTAGCCACGTCCCCTAAACGACTGTAATCACTGTAATCGGTTCCTCCCTCTACCTGGAAAGACTCGGAGCTAACCTCCTTGCCTCTGAGGCTGCTTCGTCCCCATCTTTTGTCTCGGGGGCACTACCTGATCCCCAGCTCGCGATGGGACCTGGGTGGCTCCCAGCTGTTAGGGGAGGGGATGCAGATTAGAGCCGCCGTGGGCGCTGCGCCCGGAGGCATTTGTTAGAGACAAGGCCGGGAAAGTGTTCCCGCAATACCCAGGACTGGATAAGGAGCTCGCCTCAGGATCCAGCTCACCCAGGGCCGCCCTGCAGGTCTCTTTTCTGTCAAGGGAGTGGTAGACTTGCAGGGATCCCCCAGCCTCTTCTCATCTCTGAGCCCTTTAGTCCCCCAACCCGGGCTCTTGTTCTCCATCTCTTCTGTCACTGTTGTCTGGTAAACCCAATTAATAAACGTCACCTTTTCGCTTCTGCAAGATCGGTAAGATCTCTCCCGTGGGGCCGCAAACAAATCTCCTCCTGGCACGGAACGGAGGTCAGGCTCCCTGCTCACTCTGGGCCTCTTTGGTCCCTTCGGGTCCCTGGCCATCTACTTGGGGTGTTGTCACCTTGGTGACTTCCTGAAATGCGGAACCAGGCGACCCCGGTGGAGCCACCTTCCAGTCACCTGTCCCGCCGCACCTAACCTGGTTGCAGATTACAAAATGTGTGGAATCTCTCTTAACTGCAATTAATTGATAAACGCCAACGTTGCCAGCCAGAGAGCCGGGGCAGCTGGAAGGTGGTTTACAGCGGATGCCTTCTCCTAAATCTACGGGTAAATTTTTTTGTGGGGGGAATTCCTGGCAGAGTAAAAAATAAAAACAAAAACAAAACCACAAACACAAACACACAATACCACGACGCGGGCATCTAAAGCAGGGACCTCAGCTCCCCAGCCCAGAGCGATTCAAAGGACAATTATCCCAAAGGAAAGTTATTGTTTTGCTAATCCAGGGAACAGCTTGCGGGGAGAGGGGGGGGGGAGATTTGGGTCTTCCTTTAATAATGGAAAGTTAATGCGCAGCCTCTTGTAATTATCTTTATCGGAAGCCCCCTGTTTAATCTGCAAGTTTAGCCGAGGCCTGGCTGGAGAACCAGGCGAGCCTGACTCACTTTAAAGGGGATTCTGGCCCCGACTCCAGCCGCTTCAGCGGGAAGCCACGCAGATCTGTCCACGCTGGGTGGCCTTGGAATGGCCCGGCCCTCGGGAAGTGGAAAGGAGTGGAGGAAAGGGGTTCGATGTCCCCCCAAGTCCTTTCAAAGTCCTATAATTAGATAGAATGAGCTCAGGGCTCTCAGCGATGAGGCGTAAAGTTGGCCGAGTTTGCGAGTCCCTACAGTCCAGCCTTGAGAGTCCAGGAGGAAAATTGACTTGGAAGCACACGGGCCATGAATTATTTAAATGTTTCCATTCTTTTCATCTCGGAGATTTTTCGGGGAAATCATTACAGTAATGGGGGTCATCTCGGTCCTTTAGAAATGCGATCCTTGGTCATTTTAATCTGTTGTTTCCTACAGGTGTGTGATGTGTGTGGGGGGGGGATGTCCCTTGCTCTGTTAACTTGTTAGGCTGGAGCTCTACCATGTGAGTCATGCCTCCAGCTCTGTTTTGTGCTGGTTCTTTTTGAATATGGAGTCTCCACTTTACTTTTCTGCCCTGTCTGGCTTCCAACTGCTCTTTCTGAGAATTTTAGCTAGCATGACAGGCATGAGCCACCGTGCCCAGGGAATCCTCTTGTCTTTAAAAATATTGGTAACAAGTGTTATTATAAAGGTGATGTACAGAGGGGTTACAGTTACATAAGAGTAGAGAGTGCATTTCTTTCGGGACAGGGTCACCTAAGTCCTCTCTCTTACCGGGCATGTCGAGAAGGTTCGGATTCCTGGGGTGGGAAGCAGACTTGTAAGGCTCCAGCGGGCTGTGAAAGTTGTGGCTTTTAGCGATTCTGGCTGACAGCTTCCCTCTCTCTCTCAGGGAAAGGGGGTGGGGTGGGGTGGGGGGGGACAGCTGGAGGCTCGCGGAGAACTGCAGCTGGGAGGGCGGCAACCGAGGCGGGGGTGGGGGGCTGGGGAGTAAGAGTGGCGACCCCATCCCCAGCGGATCCGCGCGCCAGCCTCTGTCCCCCCTCCGCCCTCTCCCCCCCCCCCCCCGGCTCTGATTGGAACCCTCCAGGCCTTCCATGCCCGGCGGGGCATATAAAGAGTCTTGGGAGCTGAGCCTCCTCTGGAAAGGTGATCAGAGCAGGAGGCGAAATCAGAGAATCATGACCGGACGGGATGCTCTTTGTGATGGGCGCGTCAGGAACAAGGCCCTGGTGCCGAGCAGCTCCTCCACGGGTTCGCGCCCTCGAGGCTTCGCCATCACAGACTTGTTAGGCTTGGAAGCAGACCTGCCGGCTCCCGCCTGTCCCGGGCCCGGATCCAGCTGTGAGAGCCCACCGACCTCACCTAGCCCAGGATCTGGGCTCGGTGGCTCCTGCTTGGCGCGTGGGGCTGTCCCCTTCGGCCTGGGCCTCCTCTGCGGCTTCAGCGCCCAGCCACCCTCCGCTACCCGGGCTCCCTGCCTGCTTCTAGCTGATGTGCCCTTTCTGCCACCCGGGGGACCTGAGCCCGCTGCCCCGCAGGCCCCAGGCCGTCCGTCGCCGGCACTGAGCCTCCAGAAGCGCAGCGAGAGCGTCTCGGCGTCCGGTAATCAGGCCCGCGCTTCCCGACCCTGACCCTCTCTGGTCCTGGTGGTTCGGAGCCCTACGAGGGTAACACGCCATGGGCACCTCCCCATCCCCTTTCATCCCTTCTTTCCAGGAAATCGGGACCCCAGGAGGACGCCCAGTTGGGGGAGGCACATTTATTTGGCCTGCCCCTTGCTGGACCACTCCAATCCCTGCTTGCCCTTCGAGATCCGATTCTCGAGGACTGTGGGGACTCTCACCACCAACTCCGGATGCGACCTGGTGATGGGAGGTGAAATGGGGAACGACGGACGCTCTAGCAGCCCTGGCCCCATGACCTTGCTCTCCCAAGCCCTTGGCCCGAGCCTGGGCCTCGGGGGAGCCGCTGGGATCTCTGGAGCAGGAACCTGGTGGCCAGGGATGGGGTGAGGGGGTTGCTAAAGGGACGGGAGGATTGCCAGTGTTTGCAGAGGATGGAGCAGTGAGCCCTGGATCTGCCAGCTTCTCTGCCGCTGAAGAGGGAGTCCCGGGTTGTGGTACTTTCCAACTCTAGCATGCCCAAAAGAAAATATCATGGTTCTGTGTCGGTGGACTTTATGCTTGCTTTTTGTTTGGAGCCTAATTCTTTCCTCAAAGATGTCGAGATGGATAAGTGCAAAAGGAAGATTCATTAAATTCCAAGAAGTACCAGGGCAAAATGAGAGGTTGGGAATGTGGGGAAAGAGAAAGGAGAATTGCACAAGAAAACACAGATGTAGTGAAACTATAGGGTAGAACCCAGAGTAGAGCAATCAGGCAGCCAAGGCAAAAGGCGTGTTTTATGTTTTGGAGATAGTACATGAAAA
Organism: Megascapheus bottae; assembly: GCF_031878675.1. Classification (NCBI taxonomy): domain Eukaryota; kingdom Metazoa; phylum Chordata; class Mammalia; order Rodentia; family Geomyidae; genus Megascapheus; species Megascapheus bottae. The sequence continues at coordinate 10,824,857 of NC_143526.1, forward strand.
CAGATATACTTGCATGGGGCTCAAATGGTACAATGTGCCTAGCAATGTCCTAAACTTGGTGGTAAGTACTGCCAAAAGAAGGAAAAGAAATCGATATGAAGTAAAAGAAAGCATGCCAGAGCATCGGGATCGATGAGCACTAAATAAATATAGATCAAATAGAAATAAAGACCTGAAATGATTTTATTTCATGAATCTCTCTGAAAGATAGAATAACTAAAAATTCACAGGCTGTCTTCATAAAATGGGTTCTTTCTTCCATGAGAATAGATAATTTGAAAGACAGAATGTAATAAGCCCTCTCCTGTGAGTGTATTTCACAAAGACCTAGAGCTGTATCCAACAGAAATAGAATAGGGTGATTGAAAATGAGTTGGATGAAAACTGTCACTTTAAAAGGGAAAAGACGGAGGCTCACACCTGTCATGCTAGCTACTCAGGAGGCTGAGATCTGAGAATCAGTGTGAAGCCACCCCAACCAGACAAAGCCTCAAGATGCCACCTCCAATTAACAAGAAAATAAAACCACCACCAACAAAAAAATCTGGAAGTAGAGTCCTTCCTCAAGTGGTAGAGTGCCCCAGTGAACTATTCATTTGAACATTTATTTTGGTGATGTGGGGATGGAACTCAGAGCTTTGGGCATGGTAGGCAAAGTTCTACTGAGCTACAGTCAGCCTAAATACTGTTTTAAATCCATTATTGCATGCAGGGAGTATTTCCATGCAATCGGTATGAAACTATTTTACTTTGAAGGGCACTAAAATTTCTAGCTCTGCTGAGCATTTTGTATTTATGGACAGTCTCAGTCTGAATAGCCTCTTTCTATGCATCCAATAACCTCATATGTCTAAAGGCTACTGGATTGTGCAGATACACAATTCTATGGTGAACTAATTGATGTAGGAGGAAAAACTAGCATTACTTTAGTAGTTTTGCTTTGATTTATTCTGTTTTAAATCTTTTGAGGCAATTGAACCATCATGAATCTGACCATAGTTCATTTTTCTAACCTTTCTATTTGGATCATAGATATAAAAGAGCCATGCACAGTAGAGTAGGTGTGTGTGTGTGTGTGTGTGTGTGTGTGTGTGTGTGTGTATGCTCACACACTGTCCATTAGCTTCTATTTGCTCAAGGCTAATGATCTACCATATTTGACTCGTGCCTCTACTTTCTAGTTTTTTGCTGGTTAATCAGAGATAAGAGTCTCAGTGGACTTTCCCACAGAGCCTGGTTTTGAGCTCCAATCTTCATATCTCAGTCCCTTAAGTAGCTAGGATTACAGGCATGAGAAGCCAACATCTGGATTAGTAGAGTGGTTCTTAAATTTTCTGGTATATCTACACATGGTCTGAGCACACTTGGCAGGAATAAGTTTCCTGGGCCCTACCTCTAGAGAGTGTGGAATGGGACACCAGAGCATGGATGTTCTGATGAAGACTGGGGTATCACAAGCCTCAGCTTTGCCTTTGAGAAAGGTTGATATGGAAGTTAAGATGACGTGGAAGAAAGAGAGAAGTAGATGAATTCATGTGTGGAGTGTAGAAAAAGGGCATAAAGTGGCCATGTAACTTTGATTTCACAGAACCTGAGATTTGAATTCCAATATCACTATTTGTTCTCTGTGTGATTTTGGACAATTTATTTGATTTCTTTTCCTGGACTGTTTTGTCACCTATGAGAGAAGGGTAATAGTCATAATAGCAGCTACCTTGGTGTTGTTGGTTGGTTGGTTGGTTGGTTTGCAGAATAATTGAGATATGGCATAGCAATGTTAAGCACCATATAGTGCCTAGATCCTGGGGCAGCTAAAAGTTGTAGCTTTTACTGCTAAATGTATGCCTAACAGGCTGGCAGCTTCAACTCTCATATTGAAATCTAGGAAATTAAGTTTAAAAAATGTGTTCATCTTGGGGCCTGGAGTTTGGCCTAGTGGAAGAGTGTTTGCCCAGCATGCACAAAGACCTGGTTCAATTCCTCAGTACCACATACTTAAAAAGCTGGAAGTGGTGCTATGGTTCAAGTGGTAGAGCTCTAGCCTTGAGAAAGCCCAAGGACAGTGCTTAGGTCCTGAGCTCAAGTCCCAGGTGCTCATCTTTACAGTTCTCCTTTTCTTGTGTTAACAGATGAGGATAGTCCTGAAGACAGGAGTGACCTGAAAGTTTCCCCTACACTAGCCAAGAGGAAGAAGCGGAGACACAGGTATAGAAAAGACTGGGTAGTCCTCTTTGACACTGTTCCTCACATACCACCCCCCTGTCTAGGGAGAGAACATCTGGGAACATTCTGGCTCTGGGTTATGGCAGGCCTAGCGAATTCCTTGTTGGCAGTGAGAAGACCACAACAGCCATTTGCAAAGAAAAACATAGCAATTCCCAGGAGGCTGCAAAACCATCTTTGTACCACTTTAATGACACAATTTTGTGGTTCTTTAAAATGGGTCTTGTCAGAATGAATCGATGGAATTAGGGGCTGAGGGCTGGGGATGCAGCTTATGCACAAAGTCCTGAGTTCATTTCCTTGGCATACATTCATACACACGCACACGTACGCATAACCTGAGAGAGTGAAAACTGTCATCTTTGAGTCAAACTTCTGAGTTTTGCAGAGACTTTAGATTTTCTTTTTCATAGGTGGGTCATCCAGTGGTCAGAATAGCTTTGGGGGTAAGGATAGCAGGGGAGGGAGGGAGGTAGTGGTCCTTAGGCTTGGCAGCTTGACAGTCCCTGTGGGCACATGCCCTATTTCTGGCTCCCTACAGGACAGTTTTCACTGCTCACCAGCTGGAAGAGTTGGAGAAGGCATTCAGTGAAGCCCACTATCCTGACGTGTATGCCCGGGAAATGCTGGCTATGAAAACGGAGCTCCCTGAAGATCGAATACAGGTGTCTGTCTGGGGTCCCCTTTCTCCTTCCCAAAGATTTTGAATAACATGTCATTCCTACCCACATTAAGCCAACCCAAAAGAGACTTCTAAATAAACCAATATATTCTTTAGCTTAAAAATGGACAGTCGCTTGGCTAAAGATGTCATAGGGATCACTCTGCTCCTTATACTTTTAAACCTTTCATTTATGTATTATATTATTATAATTATGATATTATTATTATCATTATATTTTGTGGGACTTAAACTCAAGGCCTGGCTACTCTTCCTTGCCATTTTTTGGGGGGTCAAGGGTGATGTTCTACCACTTAGCCACATCTCCAGTTCTGTTTTTTTTTTTGTTGGTTAAGTTGAAGATAAGAGTCTCAGGTCTTTCCGGGCTGGTTTCAAACTGCTATCCTTAGATCTCAGCCTCCTGATTACAGGTATGAGCCACTGGCACCACTTCATTATTAAAGCATTCTCAAAAATTATACAATATGTGTGCTAGACATTTCACAAAACTATACCAATGTGAAACATGACTATTTCTACACCTAAAATCCTCAAAGTAATCATTATACAGCCAAACACAACCTTTCAACACCTGTTCTTCAAAGCCTATGTCTGTCTAGCCCTGAAAACTCATGTGCACATGCTAAGTATGAGTGCACATATGTATGGTTACACACAGAGAGAATGTTGTACCTTTTCCCTTCTTGAATTGGCCACTAATGCATTCTTCTTATAATAGTTATGCCTATCCAATAATTTTCTATTTATTTATGTATTTATGTAGTTATTTATTTAGGTGCCACTCCTGGGACTTGAATTTAGGACTGGAATACTTTTTCTAAACTTTCTTTTTCCTCAAAGCTAGCACTTTACTACTTGATGCACAACTCCACTTTGAGCTTTTTGATAGTTAATTGGCTATAAGAGTCTCAAGGACTTTCCTGCGAGGGCTGGCTTTGAACCACGCTCCTCAGATCTCAGCCTCCTGAGTAGCTAGGATTAAAAGTATGAGCCACATGTACCCTGATCTCAAAAGTATTCTTTTATTAACCTAATATTCTTCATGGAAAATATAAGCAATTCAACAACCGAGGACTGGAAGAGGCCAATACCCCAGGGGACTCTTTCCAATCAATGAGAACAATTAGGAAATGCTGTCTTAGGTCTCTTTATACAATGTGGTGAAAATAATTTCTTCCTATTTTTCATTCCTGACCCATTGACTGCAGGCTGAATTCCTGTGGCTATGCCTAGAGCTTGATCGACTTCCTTTCTGTGGCCCTTATTAGAAGCATCCTGGGACTAATCATCTCCTCCAAGTATCCCTCTTCACAGAGCCTCTTCTTGTGTGCCCTACTGTCTCCTTCCAGGTCTGGTTTCAAAACCGGAGGGCCAAGTGGCGCAAGCGAGAGAAGCGCTGGGGTGGCAGCAGTGTGATGGCTGAGTATGGCCTCTATGGGGCCATGGTGCGTCACTGCATCCCCCTGCCGGACTCTGTGCTCAATTCCTCCGAGGGCGGTCTGCGTGGCTCCTGTGCGCCCTGGCTCCTCGGTAGGACAAGCACCCTGGGGTTGAGGATGGGATGGACTGAGCCTTACTTAGGCAGTCATTTGCAAAATGTGTGTTTGTGTGTGTGTGTGTGTGTGTGTGTGTGTGTGTGTGTGTGTCTGTGTCTGTGTCTGTGTCTGTGTCAGTGTACTAAGATTCAGGTCCTGAATCCCACAATCAAATTTCTATTTAAATACAAGGTTCATTATGTCCAGATGATCGACTATTTGGAATTGAAGGATAGAAAACCCCATTAGGGTATTTGTGTTAGTGAACATGTCTTAGAATTTCAGATATTCTGATTATGATATTCTTGGATTATGTTTAATGTAATGTTTCCCAAGTGTGGGATGCTATTAGAAAACTAGAAACCATCAATTTAGGACACAGATAATAAAAAAGGCAATAATGAACCATGAAAACCTACCACTATCATTTACTTTGAATAAAGAGTACAGTTCCTAGTTCTGGTTCTGCCATTAACAATCTTCTCTGAAGTTTCTCTCTCTCTCTCTCTCTCTCTCTCTCTCTCTCTCTCTCTCTCTCTCTCTCTCTCTCTCTCTCTCTCTCTCTCTCTCGTGGGGCTTGAACTCAGGGTCTGGATGCTTGCTGCTCCTGAGAAATTTTTGTTCAAGATTAGCAGTCTACCACTTTGAGCCATAGCATCACTTCCAGTTTTCTGATGGTTAATTGGAAATAAGAGTTTCATGGACTTACCTGCCTACGCTGGCTTTGAACTATGACCCTTAGATCTCAACCTCCTGAAGAGCTAAGATTACGGTGTGAGCCATCAGTGCCTAGCCTCTGAAGTTTTTCTCTTCCTTGGGTTTTCTCTGCTGAAATAATATCTAACCTGTCCAACTTTGGGGCTGGGCCTTCTCAGGAAGCCCACTGTTTTTGTTCAGTTTGTTGTAGCCAGAGACCAGCTGGTCAGGATCACATTTTGGAGGAATGAGTAACCAGATAAGCAGCTGGAGCCCTTAGTTAGATGGATCCTAGATCCTGGCAGTATATTAGCTCAAGAAGGAGCTGGCAGCTTTGTTCAGCAAGTGATATTTGAACGTCTACTTTTCAGGCACCATGCTGAGAACCAGAGACACCAGTGGTTGATACAATCTTGATTTTGCCCTAAAGACTGAAGAGACTAGAGAGAATTTGGGCTAGATAGCCAAGCTCAAGTATCTAGGATTATATAAGCACATAGGGAGGAAAACTAGTTGGCACCTACAGAATGCCAAATAAATGGACTCAATGTTCCACAAACAAATGCCAAGCAAATCCAAACAAAAGCTGCCACCTGGCAGACAGAGATTTTTCAACCCTACCTATCTGTCATTTCTGTAGGCCCAAGAGACAAGCCTGATGAGGACAATTCCAGGGGTATTTAAAGGATCATCACAGGGAATTTTAATTTTAATCTATTTTCATCTTTTCTTTCTCTTTTATTTTATTGTAAGGTATGCATAAAAAATCTACGGGAATGATAAGGAAATCAGGAAGTGGAGACAAATTGGCAGGACTCTGGGGCTCTGATCCCCTAAAAGAAGGTTCTGGTGAGAGCCAGGGTGGATCTCAAAGAGGCTCAGACCAGGGGAGGCCTGAGAACGGCTTGGAAGAGGCCATTGATCTCTCCAGTTCTGCTCGGCAGGAAACCAAGAAAGTATATCCAGGAGCTGGTGCTCAAGGGTACGCCCATGCCACTGGGCTGGAGGGGCGTCAGTCTGAGAAGGCGGGAGACTTATGAGACCCGCCCCCTCCAGGTCCCACCTACAAAGGTTGTAAATGTGCATTATTTCTCATTGGTGTTTTTCAAAAGACAAAAGTGGTCTAAGACAAATATTTTCAGTTTCATTTTCATCTTATGGTGTCAGGATAAAGCATGGGTCTTCTTGCTCGAACAGGGTGAATGAATGACTTAGGGAAAATTCCATTTCATTTCAGAATGGAAACCATTCCTTAAAGGCACTCAAATCATTCATTTGGTGCAAAAGAGTGAATCCTTTTGTGTAGCACTTGAGCAGGAAGGATCTGAAGTTCAAAAGGCATTTTTACTGCTGAATATTATTTGGAATACACAGAGGTCAGGCCTGCCATCTTACTCTAGATTACAACATACAAGCCAAGCACCTATAATCCTACCTACTTAGGAGACTGAGATCTGAGGATCAAGGTTTGAAGTCAGCTTGGGCAGAAAAGTCTGAGAGGCTTTTATCACCACAATTAACCAGCAAAAACCTGGAAGTGACAGAGTGCCAGTCTTGAGTAAAAAACCCAAGTGAGGTCCTGTATTAGAGCCCTAGTACTGGAGCAAAAATATATACGTACGTACATACATACATCACTGTTGCTGTTGCTTTTCTCCTCCTCCTCCTCCTCCTCCTCCTCCTCCTCCTCCTCCTCCTCCTCCTCCTCCTCCTCCTCCTCCTTCTTCTTCTTCTTCTTCTTCTTCTTCTTCTTCTTCTTCTTCTTCTTCTTCTCCTTCTTCTCCTTCTTTCCTCCTCCTCCTCCTTCTTCTTCTTCTCCTTGTTCTCCTTCTTTCCTCCTCCTCCTCCTCCTCCTCCTCCTCCTCCTCCTCCTCCTCCTCTTCTTCTTCTTCTTCTTCTTCTTCTTCTTCTTCTTCTTCTTCTTCTTCTTCTCCTTCTTTCCTCCTCCTCCTCCTCCTCCTCCTCCTCCTCCTCCTCCTCCTCCTCCTCCTTCTTCTTCTTCTTCTTCTTCTTCTTCTTCTTCTTCTTCTTCTTCTTCTTCTTCTTCTCCTTCTCCTTCTTCTCCTTCTTCCCCTCCTCCTCCTCCTCCTCCTCCTCCTCCTCCTCCTCCTCCTCCTCCTCCTCCTCCTCCTCCTCCTCCTCCTTCTTCTTCTTCTTCTTCTTCTTCTTCTTCTTCTTCTTCTTCTTCTTCTTCTTCTTCTTCTTCTTTTGCCAGTCAGGGGCTTGAACTCAAGGCTTGGCCATTGTCCTTGAGTTTTCTCAAGGACAGCACTCTGCTACTTGAGCCACAGCACCACTTCCAGCTTTTTTTCAGTGTATGTGGTACTGAGGAATTGAACCCAGGGCTTTGTGCATGCTAGATAAACACTCGACCACTAGGCCATGCTCACGGCCCTTGTTGCTTTTTATGAGATAAGATCTCACTATAGACACAGGCTAGTCTCAAACTCTTGATCTTCCTGCCTCAGTGTCCTAAGTATTGGGGTGACAGGTATGTGCTAGCATACCCAGCAGAAAATGTCCATTTCTTTTAATTTCCAGAAGAATCAAACATCTTTGTGGTGAAAATTCTATACAGACATATGGATGAATTATACAGTACCTTTTCTTTGAACTTGACCTTGGGCATTTCAGTTTTGGTATCAGGTAAATGATTTGTGCTTGCAATGTCTTTTTGGTAGCCTCTGCGTATTGGAGTTTATAAACAGTAGAGAAAGCTATATTCAGTCCCTTTTTGAAGTAGTCTTGAACATGGTTCATCTGGACAATGTCTAAAGGGCAGGGCAGGCTTCTTGATCTTTTGGAAATTTATGTTTGAAAGCACTTTCATGATTTGATGAATGTTTCCTTTCCTGTATTTCCTTTGCCATGTATTTATTCTTTAAAAATAAACATTGTGTGGTGTTTTTGCTTTGCAAGGCCCTCCTTCCTAATCTGTGTGCACATCAACACTGCTGCCCTCATTAGTTTGGAATATCTAAAGCATTTTAGCCTTCAGGCTGGCATACTCATCTTTCCTTCCTCCCTCCCTTCCTTCCTTCCTTTTCTTTTCTTTTTCTTATTTCTTTTTCCTTCCTTTTCTTTTCTTCTTCCTCCTATCTTTCCTTATTTATTTATTTATTTATTTATTTATTTATTTATTTATTTTTGTGCTGGAACTGGGACTTGAACTCAGAACCTCATACTCTTACTTGGCTTTTTCCCCCCTCATCTGGTATGCTATCACTTAAACCATGCATCCTGTTCTTTTTTGCTGGTTAATTAGACCAAAGTCTCAAAAGGGCTGGCTTTGAATCAAGATTGTTGGATAACAAACATTGAGAAGAATTCTATAAATGGGATATCAATTTCACTTAAAATTTCTTTAGGAAGGGAAAACACTTGGACTTTCTTAACATGAGTGATCTTATTTCAAAGCAGCAACTTAATATTTTATAATGTGTACACACATACACATACACATGTGTGATGCAGATATACAAGAGCAGTCTTTGACATGGTTTACGACCTTGGCCACATCCCTAGCCTGTTGGCATTACTTTTCTTGAGATAGGATTTTAACTTGATGCCCCAAGCAGGCCTAGACTGTAACCTTTCTATTTCTGCTTCTCCAACTTGCTTGAAAGGCAGCCAATCACTACCAGGCTTAGTCATTGATCTAGTCAAAGATTGTGAACTTCTGATTACTTTACCCTAGATGGCCTTGAATCCTCCAATCTCTGCCTCTGTAGTAGCTAGGATTACAAGTTTGAGCCACCTTGCCTGGCTCACACATTATTCTTTTTTTTCTATCTGAAGATTAAGTGAGACAATGTAAGTAATGGATTTGGTACAGTTTTGTGTAAAAGATAAAGAACAAAATAAATATAAACTATTGCTGCCACTAATATGACCCCCTACGCATGCCAAGAATTCAATGAGAAAGCTTATCCTATTGACAGTATGGAATTAACGTAATCATGGAATCACTTTATAAGTAATTTTAAGGTGAGTTTTAGGAACAGAGCAAACTTCCTTCTTAAGAATAGGTCTAGGGGTATCCAGTTCCCCTTGTTTTGGCTAAGGGTATACTGGGAGGGCCCTCCTCTGCCTAGTGTAACTTGAATCTGAACATGCAGATTTTCAGCAGCTCAAGAACATCATCTGGGACACAGATATTTTCTGTCCTGTCTGCCATCTTTAGACCTATCTCTTCTGGTTGTTCCTGTAAGGCTCATTCCATTACCAACTAACTCCACCCTCACCTTTTCAAACTCCTAATTGGTCAGAACAACTGCTTGTCAGTTGTCTCAGACCTAAGCCAATCACCAGCAAAGTGGGCAGAATTTTTGGCTTGGTAAAATCATCTTGGGCTGGGCTGTGACCTAGCCTTTGGTATGCTCTTGTTTCCCCAAAACTGAACATGTGTAAGCTCCTTGTAACAAGACACTGAATTACAACTAGCCAACCAACCGTTCTGCTGCATTCAGTACATAAAATATTGTCTATTATATGACAAAAGAAAAGAGCTCAGTGCTGGTGGCTCATGTCTGTAGGCTTAGCTAGTCAGGAGGCTGCGATATGAAGGTGGTTGTTGGAAGACAGCTAAGGCGAAAGTTAGACTCTTATTTCCAATTAACCACTAAAATGCTGGGAAGTGGCGCTGAGGCTCAGATGAGAAAGAGCTAGCTTGAGCAAAAAAAGCTGATCTAGATTGGGAGGGGGTTGGGGGGGAGGGAAATGGGGACAAAAACATGAGAAGGTATCAATGTGTGAGAAGTAATGCATCTACTATCTGGCGAATAAAACTGTAACCCCTCTATTCATTACAATAAAACAAAACAAACAAAAAGCTGATCTAGAGCACAGCGCCTTGAATTCAAGCCCCAGTACTGGTGTGTGTGTGTGTGTGTGTGTGTGTGTGTGTGTGTGTGTGTGTGTGTGTGTGTGTATGTGTGTGTGTCCATGTGTGTTTGTGTGTATGTGAAAAAAAAAGAAAAGAGAGGAAGTAAGGAAGGAAGGAAGGAAGGAAGGAAGGAAGGTAAGAAGAAGAAAAGTATATACATCAAAAAAGAAATCAACAATAGGAGGCTGAGGCAATAATTGAAGGCAAATTTGTGCCTCACAAAGAAAAACACCCCAGGCTCATGTCTCTGTAATCCTAGCAACTCAGGAGGCTGATATTTGAGGATCAAAGCCAGCTGGAGCAGAAAAGTCCCAGGGAGACTCTTATCTAGTCTTCCATTCTTTCCTGGTTCTCACAAGGACCTCTTGGATAAAGGAGCCCAGCAGGAATTTCACACATGGTCCTCCTGGATCTTTACTCAAGTTGTCTTGCAGGTCACTCGAGACTCTGTGCACTGGCTGATGGCAAAGTTATCCTTTCCAGTGTTTCAGAATGATGTGCCAGAAAAAATGTGCTGCCAACATCTGAAAAGAAAATTTAAAAAAACAATCACAATTTGGAAAGGTGCCTAATGAGAAGTAGCAGGTACTTTTGGCTTCCAGTAGCAGCAGGAGGTAGCAAGCAGCCTGAGAGGAGTATTCATTAATGCTCCACAAATAGAGTAGATATTGCAATCAATACTCTCTCTTCAGGGCGAGTAGTACACATATAATGAGCTAAAACTCCAGTTAATCTCCAAGGGCTACAAATAGTTTACCATCTCTTGCAATTGTTTTCTGTGGGAGAGAAGAGTAAAAAGTCTGTGAAACTCTTATCTCCAATTACTCACCCAAATACAAGAAGTGGAGCTGTGGTTCAAGTGGAAAAGAGAAAGAAAATAGCTGCAGAGAAATGGAATTGACTGGCTAAGTTGATGGTAGAATGCCAAAAGGAGCTAAAACACCTTTGAATAATAAGCTGGTGGCTCATACCTATAATCTTAGCTATTCAAGAGGTTGAAATCTGAGGATCTCAGTTCATAACCAGCTAAGATAGACAAATTCATGAGATGCTTATCTCCAATTAATCAGAAAACTCAGAAAGTAGAGTTGTGGCTCAAGTAATAGAGCACTGCCCTGAGATAAGAAGGCTAAGCAAGTCCTAGTAAAGCCATATACATACAAAAGGCTGGCAGCTTAGCTTGTTTCAGATCAATACTTTTATAAAATCGCAATAATTTAATATTCACTTGGAGAATACAAGTGGACCAATGCATTAAAATAAAGAGTAGGGCCACTCATGCCTGTAATCCTAGCTACTCAGGAGGCTGAGACCTTTGAGATCTGAGGATCATGGTTCAAAGCCAGCCCAGGCAGAAAAAGGCCCTGAGGTTCTTCAATAAATCACCTAAAGGCCGGAAGTGGAGTTGTGGTTCCAAATGATAGAGAGCTAGCCTTGAGAAAAAACAAAACAAAAACAAAAACAAACAAACAAACAAAAAAAAAACCTCAGGGATAACATCTAAGCTCTGAGTTCAAGCTTTCCCTCCACCCCCCCCTCACAAAATGTGTGACGTAACACTTGTGAAGCTGCCTTGTCACCTCTTCCCATCATAAATGGCCTGCTGGTGCCACCTACTGGCAGGTATGCTTAACACACATTTATGGTGACATACTGTCATCTAAATTTACAGGTTATATTTACATTAAAATAATTTCTGTTCTTTTCTACCTAGAGCCTTATAGCTCACCCTAAATCATCAGCTTTAGTAATTTTCTCTCTCAGCTCTGATCTCAACCTAGGTTTTGAAATGATTTTGTGCACATAAATGTCCTGTAATCTACTATTCCAATCTATACAGAATTAGTTCCCTCTTGCAGGGGCATTTTGAAACTTAATATTCCATATCCTTTCTCCAGAGACCACCTACAGTACTTATCCAAATTTAAAATAACTAAACTTTTAGTTGAAGCTGGTAACTGGGGAATCACACCTAAAATCTTTTTGTTGTTGTTGTTGGTTGTGGGGCTTGAACTCAGGGCCTGGGCACTGTCCCTGAACCTTTCGTGCTCAAGGCTACACTTGGGCCACAGAACCATTTTTTTGATTAGTTAATTGGTAGTTAATTGGAAATAAGAGTCTCACAGGGACTCTTCTGCTTAGGCTGGTTTCGAACCATGATCCTCAGATCTCAGTCTCAACCTAACAAAGGTTACAGGTTTGAGCTACCAGCCCTAGAGTCCTATAATCCTTTAATCCTAGCTACTCAGAGACTGAGATCAAGTTCAAAGTCAATCTGGGAAGACAAATCCATGAGACCCTTAACTCCAATGAAGCCAGAAATGAATAAGTAGCTGACATGACTGAATGCTAGACTTGAGAAAGAAAAAAAAAAGCTAAACAAGAGCTGTCTAGCTACCTACCTTTGTTAAAATCCATTCAGAAGCTCACTGAAGAGATGAGATCTTCCCAGGAAGATCTTCCCAGGAAGAAGCTTTGCTACTAAGAAAATGCCCCTAAGATGGGCACTGATGGCTCATGCCTGTAATCCTTGCTACTCAGGAGGCTGAGATCTGAGGATCACTTCAAAGCCAGCCTGGACAGGAAAGTCTGTGAGAATCTTTGTGTGTGTGTGTGTGTGTGTGTGTGTGTGTGTGTGTGTGTGTGTATGTGTGGGATAATGGGGGTGAACTCAGCCTGGGCACTGTCCCTGAGCTCTTCAGCTGAAGGCTACCACACTACCCTTGAGCCAAGTCCCACTTCCTGTTTCCTTTTTTCATATATTTTTATTATAATTAATAGAAGGGTTACATTATATTCATTGGATAGAAGGTGCATTACTTCACAAACATTGATACCCTTTCTCATGTCTTGATCCCCATTTCCTTACCCCTACCCCCGTCACTTCCTGTTTTCTAGAGGTTAATTAGAGATAAGAGTCTCAGGTCCTTTTGTGCTCAGGCTGGCTTTGAACCTTGATCTCAGATCTCAGTCTCCTGAATAGCTAGGATTACAGGCTTGAGCCACCGTGCCCAGCCCTGTGAGACTCTTATCTACAATTAACCACCAGGAAACTGGAAGTGGTGCTGTGGCTCCAAGTGGTAGATTGCCTAGTTCAAGCCCCGTGACTGACAAGAAAAGAGAATTCTCCTGAACTTTGTTGACTATCACATGACTGTTGTATTCTACCAGTTGGCTTGTCCTGGAGAAGATTCTAAACAGAATAGAATTCTACCATGCGCAGCAGTACAGATCGAATGGATAATTTCTTAAAATCAGGCCTCTATGGAATTTGGATGATATTAGCTACTGGTCAATACATATACACCCTCTTAGGTCCACAGCAGGGGTTGGTGGTGTTACAAACCAGCTGGTAGGCGTTCTGTTTTACCTACATAGAAGTTGTGAGTAGATGAGGAGAAGCACCTCAAGTTAATTACGGGCTCTTAGCTGGTTTTTGTAGCCAGCAGCAGCGGTGGCAGATGGCAGCAGTGGACAGTTAGGTCATACCCTCAAAGACAGTGACATGGATTTTCACCCCAGGGCCCATTGGAGCTACTGTACCTAAGTGAGGGCTGGAGGCCAGGGCAATCAATAACTTGAGCAGAGGTATATACTGCTTGCATTGAGTTGTGCCCACACAGCCTGTGGCTGGAAGTGTGCTAAAGCTCTTATATGCCAGTGCTGTTTTGGGGCCCATGGCTGTGGCCCTTATAAATGGCTGAGGCAAACCTTGTTCTTGTTGCCATGGGAAACTCTGCTCAGCCTGCAGGCGTTCCCATTGTGAAAGCTCATTGGGCCTCTCCATGGTGTTCGTGCCAATGGTTCTGCTACGGTGGGAACTGATTTTCCTTCCATGGTTTCTGCTCTTGCTGCTTCTACTGTCACCACTAGAGTGGAGTTTGGACTTCACGTTGCAGGGGCAGGCACAGGACAGGGGCTTTCTCCACTGGACACAAAGTGAGATGCGCAGTTTGAAGGAAGAAGTGAAGGTGCCAGTAGGCAGCCATGCAAGGGAAGGATCATGTTTCTACATGGCACAGTCTGTCACCAGTCTTCTGCTGGGGGAAGGATATGCTCCCCTCTCTGGCCTGAATGGGAATGGTTACTGTGGTGACCAAAGGTTAGTGCTCAGACAAAGCCTTCCAGAACAAGAGTCATGCTTTGGATTTAAAGTGGCCAGGGCTGGCAGGAAGGACAGTGCAGCTGCCTGGCTGGCAAGCCTTCACCCCAGGCAACTGGGGCCCTGGGGAAGGGTAGAGCAGCTGTTGATTGGGGAATTTCTCTAGCCTCCACCTCCACTATATCAGCAATTCTTTTTTTGGGTCAGTCATGGAGCTTGAACTCTGGGCCTGGGTGCTGTCCCTGAGCTCTTCAGCTCAAGGCTACCACCCTACCCCTGGGCCTGGGCATTCATTGTCACTGAGCTCTTCAGCTCAAAGCTATCACCCTACTCCTTGAGCCACAGCACCACTTCCGGTTTTCTAGTGGTTAATTTGAGATAAGATTCTCAAGTTCTTTAGTGCTGGGGCTGGCTTTGAACTGTGATCCTCAGATCTCAGCCTCCTGAGTAGCTAGCATTACAGGCGTGAGCCACTGTGCCTGGCCTTATGTCAACATATTCAAACGAAAAAAAACCATAGATGTTCAACAAGGTACTTACAACAAAGACTAATCAATAACAGTGTTTTACCACTACTCAAGCAATACTTAGTTTCCTCCAGTGTCCCAGGGAAAAGGGATTCACTGGGGCCAAGTTTAATCTCCTGCTGGATCCTATGGGGACTGGCCTCAGAGAAAGCAACATCTGGCTCAGACAATCAGCAATGTTTGCTGACTAAGCCCTGCTTGTTATCTGTCTTCAAGTTGTGCTTATATTATAGTATTATGAATCTTCACACTGGGGCTGAGCACTGGTGGCTCACATTTATAATGCTGGCTACTAAGGAAGGCTGAGGATCATTGTTTGAAGCTAGTCCAACTAGACACATCAATGAGACTTGTTTCTCCAATTAACCAGCAGAAAGTCAGAAGTAGAGGTGTGGCTCAACTGGTAGAGCTCTAGCTTTGAGCAAAAAACCCAAGTGAGAGCACAAGGTCTTGAGTTTAAGCCCCAGTACCAGCACACTACAATACATACATATATGCATACATACATAGATACATACACGCATACATACATACATCATCTTTATGCTTGGGTTTGAGCTAAGAGGCTAGGGAACCCCGAGAGAACTTCCGAAGGCTGTAGGCAGAGATAGCCATGGCAGTTACAACTGCCTTTGCTGCCTGGAGGACAGCTCACATGTACTCAAATGCCTTTCTATGGCCTCCATCTCCTCTTCCTTTTCCTCCTTTTTCTTCTTCCCTTCCTCCTTTCCTGCCTCCCCTTTTTCTTGTTTCCTTCCCTCATGTAACTTCTTTTCCCAGTGTATCCCAGAAAATAGACACCTCTAGGGGCTAGAGGCATGGTACAAGTGGTAGAGTTCCTAGAGAGAAGTGAGGCTCTGAGTTTCATTTCCACTACTACCAAAACAAACAAGCCTTCAAATGGTCCTTCCTTGGTGTGCTAAAAGGCATTGAGTGCCAACACCACGGAGGGGACAGTTTCACTTAAAGTAAGCCTCATGAGAATGGACTTGTTGGACAATGCACCCACAGGACAAAAATCACAAGGGTCTTTGAATGAGAGCAAACTGTGTTGCCATCACAGTAAGGAGCAGAGGGGATTTAGCTATTCAAGAGGGCGCATAGCGTTTTAACACTCATGGATGACCAGAGTGCATTTTTAAGAGTTATCAGGGGGTTGGGTATAGCTCGTGGCAGCATGCATGTTGACATGTACAGTGCCCTGGATTCCATCCCCAGTGCCGCTGAGGAAAAGTTTTAGCGTGATTTAATGTGGATGGACTTCAAGATACCATCTTGCTATGACGACTGGGAAGGAGCTGAGTAATCAAGTGGGAGTCTGGCCACTCAGCATGCTCAGGGCCCTCGGAATATCATAGAACACTCTTTATGTGTGCCCACAGATATGGGAAGGATGTTTGGCTATGGCTTGCAGAGGTCCTGACTTTCACTTCTGGCCCCTTCCTGAACCTCTCTGTTTGTGGCTGGGCATTGCTGGGCTAACAGAGTGGAAGATAGCTTATGCATGTCCCACAGAGTTACACAGGGAGCTCTGGGACCCCTGCGGCTGTAGAGGGGTCATTTGGGGGCTCACTGGATGTATGTTTAAGCAGAAGCTCCACCTCTATAGTTACCATTGAGCTCACTGGAAATAGGAAGGATGATGGATCCCATAATTACTTTTAAATCTGCTGTCCTGCCCACCACCTCCATGTTCTACTGGAGAACTAGGGGTTTTTCATTTGCTTTGCATTCTAGTTATCTGCAGTGATGTCTGCTATTCCCTGCCCCTCATCCCCCCACATTGTGATCTTATGGAGTGCAGGAACTACAGTTCCCATCTTTGTTGATCTGAGGATCCTTGAGTTTGGGTCACATGCACAGGAGGCCCCACAGATGGTCTCAAGTGTCACTGGGAAGAAGTGTGCCTGACTGAGGGAGGGGGAGGAATGAAAGAGCAGGAGGATGTGCAAGAAGGAGGAGATGAGAAAGGAAGCAGGAACTTCGTAGATTCTTCAGAGGCCAAGGCCTTCACAGTGATTGGATTTAGTAACTACACCCTAGGCCTTGCTGGGCTGGCAGGGGTGGTGGGGTGGGGGTAGGGGGCACTCTCCAAGGAATCCCTTATCAACCAAGATTCTCTTGCCCCTCTCCTTGTATCCTTTGATACTTAGGAACATCTGAGTGTTCCATCTCTCCAAGCAACAAGAATGGTAGGAACCAGGAAGGCAGAAGGCAAAGCTGTGTTGCATTGCTAAGCTGCTCAATAAGCTTTGGGGACTGGTAGTATGGTTCAGCTAGCTGCTTGACCTAGAGAGGGTGTGTGTGTGTGTCTTTCTGAGTTTGTTTCGCCACTGGTAAAGTGAGGAGAAGAGTATCCCTCTCCCAATGTTGTAAGGGTTCAGAGTCACCCCTGATAATAACATTGGTGCTGATAAAGTAGACAAGCCCTGGATTTCCATGGAAACCTTCCTCCCCTAGCTTGTTCTCCTGCAGCCTGGGTCTCAGAGCTTCCAGACTGGGACCTACTGAAGTCAAGGCCAAGGCTTCTTAGGGAGAAATGCAGCCAGTATTGTCCACAATGGATGGTAGCACTCTCAGAACTGTGTGCCGCAGGGAAGCAGCTGTGTGGACACTGGGCCAGGCAGAACTCACCCTTCCTCTGGTTCTTGGATCATTGCTGCTAAGGAAAGAAAGCAGGAGGACCTTAACCTGGGGCTATGACACTTAGGTCCCACATAGCCTCTTGGATAAACTGAGCAGCAGCAGGTGCAAATCCACATTGTCTAGTTGGCTCTGTAATGTGTTATGTACACATTTTCACTTCTCTTTATCCAATCAGAGGAAAACGGAAGTATGTAGTATTTCTATTAAAATAAAGTTAGGGCTAGAGGTTTGGCTCAGCAGTAGATCATGTGCTTAGTTTGGCCTAGTAGTAGAGTGCTTGCCTAGCATTCATGAAGACCCGGGTTCGATTCCTCGGTACCACATACATAGCAAAAAGCCGGAAGTGGTACTGAGGCTCAAGTGGTAGAGCTCTAGCCTTGAGAAAGTCCAAGGACAGTGCTCAGACCCTGAGCCCAAGCCCAGAACTGGCAAAAAAAAAAAAAAAAAAGAATGCACGTAAGAAGGAAAGGAGAATGGAAAGAAAGAAAGAAGGAAAGAGAAAGAAAAATAGAGAAAGAGAGGAAGGAAAGCAAATGATTTATTCTTTGTTCTTTTAGTATCATAAAAACATAGACATTTGGAAAACAAAAACAAGAGGAACTATCATCGAGAATGCCTCATTTTATCAGAATTTTCTGCTGTCTTTTTCTGTCTCTCTTCCTCCTTCCTTCTCTTTCTTTCTCTCTGTCTCTCTATAAATATGAGTACAAGCCAGGTGCTGGTGGCTCACACCTATAACTCTAGCTAGTCTAGAGGCTAAGATCTGAAAATTGCTTTTCAAAGTGAGCCCAGGCAGAAAACAGACAAATAAGTAAATGTGAGTACATACCCATGTCAGGATGGCTCTAGGTGATAGCAACACAGTCATATCATGGCAGCTGACTTCTTCCCTCATAGAACCCCCTGCTAGGAGCAGAATGAAAACAAAGAGCAAATATATAGATCTATATGTGCTAAGGAAAAAAAGGAAAGCACCCAGGGCCTTGTACCTGCCTACTAGTCAAGTGCTCTACCACTGAAAAAGTTGGAGCAATTAAAAGCCTACTGAATAATCCAAAAATGAACATGACTTAAATGGGGGAGGAGCAGGTGACTGGGGAATTTTGAAGGCCAACCCCTAGATTTGCTAATTGCTTGCAATTGACATGTGAGATAGGGAATCTAGGACGACAAGGGTATAATACCTTGCATTAAAAAATTGTAGCTATTTTAAAAGCTGTTTTATCTCTGTGACTGAGAGATAAAACATTCCAACTGACTTAAGGCTTATAGGTTCTGGCCCTAACCAAGTTTTTGTTTTGTTTGTTTTGCCTTTGTTTGTCAAATGGTACATTGTTCTGCTGTTTTAGGTTGGTTTCAAATTTGTGGGTTCCAGGGATCCTCTCATCTCAACCTCCCCAGTAGTTAAGACTACAAATGTGCATGGTTTAGATAATTTGTGTGTGTGTGTGTGTGTGTGTGTGTGTGTGTGTGTGCGCACACACACACACATGCATACTTACTTGCTGGTTACTGGGGCGTGAACTTAGGGTCTTGTACTATCACTTAGCTTTTTCTGCTCAAGGTAGGTACTCTTGCTACTTGAGACATACTTTCACTTCTGGGTCTCTGCTGGTTTAACTGGAGAATTTTTGAGATTTGTCTGCCAGGGCTGACTTCGAGTTTCCTTCCTCTGGTTTTAGCCTGCTAAGTAGTTGGGATTACAGACATGAGCCATGAAGTGCCCCTCTGCTTAGACAATGTTTCAACCAGGTGGAAAATGCTGAGTACATGGTGTGCCAGCCATTGTCACTGCTGTACAGTAGTCAGTCCGCCCGCAGGAAGTAACATTCTGCACACAGGGACTGGTGGCTGATCCCCTGGCTGGGGCTGCCTCTGAAGGGCAGGCTGTTTTCTTTCTGTTGTCACAGCTAACAGGAAGGCACCCTTGCCAGCTCAAAGAACCCAACAAACCAGTTCCCCAGAATACTCCATCTTCTTTTGGGTATCTTCATTATTAAGTGTTTACTTCTTGGGTGTTGAAATATTTCAAACATTAGAAATAGGTTTTGTTTTTCTTTACCCTCATGGCTCCCCAACAAAGCACGTTGCCTTCCTTATTCTTCACTCTAGCACAGAGAGAGAGAGAGAGAGAGAGAGAGAGAGAGAGAGAGAGAGAGAGAGAGAGAGAGAGAGAGAGAGAGACACAGAGAGACAGAGAGACAGAGAGACAGAGACACACACACAGAGACACAGACACAGAGAAAGAGACAGAGAGATTGCTCTAGTTTCACACAAAAGGCAAAAAAGAGGAACCAGGAACTTGCCCAAAGGTCACTGGAAGTAGAAATGTCTGATGTGAACCCAGGCCACAGACACTGGTGCAAGTCCAAGGAAGTCCTCATGGGCTCTAATTAACAAAGGTCGCAAGAACCTTTGCTCCTCTGGGTTAAACTTTTTCCCTGGGCCAGAGAGACCAAGGTGGCCAAGACCGAGGTGGGAAGGTGGGTGATAGGAATTTCAGGTTCCACTCAAGCCTCCATAATTCTTGGTCTGAAGGCCTCCCCTGCTGGCTTCTTGGCGGGGGGGGGGGTATCGGGGGAGGGTGGCACTTATGTGTGCGGTGGGTAGAGTACAGGCCAGCTCCGTTAGGAGAGGAGTTCACTCTCATGGAAGCGATTAGGAATCAGAACGCTGTGATGCTAAACGGACCGACCTTTGGTCCTTCGACTCATCCCTGCGCTTCCATCGATCGCTCCATCCACCCGCCACGGACATTCCATACCCCCTCCTCTCCATCCCAGAGGGTTCCCCACACCCCAATCCTCCCCGTTCCTCCCCATCCCCGCTCCCCAATTCTCCCTGTCCCAACACACTTGCCTCTTCCCCACGCAGGCGTGGAGAAACCGCCTGGGCTTTAAAAAGCGCGCGCGCTGAACCCAACACAGCCCGAAGCCCAGAAGCAGCCGCGCCCGAGCGCAGAGCAGCGCGGCGCCCTCCGGTCCCCCTTTCTCCCCTGCTACCCCCAAACCCGAGGGAGAGGAGAAGGGGTGGGGACCTAGGCTAGGCGGCCTTAAGGAAGCCCCGAGGAGAAGTGGGTGGTGGCTGGAGGGCGGAGTCAGGGCGGAGCCCGCGGAGGCGCCAAGGGGCACCCCGAGCTCTCCGTACACTCAGTGGGGTGTCCGGCGAGATGGCGGCGCGCTGCCTGGGCCGCGGCGTGGGGCGGCTGGTGGGCGTCTTGCGCGGGCGCTCGGGGCAGCCGGGGCGACGGCTGTGCGCGGGGAGCGCGCCGCGCGGGGCGGCCTTGGGGCTGTCGGGCCGCGCCCCCGCCGCCTTCCCCGCGCCCCCGGGCTCCTACCCCGCGTTGAGCGCGCAGGCGGCTTTGGAGCCGGCTGCCTTTTGGGGACCGCTGGCGCGGGACACGCTCGTGTGGGACACCCCCTACCACACCGTCTGGGACTGTGACTTCAACACGGGCAAGATCGGCTGGTTCCTAGGAGGCCGGTTAAACGTGTCTGGTGAGTGGGCTGGGGGGACACCCCGAACTTCTGAGGACACAGAAGGAACTTCTCCCCACTCCATCCCCCCCCCCAGCAGCTGTCACTGGGCCTAGCGACTGGAGCTGCTGCAGCCCAACCCCAGTCCTGCATCCCACCAGCTGGGGACCAGGGTCTCCAGTCCCAGGGCAGACTAGAGGCTTGCGGATCCCCCTTTCCCGGCTCCAGCCCGTGCCCATGGCTTTTGGGCCCCAGCGTAGTTTCTCAGTCTGTTGTCTTCACAGTTTAATCACCAGGGACCACAGGCTGCAAAGCTTGTCTGGGAGAAGGTGTGGGGGGGAGGGGGGAGAGCAGCCTGCTACTCTTGAGCTAGGCTGTGTGTGTGTGTGTGTGTGTGTGTGTGTGTGTGTGTGTGTGTGTGCGCGCGCGCGCGCGCTCAGAGCAAGGTGTCCCTGGAGTAGGAACTTCTCTGTTCCTGTCCCCTGGCCAGCAGGATAAACGGAAAGCAGCAAGCATGTGGCCCTTGTCATCGCCAACTGCCAGGCAGTGACTCCCCTGCGAACAAACCCTGCCGCCGAGTAAACAGAGCTCTGGCCAGGGGCTGGTTATCTACTTGTTCTGGGGAGTGTGGGCGGGAGCCTCAGAAAACTGTGGGCCCAAGACATACTTCCTGTCTTAGACCTGGTGGGCCTGGGAGAGCCCTGAAGCAGCTGGTTTCTGCCTAGCCTGAATCCTGTTCTGCTAAGTTTTGGGGACAGGAGGACATGTACGACCCTCTCACTATAATCATCAGAAGCAC
The DNA here is from genome assembly GCF_031878675.1 of Megascapheus bottae. NCBI lineage: Eukaryota > Metazoa > Chordata > Mammalia > Rodentia > Geomyidae > Megascapheus > Megascapheus bottae. The sequence goes on from NC_143526.1 coordinate 10,846,428, forward strand.
TGAGAAGGCAGTAAAGAAACCCGGGCCTTGGAACTGCAAGCCGAGGCCGATCTTTCTGAGTAGGCCTCCAGGAGAAGAGAGAGAGAGAGCCTGGCGCCCAGGGAGTAGTCAAAGAGGCTGTGGTGCTATTGGCTGGGTCTAGGGATAAGTTTAAGGAAAGAACTACAGATGTCGGTGCAAGATTGTGCTTTGTTAGAGGGCCAAATGTGGAGGTGGAATCTGGTGTGTTTCTAGTTCTGTTCTCTCTTTCAGTAATTCTGAGACTTCATCCTTGTTTGTACAAAAGGGCAGTACAGTTCACACCTGTTAAGGCTGGCTATGAGAGAGTGCTGGAATACCAGGATTGGGCTCAGCCCTTACTGGTGACTAGCAATAGCAAAAACATTTTTTTTTTTTTATTGTGCGAGTGCCTCTCACTTGGCTTTTTCTCTCACGTCTAGCTTAATTTTTCTGCTAGGAGTTGGCTTTGAACTTCAACTGTCAGGTCTCAGCCTCCTTAGTAGCTAGGACAACAAGAAGTGAGCTATCAGCACTTGGGAAGCAGTAAAAAAATTTTAAAGTATATGTAGTATATTCTGTCATCATGTATTCAAACATTGCCTCGATATTATAGTGTCTATGTTCCAAATACAGAACCTTAGAGGAACTTTGGACCAGCTCTCCCACCCCATATTGAATATCACTTTGTGGGTTTAATCAAAATGAGTCACCTGATAAGTGTTTTCTTTAATATCGAGTCAGCAAGTGTGCTTGAATTAGTGGAAGAAAAAAAAATCCCTGATGTTTGCAGAGTTGATGGAATGTGTCCTTGAAGGATTAAAGCAATTTGCAAAAGGATAAGTACAATTTCTTTGGAAACAACCCTGGTCATAGGAGGCCTATGGAAGGTCATCAGTGGTTAACTCCTGCCTCCACGGCTAGTAAGGCAGTGTGGTGGACCTCAGGGCTGACCTTGAGGACCTCATCCTGGCCAAGGCAAGATGTGGTCAGTAGACAATACTACCACCACTTCCTCCTCCTCCTCCTCCTCCCCCTCCTCCCCTTCCTCCTCCTCCTCCCCTTCCTCCTCTTCCTCCTCCTCCTCTTCCTCCTCCTCCTCTTCCTCCTGTTCCTCCTCCTCCTCCTAGGCTTGAACTCTGGGCCTTAACTCTTGCTTGGCTTTTCTTGCTCGAGACTGGCATTCTATCAACAACTCCACATCCCAGTTTCTTTTTCTGGTTAACTGGAGAGAAGAGTCTCATGGATTTGGATCTAAGTCTCAATCCTTGGATCTCAGCTTCCTGGGTAGCTAGGATTACAAGCGTGAGCCACTGGCACCCGGTTTCTTTGGCCTCATTTCTTTCTTGGTGGCCTTTAAAGACACCGAGCTTTAGAGAACTGACCTGCAGGACTAATAACACTTCCATTGATCTTTTGCTTTGGATGGCCCTGCTTAGGCACCAAGTGGTCGGTTGGCAATATCCTTGCTCTTTGTCAGTCTGCAAACCAGAGTAGTGTCATTCAAAGATGGAAACAATTGCACTGGGAGACACCTGGAAAACTGTGGATGTGATAGGATTTGTTTTGGCCCCAGCTATCCGTCATGTGTGACAGATAAGGCCAGCATGAGGATGGCTTGGCCAAAAGCAAAAAGAAGAAAAGAAAAAACTGTGGGCACTTGCATCACCCCTGTAATAACAGCTAATCCAGGACATCTCAAAAGTTGGTCTTGGACCACAGCAAGCTGGCAACATTTTAGAAAATCAAATTCTGCACCCCTTCTAGACCTCTAGATTTAGAAATTCAGAAGCCATCTAGAAAAGCAGGTGTGTGCTCAGGTCTGAAAACCACTGATTGCATGCACAAAGAATAACAATGGGCCAGAAGCATGGCCTAGTGGTAGAGTACTTGCATAACATGCACGAAACCTTAGGTTCACATCCTTGGTACCACATACACAGAAAAAGCCAGAAGTGGTGCTGTGGCTCAAGTGGTAGAGCACTAACCTTGAGCACAAAAGGTCAAGGCCAGTGCCTGGGCCCAGAGATCAAGCCCCAAGACCAGGGGAAAAAAAGCATGTATTGCCACTGTTGAATAACAAACTGCTGCTCTCCTCATCCCCTTTAATGACGCAAGCATTTAATTCTTCTCAAGTGTTGAGGGTCAGGACTCTGGACAGTGCCTGATGGGGTTGGCTTGTATCTTGCTGCCATGTCTAGAGCCTGGGTTGGTGCTACAATTAGCATATGGGTTGTCCCCCTAAAACTTATGCAGGAGTTGAATTCCCATTATGAGATATTAAGAAAGTTGAGCGTAAGTTGACTAGGGTGTTTAGAGATAAGTGGATTGGAATTGGGTAAAACCATACACTGGAGTCCCCAAGGTTGAATCCTTTATAAATCCTTTCAAATCTTTATCAACAGAGATACCAACACATATAACAACTCCATGACTCCTTCCATGTGCCATCTGTGTCATCTTGAACTCTCATCAGGCAGGTGACCACCAGAGATAGGTAGACTTTTTTAATTTTTTATTTCAGAAGGTACATCACCTCTCATACATTGACACTCCCTCTCATGTTTTTATCCCCATTTCCTTCCCCCCACCCCCTCTCAATCATCTTGTTTTCCCCCTTCCCTTTCCTATTTCAAATAAACAAATAAACATATACAATATACCAGGTTGAGTAAAATACAGTAATAATATGAGATTAACCAAAGGGCAACAAAAGAGAAATAACATAGTACATTAAGAACAACAATCACATAAGATAAAGCTCTTGTTTCCACATCCTGGAGATCCTTTCATTTAGCCTCATCCTATATGGCCTTATGTATCTAGGTTTTGAGCTATTGTAGTCCTATACTAGGAGAGTCCTAGGTTTGTACTAATTATCACAAATGAGGGAAACCATTGAACCTATGTTCCTTTGGGTCTGGCTTACTTCATTTAATATGATTTTTTCCAAGTCTTTCCATTTCCTTACAAATGGGGTAATGTCATTCTTTCTGATGACAGCATAGAATTCCATTGTGTATATAGGTAGACTTTGAACCTCTAGAACTGCAAGCTAAGTAAACTTCCTTTCCCCTCATATTCATTGTCATTGATATTAATTATACAAGGCGGGGAGTTTCACTGACATATGTTCATACATACAGGTAACCTATATGGATCAAATTCACTTCCCTCTGTTTCTTTTCCTTCTTGCATTTGAAGAATCTTTCTTGTAGTCTTTAAAAATTGTCTTTCACTGAAGTTGACCACCCTCTTGTATTTCCTTATAGTAGCAGAAAATGGTCCAATACAGTTGAAATAACTTGATAGAAGGCTGGGCTGCATGGGAATTTGGTCTTAAAAGCATGCTGGAAATACCTAATATCCAGAGGCCTATAATCAGTGCAGAAATCTTGAGACTTCTGACAAGCCTGTTTGACCTGGGGAATGTTATTTATGTTGTCTGTTTATTTCTTTATCCGATATAGTTATCAGTATACTCAGTTTAGGGCTCTGCTTAGGATTAGATAAGACTTCCAAAGCTCTTAAGTGTCTGCAGTCCTGAACAGTCCCAGTTACTGGCTGGTGTTAATTATTAATAAATTCTTTGGGAAATCCTTGACCTTGAATTTGGCCCGTAGCTGAGTTATTGAAAAACAGACCCGTATCCTCCTAGGGTTTGCTTTTGATCGAACTGAGATGAGTGGAAAGCAGGTCCTGGAAGATGTTCAGGTCCTAAAATGATTCCCCAAATGTCCTACTACTCTATTCCCACAAGCTTAGCCATGTGGGATGCTGGTACTTGAGGCTCTGGATAGGAGGTAGTCTCTCCCTTTTCAGTGACTTACTTGCTTCTCTCATCCTTACATGAAACAGTGTTGCAGAAAGTTCTTTGGGAAGCCAAGTTCTAAAAAGGATTCTTTCCTGCTTTTGACTTTTGGCTCTGATTTTGTCCTGTGTTCTATGAGTAGGATGCTAGGGTTGTAAATGTAGAAATCAGTGATATGTGTTCTGTTCTCAACTCAACACAGAACTAAGCCCTGTTTCCTGGACCTCAAATTTGAGTCTGACGTGTGTGTGTGTGTGTGTGTGTGTGTGTGTGTGTGTGTGTTCGTGCGCACACATGCGCTTGTGCGCGCCAGTTCTGAGGCTTGAACTCAGAGCCTTGCATTCTCACTTTACTTGTTCTGCTCAGAGTTGGCTCTCTACCACTGGAACCACCTCTGTTTCTGGCTTTTCTTCCTTTTGGGTAATTAGATCAGTGTTTTTCAGATTTGTCTCATTGGACTGGCTTTGAACTGTGATTAGTTTGAACCCTGGGTAGCTAGGATTATAGGCACGAACCACTAGTGCCTGGCAAAATAAACTATTTTTAACTAACCATTGAATACTGAGAGATTTCTTGGATTTCCCCTCCCTGTAGTGCTGGAAATAGAATCCAAGGCCTTGCACACACCAGACAACTATTCTACCACTAAGCCACACTGTAGCATTTTGAGGCTTTAAAAAATTAACTGCCAAAATAGAAAGTGTGTTAGTAGCACTCTCTCTTCTGTGCCATGTCCTAACAATTCAGAAGCAGAAACAGTGATCATCAAAAGCAGATACTACACAGCCTGTGTGCCATTATTCTCTCAGTGGTTAAAACACACACACACACACACACACACACACACACACACACACACACATCTGGCTGGATGCTGATAATTAATGCTTATCATCTAGCTACTCAGGAGGCTGAGATCTGAGGGACACAGTTCAAAGCCAGCATAGAAAAGTCTATGAGACTCTTATCTCTAATTAACCACCCAAAATCCTAAAGTGGAGATGTGACTTGAGTGGTAGAGCCCCAGCCTTGAGGAAAAAAATGAAGGGATAACACCCAGGCCCTGAGTGCAAGTTCCAATACTAGCACCAAAAAGAAGAAAAGTAAAAAGCTTATCTAGGTTTGTGAGGAACTCTAAATGGAAATGTAACCCCAATCTTAGTGTGATAGTCCTCTGGAAGAACCTCTGAATTCTCAGTTGTGAGAGGCATGACTTACTTTAAATAGCACACGCTTGTGGAAAGTTGGCAAATACAGTTTTTGTGACTGATGCAATCTCTCAAAATGTGCTGGGAAGATTTGCTATTTAAAGACAACCATTGTGAATCCTTTTGCGGGATCTGAACTTCCCAGTTTCTTTTGATTCACACTGAATTTTTGGGAGCTGGGCTTGTTTGAAGTGGGTGTGTATGACCAGGATTTATTTAAACAACCAACCCCGTGGTGTCTCCTGGGGGTGTAGCTAAGTGGCGACAGGTTTGCTTACCATATGGTGGCCTTGTGGTCCTTCCCCCAGCCTTGCAAAGATAAGGAGTGTTTAAAAAATTGCCATATTATTGTGTGTCATCTTTAGAAAGAAAACAACATTCTTAGTGTCCACTCAATCCCTCAGCCTGTCCTGGGGATTGAACCCAGGCCCTTTCCCCTGCTAGGCAAATTCTCCACTACTTGAACAACACCCCCTTCCCTGCCCCAGCACTTCTGTTTCTTCACTTTGCCTGGGTTGGCCTAAAACTTGGATCTGGTGATACTCCTGCCTCTGCCTGCTTCCCAAAGAGTTGGGAGTGCCTGGGAATTACCAATATGCTCTCTTAGTTAATTAAGCCACGGCACGTCAGCGAGCAGTCGTTCGTTCACTTGTTTGCTTATTTGGGGATATTAAAGTTTGAATTCAGAACTTCCTGCTTGCTAGACAGGTGCTCTGCTATTTGAGTCATAGAGCCTCCAGCTCTTTTGCTTTGGTTACTTTTGAGATACCAGTTCCTTTTTTATACTTCTCCAGTGTAGCTGGGATGCTAGATGTGTGCCACTGCACTATCTCAACTGAGATGGGAGCCGAGAAGGCTTTATGCTGTCTTCTAGCCATCATCCTCCCCATCTCAGCCTCCCAACCAGGTAGGATTACAGGTATGAGCCACTAGTGCCCAGCTGGCACTAATTTGCCTGCTTGTTGCTAAGGCTGTGTTGGGGTGTGAAGAGTTGGATGACTGTAATCGCAGTGGAGCTTGTGGCCCAGCTGGCCTTCTACTTCTAGTGTTGTCTTCCCATGTGTATGATCCCACTTAGAGTCGTTGGTGGTCCTATCGTACATACGTGGTGAGTAATCCAGAAAAATATTCAGTGCCTCAGTGCCAGCATTCTAATGAGGAGAGAGATCCGAAACCAGTCATCAAAGGACAAGATAGCATCAGTGCAACAATTTCAATGCCCACCTCTGGCTCTCCTTTCTAGAGTTGAGCAATGCTTCATTCCCCAATATAAAAATAACAGATCGGTCATGCCGAAGTTATTGTCCTTGTGAGGCAGGAATGGGGAGACAGTAGGATAGGGCAATAACACATTACTCTTTCTGTGAAGAGATTAAGGTGAAGGCTGGGAGTGTGGCCTAGTGGTAGAGTGCTTGCCTAGCATGTACAAAGCCCTGGGTTCAATTCCTTGGTACCACATACACAGAAAAGAAAAAGTGGTACTATGGCTCAAATGGTAGTGCCCTAGCCCTGAGAAAGCTCAAGGACAGTGCCCCAGGCCCTGAGCTCAAGCCCCAGGACTGGGGGAAAAAAAAAAAAGATTAAGGTGAATATATGTGGTGGCTCATGCCTGTAATTCTAGCCCCCCAGAGGCTGAGGCAGGAGGCTTATGAGCTTGAGGCTAGCCTGGGCTAGCAGAGGGAACTTTCTTCCCAGGCTCATTAACACCGGTCTGTTTGGAAGATTTGGCTGCTCTCTCTTTAATCTTGATTCTAAAGGGCAGATAAACAGCCCACGTTTCAGTTTGGGCGTGAGTGACTCCATTTTGATTTTAAGTCTGTCTGTGCAAGAGCTTAGACCAAAGCAATGGCTTCCTGTGATTTTTTTTTCTTAAACTTTATACAGTAAATAAACAAACCCATCCTGGGGCAACTCCCTCAAGGTTTTGACATCTGCTAGAAGAATTAAAATTCCCATGATAGTGGAAAGGAGAGTCCTTTGGGTCCTCGTGACCTAGACTCTTTGTATCCCAAAGTGGAGACAACCAGGAAGAATAAGACAGTGTTCAGTGGTCCAGGGTCAACTGAGAGGTGGGAGGACAGTTGTGTGCTGGGAGATTTGGAAGGCTTGGAATTGGAGCCACGCCTTAATTGTGCTGGGCCCTGGCCCAACTCTTCTTGGAAATGTAATTTTCTTGTCCCACTGCCCAGTTTCTTAAATTGAGATGCATCTGTGTTTTGTATTTGAAATTGCTGTTTCAAATGTAGATATAAGAATCTACTCTCTGTCTCCCTCCCTTTTTTCCTTCTTTCTTTCCCACCCTGCATTTTTTTTTTCCCTTCTTTCCCAACTCACCCTCTTCCTTCCTTCTTTTCCTTTCTGGAGTCAGGAACCATAAATATATGCTAAGAACCAAATCAATTTGGCATTTTAAAGACACACCCCCCAACCCTGCAGACTCCTGTGGTGCACTGTTGACTGCTAGCAATGAAAGGATTATTCTCTCTCTGTGTCTCTCTCTGTCTCTGTCCATATCTCTGTGTCTGTCCGTGTGCCTGTGTGTCTATCTCTCCCTGTGTTTCCCTTGGGAACACTGTGACACCCTCTGACTCCATCTCAGAAAACACTCAAAGGGCACCTAATTCTTAGTCAAGCCCAGAGTAGGGATTGTTATGTTGCCCCATAGCTTAGGAAGCTGGGACTTCAAGGACATTGTCTGTGGTTAGCCGGTGGCTGGCCAGAGGCCAGACTTAACAGGATTTTAGCAGCAGTTCCAGGCGGCCAGCCAGTGAGGCTTGGCCAGGTTTCACATAGAGCTGGCAAGTGTGTTTTGGTTGCTCTCTTCCCCAAAGGAAAAAAGTAATAGAAAACACAGAATCTTGAATTCACATATAAAGTAGACACACAATGTCTGGCCCCTTGGGGCCCCAGGACCAACCAGGGCTTTACTCTAGGATCACCTAGTCTGGAGTTAGGGGGCTGGGGTTGCCTTTGTGGGACCTGGGCATTCAGGTGCTAATGAGCCCTCAGGGATTTGGACGTTACTCAAGAGTAAAAAGGACTAGTTTTGTTCAATCAAAGAGGCCTTCTAAGTTGAAGGATAAAGTCCCAAAGAGGATGTCTGCTTCTTCCCCTGAGCATGAGGGACAACCTGGTAACACTTAGACTCCAATGTACTTTGCAGCTGGAGGATTTGAATTCCCTGTCTTTCCATCATGAAGAGCTTTGCTACATCTTTGGCTCTGTGATCGGAGATGTTAGCATACGAACATGAAAAGGACACTTGGCCCCTGCCCAAATCTATATAGCAAGCAGCAAATGTTTCAGAGGAAGGCATAGGCTCCAACCAAGAACGGGGACGTAGACAGTGAGAGAGTGAGGGAGAAGTGTTTATCTAGCCCTGCAACATAAGTTGGGGTGAGGAGGTCATTGCCGGACAGGAGGAAATCAGTGTAAAGTCCCTGGAGCAGGGGGAGCTTCCTGAACTGTGTATGGACATCAGGAAGAGATATGTCTCTTGGAGCCTTGGCATCCACTGATTGAGTACCCTCTGGGTATGAGGAAAGCTCCTAAGGAACAAATGTATTTGAGGCTCTGTTCTGATTTGCCTAGATTTGTGCCATCTGAAAGAGATGGACACCATAGCTAATGTTGCTGGCTGTGCCCTGGTCCTTTCTACCCATAGCAGGCCTTTCTCCATTCCTCCTTCCTCAGCGCTGCCTTCTCACTGGGCACAAAATAAAAGGAGGACCTTCTAGGCTCTGAGACCTCAGTTCAAACTCAGGTAATTCCTCTGGGGAAGGAGAATCTCCTGGTTCCTGGCTGTCCTAGGAGCAGGTGATGTGGTGAGATGAAGTTAGGCATGGTCTCACTTGTGTTCTTAGCCCATCCCGCAGCTTCCTGGTCACTGGGACCACTCTGAGGTTGTTTCCTATCCACAGCTTGTCAGGCCACCCTGTAGGGTGACCCAGGGTCAGAGTGTGTCAGAGCAGAGCTTCTCTGAAGACAGTGTGGATGCACATCTCCTGGAGGCTCCTCAGCAGGTCTAAACTTTTTCCCAGCTCCCAGGTGATGCCTGGAGGAAGCAAGCCCAAGGCTAACAGCAACCAATGTCCGATAGGAACAGCCACCTCACCTGCTGAGCCTTCTTCTTACTACACAGCCTCATTCAGTCTGACTTGACTCTCCTCTGGAACTCTCCTCTGCAGTATCCATCCTCAACTGAGCCTGTCCAGCTTGTCACAACCTGACCAGAGTCACCACTAAGCAAGGGACAGGGTCTTGTGACAGGGTTAATCTTAATTGATTTCTCAGAAGTCACCATTTTATGGTGTTAGGGTAAAAATAATTGGTTTCTGGGACACACACACATACACAGAATCAGAGAAACAACACATTTATGCCCATGGGCAAGGTTGGCTAATATTTGCCAAGCCAGTTGCTCATTTTCTCCCCATCGTTAATTTTTTCATATACTTCAGGATTTACTTGCTTAGGTTACGTATTTTCAACTAAAGTCTCACCTGTCTGTAAGATTTCACCCCTTTCACAGTGCCTTTTCCTTCCACTGGCACAGGCTTTCTTTTCTGCCACCTGTTTGTTGCACAAAAGAGTTCTTAGTTGGATCATTACGAGGTGACAATGGAGGGCGGGGTAGGTAGAACTAATCTGCTATGGTGTAACTTTGGTAATCTGAGGAATAGTAGTAGTCTGTCCCCCTGGCCTCAGGGAGGTGCTGTCTATGTGGAAGCAGTTATGATTTTGGTTTCAATTCTGGTTGCTCTTGGTTTCTATAGGTTTGCCTCGCCTGGGCACATTAAGGCCTATTACTGTATGGATAAGATGATGATATTTGCTATAGCCTACCTTGTGTTTTTGGTAGATTTCACATGGTTCTCAGGGTTGTATCTGTTATCTGCATCTACAGTTGGGGTTGAGTGTCTTCCTTTGTCACTAAGCATGATACCTTCAGTAGAAATGTGCCCTGGAGGCTGGTTGAATTAAACTAGACCCTCCTCTCAGGCTTGTAGACGACCTTCATCAAACATTTTGGGAAAATGGGGGGAGGAACTCCAAGGGGGTGGAACTGTGTGTGTGTATGTGTGTGTGTGTGTGTGTGTGTGTGTGTGTGTGTGTGTGTGTGTATTGATACTGGGGCTTGAACTCATGCCCTTGCTCAGCCATTGTTGCTTATAGTTGGAGTTCTACCACTTGGGCCACCCCACTGGTCTAGCACTTTTCTGGTTAATTGGAGACTCTTGCAGATTTTTCTGCCCAGACTGGCTACAGATCACACTCCTCAGATCTCAGCCTCCAGAATAGCTAGCATTACAGATATGATTCACAGACACTTGGTTTTTAAAGTCCTCAAACTAGTTTGTGCTGAAAGAGAGACACTCTTCACCTGCTAGACATTAGCTGGAGTCTCAGTGGATGGAACCCACCCCTGGGTATTGGCTGAAATAACACCAGAAACCCTCAATACGGTCAGCAGCACTTCACATGAGATTAGTGGTGTTTTTGCGGTGCCATTCTGTTCAGAGTGCAGCATGGACTCACTTAGAACACACAACATATACACACACAAATAAACACACATGGCTGCTAATATCAATTGTGCAGGTTCGGTTCAGAGTGTAGCATGGACTCACTTAGAACACACAACAAATATGCACACGGATAAGCATGCATGGCCACTAATATCAATTGTGCAGCGCCAAGTGTGCTCCTGCACCTCTTCCCATTTCACTTTCTGTTCCTCTTTCCTATTTTGTAGGCATTGCTTTCCTCTTTTGTTTTCTAGTGCTTCCAAGAAATCTCCTGGGTCCGTTCGTATTGGTACTATTTTTTGTGCATCTATGTTTATTAAGCTATTTGAGGTATAATTTATGTATGGAGCTCTGAGGAAACTTTGGGAGACTAGGGGGTCGGGTGGCCCAAGACTGCACAAAGTCCTTGTTTCCTCCAGAGTCCTGAGGGGCCAGTGGCAGAAGTAAGTAACGAAGACCTGGCTCTCAGGGCTGCTGGAGAGGGGTCTCTGCATTGACGGTCTGAGTTCAGTACACCTTTGAAATCAAAAGATTAGTGAACAGGATGTCAACAAATAGACAAACCTGAGGAGTCTACTAATCCTCAGGTTTCCTGGGGATTAACTAGGGTCCTGCCCTTTTGGTTTAACAGGCAAGTCATATGATCTGTACTTGTATAATAGGGATGGAGTGCAGGTAAAACTTTCTGGAAAACTAGCAGAGCTTGGTTCAAAGCAGGGTGTTTGATCAAGAGAAAGGGTATTAATGAATGTGAAGTAATGCACCTTCTATCTGGTGAATATAATGTAACCCTTCTATTAATTACAATAAAAATATATGAAAAAAAAACAAGGTGTTTGTTGGGCACCTGAAAATGGGTTTAGATTTTCCTGGTTGTCATTTCCCCTCTGTGGTGCCAAATCAACTAGGTATAAAAGGGCTCTCAGGCTGGGCATGGGTGGCACATGCCTATAATCCTAGCTACTCAGGAGGCTGAGATCTGAGGTCTGCAATTCAAAGCCAGCCTAGTCACAAAAGTCCATGAGACTCTTATCTCTTAACCACCAGGAAACCAGAAGTGGTTCTGTGGCTCTAAGTGTTAGAGCACTAGCTTTGAGCCAAGGAGCTCAAGGACAGTACCCAGACCCAGAGTTCAAGACCCACAACCCCCCCCCCAAAAAAAAGGTGTGTGTGTGTGTGTGTGTGTGTGTGTGGTGTGTTTGTGGGCATGATTGTGATCTGTGGTAGCAACAGAATGTCCTGCTTGTAGTAAGAATTCTTTCTTGCCCTTGAGGCACAGCTTAAGTGATAGGGTGCCTGTTTAGAAAGTGTGAGGCCTTGAATTAAGCCTTGGCCCATTCTCACTTTGAAGGCATCAGGATTTATGACTGCAAACCTTGTTTTTGTACAGTTAACTGTTTGGATCAGCATGTCCAGAAGTGCCCGGACAGTGTTGCTTTGATCTGGGAGCGTGATGAACCTGGAACTGAAGTGAAGATTACCTACAGGTACTGTGTGCCCCTGGTGGATCTCAGCATCCAACTGGGTAGCCTGGGCAGAGGAAACTGCTTTGGGATGGATGAGTGCTCTGCTGGGCTTATTTGTGGTTAAAAAAAGGGAGGCCCTTCTTTTTGCTCCCTTTAGCCATTCTCAACGTCTGCGGATTCACAAAGGAGAAAGTCTTTGAGACAAACATGTAGATGTTAAGGTATGGGGAGGGATCTGGCCTGGTGCTGCAGCTGTATCTGGTCTGGGGAAGGGGTTTTCTGAGCCTGGGGAAGCAGGTTTCAGCTTTGGAACTGCCCTCCTCCCAGGAGAAGGAGACATGGGGCCAGCTGAATAAAATGCATGCTTGTGTCATAAACATCAGCCACCGAGCCTCTTATTCTCTACACCGCTATGACACAGGACAATCAAGAATACATAGTCTTTGGCCAGGCACTGGTGGCTCATGCCTGTAATCCTAGCTACTTGGGAGGCTGAGGTCTGAGGACCGTGATTCAAAACCAGCCCAGAATGGAATGTTTGTGAGACTCTTAGCTCAAATTAACCACCAACCACAAAAAAGGTGGAGGTGGAGCTATATGGCTCAAGTGGCAGAATGTTAACGCTAAGGGAGAGAGCACCTAGGCTCTGAGTTCAAGACCCAGTACCTGTATCAAACAGAAATGAAGCAAAGCATAATTTTTTTTAAAAAAGAAAGCAAACATTAACATTTTTTTATTCTTTGATTCTTTGTGCGGATTATTTGCACATTCTTTGAACTGAGCTCATGGGCATGGAGGATTTAAGATGGACTCGATTATAACCAGCCTCCTGAAAGCTGCTTCCTCTGTGACTGCCTTGCTCAGAGGCTTTGTGGTCAGTTGGTGCAGAACACTGCTTCTCCATTATTGCTTCCTTGACTCAGACTGGGGTATAACACAATGTAGAGCCCTTGCTTAGCAGGTGCAAGGCTCTGGTTCCATTCCAGAACTACTACATAAACAAACAAAATCCCCTTTGGCTTACGGTGCGTGCAGAATTCCTTTCTTCTTCCTTCCTTCCTGTGGTTTTTGTGTGTGTGTGTGTGTGTGTGTGTGTGTGTGTGTGTGTGTGTGTGTGTGTGCTAGTTTTGTGGCTTGAACTCTGGTCACTGTCCTTTAGCTTTTTCATTTAAGAGTAGCACTCTATTACTTGATCCACACCTCCATGTCTGGCTTTTTGGTGGTTAATTGGAGAGAAGAATATCAGCCTTTTCTTCCCAGGCTGGCTTTGAACCATGATCTTTAGATCTCAGCTTCCTAAGTGGCTCAACTTCCTTAGTACTCAGCTTCCTGAGTAGAACTTACGGGAGTTCCTTCTGTGTGATTACCCTTCTGGTTGTCTTTGGACTTTCCTTGACCAGTTATCAACAAGTTGCCTTTAAGATACTTTGTAACAGTCAAGACAGAATATGGAATGTTATGGTAACAAATAATCCCCAAATGCATAATAGAGTGGTTTAAAAACATTTTTTTTGAGACAGGATTTTACTAGGTAGCCCAGGTTGGCCTCCAACCCACACTCATCATCTTAGCTTCCTGAATGTTAGGATTTCAAGTGTGAGCCACCATACACAGCCTGAGTGGTCATTTCTGACTGAATAGTCAGGGAAGGTCTTTCTGAGGACATTTAAGACTGAGGCCCAACTGCCAAGAGGAATAAGGAACAGAAAGTAGGTATGAATGTGTCTGGAACCTGGGAACCAGGGGCCTGAGTTTTTGTAGTTACTAGTGACTCAGGTGACTTTGGGTGACCAATCCCTTCCCCACTGGGCAGAATTTAGGTCAGTGTCAGATATTTATCACTGATTCCTCGCAACAGACTCTATGTGGCCTATAGGTCAGCATCATCTTGCTGCCAGGAGCCTGGGCACCCACTAAGCAGATACCCTGGCAGCCCATGCATGGAGGAATCTGGAGAGTGGTGATTGAATAACAAGCTCATTCTACTTCTGGGTTAAGGGCCTACTTGAGCTAGTCCTTTTGCCTTAGTTTGTTTTTCAGATAGGGTCTCTCACTTTTATCCCAGAGCAGACTTGAACTATAAGCCTCCTGCTTTCATTTCTCAAGTATCTGGGATCGCAGTCATGTGCTACTATGCCCTGCTCCGATTGTGTGTGAACAAGTATTCTTTTAAAAACAAACTTGAGGTATCTGCCTTGGGATGAAAACCATCTGTGGTGGGTGGACAGAAGCATTACCTGGACACCTGCAGATCGGGCGTGGCATTCCCTGGAGGACAGATCTCTCTCTGTCATTCTCATGTGTGCTATGTGGGGGATGTAGCAGTCCTTGGCACTCTGTGAACTGGGCCCACTGACATGTGGTTAAATATAAACCATGTGGGAATGTTCTGGACTGCATCTGGAGAGTGTGTTAATGCTATGAGAAACTTTGGTTTCACCATCAAGAAGTGGTGCCCCCCCCTCGGGGGAGGGAAATGGGTACCAAGACATGTGAAAGGGTATCAATGTATGTGAATTAATGCACCTTCTATCTGGCAAATATCATGTAACCCTAATGACAATAAAAAAAAAAGAAGCGGTGCCCCCCAGGCCAGAGACACATTCATGAGCAAAGGCTGTTTATTATTTTATCCCTCTAAAACCAAGCAGGCTGAATTAAGAGGAGTTTTCAGACATTAGACAGGCTTAGTTTTCTGGTTATTTGCCTTCTCTGTTAGAGTGAAAAGTGTTTGTATAGCATCTACAGTGAGTATTTGAAGATTCAACCATTTTCCTGGCCAAATTAAGTGTTAGAAGTAAGATTTTTTTTTTTCTTTAATTTTTGCCAGTCCCAGGGCTTGAAGGCTTGAACTCAGGGCCTGGGCACTGTCCCTGAGCTTCTTTGGCCCAAGGCTAGTGCTCTACCACTTGAACCACAGTGCCACTTCTGGTTTTCCCTGTGTATGTGGTACTGAGGAATCAAACCCAGGGCTTCATGCATGCTAGGCAAGCCTTCTACCACTAAGAAACATTCCTATCCCAGACATGAGATTTTTTTTTCTCCTGTTTTTGAGGAAAGTCCCCTACCTGTGCCGCTGGTTGGACTATTTGATAGCATACATATGCACACACCAGTCATTTTACTGCCCAAATGCCCTGTGCTTCAGAATTTTTCATAAACTAATTACATTAACTAATTTATAGTGCCCGGGAGGGAACCTATGGCTTTGCTGACTTGTTGATGTCAGGCAAGTGTCCTACTACTGAGCTATACTACACCCTTAGCCTTTAAAGAAACCCTGTGGGGCTGGGCATGCCTGTGATCTCAGCGCTGAAGTTCAAGGGCAACCTGTAAGAGCCCCACCTCAACTAGAAAGCAAAACAAAAGAAAAGCGGGTAGTATAGCTTAGAGGTTCAGGCCTGACTAGCATGCACAAGGCCCTAGACTGTATCCCCAGCACCACAAACAAAACAGAGCACAAAAAAAACCAGACAAGAAACCTTAAAGCACTGAAGGCCTCACATACTTGTAGGTGACTTAGAAATCTGCAGGCTAACAGACCCTCTGGAAAATCCCAGGTGACATACAGAAATGGCCTTCATCCTTAGCGGTGATCCCAGGCTCGGATATTATCACCTGCAGACTCACCCTGGGGTAGGCACTGGAGGAATGAATTTAAATTTTTATTAGTATACATTAATTGTACAAAGGGATTTCATTAGGATGTTAGAGGCAGACTGTCCTGGGATCAAATTTCTTCTCTAGTACATCTTAACCCCAATCCTCTTCCCTCGCTTTTTTTTTTTTTTTTGGTGGGTTGTGGGGCTTGAACTCTGGACCTGGGCATTTTCCTTGAGCTCTTCAGCTTAAGGCTACCGACTTCCAGTTTTCTTTTTTTTTTTGCCAGTCCTGGGCTTGAGCTCAGGGCTTGAGCACTGTCCTTGGACTTTCCCAAGGCTAGAGCTCTACCACTTGAGCCTCAGCACCACTTCCGGCTTTTTTCTATGTATGTGGTACCGAGGAATCGAACCCGGGTCTTCATGCATGCTAGGCAAGCACTTTAACCACTAGGCCAAACTCCCGGCCCCCCACTTCCAGTTTTCTAGAGGTTAATTAGAGATAAGATTCTCAGGTCCTTTTGTGTCACGGATGGCTTTGAACCTTGGTCCTCAGATCTCAGTCCGGCTTTCTCTTGCTTTAAAAAAATAGTATTTTAGTATTTCATTATTATTATTACTATTAACGTATTGTACAGAGGGTTCATCATTACATAAGCCAGATAATGCGTACATTTGTTTGGTTTTTTTTTTTGCCTGCGTTCACCCATTCCTTCCCTTTTCCAAGATTCCCCCATCTATCCCTGTTCATAGGTTACTTCCCTTACTTTTTTTTTTAACACTATATTTAATGGGTTTCATCTTTCTGTCTTTATACATAAATCATGTAGCTCAGTCATGTTTATATTCTCCTCTCTCAGTAGTTTTTGCTTTCTTCCTCTCCCTTCTTATTGGTTCTACTTCCAGCAGATAATACCTCCTTTATGCTCATGTTCCATTCTTTTGTGTCATTGTTATCTATGATCTAATTTCATTCACCTTTATGGCTAAAAAAATTAAGGAATTTGGAGCTTGTTTTTCCTCCAGACCTCTTGGGATGGGGATAGAAGAAATGGGAACATTCTGTGTGCCTGTTTCTGTGTGCCGAATCCACAGGCATGACTTCCTCATCTGTAAAACAGTGGTATAATTATACCTGAATTGGCTCAGCAGTATTGACACAAGGAGGTAAATTTGTCGGAGTATCAATATTATCAAGCAACCATCATGAGGATTCAGACAGGAATGAGTACTTACCACTCAGTGCTCAATACTCCTTGAGTACTTACTATCCACTGAGTAAGTACTATCCACCTAGTACTTCCTCAGGTCCAGTATTATTGTAAGTAAGCATTATGACTGAATTACTTTATTTAAGTGTCATAATTTGATTTGGCAAGAATAATGCTTCTTCTTTTTATTTCCAACACTTTATTGTGAAAAATTTGAAACATTGCAAACACCAGATAGTTACTTCCTACATTTTACCCTATAGGTCACTGTGTGATTCTGAGATCCATTCTTCTTCTTCTTCTTCTTCTTTTTTTTTTTTTTGGTGCATTTTAAAGTTAAGTCACAAGTACCATTTCACCTTTCCTAGGCACTCCTGCATGCATGTAATTTAACTGGAGGAAAGGGTGTGTTTTTTTCACCCCTATTTATGTGAAATGTATCTGCATTGATGTGCACATATGTGCATTTGCTGAGTTTTTGACCAATGCACACATCTGTGTAAAATAAACTAGGATTTTATGATGCAGAACAATCATTGCTTTGGAAAGTTTTTGTGGTCCTCCTTAATTAGTCATTGCTCCCCACAACACTAACCTTTAGTTAGTGTTTTCAGTACAATCTTACTGATTAGGAAACAGATTCCAAAGGAATGGTTCAATTAAAAATGAAGTACCTAGGGCTGGGAGTTCGGTCTAGTGGTAGAGTGCTTGCCTTGCATGCATGAAGACCCGGGTTCAATTCCTCGGTACCACGTATATAGAAAAAAGCTGGAAGTGGTGCTGAGGCTCAAGTGGTAGAGCTCTAGCCTTGAGAAAGTCCAAGGACAGTGCTCAGGCCCTGAGCTCAAGCCCAGGACTGGCAAAACAAAACAAAACGAAAAAACAATGAAGTACCTGCTTCAGCG
The DNA here is from genome assembly GCF_031878675.1 of Megascapheus bottae. Lineage (NCBI taxonomy): Eukaryota > Metazoa > Chordata > Mammalia > Rodentia > Geomyidae > Megascapheus > Megascapheus bottae. Next base: position 10,864,153 of record NC_143526.1, read on the forward strand.
GCAGTCATGGTTGGATTCCATGTCAGCAAATTCATGGCTGTGAACCCACATCATGTGCTGGAGAATCATCACATGCATACAGACCTCATCAGCAAATGCTGCTGAGGCCTGCGGGATCCTGAGAAGAAACCTTTCAAAAATGGCCCACGTCAGCATCTTTAATCCAGAGCTTGGCTTGTCAGGGATTGTCACTAATGTGCTTCTTCCTCAGGTGTCCACAGCTTCTCAGTTTTGGGTCTGCTAAATTCCCCCTCTCTTCTCTCTGTCTCTCTCCTCTCTATTTTTCTTTTGCTCTCTCACTTGTACTAGTGCTAGGGTTTGAGCTCAGGATCTCGTGCTCTTACTTTCTGTCTTTCATTCTTTTTCTTATTTTGCCAGTCCTGGGCCTTTGAACTCAGGACCTGGGTACTGTCCTTGGGCTTTCTCAAGGCTAGCGCTTTACCACTTGAGCCACAGCACCATTTCTGTTTTTTTTTTTCTATGTATGTGGTACTGAAGAATTGAACCTGGGTCTTCATGCATGCTAGGCAAGCACTCTACCACTAGGCTAAACTCCCGGCCCCTCGTGCTCTTACTTTCTACTCAATGTGGCACTCTACTCCTTGAGCCATACCTCCACTTCCAGCTTTTTGATGGTTAACTGGAGATAAAAGTCTCATGAACTTTTCTCCCTGGAATGGCAGAGAACTTCAATCCTTTCCCCTTGAATAGATAGGATTATAGTTAAGAACCACCAGTGCTGGGCCGTCTTGGCTCTTTGTCTCAGGAGGCTGATGTACACAGATGGAAAGCTTTATCCAAAGGAGCAGATAGGGGTGGCAGGCTCCTGACTGTGTCTGCCTCAGAGGGCCTTGGGGCTTTCACCCCAGCTTCTGGAGGGCCACAGGGGAAATACAAGGTGGGGCCTGGCCTATGGGGGAGAAAGCCACTGGGTGGAGCTGGGGGTGGAGGACCTGCTACCTGAAGAGCCTTGCTTCTGTTCTAGACTCCAGGTATCTTCAAATGAGATCACTTATAGAGGTCACACAAGGAAGCTGTTCCTTTGGGCTCTGGTGGCAGGAAGCGGGAAATCACATTTTTGACAAAATCTGGTTGGGGGAGGCTTTGGTGAGTCTTGAGTTTTGCAAGGCAGAGGAGGGAAGCATGAGAAGGAAGATAGGAAGAGCTAGGGCAGACAGCGCCAGAAGCAGACTTTCCAGAAGCTATGCTCTCTGCTCACTCTCTTCCCTAGCCGTCTGTGGCTTTGACCTCTCTGGCTCTCACTTTTCTTCTTTTTTCTTTTTTTTTGATTGATATAACCTCCCTTTATTTAAATTCTTTTCATTTTATTATAAAGGTAATGTACAGAGAGGTTGCAGTTATATAAGTCAGGTAAAACTTTTTACATTTACATTTAACATTTCTTTTTGAATAATGCTACCCCTTCCCTGCCATGAAAGACCCCAGATCTTTGTGCATGCTAAGCAAGTACTCTACCACTGGCCATTACTCCTGGCCCCATGAAATAATTTTCTAGGAAAAAAAAATCAAGCCTCAGAATTCTGAATTTTGAAAGTTTTATAACACCCATACCCACACCCACACCCATACCCACACCCACATTTTGTGCCAGTACTGAAGCCTGAACTGGATGTTCTTTGTTTTTTTCTGCTCAAGGCTGGCACACTACCACTTGAGTTATAACCTCTAATTTTGGCTTTTAGTGGTTAATTCGAGATAAGAGTCTCACAGACTTTTCTTCCCCAGCTGGCTTCAAACAATGATTTTCAGATCAGTTCTCAGCCTCCTGAGTATCTAGAATTACAGGTGTGAGCCACTGATGTCCAGCTTAATAATACAATTTAGCAAACAAAGTTCAGAATGCATAATTGTAATTTTCCAGGTGTATATATGTAATTATTATTACATTTATTATTATTATCATTATTATTTATTCTTAGGTCAAATATAAGGTTGATAGGCCATGACAATTAATAGAGCCCTTTTAAGTCTTTTACTTTAGCACAACATAGTATGAGGGGACAATTATGTTGAATAATGACTTTTCCAAGTCATTCAAAGAATGCTGATAAAATCAGTGAGAGAGACTGATTTATTCTCAGCATGGCTCTCACTTTTCTTCTTCTTCTTTTTTTTTTTTTTGCCAGTCCTGTGCTTGAGCTCAGGGCCTGAGCACTGTCCTTGGACTTTCTCAAGGCTAGAGCTCTACCACTTGAGCCTCAGCACCACTTCCGGCTTTTTTCTATATGTGGTACCAAGGAATCGAACCTGGGTCTTCATGCAGGCTAGGCAAGCACTTTAACCACTAGGCCAAACTCCTGGCCCTTATTTTTTATTTTATTTTTTATTTTTTTGCCAGTCCTGGGCTTGGGCTCAGGGCCTGGGCACTGTCCTTGGACTTTCTCAAGGCTTAGCACTCTCCTACTTGAGCCTCAGCACCACTTCCAGCTTTTTGTTTTTTCTATGTATGTGGTACCGAGGAATTGAACCTGGGTCTTCATGCAGGCTAGGCAAGCACTCTACCACTGGGCCAAACTCCTGGCCTCCGGCTCTCACTTTTCTTATCTATCAAATAGAACCACAGTTTTCCTCTACTGAGCTGCTGAGTGTGACATTTGGCATGAGAGCTTGCACTGGTGTTTGGGACAGAGAGGTCACTTGATGCCAGGTCAGTTGAGGGCAGACGAGTCCAGATGCAGTGAATGGTAAGAGTAAGGATGGCCTTGGGTCTGGGAAGGTGTGGGGCGGTGTTTAAAGCAACGAAGACACCTAGGGGGACTTTACTCGATGAGGACAAACATATCATCAGAAGGCAGGTCCCCATCTCACTCACCTCACCTGACCTTGCCCTTCTCACCCCTGCACAGATTACTTTGCCTAGCCCAAGTCCTCTATGAAGATCTGGGGAGGTGAAGGAGGCTCATTAGAGGATTGAAGGAGGGATCGGGACTGGGTGACCCAATCCTGATGACCAAGAAATAATACAAGGGCAGGTTGACCTGCAAAGCTGGAATGTTTAGTTGATTCCGGGTGGAATGAGAGGTCAGCAGCTCCTGGCTTGAACATGAAGTCCAGACTCAGTATCCCTATCTAAGGGAGGTGGAGCCCTGCAGACCTCTGGGTAACTCTGATTGAGAAACTTGATCTGGAGCCCACATGCCGACCCCTGGAATGTAATAGAAATCAAGGTATTTGTAACACACTGGTTTCTAAGACTTTGGATCTAAAAAACGTTAAAAAAAATCTTTCTAGGGACTGGGAGTTTGGCCTAGTGGTAGAGTGCTTGCCTAGGATGCACGAAGACCCGGGTTCCATTCCTCAGTACCATATACGTAGAAAAAAGCTGGAAGTGGTGCTGAGGCTCAAGTGGTAGAGCTCTAGCCTTGAGAAAGTCCAAGGACAGTGCTCAGGCCCTGAGCTCAAGCCCAGGACTGGCAAAAAAATTACAAAAAAAATCTTTCTATATATGACCACTGTTCTGTTCTCCTATTACCCTTTTGGGCAAGCCAAAGACTTTGGAATTTCATATTTTAAAGTGACTATAGCAGTTAGGAGTGAGAGTTTATTTTTCTATTGTAGGAAGCCTCTGAGAAAGCCTTTTGGAGAATTCTCTGGGGCAGAGAATAGAACCTCAGAAGCACACACTAAGTAAATGCCTTCCTGCTTCTTTGAACCTTCTTTTGTCAAGTAGGAGCAGGCAGGGTAGTCAGATTATAGGAGGTAGAAAGAAGGTAAGAGGGGGGCAGGCTTGGAGGAGGGAGGACCATGAAGAAAGAGGCGGGGCTAATGCTCTTTAGAGGAGGGATCTGCCTTTGACCACAGCTCCACAAAGTAGTCAGCAGGTCAGGGTTTATTCCTGTTTGATTTTTCTTCCTGTGTCTTCCCTTATCTTCCTGAAGCTCTCAACGACAGCAGAGTTAGGATTTAGCCCGACTCATAGCTTTGCTGTAGAGAGTGTTGTGGTTTTGCTAGGAACCCAGCTGTGTCCCTCTTTGTCTCCCCTACCCCCGCTCTCCCCCAGTAAGGACTGTGGGACCAGTATACAGATTCCAGTGCACTGAACCTTTTCAACTGCCTTGAAATGTCCCTGGTGTAGGACCCTGTCTTCTCCCTAGGGGCTGCATTTTTAATTCCCTTGCCCACCTTCTTCTCACTAGGGGGATACAGCATGTCCATGCTGCAGAGTGCCCAGTGGAAGAGGGAGTGGCAGTGTGGTCCACGGAGACTCTGCCCACTCAGCCTTTGGACCTTCTGAAGTCACTTGGCATCTCCTATGTGTCCAGCCTCTGGCCTTCGTCACCCTTATCCTGCTGCCATGTACCCCCTCTCGCCCCTTTCACCCCCATCACTGTCTCTGGGCAAGAGCTGACAGAGATGATCTTAATTCATGGCTGTGACTCCTAGAGAGCTCCAGGAACTGAGGTGTTAACAGGAAAGGCCAGAAATAGGGTTGGAGCTCAACTGTGACTCTGGCAGCTGCAAGGAGAAATCAGAGCCTTGGGTTTCATGGACCAAGGTGAAATTGTAAATGTAGCCCCTGCAGTTCAGACATCTAGGACTTTTGACTTCCACAGCCCTCTAGGAAACATCAGTGGCCTGTGGAGATGGTGTGACCTCACTGAAAAGGTGGGACTCCAGGTCTTCAGGGGATTGGGGCCTTGGAGGACCAGTAGCACACAGGAGGCATTGATAGACTGGTCTCAGGGACTCTTGTGAAGGGACAGATGTCTGGGTGTAGAATGTGGGTGAAGGTGTACAGTCGCCTGGGAGCGTATCCCAGGGGTACTTGTTGGCAAGAAGAATCGGAGAGTGGGTAGTGCCAGAAGAGGAGCCACTAAAGAGCCACAAACTGGCAGGGCTTCACCCACATTCCTTGCCCGGGTTCTCCTGTGGTTGTCTGCATGTTAGCTGAATATGGTAACAATTAAGGGATGTGATGGGGAGGAGAATTTTGCCTTCATAAAAGCCTGTCAGTCTTGCTCCAGTCAGCCTGGAGAGGGGATTCTCAGTTGTTGGCAGATGTTCTGTTGGCAGAAGATTCCTTTGCTTTTGTTTGGATTAACACAGCCCATTGCCCTTTCTGCTTCTGCTTAGATGGTGGCTTTGGGGGATAAAGCCATGAGCCAGTTAGAAGGCAATGTGGATTTGGAATTTAGTGGTATATCCCTCTGGTAGGGATCTCAGGCTGGGGTTACCCTCAGTGGTGAAGAACTTGCCTAGCATGCCTGAGGCCCTGAAATGGGTCACAACAAAATAAAGCATTGACAAATCCCAGTCCCCTAAAAACACAAAGCAGTGGTTTCCAGCCATAGGAGGAGTCCCAGAAACCCCAACCCATCCCATTATTGTTGGTTCTTTTCCCCAGTACTAGGTCAGAAACTTACACTCAAGAGCTTGTTTTTTTTTTGTTTTTTGTTTTTTGTTGTTTTAAATCAAGGCTGGTACTCTGCCACTTGAGTCACACCTCTAGCTTGGCTTTTTAGAAATAGAATCGTAGGGACTTTTCTGCCCAGGCTGGCTTTGAACTATGATCCTCGGGAATCTGCCAAGTATTCTTGTGGTGTGTCCTGTGTCCTTTGGAAACTGTAGCTGCAAAATGAGGCCTCATCATGGCTCTTTAAAGCAGAAAAACAGTTTTCACAGGGGACTATGGGAAGGGGACCAGCAGCAGCCCTGGGACAAACATTCAGCCCTCACTTCTGGCACAATCAGAAGGAACTCAGGAGAGGCCCTGTAGGTGCTGATATGTGTGACTTAGGAGACAAGAAACCATCATGGCTACCAGTTCAGCTGTCTCTGGGCACCCTCAGGGCCCTGGAGATTGTGCTAGAAAAACATAACAAAATAATAGCATCCTTCAAAGTCTCTCCTGGGAGCAGCTACCTGATGCAATGCTTCTCAAGTGGGATAGGAACTCTGGGGGAGGCCAGAATGGATGCTGTGAGGGAGAATGCAGGGTGGTCATAGACAGGTCCACTAGCAGGTGTGTGAGGGTGGGAAACTCCTTCCCATCAAGTTGATGTCCAGGCAATTGACTGGTGCAGAGTGAGGACTCAACCTGGGGTCTCCATGCTGGGGATGGGATAGGCCTGTTGATCACTCCGCCTCCAGCTGATGAGCGGACCCTCATTCCTGTGGATAAAGGTCTTCTGAGGTCCACCGCTGTTCAAGGCTGCCTGCAGCCAGTAGGTTGCTATCTTTACCCTGTGATTATTGAATGCAGTTGAAGGTAGGCACAGGGGAGCTGTGCCATGCTGCCTAAAGAACATTGTTGTTATTTTGATCTTACAGACTCATTAGTTTTCCTGGACTTTGGACTAAGTTATTTGATGACTTTCTGGTCTTCTATTTTATGTAGAGTTATTTATTAATTTTAATTGTGTGTGTGTGTGTGTGTGTGTGTGTGTGTGTGTGTGTGTGTGCCACTAATGAGGCATGGACTCAAGACCGGAACACTGTCCTTTAGCTTTTGCACGCAAAGGCTCTATCCTCTGTGTTCTTAAGCCACAGCTCCACTTCCAACTTTTTGGTAGTTGCTTGGAGTAAGAGTCTCATGGGACTATCTTACCCAGGCTGACCTTGAATTGTGATCCTCGGATCTTTGCTTCTTGTATGGCATGAGCCACTGGTGCCTAGCTTGCAGGCATGTTAGCCCTGTGAGGTTTTGGGCAGGTTTTTATGGGTGGTAGTAAGGATGTTTCATGGATTTGCAAGGGGAGGAGGAGCTATGGTCTGGTATGAGTTCCGAGTTCTCGGGTGAGTCCCTCCAGCAGGGACTAGCTACACAACTATATGTAGAGCCTTATGCATAGGACTACCTGGGTAGAGTATGAGAAAATGCTTCTCTTATCCCACTTCCTATTCTGAGATCTATCTTGCTAATTTGGTCCAGAGTTGACTTTGAACTTTGATCTTTCTGCCTTTAAGTTTCCAGTAGCTGGTATTACAGGAATAAAATCATTATGCCCTGCTATTATTTTTGTTTTTATGAATTAAAAAAGGTAGGTGAACTGTAAGGACATTTTCAGCAGGAACTGAGGGAGGCCACAGACAGTTTTAGGGAATGTGGCTCTTAGGAGAGGGGAGGAAGTTGCCCCAGGGTCAGGGAGTTTTCTTAGTGGTTCCCAAGGCTTGTGGGATTAGTGGTATGGAGTGGGCACTCAGAAACTGCAAATACTTATCACCCTAGTACCTCCTTTAGTGAATCCTAGTTGTAGTTTTAAAGTCAGTCATGGTACAAAAATATTTATACCCTGAGAATTGGCAAGTGCTAAATTTTGAGACTTATTTTTCTTGAGAAAAAGGGTTATTGAACAGCAAGCACAACAGTAGATTGTATAAGCCTCCTGCTCTTTTTTTTTAAACAGTTAAACACCTCTCTAAAGCTGTTAATAAGAGGCAAGAAAAACACCCCTTGGCCATATAATATGCCAGGATATAGAAATAAAAGCCATATAATGAGTGATTGTTGTCCTTAATGTACTATGTTATCTTTCATCTCTTTTGCTGTCCCTTGGTTATCTCATATTGTTACAGTATTTCACCTTGTTATCCGATATATTATGTATATGCTTATTTGGTTATTTGAGATAGGATAGGGAAGAGGGGAAAACAAGATGAGGGGCAGGGAAATGGGGACCAAGACATGAGAAAGGGTATCAATATTTGTGAAGTAATGCACCTTCTTTCTGGTGAATATAATGTAACTCTTCTATTAATTACAATAAAAATATATGGGAAAAATAGCCCTTGGGCAGCTATACCAGACTTTGGTACCCTCTGATATCCTCAGCTGACTGTTGGGAAAAAAATACCCTTCTCTGAAATATGGATGCCATCTTGGTATCTTGGTGGATGAGGGAGACTTTTTGAAAACTCTTAGAAGCATGTCTTAAATTCCTAGAAGTAAAGGCCAGGACTTGAACTGTAAGTTCATGTACCTGCCAGACTTGTACCATGAACTCTTGAGCTTCCTGTGACCCTGGCCTCTGACCATGATCCTGTTTAGGCCCCACACTTCAGCTGCCATTGCATCATAACTCCTGTCTCTTGACTCTCCTCAAGTGGCCATGGCATCCCCTTTTCAGCTCTCCACTAGAGTTGATCAGGAAATTTTTTAAAATTTTTATTTATTTATTTATTTGTCAGTCCTGGCTTGAACTCTGGGCCTGAGCACTGTCTTCGGACTTTCTCAAGGTTAGCACTCTATTACTTGAGCTATATTACCACTTCCAGCTTTTTTTTTTTTTTTAATATGTATGTAGTACTGAGGAATTGAACCCTGGTCTTCATGCATGCTAGGCAAGCACTCCACCACTAGGCCAAACTCTGGGCCTATATTTGTTGGCTCTTTCTTTACTACCCTAATGGTTCAGTTTCTTAACAGTATTAAATGTATTGGAGGCTGCAAGTTTTTTTTGGGGGGGACACATGTTTGCTCACAGTCACTAGCTTTCTAATAAAGACTCCCTATCTGACCTCTCAAAATGAGGCTTCATGCCAGGTGTGGTGGCTCACGCCTATAATCTTAGCTACTTAGAAGGCTGAGACCTGAGGATCGCAGTTCAAAGCCAGCCTGTGCACTGAAGAACATGAGACTCTTATCTCCAATTAACCACTAGAAAACCAGAAGTGGCGCTGTGGCTCAAAGGGCTTTGAGCTGAAGAGCTGAGGGGCAACGCCCAGGCCCAGGGATAGGGCAGTAACCTCAAGCTGTGAAAAGCTCAGACACAGAGCCCAAGTCCAGAGTTTAAATCTCACAACAACAACAACAACAACAACAACAACAACAACAACTGCTTCTTTGTATCTCACAATCAAATTCTCATATAACACCTTTATTTGTCTCCAGGTGCTAGTTTGGAAGGTTGTATGGGATCCTTGTAAAGCCTAGAAATCGAATGGCTTCCATCTTGTGTCTTGATGAGAACATTCTTTGTGATCTCAGCCTTTCCATGTTTGGCCCTTACTGTTGCAGCCAAATAAACCCACACAGAACCATCTCAAGAGATCCAGCAAGTGACACAGGGAACATGGAAACCTTCAGTGAGCCTTGGGAAAAAAAATATCCGGTAATCTTTTTTATTTTAAATCAAAGCGAAAAGTGAATGCTCTTCGGATTTTAAAACTGGCATCCATTTCCTAATTCCTTTAGGGAAAAGATTTACTTGTGGAGCTTTGGGGAGGTGTAAACAAGTCTCTCCAGCCATGGGGAAGATGTTGTGCCAGAGCCCAGCTGTTTTCAGGGCTGGCTTCCAAGCTGGGGATCTACCAGCCCTGTAGGAGCCCCTGGAACTTTTGTGTTGGCATCTGGCTCTTGCAGGGATAGGAGCTGTGCTTTGTGACTGCAAATGGCAGCACTTCTTTTCCTAGAGGCAAGACTCAGGCCAAGGTTAAGTGCTGAGGTCTAAGAGGAAATCAGGTATCAATGAACACAGAACTTTTGTGGTCACTCTTTGTTTACTTCCATTCCACAGCATGCTGGGCTCTGGTTAAGGAAGAGAGAGAAAAAAAATCGTAGGATGTGGTATTTGATCTGGGGATGTAACTGGGGAGACACCCTGAAGCAGGGGTCCTGAGTGTGGAACTCCAGTCCCATTCTTACTCTTTCCTGTGGCCTCTGTTTTGATGATAAGAAGAAAGATTCAACTAAACCTGTACTTGTAAGCTGGATTTTTAGCACTTCCATTGTTAGTTTCCCTGTTGGACAAGAGTGAGTCTCAGCTCTTGTCTCCTGGGAGCTGTAACTCGGTCTTGTGCTTTCCTTGATGAATAGTAGCTTTGGGAGCTTTTCACGTTTAAGCGTGGAATCTGCCTTTACTTTTTCACAGCAGCTTTTTTTTTTTTTTGCTTAGAGTCACAGTTACAAAATCATGCGGGCAGTTACATGCGGGCAGTGTTTATACTTGGTGTATGAGGATATTCAGTTGACTTCCTGCTTGTCTTCCTCCAGAGGTGCTAAGTAGAAGAGGGGGCAAGACTCATCACCATTATTAAATCAGGCTCAGTGAGGTGTCATGGTGATTCATACTTGCTACTCAGGAGACAGACTGGATCACCTTTCAAGGCCAAACAGAACAGAAGAGTTTGGGAGGTACTTATGTCAACCAATAAAAGCAACTTGAATGCAGTGGCAGGTGTTTGACATCCCAGCTCCATGAGAAACAAAAAAGGAGGCTCTCAGTCTAGGCTAGGCTGAGCAGAAATTGTGACCTTGTAAAATGAAAGCAAGTAAGTGCCAGTAGCTAGCTACTAAGGAGGCTGAGATCTGAGGTTTGGAACCAGACTGGGAAGAAGAATCAGAGAGACCTTAATCTCCATTTAACTAGCAAAAAGAGATACATAGTCCTAGTGGCAACGCCAACCATGATAAAAAGAAAAAAAAAGCCAAATGAGAATGGGAGGCCCTGAGTTAAAAGCCCCAGTATTGGCACACATACACATATACTATATGTATCTGGTAGCAAAAAGGTCTAGAGGTGTGATCAAGTGGTAGAGCACCTGCCAAGCACATGCAAAACCCTGAGTTCAGATCCCAGTACTGACAAAAAAGTCAAGTTTAGTGGTTTCATAACATTAGTAGGAGAGGAGTCTACTGAGAGGAGTCTGCTGAAGGTATCTGACTTTGGCTCTGGGAGACAAGAGCCTTTCTCTGAAAGCCCATTCTTTCTTCTCTCACTGCCTCTGTCACAGTATAGGAGACTTATTTCATGTTTTGTACTTAAGCCATGAATTGGCTTCCCTTGGGCTTGGAGGACAGAAGGGACTGCACCCAGAAAGTGCTTTCCGTCTGTCACATGTGCAGGAGGATGCAAGTATCCTCGACTCCAAGGCCCTGAGCCAGCTGGGCTTTCCTTTCAAGCTGTCCTGCAGTGCTCATTTGTTGAACAAACATTTATTGAGCATCTTTTATGATCTAGGATTAGTTCTAGATCAAGAGAAGAGTGCAATGAAGGAAATTCACATTTCAGTACAAGTAAACCTTTCACTTTACTGGAACTTATGGACAATAAGAATGGTAAGTCTGTCAATTAGTGTTTATTTCATGAGTCAGAGAAGCTATGGGAAATGAATAAATCATGTATTCTTTTTTTTTTTTTTGCCAGTCCTGGGCTTGAGCTCAGGGCCTGAGCACTGTCCTTGGACTTTCTCAAGGCTAGCTCTACCACTTGAGCCTCAGCACCATTTCCAGCTTTTTTTTTTTTTTCTATGCATGTGGTACCGAGGAATTGAACCCGGGTCTTCGTGCAAGGCAAACACTCTACCACTAGGCCTAACTCCCGGCCCAAATCATGTATTCTTAAAAAACATTTAAAATTGTTATTATGAGGGTGATGTACAGATGGGTTGCAGTTATATAAGTCAGATGAGTAGGTGATGTATAGAGGGATTGCATTTATATAATTCAGGTAATGAGTACAGTTTTTTCGACAGTGTCACTCCTTTTCTTGTACTCCCCTAGCTTTTCTTCCTGTCCCCACCTACAAGTTCTATAGTTCATTTTCCATATAGTGTCTAGTGAGTACTATTACTGCATCTGTTCATGCTTTCTTCCTCCATTTCTGTGCCTCCCTCTTACCCTCCCCCAACACATATAAATTAACAAATAAGACAAAAAGAAAATACAAACAACCACAAAGGAAAAAAAAACCCTCTTGTTTCCATTTCCTAGAGTTCATTTTGGTAATATTATTTTATATGATTAAATACACATAGGCATTGAACCTTTGTGTTCCTTTCCTAAGAGTATCCTTCTTTGATCTTACTGTGTGTGAATGCCTAGAGATGGGTAAACTGTCCCATAGACTCTGTCTCTGTCTCTGATTGTGGGGCCTGGGCACTGTCTCCTTCTGCTCAAGGCTAGCACAATACCACCTTGAGCCACAGCATCATTTCTGGATCTCATTTGGAGATGAGTCTCATGGACTTCCTGCTTGGGTTGGCTTTGAACCTTGATCCTCAGATCTTAGCCTCTTGAGTAGGTAGGATTACAGGTGTGAGCCACCAGTGCCTGGCTCCCACTGTATTTTAACTCTAGTTCCACATGTGAGAGGAAACATGTGCTATTTGTCTCTCTGAGGTTGGCTTACCTCACTTAGCATGATTTGTTCTAGGTCCATCTATTTCCCTGCAAATGGCATATTGTTCTTTCTAATGGCTGTATAAAGTTCCATTGTGTATAGGTACCAAATTGTTGCTAACTGCAGCCAGGGACAGTGTGACGATGGGATACTGGGGCCAAAGAACTGAAAAAGGAGAAAGGATAGGAAAGGGGTACCAGAGGTCCAATGCTCATCAGCTTCTGAACCCTTACTTCCTCTTAACAAGCTTATTTACTTAGTTCAGTACAGGTGATTATAGGTATGTGCAGAGATTAGGGTATCAATCTATCTTTGCGCTTACAATCATTAACACGAGGTATAGTTTGTACACATAGCAATAATTGACTCGCTTATCATTAGGAAGTGGAGGGAAGCAATAAACATTCCAACTAGATCTTAAACTTTTGGTGCTCAAACAACTCTAGCATAAACACACTTGGGGTAGTAACTTAATCCTCTGGCTTGCCTTTATTGTTTGGTCATTCCAGGGTCCAGCTCTCAGCCTTCTGAGGGCTGTTGAGATGGCCTTCCAATCTCTTAACCCTTTCCATGTCTTACAACTTGCTTCCAGAGTTGCCCTATACACAGTTTTTGGATCCACTCAGCTATCGTAGGACTTCTGGGCTGTTTCCATAACTTGGCTATTGCAAATAGTGTAGTAATGGACATGGATGTGTGTATAAGTGTCTTTACAAAAATCATGCATTTTAATATATTGTTCTACTGTAATACACAGATATCTTATTTCTACTGGCATTAGGAAATGGCTAGAAGAGAAAGATATTTTCAAATATCAACAGTGAAAAAAAAAACCCATACAGTTTTGACTGGAATATTGATGAATAAATAGATAATAGGCTATTTCTTCTGTTTGGAGCTTATCTTAGATCCTGAGGCTGGGGAGCAGGAGATGCCTTTATACTGGGTGACTTCAGGCAGATGTCAGATGGATTACATCTTTACCCAAATTGTTTCCAGTTGGTGTTATGAGAAGTCTGTAGAAATATTTTTCCTTTCCCCAAGGCAGATCAGCAAAATGTTGTTTGTGTTAGAATTCAAGGTCAAATGTGTACATTTGTATAACATGCTTTGCCTGTGGGCTGGAATGTTGTAGCAATTTCTGGAACCCAAAAGAGGCTGCACCATCTGACCTTCAAAGATCCCTTTGACTTCAAGGCTTACAGCCTTAACAGAATGAACACAAAGTAGATTGAGGTCTGGACACAGTGCTATTTTTGTTATTGCTGTTGTTGTTGCTGCTCTAAGGAATATATGGAGGCTGCCCCAGAATCTGTCCTAATATCTGTGTGTCTGTTTTGAGGCATTCATCCTCTAGGGAATGGATAGCCTTATCCTGATCTGCCGTTGAGCTGTAATTCAGCTGCTTAGAACCTGCAGCTGAGCAAAACTGGTCTCTATAAGGAAAACTCACTCATTTCATTCTGGCTCATTCCTCCTCGTTGCAGACAACCTCTCTGTCCTCTGAAAGCCCTCTCTGTCTTCAGTGACTGTATCACCATGCCCAGAGGCTGAACGCCCTTCACACGTCATACATGTACCTTTGTTTCCCTAGTTAGACTCCTGGGGAAACACAGTCCCTTTTGTTTCCTTTGTCAAGTGTCAACACCCTCACCTACCACCAGGGAGTTTTTTTTTTTTAAACACCTTATGAATTCATCAATCTGATTTTAGTCATGGTAAGAAATGATTTCAAGCCAGATAGTGGTGGCTCACACCTATAATCCTAGCTACTGAGGAGGCTGAGATCTGAAGGTCGAGGTTTGAAGTCAGCCTGGGTAAGAAAGCCCTTGAGACTCAATTAACCACAAAAAGCTGGAAATAGAGCTGTGGCTCAAGTCATAGAGTGCCAGCCTTGAGTGAAAAAGCTGAGTGTCCAAGCTCTACTTTAAATTTAAATACTGGTGTGCGTGGGCGCATGTGCGCACACACATACACACACACAATTCTGTGAATTTCCATCTGTTGAGAAAGAGAATACTTCCTGAACATTCAGCTCCTGGGTGGGTCCTGCTTTTATTGATACTTAGAACAGTTATACAATGCAGAGAGCAATCACTCTTTCTTGGCCAATCACATGACCATTGAGAAGAAGCCTCCCTACTGGTACAACTGTTGTTGGAAGCTAACGCAGATGTTTCTATATGAACACTCCACAGCCCTTGCTTTCATATTACTGTCTTAGGGCTGCAGCATGAAGTCTGAATTTGAATACTTCTGAGTGGTAGGCACTCAGAGCTCTCTCTCCCCTAACACTGCCCAGAGGCTTAAGCCCTCCCATCTATGATAAAGGAGCAAATGGAAAGGGCCCGGAGTTTCTCTTTTGTGTTAGCATTGGAGGATGTTGTCAATAGCCTCCTTCCCAGAGTAGTAACAAATTTGGTGGGTTTTGCTCTTGTCCATGGAGGGTGTTCTTTCATTGTAAGTTAGGCAGGGGCTGGTGGAAGTACCACTGAATGGTTCCTTTGTCCTTCTGAAAGCCTTAAGGAAGAAAGACAAAAATCCTTCAAAAGGCACTGGAACCAGTATGGGCAGGGCTTGCCAGCAGTACAGTGAATTGTAGACTGGATTTGGGATTTGTTTCCCTGGTCTCCTTGCAAAATGGCTTTGGTGGGGGAGGAAAAACAAAGGGCTTCTTGAGCTCCCTGCATGAGAAGGGGCTGTTCACTTTCATTCCCCTGTGGTTTCACAGCTTAGTTGAACTTCTCCTTTCTTGGAAGCCCTTTGGGTAACATTGCTTTGAGCAGAGGGGATCTGTGCTTATTAGGGGCCTTCAGGAGGTAAAAGGAGGGTCTCTCTTTCAACTTGTATACAGAGGCCTGCCTTGACTGACTCGAGGTCTCTTGTTGAATGAAATGAAGGGACAGGGATGTGGCCAGCGGTGGCCTTCTCAACCTAGGGGTAAGAGGTCTTGACTTCCCCTCTTAGCCTGCTCTTCTCTGTTCGTCCATTTTTACTGTAAACAATTAAAATCAAGTAATACACAGTAAAAGTGAGGAAATGCTTGATGATTGCAATGGCCAAGTCCAAACTCAGTGAGATCTGAAATGATATCAAATGGAATGATGAACTTGACTCTGTGCTTGCCTTTACTTTTCTTCCTTTTTTTGACTCTTTTGGAGCACTGGGGCAGCTCTGATGCATACTGGGTTTTCTGGGAGTCGAGTTCCATAAACTCTGATTGGACTGGCCTGGATCAATTCCAAGCCAATCCAATTGGCTCAGCTGAGTATGTGCTGTGTTCTGATTGGCTGGGAGGGATGGAGCATTCTGCCACTTACATAAAGGTGAAGGAAGCTGGGAGACAGCACGGCTTTGTCTGTTTGTCTATTTAGCACCTAGTCAGGTCATCACCTATCTATTCTTTTTTTTTCTGCCAGTCCTGGGGCTTGGTACTATCCTTGATTTCTCAAGACCAGCGCTCTACCACTTGAGACAGCATCACTTCTGCCTTTTCAGGAATTGAACTCAGGGCTTCATGCATGCTAGACAAGCACTCTACCATAAGGCCACACTCTTGGCCCACCACGTACCTATTTTGCCTCTGAGCTCCAGACAGGATGGTCATCTGCATGCTGCTTTCCCTCTTGGTGCACCCGTGGCTTCAGAGTTGGGGGTCTGTTGACTGGGGCTTTGGGTCATTGACTGGTGAGATGATGTCTTGGTGTTCTTGGCCTGAAAAGTGGGTCCTCCCTTTCCCCTGGAGTATTTTTCCAAAGTTTCTAGAATATCATCTCTTTTTAGACCTGTGTGGTCTCTGAGAAACTGCTTGAAATGTATATACACTGTCCATAAAAATACAAATGTTGGAAGACAGTTGTTCCTGGAAATGAACTTTTCTCTGTAAGTACCCAAGTGTCTGTTAATCATCCAGCACTGTGCTGAGTATAGAAAATTTGCTGTTTGCGAATTGCATCACTACAAACTATTCTCCAGCTTCTTTTTTTTTGCATTTTTTATTGTAATTAGTAAAAGGGTTACATGATATTTGCCAGATAGAAGGTGCATTAATTCACGTACATTGATACCCTTTCACATGTCTTGGTACCCATTTCCCTCCCCCCCACACCCTCCACCCGTCTTGGTTTTCCCCCCTTCCCTATCAAATTTCAAATAACCAAATACAAATAAATTCAATATATCAGATAACAAAGTGAGATACTATACCAATATGAGATAACCAAGGGACAGCAAAGGAGATGAGAGACAACATAGTACATTAAGGACAACAATCATTCGTTATATGGCTTTTGTTTCAATATCCTGGAGGTCCTTTCAATTAGCTTCATACTATATGGCCTTATGTATCAAGATTTTGCTCTATTGCAGATCTCTGCTAGTAGAGCCCAAGGTTTCTACTGATTATGACGAATGAGGGAAACCATTGAGCCTAAGTTCCTTTGAGTCTGGCTTACTTCATTTAATATGATTTTTTCTAAGTCTTTCCATTTCCTAACAAATTATTCTCCAGCTTCTTTCTTTCTTGTGTTGTAGGGAACTGCTGGAGACCACATGCCGCCTGGCCAACACGCTAAAGAGACATGGAGTCAACCGTGGAGACCGTGTGGCCATCTACATGCCTGTCTCCCCTCTTGCTGTGGCAGCCATGCTGGCCTGTGCCAGGATCGGAGCTGTTCACACAGTCATCTTTGCTGGATTCAGTGCCGAGTCCTTGGCTGGGAGGATTAATGATGGTAATCACGAGGAAGTCCCCAGGTCCTGGCTTCTGGAGGCCAAGCCCATCAGGATGCAGCTAGAAAAAATTAAAGGATCTCACAGACAAACGGGACACCCTACCAGAAATGAGCCCATGGAGGAATGGGCATCTGTTTGGGGGGGCTAACATCTGACTATGCTGGATTTGGCCAGCTAGAGAATGGAGGATGGGGGTTCAGGTGGAGGAAACAGAAGAGCACAGGTCAGGTAGTTGGAGGAGCACAGCTTGAGTGGGGGTCTGGAGGGGCTGGCAGGTCTGCAGGATGGGTGAGAAGAGCATTGAGACTGCCTGACATTGGAGATGTAGGGGAAGATGTCTCAGGTGTAAGGAATGAAGGGACAACTGCCCAGAGATGTGGAGACAGCTGACAGGATGTGTAGGGTCACTGAGAGGCTTTCTGACAGCAGGTGGGTCAGGGTTTCTGAAAAACTGCCATACAGTAGTGTCTCCTTGCTATTGCTGGCTATGTAGATGGTTGTCTGATGTCTGGTTGGTGGCCCAGAGTCTATGCATGTGATACCTGCTCTTTTCTACTCAGTTCAATTAGCTGCCTTCCTAAAAAAGATGCCAGGTTCTGGGAACCATGGGGAGTCCTTGTGCCTTGTGTTTTCTTAATTTCTTTTGTAGATAGTTTGTTGCTAGTGCATAGAAATACAGATAAATGTGTGTGTGTGTGTGTGTGTGTGTGTGTGTGTGTGTGTGTGTTAGGCACATAGTGCACGCTAAGCAAGCACTGTTACCACTGAGCTGCCTCCCTGCTCTTAGTTTCTCCTCCCCAACCCTTCCTTCCTCTCCTTTTCCCTTCTCTCCTCTCATTTCTTTTTCTTTTTTTTTTGGAAGAATTTGAGAAGGATTGGTGTTCATTCTTCGATAGTCATCCTTTACTCACTAGTGAAGCTATTTGATTCTGGACTTTTCTGTGCTTGGAGATTCTCTCTCTCTCTCTCTCTCTCTCTCTCTCTCTCTCTCTCTCTCTCTCTCTCTCTCTCTCTCTCTCTCTCTCTTCATGCCCAAGCCCTGGGTGCTGTCTCTAAGCTTTTAGAGGCTGCCACTCAAGCCACCCTTCTACTTCCAGCTTTTTTGGGTAGTTAATTAGAGATAAGAGTATTACAGACTTTCCTGCCCAAATTGGCTTTGAACTGAGATTCTCAGAAGATCTTAGCCTCCTGAGTAGCTAGGATTATCAGCACGAGCCACTGGTGCCTGGTTTGACTATTCTCTTTTTAATGAGGAAACAAGCACAAAGAAGTAAAGTGACTTACCCAGAATCATATAGCTGGGAAGTGGAGGAACTAATATTCTCCACCAGCATTTGTGCTTTTAGCATTTAACCAGTCTGCCCCTTTCTTCTCTTGCCTGTATGGCCATGATTACTAAGTGTGTTTATTAAGGTTCTTTGAGATAAGCAATAAGAGTTGATTCTAGGTGACTGCAGCATGCAGGGATTTAGTAGCTGGGTTCTGGGATAGCTCTTAAAACCTCACGACTCCTGAACCACCAGACCAGCTCTGTGGCCTCAACAGGGTTTTGCCACTAAGAACCTTCTCATCTGGGCCATGGCCCTGGGATGAAGCACACACAGGAAGTAGGAAGTGGGGCAGGAGTGCGGAGTCTTGGTGGCCAGTTCACCCACAGGGAAATGTAGACCATAATATAGCACACGTGCCTCTCAGAATGACCCCAGGTGTTGGGTGGGAAGTCACTGATTGGGAACAGTAGGGATGGGCAACACGCAGCTCTTCTGCCATTGGAGAGGCCCTCAGCACAGAGTGAAATGTTTCTGGGACATGGTGAGGCCTTCCAGGCAGTACTACCACTGGCTCTAGGCTCATCCATAGAGGCTCGCTGTAGAACAGAACAGCTATGACATTTCTGGGTTATTGTACATCAAGGTACAGGGAGCCAGGTGAACATTCCCTTTAAGGTAAGGGCACCCACAAGGTGATGCATTCCCTCAATAGAGAAGATCCTTGCCCTACAAAACTCACCCTGGACTGGGCCTGGCAATCTAGAAGCTCTTGGGACTTGGTCTCTGTCTGTGGATGTTGTTTTGCCAATGTAGTTGCACATCAGCAAGGCAAGGCTCCTGCAAGTGAGAGAGAGAGGGAAGGAAGTCTGGTTGGAAACTCTCTGTGATGTCCACCTGAGATGGAAGAGTTGAACTTGTAGGCAGTCTGTCTCTGGCTCCTTTCTCCTTATCCTTGAGCCAGGTTGGGAGCGGAGGGATGAAGGAGGGTTGGTATTTTATATGGCACTGAAGTTGCAATGCAGGCAGACCCTAATTTTTTAGCAGTTTTTTTTTTTGGCCAGTCCTAGGGATTAAACTTAGGGCCTGAACACTGTCCTTGGTCTTTCCTCAAGGCTAGTGCTCTACCACTTGAGCCATAGTACCAGTTCCAGCTTTTCTACGTATGTGGTACCAAGAAATTGAACCTGGGTCTTGCGTACATGCTAGACAAGCACTCTACCACTAGTCCAAACTCCCGGCCAGCAGGTTTTTTTAAACTCAAGATTGGACTCTGTCTATCACATACTTAGACTGGAATGTGTGGCTACAAGTCAGGCTCTGAGGGCCAAAGCGGGAGGGAGTCCATCAGGCGTGTCCCTGTTGTCTCTCTATTAGCTAAGTGCAAGGTGGTGATCACTTTCAACCAAGGACTCCGGGGAGGGCGTGTGGTGGAGCTCAAGAAAATAGTGGATGAAGCAGTGAAAAATTGCCCAACCATCCGGCATGTCCTGGTGGCTCACAGGACAGACAACAAGGTCCACATGGGAGACCTGGATGTCCCCCTTGAGCAGGTGGGTTTATTTCATTTTCTGTAGTGGAGAGGTTATTAAAATATTGGGTCTGGGGTTTGTCCAGGTGTAGTTCCTAATCTGGACTCTGTAGGGGTGCCCAGGATTCCTTGGTGATATTTCTTCCTTCCCCTCTTCATCATTGTTATCATCCTCTTCCTCTTCTTTTTCTCCTTCTTTCCCCTCCCCCCTCATTTTTTTTTCTCCTTAGGATTTAACCCATAACTAAGTATTCCACCATTGAGCCCTGCACTGCCAATTCTTTGATTTTGTGTGTTCTCTGCATTTGAAATTGAACCAGGGCTGACTAGAGAAAGTGGAGAACTCTGAAGGCGATCTGCTGAGTCTCAGAGCAGCTGGGCCTTGGTGTCAAGAAAGCTGAAGGCTGGGGAGAGGCTAAGTGCCCTGAACTGGTGGTGTGATTCTTCTCCCTTCTAGGAGATGGCCAAGGAGGCCCCTGTGTGCAATCCAGAGAGTATGAGCAGCGAAGACATGCTCTTTCTGCTATACACCTCAGGGAGTACTGGAATGCCTAAGGGGCTCGTCCACACCCAGGCAGGCTACCTGTTGTATGCCGCCTTGACTCACAAGGTAGGAGCCAGTGTCAGGAGGAAGACTGAGGTCGGATGGGCTCTGGGAAGGTTGAGGAGGGGCTGAAGTTGGACCTGAATACCTTCTGTAAGTAAAATAATGTCAATTGGGATGCTGTGTTGGCGTTTAGTTGTGGCATGTTTATAAGCATAAATGCATAACTGATATTCATTTGATATGGGTTGGAGGAGGATTTTGGATTAACATCTCGTCTCTGATTACCTTGAGGAGTAGCTGACACTTCGCAGGTTGGCTAGAGTTTCTAGGTGTTATCAGTGGACTGGATTCTCTGCTGTGAAAGGCCAACATGGCCACTGCTAGTGGCAGCAGCAAAGGGAGCTGTGTGGTTCTGATGACCTGGAAACCCAGGTGAGCACGGCTCACTCTTCTAGCTGGCAACTCCTTTCCCTGACTTGGTTCCTTGTACCATGAGGCCAGGCTTCCCTAGCTGGGCTGAGAGAACTTTCATAGTGACAGCAACATCGTGGCTGAGTTGAGCTTTGTGGCCTAAATTTTGACTTTGTCATGGTGAATGGGGGTAGGGGTTGGATTGAAAATACTGATTGGCCAGAATGATCACATGGGTGCTGAGTCCCTGGCTATGAGTGGAGCTAGGTGGTTACCCTGTGTTGGACAGCTTCCCATCCCTGTGAAAAACTACCTAAGAAAATCAACTTCAAGGAGGAAAGATTTCTATTGACTCAGTTTCCGATCATGGCCAGTGGGCTCAGTTGTTTCTGGGTCTGTGGTGAGGTGACATTCCATGGCAGCGGCGGTACCATATGGAGGAGCAAAGCTACTCACCTCATGGTGGCCAGGAAGCAGAGAGAGAAAGGGAGGCAGGGGTCAGGGACAGATGTTGTCCTTAAAGGTTGGCCTCCAGTGATTCACTTCTTCCAACCAGGTCCTACCTTCTACAAGTTCCACTAATCTACCCAGCTATGACCTCATCCGTAGATGCACTCCATTGATGAGATCAGGCCCTCATGATACTTATTTCTTAAATGCCCATGAACTGGCAGCCAAACATTTAGCACATGGCCTTTGGAGGACATCATAGATCCAAACTATAAGATCCCCAAGAAGCATCCAAGGAGGAAGGAGAGGCTGGGACAGGAGAAGAACCACCTGCATCTGGGCAATGTGCATTTCCATCATGTCCATAAGTGAGACAGAAAGACAGACAGGGTAGACTTGTGTCCTCTGGCTGCTGGCTGACCTTCCTCTGTGACAGAGCCTTTTTGTATCTCAGCATTCTCATCTGAAAAGCCCCATCCCTCCTTAGTTCTTGAGGGGGTGTTGCAAGGATTGACGGACTATTAGTAAAAGAATTTGGAAAATGTAATTCCTGAGTCCAAATGCAAGGAAGTCCCAGCAGGCTGGATCTGTTTCTGTTAATTTATGTAAAATTACAAGGAAACTGTCATTTGTGTTTAAAGTGTTACCCGCATACTAAAACAAAAGAGAGTGCATTGATAAGAATTGGAGAAAGTTTTGAATTTCAGTTCAGTATTTGATTCCCCCCCCCTTTTTTAAATGCCATTGCTGGAGCCCAAACGTTGGTGCCTTGTCCCCTTAGCTGTGTCCTTCAAGGCTAATGCTCTATCATTTGAGACATATGTCCACTTCTGGATTTTAGTGGTTAATTGGAGATAAGCATCTTATGGATTTTTCTGCCTGTGCTGGCTTTCTACTATGATCCTCAGATCTTAGCCTATTGACTAGCTAGGATTATAGGCAGGAGTCACTGGGGCCCAGATGATTTTATGTTTTGAGCATTGGGAACAGGAACTTTGAGCCCCCCCCCTTTTTTTGATAGGACTCAACAGAAATAGGAATAGGAAAGGAGCTGTGTGTCTTCTTACTAATTGGTGTTGAAAGCCTGCTTCATACCAAGTCAGCAGTGTTTTGACCTTGAAGTACAAGGCCTGGAATGTCCATGGAAACACAGGCAATTAACTAATCTGCTGTGCTCAGTGGAAGTAATGTGGGATACAGGCCTACCTGGATAAAAGTGTGTCTCCCACCATGTGTATTCCCCAGCTCTATTCCTGGAAAGGCCTCTTTAGTCATCATGTGTAGCTCCTGAAACTGTCCAAGTCTCTATGCTCTCAATGTAAGATGGCTAAGTGTCTCCACACTGAGAGCTGCCCTGCAAATCAGGTGACAGTGTGTGTCAACTCCTTGGCACTAAGGTTCTTAATGCTTAGGTCAATGGTTCTGGGATTGTTGTGAGCTCAAGTACACATGTGTGTTGTGTGTATGTGCACACATATGTGAATGTCTGTGCATGAACATGGGTAGGCATCAGTGTATTTGCATATATGTTGATGTATCTAGATACATGTGCATGTGTTTGCCCTCATATGTGCATGTGTATTTGTATATGTATGCAGATAGTATTGAGTTGTTAGGGAGGAAAGTGGTAGATCCTGAAGGGTGCTTGAGGTGTGAGTGATTGGGGGCCGTACAATGAGGTCGGGGTACTTCCTGGTTGCTGGATCTTTGGAGAATGGTCAGTCCCAGGCATCTGGTTTCTCTCCAAGAACTGTGGTGAGAGACGTCTCCAGCCCTGTGAAGGATTTGGCAATTTGTATTCAGCTAGTTGCCTTTCAACTAAGTGAGTGCTGAAGGATTTGGGGTGGTGGTGTGTTGATTCATTAGAACAGTGAAAGTGCTTTCTTCCTGGAGGTTCTTTCCTTGGCTGGAGACACAGTTCCTTCTTACAGGAGTCTTCAGACTCCTGAGTAGCTAAAATTACAGGTGCCAGCCACCGATGGCCAGCTATTTGAATGCCACGCACTGATGGCTCATGTCTGTAATCCTAGCTACTCAGGAGGCTAATAGTTCAGGAGGATTATAGTTCAAAAGCCAGCCTAGATAAGAAAGTCATGAAATGCTTATTTCCAATTAGCCACCAGAAAACAAGTGGATCTATGGCTCAAAATGGTAGAGCACCAGCCTGGAGCGAAAGAACTCGGAGATAGTACACAGGCCTTGAGGTCAAGCCCCAGCACCAACACCAAGAACAAAAAGTTGAGCATAAGGTTATGCAGGAAGATGTTATACCTTTTCCTTTCTTATTCTTTTTTGGGGCCCATGCATACTAAGCAGGTGTAGACCACTGAGCCATGGCACTTTTTTTTTTTTTTGATTTGTCATAGAGCTTGAACTCTCAGCATGGGTTCCATCCCTAAGTTCTTCAGCTCAAGGCTAGCACTTTACCACTTTGAGCCAAAGCATCACATCTGGTTTTCTGGTGATTAATCAGAGATAAGTGTCTCACGGACTTTTTGTGCCCAGGTTGGCTTTGAACTGCGATTCTCTGATCTCAGCCTCCTGAAGTAGCTAGGATTACACATGTGAGCCACTGGTGCCTGACTGTATTTACATCTTGAACACACAGCTAAATGAAATTTTACTTCAGGATACAAACTCCTTTCAGGACATGGGGTATCTCCCATTCTGCAAGACTCCCAGGTGCCCCCCCCCCAGGTGATCTCCAGGGCAACCTTCATTGTCCAGATTGGTTTTGGTCTGACTTTGAGCTTCTTCCTGGAGGCTCATACAACATGTATTTCACTATATGTGGCTTCTTTTCCCCACTCTTATCCTCCAGGGTCACTCAACAGTTACTGCTTCAGGAATCCTCTCTTCTACTGCATGCTGTCTTCCCTTATCCTGCTGTGGGTGGCTGTGGGTGACTGCAGCTCACTGTGTATGCGTGTCATAGTGATATTTTACTGCTGTGTGGGAAATGTGGTGCACTAGGGAGGACAAACTCCTGATTGTACCCTCCTTGCCTGCAGCTTGTGTTTGACTACCAACCAGGCGATGTCTTCGGCTGTGTAGCTGACATCGGGTGGATCACAGGCCACAGCTATGTGGTATATGGTCCCCTCTGTAATGGAGCCACAAGTGTCCTTTTTGAGAGTACCCCAGTTTACCCCAATGCTGGTGAGAACTGAGGACCTTGTTTGGGGCCTGCACTGGGTTGTATGGGAGGGGAGTTGGAGGATGGTGGAAAGTCTATAGGAGGTCAGAGATTGCGCTTTGATGAAGGTTCTTGTGATCTTATTGGCAAGATGCTAACTAGACACTAGCTTCTGGGCTAGTCCTGCTCGGGGGACTGGAGCCTAGAACTGTTCCCAGGAAGATGATATGAACGATAGACGGGAGACTGATTAAGAGTCAGAAGATATCCTAACTCCAAATCACCCATTCCAAAATTCTTCCCCCTGTAACCTAAGCTACCTGCCTTAGGCCATAGCCTTAGCATTGTCCCTCTATGACCACCTCGCCTGATCAGATGTGGCCCTTCCTTGAAGTCCAGCTCATCTGCCTACTTCCTCTATTCTCCTTGGTTCTGCCACCATAACATTCAGTGCCATGGATGACCTAGGTCCACATCCATCAAATGAGGTCATTTGGGGAATGAGATCATATCTTGCACCCTTTTGCTTTTCTCACATAGCACAATGGTTCCAAGTATTTGTGGGCATCTACTTGTAATGTAATTGTGGTGACTGCCTGCAGGTTTTTTTTCCTGAGCATTCCAGCCGGGCTGAAGGTAGTCAGGAGAGTGTAGGGACAATACTAGGACAAAGGGCCATAGCTCAGGTGTGATCTATGGTGTGAGTTGAGGGGTTTTACAGGGGTAATTTTATATGTATGTGCCCTGCATATGAGCAGTGGCTGTAGTGTTACCAGGGGAAGGCCAGATATCCTTTAGGAGACATTTAATTAGGACTGAAAGTTCTGTGTTACGTTTTGAAGTCTACAGTAATACCCCTTGGAGCATTTCCTGGATAGCTCATGTGGTTTGTCCTTGACATGGATTGTCCTGTAGGTCGGTACTGGGAAACTGTGCAGAGGTTACAGATCAGTCAGTTCTACGGTGCCCCAACAGCCATCCGACTCCTGCTGAGATACGGTGATTCCTGGGTAAAGAAGTATGATCGCTCTTCTCTGCGCACTTTGGGGTCAGGTGAGCAGGAGAGGGGGTGTCTGTGGCCACTGACCTGGGGGCTTTGCCAGATGGGAGTCAGATAGGAGTCCTGAGCCAGAGAAGCTATAAGGGGAGTGTTTCACTGTTTAAGCTGCAGTGAATCTCAACTAGTGAGTGTTGCTGTAGCATAGCCCTAGGGAAATGAACTCTTTATGGTAGAGGTTAAGTTACAGCATTGAAAGACAGAGCAAGTGCTTCTTTTCTATTGACACTAAGAGGCAGTAAGGTCACAGATGTCAGATACTCAGTTTGAAGCATGCTTTCTTTTTTGTGGGGGCGGTAGTGGGGCAGGTCGGGGGGAAGAGGAGCTGGGTGATCAGAGCCTGGGTGCTATCCCTGAACTTTTTTACTCAAGGCTATTTTGAGCTACAGCACCACTTCCAATTTTCTGGTGATTAATTGGAGATGAGTCTCCTGGACTTTCCTGCCCAGGCTGGCTTTGAAGTTCAGTCTTTAGATCTAAGTCTCCTGGGTAGCTAGGATTACAGGTATAAGACACCAATATCTGGCTGAGGAATGCTTTCTTACGTATAAGTAGAGATCAAACTATAGTAACGAAAAGAATGCGCTGGACACCAAGTAACTCAGGCTTTTAATCCTAGCTGCTCAGGAGACTGAGATCTGAGGATCATGGTTCTCTTCTCTGGCAGAAGAGAACATGAGACTCTTATCTCCAATTAACTAGCCTTGAGAAAAAAAAAAAAAAGCTAAGAGACAACATGCAGGCCCTGAGTTCAAGCTCCACTCCTGATCACTATGGATTAATTAATTAATCACTGTGGATTAATTTTTGTGTTTTGTATAATGGGATCACATTATATGTGCAGGCAACTGTGGTTTGCTTATTTTCATACTTATGTAGTTCCATTACTATCATAAAATAGCCACTCAACTCTTAAGAAATTTGTAGTTCTGCTGGAAACAGAGCTTCTAAGACTATTGTGGTATGTGCCCATTTCTGTGGGCATCTACATTATTTCTGTGAAGGATATGTCAGTAGTTAAATTTTGGGATAATAGAGTAAGTATCTTTAGCTTTAATAGATTTTGTCCCTAAAATTTGTCTAAAGTAGTTGTATGGTGTGTTTATACTTTTTTTGGAACCATTTTTGTTCAAGGCTGGCATTCTACCATTTGAGCCATAGCATCTTGTCCAGCTTTTTTTTTTTTTTTGATAGTTTATTGGAGATAAGAGACCCACAGACTTTCCTGCTTGGGCAAGCTGTGAGATTACAGGTGTGAGACAGTGGCACCCAGCTGGGATGTTTATAATTTTAACAATTCAGAGAAATATTCCAATTGCTTTTCAAAATATATTCTTCATATAGTTCTTCCTTCATTCCTCCTAAATTTTTGCTTTTTGACTACCTAATGATGAAAGTACCTTATTTTCTCATGACCATAAACATGATAAACACATAGCTTTGACAGGTTTCCTTGTATGTCCTTTAGAAAAAAAATGATGGAACTGTTCTCTAATACTATGCTCCTCTTGGCTTCAGGTTTATCTGAACTCCTTTAATTTCTTTTCCCATGTGTGGTTTCAGTGGGAGAGCCTATCAACCAGGAGGCCTGGGAGTGGCTCCACCGTGTGGTGGGAGACAGCAGATGCACACTGGTGGATACCTGGTGGCAGACAGGTGAGCCTAGCTCCATCTCTGGGGAGGAGCCAGGATATGGATTAGAACTGATGTCCAGCCCCTTTCTGAGACTGAAGCGGCTTGTGTGAACTGAGGCCAGAGTTGGGGCTCTCAGCTGGGAATGTGATGATGAATGCTGTGCCGAGTCCCTTTGATATATGGGTACTGAATGAGAATGCTCAGATACCCTGGCTGCCATTTCCCAGCTGTCTGAATATGTGGAATGATTTCTTGGTTTGTCAAGTGAGGGTACTTGCCATGACCTTTTGCTAAGGATGAAATAAGGTGACCCGACTAAAGCCCAGGGCCTAAAGCTAAATTCAGAGGAGTTACCTTACTCAATTGGGGTCTACCCTTTCCTTCTCCCTCCCCCTTTTCTTTTCTTTTCCTTGGTTCCTTTTTCTTTTTCCCACTCTCCCTTCCTCCTTCTCTACTTCTTCCTTCTCTCTCTGTCCTCCTATTTATTATTATTACTATTATTATTATTAATTGTTTTTGCAGGACTGGCAGTTACACCCTGCGCCTCCTGTATGCTGTCCCAGTGCTCTTATCACTGAGCCTCAAGGGACTCTCACCCGAGTCTCAAGGGACTCCTTTCTGGGTACAGCTACAGCTAATGATCCAATTTAAATTTCAGTGTGAAAAGGGAAAGGAAGCTTTTCTGTGGCATTTTATTTTGATCTGTGCATCCTCTTTCTTGAGTTATCTGACTTATTGGATAGCCACGTAGCTGATTGAGACGACTGCCAGAGAATTGACGTGGGACTGGCCTGATGCCCATCTCTTTTCATTGTTGGGTCAATATTAAATGTGCAACATTCCAGAGCAATCATTTTCCTCTGGAAGTGGATGGCTTGTGCCTTTTTCGACTTCAAACAAGCATCTGACCAGTGATCCCACACTCAGCAGAGGGAGAAGCTTGTACCCAGCTGCTGATGCAGAGCTACTGGGTCTAAACCCTTTCCTCCCATGTTCAAAACAGAAGGCACTGGAACCCTGAGATGAAGGTCTTGTGCCATTGGCTCTGAATCTCTGTTCCAGATCAGATGCTCCACCTACCTTTTATTCTGACAAATTCAGGGAAATTGTCACGTGTCCTTTGAGAGCACTAGATGCACCTGTCACTGGCTCTCAGGCCAATCTGCTTTCTTCTTCTCTTCTTCATAGAAACAGGAGGCATCTGCATTGCACCTCGGCCCTCGGAAGAAGGGGCGGAGATTGTCCCTGGCATGGCGATGAGGCCCTTTTTTGGCATTATCCCTGTTCTCATGGATGAGAAGGTGGGTGGGGCCCTGCAGAGGCTGTCCTGCCTCTTTTTCCTACTCGCTCACTGTGCACATGCAGGGCCTGGTCTCTGAGGAAAGCTCAGGTCCTCCCGTACTCACTGTAGTCTCCTCTCAGAAGGACACAGATGATGACATCACAGTGTCGTCTAAGCCCAGGCTCTCCTCAGATGACCTTGGGAGGAAAGCTCTGGAAAGTTCCCTTTGGGTCCCTCTTGCCATTTTTCTGCCTCAGACCAAGCAGTAAGACGGATAATGGTTCTTGTCAGCTCTTCACTTGTCGGCTAGAACCCACCTGCTCTCATATGTGTCTCCCTGGGTCTGCAGGGCAATGTTGTGGAGGGAGGTGATGTTTCTGGAGCCCTGTGCATCTCCCAGGCCTGGCCAGGCATGGCTAGGACCATCTATGGAGACCACCAGAGGTTCGTAGATGCCTACTTCAAGGCATACCCAGGTGAGTGGCCAAACTGGGTCCTTATGCCTTTTCCATGAGTTACCAGAAAAGGATTTCCATAGATTGGGGGAACACGTTAAGATAATGGTAACTGACTACCATTCAATGTGGAGGCAACAGTTTGGTTCCAGCCTCCTTCCCCGTTCCCCACTGACCTTCTTATCCCCACCACAGGAGCCAGTCCCACCACAGAGGCCTCTGTGCAGCTGGGTGAATGTGAGTGTACAGCCATTAGCAAGTGTCTGGTGGCCATTTTATTCATTGGAAAGTGGAGTGCAGAAGAAACCCCTTGGGAAGCTGTTATGAAGGCCAGGACTTTTCTTACAATTTCCATTCACTTTTGTCCTGGTTTGCTATTGTGTCACTGACGTGGAACTGTTGTATAAATGCCAGTCATCTCTGCTTTATGGGAACCAGTCATTTTCAGTCTCAAGTTTGTACCTGAAACTCATTTTGGCAGGTTTTTTTTTTGTGTGTGTGTACCAGTCATGGTGCTTAAACTCAAGACCCCGACACTGTCTCTGAGATTCTTTTTCTCAAGGCTAATCACTCTGCCACTGGAGCTACAGCACTACTTCTGCCTTTTTCTGAGTAGTTTATTGGAGGTGAGAGTTTCATGGACTTTTACTTCCCCAGGTTAACTTTGAATTATGATCCTGAGATCCCAACCTTCTGAGTGAGTAGTTAGGATTACAGGCATAAGCCACTAGTGCCTGGCTTGGGAAGGCTTTTCGAATGAGCCATCTGTATTCTGATCCCTGAACTCTCTTGACACCTCTAATTTTCTGCTGACTCAGTACCACTTACAGATTTACCAGAATGCAGCCTAGGGTACCCTTTAGAGAAATGTCTGCCTAAGGAGCTGCTGAGAGAACCAGCAAGCCATGAACTCAGCCAGGCTACCTTCAGAATTAATCTGTAGAGTGAAATCAGGACGGAACACTTGCTATATCCCCCATGGAAGATTGGGAGTCCCCCTGGTTGCTATTGGAGCTCAATCATTCCTGCTGTGGTGCAGGCTATTATTTCACTGGAGATGGGGCTCACCGAACTGAGAGTGGCTATTACCAGATCACAGGGCGCATGGATGATGTCATCAACATCAGCGGCCACCGCCTGGGGACTGCAGAGATAGAAGATGCGATGGTGAGCTCAGCCCTGGCTTCTCCTTTGCCTCCATGGTGTTTCTGTCAACCTTAAAATTGGGGTGGGAATGTGTACCCCGAGTTACTTCCAGGTCCCAGGGCTGCCACATTGTGCCCTTTTGTTCTTTGCTATACACAGGCTGACCACCCCGCAGTGCCAGAAACCGCTGTCATTGGCTACCCTCACTCCATCAAGGGAGAAGGTGAGCCTGCATAGGGGCCCTCCTCTCTGCTTCCTGGTCTCACACCCAGCAAGGTGCCCCAAAGAAAGAATGGTCTCAGAGCATAGGCCTCTCTGGGCCAAGATACTGCTTTTCTTTTCTCTAAAGTGGAGATTTGGGGGGTGAGGAAACTGAACCACAGGCTAGAGTCAGAGTTCTGAAATGTCTAGTCTTTGCTAGGCCTTAAGATACTTGTGGATAAGCAGCGATGACCTGGTTGAGCCGTAAGTTCTGTTCTTGGTACACTTGGCTGGGGCACTGTCCAAGCCGTATTACTGAAACATCATAAGAAATGTCCAACCATATCTTGTTCACCTGCTCCGTCATGGCACAGTGCCAGCTCTGCAGTTGCCATGTCTGAATGATGGGGTATGCTTTGGAGAATGCTATTTGATGAACTAGATTCTGGAGAAATCTGGCTTGTCATTCCTATTGCACAGTGACACGCTAGGAAGAAGTGGCATAAGTGGCCAAAAAGGTCTTTGTTCCAAAGCCAGCCAATTCCCAGGTGTCTGTGTCTGGGAAGGGGCAGGAACACCCGAGTGTCGCAATGTCAGATTCACAGTGGTTACTCTAACCTGGCCTGGTGTGACCTAGACACACCCTGACCCTGTGTGAGGACACTGATGGTCAGACCTGTGTTGCCTTGTCCTTATGGCCTGGGATTGAGTACTCTTCTTTTAGGGAAACTCAGTGTCACAACTTGTCCCAAATATCACCCCTTCTCCTGCCACACTCATGTGACAGCATTTCATTATTTGTGTGTTTTATTATTATTGTTATTATTATTACTACTGCTATTTTGCTATTTTGGGAATTATATATGCAGAGATATTTGCTCTCTCTCCCCTCAAATAATTTTTCTTTTTGTCTGCTGTGGGCTTGAACTCCGGGCCTGGGTGCTATCACTGAGCTCTTCAGCTCAAGGATACCGCCCTACCCCTTGAGCCACAGCACCACTTCCAGTTTTCTAATGATTAATTGTAGATAAGCGTTTCACGGATTTTAGTGCTGGGCTGGCTTTGAACCATGATCTTCAGATCTCAGCCTCCTGAGTAGCTAGGATTACAGGCATGAACCAATGAGCCTGGCTTAAATAATTTCTTTAAGTTGAAGCCCTGTGACATTTAAAATTCTTGTTATTATTTTAAACAGTATTTTTAGTTTCTGTCAAACAGATGCCACCATGAGGCTGCTATGGCCTTATGCACGGGAGATTGAGATACGACCGAAAGCTTTGAGGAGCTGCATCAACAGAGGTGTTGTCTGGATATAATTAGTATGCAGAGGGGTGGAGATGAGAACAGTTCTTCACAGATCACTCAGGATAACTTTGAATCCAATCAGAAGCCACTTGCATGTCAGGAGTCTGGACCCCAATTTTGTGGAAACCTGTACATTTTATATGTCCATGGTCTGACAGTTCCTAGAGGGCTGTTTTCCCAGGGTTTGGAAGCCTAGTTTCTGAGTCTCGTGGCTGAGCTAGTATTGTAGTTCATCTCATAGCCTACATCCTTAAGAGAGCAAAGAATTCCTTAAAGGGGGCCTGTGATGCTAGGTACCTTTCATCCTATCCCAGAGGCATCGGCGGTCTTGAACAACCCCTCAAAAAATAAGAGCAAGATGTTGTGAACATTTATTGTCAGCTGTTCTATTAGAATTTTGGTCTTCTTCATGAATACCAGAATTTTAATTAAGCTCTGGTTACAGAATTCTTAAGCCTCTCTAGCCTATATTGCCAACTGTTTCCAAATGCCCACTGCAAAGCCATTCTAAAAGTGAGGAACCACAAGTTTAGTCACAGCAGTGCTCCCTCCTCTGTGATACCAATAGTGTGTATTAGTTGCTTTTCTTATTACTGTCACAAAATGTTGTACATACAGAAGAAAGGATATTTATTTACTTATTGGCTCTCAGTTTCAGAGAACGCAGTCCACAGTTGTCAGCTCAGGTGATTCTGAGCCTGTACAGTTTCCAAGTAGCAGGATCCCGGGGAGGGGGTAGCTGCCCATCTCATAGTGGACAGGAAGCAGAGAAAAAAGCTCTAAAAACCTGGACCCCACAAGGCTCTAGACAGGCCTTTAGCTCCTCTGGTTTTCGACATCCTGGGTGGTATGCGCCTTTGCCTATCTTTTAATTTGTTCTTCTTTCTGTGTGGGTTTTGTTATATCTATCTCAGAAACCAATAGTTTCAACTCACTTCCAATGCTACCTCAAGTACCAAGCTGAAATTGTTTTTTTCCCCCCACCAAAGATGTGAAAAACTGGTGGTGTAGATGAGTTCAAACCCCAAGACTGGCAAATTTTTTTTTTGGTTGGTAAAGCTACCAAGTTGGGTGAGGGGAGATAGACAATGACCAATAATGTAGACAGTGAGGAAATTGCAGTGTGATAGGTGAGATGTGCCAGGAGAAGAAGAAACTAGATGAGAGAAGTTGGTGCATGACTAAACAGGCTCATGAACAATACGGAGAGCTGCACTTACTGTATGAAGGTCAGTGAGAAGGGATGAGCTGCTATAGGTAATAGCACTGGGTCAAGTGACTGCTCACCGGTTAAACAGTAAGACTGGACCCAATATTAATATTGTTAATACCTAATTTTGTTCTGAAACTTGCCAGGGTCTTGACAGATATAATCTAGTGACAATATGGGTTGGCCAGGGCTGCCCAGCTCTGCCATGATGGAGCTGTTCCCTGTCTACTCATGCTACAGTTGGCTAGCACTGGAAATGTGGCTTGTGCAATGGAGGCATGGAAACTTGGCTTTCACTTGAATAGTCATTATGGCCCGTGGCTACCATGTGTTTTGTCCATGTTGCTATGAGGCAAGTGTCCATCATCTGTGTCTGTACCTAATCCCGTCAGTTCTGGTCACAGGTTCTTTGATAGTTGAAGAAACAGAGTGCAAGTCACATATTCCAGATCACACAGAGCTGCCAGCACTGGAGCTCTGGATCCCAGCTTTCAGCTATAGGACTCCCACTCTGGATGCTTGCGGAACTGTGGAACAGCTGCCTCTTGGCATGCAGTAGAGCTGCAAATGAAAGAAACCAGCTGCCACCCTGTCACCAACATAAGATTTAAAAATGTTTTGGATTTGTGGCTGTTTGTGGATAACACTGCGGTGGTGGGAGGGAACTTGTGGATCCATGCTCCCAAATCTTTCCTTTCCTTCCAGCTGCATTTGCCTTCATTGTATTGAAAGATGATGCAGGTGATGCAGATGTAGTGGTAAATGAACTCAAGTCAGCAGTGGCCACCAAGATTGCCAAATATGCCGTGCCTGACCAGATTCTGGTGAGTGGATCCTCCCCATCCAACTTGGGACAGCACTTCCCTTTTTTGTTTTTGTGCCAGTACTTGAGTTTGAATTCAAGGTTTCAGGCTCTGCTTCAACTTTGTTGATCAAGGTGGATACTGTACCACTTGAGGCTCGGCTCGCCTCCACTTCTTTTTGCTGGATAATTGGAGATAAGAGCCTCTCCAATTTGGCTACCTGAGCTGGCTTTGAATTATGATGCTCAGATCTCAGCCTCTTGGATAGCTAGGATTACAGGTATGACCCCTGGCACCCATTTAAGTCTACATCTGTGCATTCAACAATTATTAAGCAGTGATGATGTTTTACAAGCATGTTGTTTCTTGGTAATAAACATCAAAACTGACATTAGTTGTTTTTTTTTCTTCTGGGACAGTGGGTGAGGATGACGAGGGTCAATAGCACCCACAATTTACTGTACTCACCTTTTCCAGGCAAGAATACATACTTTTGTACTTTGCTATATGGAGACTGCCTATAGGTACAGGACTGGGTTGTGAAAAGAATTTGGACTTTAAATTCTAATTTTCTTTTTTGTATTATCTTCTTGTTCCCATGATAAAGCACCTAATATAATCAGTAAAAAGATGAAAGGTTAGCAAGGCACTGGTGGCTCAGGCCTGTAAGTCTAGCTACTTCAGAAGGCTAAGGTCTGAGGATGAGGTTCCAAGCTTCCCCAGGTAGAAAAACCCATGAGACTTTCATCTCAAATTAAGCAGCAAAAAACATTAGGAGTGGAGTTGTGGCTTAAGTGTTAGAGCACTAGCCTGGAATAGAAAAAGTCAGGGGCAGCATCTAGTCCTTGGGCTGCAGGACTAGGCATGTACACACACACACACACACAAAAAAAAAATCAGAGGTTTATTTTTGTTCATGGTGTCAGAAGTTTCAGCCCATGATTGGTTGACAGTTCTTTTGGGGCTTCAGTGGCACAGAGTGTCATGGCAAGGAGTAAGGAGTGCATCATGGGGGCTGGCATCATGGGGATTGGGAACGAGAGAGAGAGAGAGAGAGAGAGAGAGAGAGAGAGAGAGAGAGAGAGAGAGAGAGAGAGAGAGAGAGAGAGAGAGAGAGAGAGAGAGAGAGAGAGAAAGAGGACTAGGGGCCCATTATCTCCTTCAGGAACACACCCTCAGTGACCTTACTTCCTTCTAGTAGGCCTCACCTACTAAAGGTTTCACTACCTCCCAATAGCGCCAACCCTCCAACAAGGGTGTTTTGGGGGACATTTGAGATCTGAACTGTACCAGTACTCAACCAGAGGCTTGTGCATGCTAGGCAAGTGCTGTATGACTGAGCCCAACCCCAGACAATGTGCAAATGTTAAATAGGCAGGAAGCACCAGAGTTCTCTAGTCCTGTGATGTTTCTGAACACATTTCTGGTTGCCAGCTAAGGAGAATCATTCATGGGAGAAAGTCACTTTCTTGGGGTGGGGGAGAATTAAGCCTCCTCTCCAGTTCCTTTGGATGTTTCATTATTTTCTTCATTGACATTTCCCTAATGGAGAATCCTAGGTATTAAATGCTTGAAATTAAACTACTGGCCCGGTGTGCCAACTACTAGAGTTTATAGTTAGAGTAAACTGTTTCCAAAGAGAGCGTTACCATGAAACATCTCATACAACTGAAGCCCTGGGTTCAATACCCAGCACCAGAAAAACAATAGCAACAACAAACAACCCAAACACAACTCATTATGTATTGTTATTTGCATTAATGGCTGTGGCTTTTAACTTCTTAAGATAAAAACAATTAGGTCCCAGCTAGGGACCTAGCTGGAGATGAAGTGCCAGATGTAGGGCATTGCTCCACAGTTTCTTGGAAGCCCTCATGGTGGGTAGCTGACCAGACAAAAAGAATAAATAATCCCAGCACAGTAGGGTCTGCCCAGTGGGGTTTCAGCAAAGCCCTGCTCCACAATGAATCCCCCCACCCACATTTTGGGGTGGAATTTACCCAGCTTGTAGGGCAGATAAAGCCAGAAACTGTGTACCTCTTTCTCTGGGATAGGCCCTACACAAAAGTTAAGCACAGTTGAGTCCTCAGTGAGGGCGTCAGCCTCAAGCAGAGAGCCCTTATCTCAGTGCAGTCAGATGCTGGCATGGGGCGCTGGGTGTGGCCTCTGATTAGAATGCTATACCCTCCTTGCCAGGTGGTGAAGCGTCTCCCAAAAACCCGGTCTGGAAAAGTCATGCGGCGGTTACTGAGGAAGATCATCACCAGCAAAGTCCAGGATCTGGGGGATACCACCACCCTGGAGGACCCCAATGTCATCACAGAAATCCTGAGTGCCTTCCAGAAGCACAAAGACAAGCAGGCTGCTGCCAAGTGAGAAGGTGGAGCCTCTGCCTTGGTGTTCTGACCCGGTGCCCAGACCCATGAAAACAGTCCTCTCAGAAGACAGCCCCAAAGGTGGCTACATTTTCCTGTCCCAGCACATAACCTGAGTACCGTACCAATGTGAAGTTGGGCTGAAGCCCTTCCTTCTTCTGGGTACCCTAGAAGTGTCACCTGTAGGGAGGTAGGTAGACAGGGTAAGGTTGTTCTACTTGTACTGGATTTAGTTTCCAGGAATGAAACCCCATGTCTTCTTGGACAGTACAAGGAGACCCAAAACTGTTAGAGCGCACATAACTTAGGGCTAGAAGCAATCAGGTTTTCTCTATGTCTTTCTAGATACAGAAATTTTTAAAAAATTTTTAATACTTTTCTATTTGGAGAGAATGATGTACACACACTTAAGTGTAATGTGATGAATTTCCTTACATGCATTTTCCATAAAACTCAGAGCTGCGGCAATCTCCTTCTGCCTCACTGGGTGGAAAGTGTGATCATCAGGGATGCTCTTTTCATTATTGTTGAGCAAATTTAGAAGTCTGAGATAGTAATTCTTGTGGCTTCAGGCTAACAGAGCTGCCCTAAGAACTTGCCAACCTGCAGTGTGGTTCACTTCCTGGTGCACTTGGCTTGGGTTGTAATAGAACTACTACTAACTCCTAAAGTGACATGCTTATCTTCAGTTCTGAAGCTACTCCAGTTGTGTTTCTCCAAGCTGTGATCTGGAAAGACAGTCTTCCCCTTAGATGCCTCTTGGTAGGAAGTTAATATATTCCAACATGTAGGGTTACTGTTAAAAGTTAATGAAAACTCAGGTGACTTGTCAGAGCTCCAGTTTGACCTTGACTGGGTTCATAGAGACTCTGCCTGCCCTTTCTTCTGTGATGAACCACTGTGGTCCAATGATGAGACTTGGAGCTCCCATTCAAGTCTCTTGCTCTTTTTTCCTCAGTGTGCCTTAAGTCATCTTAACATTAGCAAGATGACATGAATCATGAGGTCACTAAGTGCTTAATTCATAGTTGAATGTCTTAAAGCATGTGAGGGTGGTGACAGGTGAAAGTTTCCCAGTGAGCAGGGCCTTCTAGGACAAGGAAAGGTCATCCTGTGTGCCCTATAGTGCCTTGTAGCTTTGTAGGTGTTTGCCTGGGGTACCCAGTATGCTGCACTACTATTGGTCTCAGCTGTTCTGACCTCTTATGGGGGGGATCAGGTGAGTATGCTATGGCCCCCATGAGATGGCGGTGGTGTAGCATACACACATATACTGAGCAATACTTTATTATTCACAATGGACACAAGCATGGGACTTGGGCAACTATAGTGATGTCATTTATGAAATCGCTTAGGTTTCCACATTGCTGATATAATCCTTCAGACTGATTTGTAGGAGTGTTTAAATAAAACTTTATTTTGTTCACTGAAATGTTCATGTTTGATGCTATTCTTTAAAATGATTTTTTTCTTGTTACTGTCTGTGGAAATCAATGTCTCAGGCATGTGTGGTATATGTTCTACTACTAAGCCACACCCTAGCTGTTAATTTTTTGCTGAGTGTAATCCTAAGGACAACAATGAAAGGAGCCTATTCACTTCAGAGATAACATAAAAACCCTGTGCTCTTACTGAAAGAAATTAAACATTAATAGCTCACTCATCTGTCCATTGACACATTTACCTATCCTGGATTCCTGCACTGTCCAATTCACTACTCATATGTGGCTCTTTAGCAAGTAATTAAATGAAATAATAAAAATTAAATATCTTACTTTTTAAAATGTCCAGTAGCCACCTATGGCCAGGGGCTACATGACAGGCAACACAAATCTGGATGGTCCATCACACAAGAGACTGTGGGCAGAGCTAGTCTAAGGTGTAGTTGGAAGCAAAGAAGCAAACAGCAGCAAGGGTGATCTACAGCACGGCATGATGTAAAGGTGAAGAGCACAGCACATGCCAAGGACTGTCCTGCTCTAGGTGTGGATGGGTGAAGCTTTCTGCCTCCTTCACTGAACACAGCAGCAGGTTTGAGGTCACAGGAGGTGGGATCCACAGAGCCTACACCCTTGACCCCACTCCCAACCACCTAAGTGGCTCCTTTGTAGGGGAACTTTGGTGGAACAATGATAGCCTGTAGATGTATATTCTACCTTCCCGTTGAGCTTTGGGGATCTATAGGAATCGGTTACTTTAGATGGAACTATGCCTAAATTCAGTCAAGAAGATCTTCAGATCTTAGCCTCCTGAGTAGTTAGGATTACAGGTGTGACTGGTGCCTTCCTTCCTTCCTTCCCTCCTTCCTTCTTTTCTGCTTTTGATGCTGATTGAACTAAGTCCTCACATATGTTAAACACCTGTTGTACTATTGAGCTTCACCTCAAATATGCAAAAACAATTTCTACTATGGAATGAATATCTGTATTCCCTATCCCCTATCCAAATCCATACATATATTGAAACCCTAGCTCTCAAAATGAGGGCAAAGTGGGGCCTTTGGAGGTGATGAGGGCATGAGAGTGGAACCCTCGTGAATGGGATTAGTGAGTATTCTTATAAGAAGTCAGAGAGCCTGCTTTCTTCATTGTCCTCTGCAGCACAACAGAAATATGGACATCTGCAAACCCAGTTAAGTTCTTGCTTGACACCTGATCTGCTGATACTCTGGTTTTAGTCTAACAGTTTCCATAACTCTGAGAAATAAATGGTTGCTGTGGAAACCACCCAGTGTATGGTATTTTGTTACAGCAGCACAAACTAAAGCAATTTTCACATATCATACAATGTGAAAGTAAAGGGGAAGGAAACTCTGGATTACACTGTCAGATAGCTGCTAACAGAGCTCTAGGGGCAATGTGTTTCCCTTTAAAAATGAAGACACTGTGGAAAATCATCAGGCTATCTATTTGCCCATTTTGACATTTATAATCTGTGGAACTTGCAACAATATTCCCTTGGTTACCCATAAACAATTAACAAACAGAGTGGCTCTGGGGTTTCTGGGCAAGGCTCCATCTTTCTTGCTTCTAGGATTCCTTGTCTGTGTTTGTTTGGTGCTGATGCAATACCCCTCTTCCTTTCCACAAAAAAAAAAAAATTACTGCAGTCCAAAGGACTGGTCCGTCATTCAGCCCCTTTTCTCCACTCTCTGCCTGGGTGGACAGTGGCAGGGCTTGGTGAGCAGAGGCACGCTGGCTTTTCTGAGGTGTAGTTCTGGATTTTTCTACCAAATTTTTTGTTTATCCCACTGGTTTAGAAAGATATTTAAAAATTTGCAAACACATGAGTATTTTCCAGTTTTGTTTTTTGAGACAAGGTTTTCATATACATAGCTCAGGCTGCCTTGAATTTGAGACTCTTTTTAAAAATATTTTGTTATAAGGATAATGGAGAAAGAGATTATAGTTTACATAAGTTGGGTAATGAGTACATTTCTCTTTTTTTGCCAGTTCTGGGGCTTGAACTCAGGGGCTAAGCACTATCCTTGAGCTTTCTTAAGGCCAGAGCTCTACTACTTGAGCCTTTTCTATGTATGTGGTACCAAGGAATCAAACCCCGGTTTTGTGCATGCTAGGCAAGCACTCTACTAGTAGGCCAAACTCCCAGGCCCAGTACATTTCTTTTGAACCATGTCACCCCTTCCTCATTCTCTTCCAGGTTTTTCCTCCTGACCCCACCCACAATTTGTGTGGTTCATTTTCTACATAGTGTCTAGTGAGTGCTACAGCTGCATTTGTTCACCCTTGGTCCCTATCTTTCTCTAACTTCCCTTATACTCCCAAACACAGATCAACTAACAAAACAGATAGACAACAGGAAGAGTAGCAACAAAAATCTCATGTTTACATATATTGGAGTTCAATTAGAAAAGCATTACTTTATATGTTCATATACCCATAGCTATTGAGCTTTTGTGATTTTTGCTCCTATGAATATCCTCCTTTAATCTCACATCTAGAGATGTGTATAATTTATCATGTCCCAGCTTTGTGTATTTATATATGCAAAAATATATTTTACCATCCAGTGTGTTTACCTGTAGATTTATAGGCATATTCTAGTTACCACAAATGAGGGAAACCATGCAACCTATGTTTCTTTGAGTCAGGCTTGCTTCACTTTTCATATTTCCAAGTCTATTTGC
Organism: Megascapheus bottae; assembly: GCF_031878675.1. Taxonomy (NCBI): domain Eukaryota; kingdom Metazoa; phylum Chordata; class Mammalia; order Rodentia; family Geomyidae; genus Megascapheus; species Megascapheus bottae. Next base: position 10,903,926 of record NC_143526.1, read on the forward strand.
TTATAAATAGTACAATGTCATTCTGATGGAAGAGTAAAATTCCATTTTGTGTGTGTGCGTATGTATGGATATATATATATATATACACATATGTGTATATATTATATATATTGTTACATATAAATATATATTATATGTAATATAGGTTATATATAAATATATAATATAAGTATATATATATATAATTTTATATATCTGTTTGTCCACTGAGGGGCATCTGGGTTGGTTCCCTATCTTGGCTAGGGTAAACAATGGTGCAATGAACATGGTTGTGCTGGTAGCTTTCGGGTGGCCTTGTTTATGTTCTATTGGCTAAATACCCGCAACTTGAGATTCTTGTCTCAGCTTTCTAAGAAGCTGGGACTTTAGCAATACACCATGCTTTATAATGATCCTATTTGGGATGGGAGAAAGTACATTCTGCAGTCACTACATAGAATATTCTATACATATCTACTACGTGATGCTTGCCGATCATGCTGTTCAAGTCTGTGTCTTTTCTTGCTTTCAACAGCAGTTTCTGAATGAAATGTTAAAATCTCCCATGCTGAATGGGTGAGGGTTTGTCTATTTCTCCTTCCAGTAGTCTAATGGTTTTGGGTGGAAACAATTTGTATTTATTTATATTTATGTAATACAAGTATTTACATATTTGTCTGATATATTTGTTTTATGTTAGATTCCATTGAAAATTATTATTTAAATATCTGAAGGAATCTTAAAATCTGTTTCCAAGCCACATCCCAGAAGTTTGCAGATGGGACACTGATGACTCCAATGAACAACGAAAGTTGATCACCACTGTCTCAAAGTTCAGCTTTCAGGGAGGACACAACAACCACCGCTGCAGTTCAGTTATCAGGCAAAACATTTGCCCTAGCTGCCTGGCACATGCGTTTTCTTTTCTCAATAGTGCTCATATGAAAGGCCAAGGCCACAGTGCTCATTGCACAGTCTAACAGAGGTGCTGGCCTTCCTAGAACAGGGGACTCCTGAAGGAATACACTGGAAAAGCATATGAGAAGCTTACGGAATGGAAGAGAGAAGCTCTTGTCCACTTAGTGCTATCCTTTCTGCCAGTGAGTGCTAAACAGAGAGCTGGACAGGAAACTGTGACCTTGAAAAAAATGCAACTACTTTAAAATCAGTCAATGAGTTCAGCAGGCCTTGCAATCTTACAAGTTTGAAAACACTTCTGCCCCACATGTGCTTACTTACCAGGACTTAGGAACCCAAAAGCATATCCAGGTATGATAAGGCTGTTCAGAGTTTGCTTTTTGTGCTGGCAGTCATATACTGATAAGCAACGCAAACAACACCAACAAATAACCACGTTGCAAATTGCCTTGTTGCTTCCTCACTCAATCCTTCCTCAGGCTCAGGCGACAGCAACTTGTAAACATCTTACCCCAGAAGAAGAAAAGGGAAGAGAGCAGCAGGGTGCTTGCTATCCTAGCACAACATTAATTAACCTGTAAGGACTGAGGGAGTTTAGAAAATTTAAAATAATCAGCCCTGGAAACTCCTCTTACAACAGGCTAGAATTTTCTTGGTAAGAAAATTAGGTAACCTTGGGTTTTCTTTCTCTGTCCCGGTAGATACATATGTTCTGCAATAGTTTTCTGAATAAACACACATTGGGCAATTTCTTTTCTAAAGAAGCTATAACCAAGCCAGGCACTGGTGGCTCATGCCTGTAATCCTAGCTACTCAGGAGGCTGAGATCTAAGAAAGGTGGTTCAGAGCCAGCCCATGCACAAAAGTCTGCGAGATTCTTATCTCCAATTACTCACCAGAAAACCAGAAGCAGTGTTGTGGTTTAAAATGGTAGAGCACTATCCTTGTGCTGAAGAGCTCAGGGATAGCACTTAGGCCCAGAGTTTAAGCCCCATGACCAAAAAAAAAAAAAAAGACATAACCAGCCCAAACTATATATTTCTTCAAAAAAAAAAAAAAAAGAAACCCCAAAACAAAACACTGAGCTCTTCCAAGTGTGAAAGTTTTTCCTTGGGGAAAAAGGCAGGATAGTAATAATCAAAACAGAAGTGATATGTTGTTATCAAGCAATAGCTTTTAGGTATAATAAAACATGACTAATAAGTGACCTCTGCTAACCACAAAATGTCGACATTAAAAGAACAATGGTGTTGATGAGTTTAGCTTTCCCTGTGCTAGCAGGCAGTGTGACTGATGACCATCTTTCCTAGTGAGATGTTTTCCTACCAAGACTGAGTTGACTCCTTTTTTCTTAAGAATCTCCCTTGAATAGGAAATAAAAACAATGTTCCTAGCTTCCTATGTTTTAAACTCTCACATTTCCCACTCTCTGCTTCTCAGTGCAGCACACATGCAATCACGACATTTGACGTGTCCACTTGCTACCTGCAATACCTTGTAAGCTATGCTCTTGTCTGTAGCATGGGCCATGGACCATAGGGTAATGTCTTTCATCACAGAATTTTACCTCTGGTTTGAGTACCTCCTTGACAATGAACAATCCAGGAGTCTGAACAGAGGTTGTATTACTTGATGTAGAACACCTGAAGTGAGTAGCTGTAGCCATATCGAGGAAGAAGGTGCAGGCAGACCAGACTCAGGAGCAGCCTGAACAGCTCCACAGGTAATAGTTCTGTGGGATTGCTTGGGACTATTTTCCTAAGTTAAAATGTACCCTGGAGGTAGGTTGTTGCTGCAACAGGTCAGCAGTCTATGAGATTCTGTTTTCAGGGTGTTGTTCATTTAAGGTATGTGTTCCAAGTGTACCACAGGTGTAGAAGAGGCAGGGCCAGTCCCTTTTTGTCTATCAGAAAAGCAAAAATTTTCCTAGTAGGCAAGATAATTCTTTTTTTTTGCCTGTCCTGGGCTTTAGCTCAGCGCCTGAATACTGTCCTTGGGCTTTCTCAAAGATAGGGCTCTACCACCTGAGCCACAGCACCACTTCTGTTTTTTTCTATGTATGTGGTACCGAGGAATTGAACCTGGGTCTTCATGCATGCCAGGCAAGCACTCTACCACTAGGCCAAACTCCTGGCCCCTAGGCAAGAGAATTCTTATATGTTCTATTTCATGGCAAGAATCCTACCTGTCTGTGTCCACCTTAGCTTCACAAGCTGGAAAAGTGATTCTTTTCTGGCTTCTCAGTGGAAGTGGGGACAATAGCCAGGATCTGTCAAGGAAGCAGATGCAAGCACAAGATACCTCAAAGCACAGGAGTGGAGGTGGTGAGAGTGACCTAGCTTCTATTTTTCTGGATCCTCCTTCAGTCCCATGTACTGAAAGGCCCAAGTGTTATGCTGTCTGTACTTAAGTTCTATAACATCAAAAATCCTTTATTGTTCCACAATAATAAAGAGCTTTCCAATAAATACTTCCTTCAGTTTCCCAAAGTGATTTTTGTTATTTTTTGGACATAGTCTGGCTATATTGTATAGGCTAGCCTTGAACTCCTGGATTTGTGACCATAGACCATACTTAGCTTCCACAGTATCTGGGAGGACCACCATCACTGGCCCTCCATCTTAAGCTGGCTTTGTGGATGCCTGTGTCTGGCAAGTAAATATCTAAGATGCTTTCTCTGAGGCAAGCAAGCTCTTTATGGTCTCTACTTCCACTTTCTGCTGTTCATCTGAATTGAAACTGAAGCTTCCCACCATGACACAACTTACCTTTTCTAAATAGGCTCCTCCTCTTCCTGTCTTGTGGGCAGGGAAAGGGGCTCAGCATCCTATGTGCCCTTCTTTGATCCTTTTAGACAATTCTTTTGTCAGTCAGAAACCTGCAACCTGCAGGTCTATTTGTGGCCATACCTGGGTTGTTTACTAGTCCAAGTGCACCCTACTCTTCTCTTCTTGCCTGCCTCTTGTTCTTCGTATATCCCCAGTCCATCTACTAATCCTATCCAAGGCTTGATACACAAACTTCTTCCAAGTCTCTGGTTATTCATACCTGTTGGCACTTGCTCTTCCTCAAAAAAACAAAAACCACAGGGCAGGTTGCTGACAAGTTTTCCTGTGTCAGCCTTTATAATGGCTATAATGAATGCATCACATATTACTTCCCAGAATATAATGCTCACCTTAATTCCCACCCCCACCACTCTTTTTTTTTTTTTGGCCAGTCCTGGTGCTTGAACTCAGGGCCTGGGCACTGTCCTTGGACACATTTTGCTCAAGGCTAACATCCTATCACTTGAGTCACAGCTCTACTTCCAGCTTTTTCTTCGTATGTGTTACTGAGGAATCGAACCCAGGGTTTTGTGCATGTTAAGCAAGCACTCTACCACTAGGCCATGCTCCAAGCCCCCCACTCCTTTTTTTTTTTGTGGGGCTTGAACTCGGCCTGGGTACTGTCCCTGAGCTCTTCAGATCAAGGCTACCACCCTACCCTGGAGCCAAGCCCCACTTCCTGTTTTCTAGAGGTTAATTGGAGATAAAAGTCTCAGGTTCTTTTGTGCCCAGGATGGCTTTGAACCTTAATCCTCAGATCTCAACTTCCTGATTAGCTAGGATTATAGGCATGAGCCACTGTGCCCAGCCCCACTTTTTTTTTTTTAAATAGCATTTGGAACTTGGCTTTCGGGAGATATTTGTGAAAGGGATGATGAGGTTTGAGGGCCAAGCATGATATCTCACATCTACAACCCCAACTGAGAGGAAGGTAGAGACAGAAGACTAGTCCAGGGCAAAAAATGAGACCATACAAGAAAACATAACTATAGCAAAAAAGGGCTGGGGATATAGATTAAGTGGTAGAGTGTTTGTCTAGCAAGTTTAAGGTCCTGAATTAAAACATTAGTAACACACACACACACACACACACACACTCCAAACCAAAAGCATTGGACTAGAAGTCTAGTTTGCTTCTAGTTTTAGCTTCAGAGCACATTGTTGGCTGCTTGCTCAACATCATGTGCTGTTTCTATGCTGGCAGAACTCTGGTTGTGTTGAGATAAATACTCTCCATATGGGCTAGTATTTTAGTGGAAGTGAATTTCACTCTTAGTTCCAGGGTGGATAGTTCTCCAACCCAGTATTTCTCAGCTAAGGGCTATTCTGTTCCTTTAGAGGGCTTGGGGCAATTTCTGGGAATATTTGTGATTAACAAAATATGTAAGCTTTCCATCATTATAGCAAATTAAGATATACAACTTATAGAGAAATTGTTTGATTTGCATCAAAGTTTTAGAGGTCTCAGTCTATTGTTCGAAGAATGTATAGTAATGCAAACTCTTTACTTCATGGCAAGAAAGTGAGAAAGCAGAAGAGGAAGGGGCTCGAGTCTCACAATCTTCTTCAAGGGCATATTCCCAATGACCTAAAGACCTCCCACTAGGCCCTACCTCATAAAGGTTCTAGCACTTCCCAGCAGAACTATGTGCTTGGGATCAAGCCTTTGCCATACAGGCATTTGGGGTTCTAGACTCAAAGTACAGTACACAACTAGGTAGGATGCTACTGGCATCTAGGGGGTAGAAGTTAAGGATGCTGCTAAACATCCTATAGTACATATGACAGGCCTCCTTCCACTTCTCCTAAATGATTTTCTAGTCCAAAAGGTTAACAGTGCAGCAATTGAGAAATATCATATAATTATTCAGAGTGGTCCAATTTATCTGAAAATAGCTGGCACAATAAGAGAGTGAAGTTCATTTGGTTGGCAGTTAGGCTGAAGAGTGGCACAGTGAGACTAAGAACTAAAAGCACAACATAAAGGACTTCATGATGACTTACAAACAGAAAAATCAGACCAAACTGTGTTGTGTAACACAAGTGATCTGAGTTCAGACTATTTTAATGACAGTTCATTCATGCTCATGTGCTCCAAGATAAAAGACAGAGCTCCTCTTCCAGTAACCCACATAGACTCATGTGTTTCAGAGATAAAAGTCTCCCAGTTTATGGATTCTGATTAATCCATCCCAAGACTATTCTTAAACTGCACGAAGAGCCAGACTTCTATAACTGTCTTCTTGTGAAGACTCATAGATTCTCTGGTGCACTCTTTTGCTTCAGTGAATTCAACGAACCTAATAATTTTTCATGATTTAATGAATGCAACTTTTCATGATTTTTTAAATGGGTATGTTTCTGGCTATTTTTTGGTAAATTTTCACACTGGTTTTGGCTAACTTCAATGCATGAGCTTATGGCTATTTTGGGGAAATGTTTAAAGTGTTTTAGAAACAAGATACTCTGTGAATTTGGGAAAGAATTTTTTTTTTGCTGGAATTGAGTCCTGAATGACAAAAGTAGTTTTAGACATTGGTGAAGGAAATATATTACAAGACAAAAGGAATAATATGGAAAAGGGTATGGAGGCACAGAATCAGAAATGGCAAGCAATTATGTGTCTGAAATGGAATTTAGGGCACAAAGGACAATCCAGAAAGGCAGAAGAGGCTAGATCACACAGTAGTTTGTTTAAATTATCCCTGATAATAAAAGCTGTTCCAGCTATATTCAATGATTTGAAAGCAAATGTTTCTAAGGCCTGAATCATAACCTGGGCTCTCTATAGAACTGCATTTGTACAGTAACTCTCCACTTCCCTCATGCTGCCTCTTTAACACTGATGAATACAAAACACTCACATGGAATTCTAATGCCATCTAACCCTGAAAAAGGCTTAGATCTGAAACTTCTTCAGGTGCAATAAGGAAACTCTTAAATGCATTTTGAACATGCTTTCCCCAGTTTATTATGCAACTTTGTTTCCACTGACTGGGACTCCCCTTCCTTGTCTTTTCCTCTTAATTCCATTCATCTTTCAATCTTGCAAATGCTTTCACAAGGTCAAATTCTCCTCCTCTAAAGCCGTTATAAAATTTAAACAGGAATGGCCTGATTAGTCAGTCTGTCTGTCTCCCCTCCCCCTCCCCCCTTTCTATCCCTCCCTCGGCTTGGGCACTGTCCTTGAGCTCCTTTTGCACAAGGCTAATTCTGTACCACTTGAGCCACATCCACAGCTCCACGTCCAGCTATTTCTGTGATGGATTGGAGTTAAAAGTCTCATGGAATTTCCATGGCTTTGAAGCTCGCGCCTCCAATCTCAGCTTCCTGAGTAACTAGGGTGACAGGAGTTAGCCATCAGTGCCCAGCTAGTTTAATTTCTGTGAGAAAGGGGTCTTGTCTTGTGATTTGCTCATTATGTATAAATACAACTAGCTCACAGCATTGTGGATAAACCATCGGATGCTTGCTTCTTGTTTCCTTAAACTTTATTACTAACGAAAAATTCTATTTGCATCTACCCTTACTAAGGTGGTAACCTTCTTGGAAACTTTACCAAGTGTCCATGTAACCTTCACTTAGAGATCTAGAAAACAATATCTGATCGTGCAAAGGGAAACATTTTCCAGACTGCTTTTCCCTTAACCATAAGCCATTCAGAAAAGACTTTTTTTTTTTTGCGCCCCAGGAGCATGGAAGTACTATTATTATTGTTGTTGCTGTCATTTAATAAACAGTGCCACCCTCTCTCCGGACAACATCTCGATCCTGGACTGCCAAGGTACAGTGCTGGCTGTTTGCTGTGGCCTCAAATAAAGAGAAATGAAGGCCGATAACGCATTGAGGTTGGCCGAGGTTCAGCCCCTGGCGTCCCAGACGCTGCCCAGATATCTCAATTCCCGCCGGGGGACCCAGGGTAAGACCGCTCACCACCGCCGACTCAAACTGGCCTTGAGGAGTCAAGACACCACTGAGAAGAAGGCCGGCCAGGTCCTGCGACCGGAAGAGGCGGGGCCGTAGCCACGGATTGGTCGGTGGGTCACGTCATTTCCGCGCGCCGCGGACGGGGCGGGACAACCCCAGACTGGTGAGCGGGCGCGGTTGAGTGTGGTTAGTTTCAGGAGGTGTTGGCGGCCGCACGATGAGCGAGGCGGACGGACTGAGGCATCGCCGGCCGCTGCGGCCGCAGGTGGTCACTGACGATGGCCAGGCTCCGGAGGTCAAGGACGGCAGGTAGGCAGGACTTCCAGCCCCTGACGCTGGAGTTGGGGTCCCGGAGGCGGCGGGGAGGGCGGTGGCGACTGCAGTGACAGCATCGCGGTTCCCAGACTGGCATAAAAACAACAACAACAACAACCATATATATAGTTATAGATGTATATGGAGATTCTTTTAAATAGTTTTATACAGGACTTGCCATTTAACAGAGCAGAGGAGGAACACGTACAGTGCCTCCTGGACCAATGGCACCCCTTTCAAGATTCTACCCCCCCCCCGTTCCTCCCGTCCCATCCTCTTCCACATGTATCTCCTACAAAAATTAAGAAGAATCGAGGGAAAAGGGCCGGTTTGTGTTTTTATTCCCTGCGCGAGATTTCGTTTGCAGGGCTAAAGAAACAGACCCTCCCAAAGCAGATACACCTCTCGGGTGCCTGAGACCCACAGGTCCACCCTGCGGGGCTCGCATCCCCTCGGTGTCTTCCTCCAGCTCTCCCGGACCGCCGCACCGGACCCGTCCTGCCGCTCACTCGCCGCCCCAGCTCCCAGCACCGGTACCGCTCGGCCTTTTCCTGGCTCCCTGCACCCCTCTGCTCTGTCCTCGTTGGCTCACCTACTACTGCTTACTCTGTGCAGAACGCTGCGTCTTTCACGCCCCCGTGTATACTCTTCTGAAAGGACAGGTCCGAAAAGGTGTTATATTATTGTTTATTCTTAATTATTAATGATGGCCGCTAGTCAAGCGCTCTGCAAGCGAGCCCTGGCCCTGGCCCTTTTTGGAGACTGTGTCTTACTGTGTAACCTAGGCTAAAGTAGAACTTGTGAGTAACGGAACTTTGAGACTCTCCAGTCCTGGGATCACAGGCGTCCTCTGCTACTCCGGCTCGTGGGCAGATTTTACAAGAGTTCAGCTTTACAGGTTTTCCTCCTAAGGACGGAGAAGCAAAGACATTGTAGTTGTGAGTGTTCAATAAATCTCAAGCATTTGGCTATTGCTGCTGTCTTTGCCAAAAACGGAAGCCTTGATCTAGAATTAGAAATCAAGCTACATAAAAATTTCTGGTCTCGGGCTGGGTGGTTTGGCTTAGTGGTAGAGTGCTTACTCAAGACCCGGGTTTGATTACTCTGTACCACATACATAGAAAAAGCTGGAAATGATGTTGTGGCTCAAGTAGTAGAGCCTTGAGAAAGCCCAAGAACAGTGCTCAGGCCCTGAGTTTAAGCCCCAGGATTGGCAAACAAAACAAAACAAAACTGGTCTCATGTCTTGTGTTTTAATAGTTTTGAATTTCTAAGGCTCCAGAGAGAAAACCTCCAAATTAGGAATTGATTAGCAAATAGGTTGATAGAAATATCTGGAATACTTACCAGTCACTGACAGTATGTGAAGAGTGTGATACATACTGAATGGAAGGCATTTTTTTGCTTACTATGTGTCACATTTGTTCACTGATGATAATACATTTGAAGAAAAAGCCATAGCAGAAAGGAATGTTTGAGTTCCGGAAAGACAATTTGGAGGAATTTTTCTGTAGGTCCTGATCCTGTGGAAAAGTCAGGAAGATGCAGTCATATATTCTGATCTTTGGTGACCAACCTACCTGGGATACTTTAGATTCACATTTCCAAATACTTTCTTCGTCAAGTTAGTTACCTGGATTACTATGGATATTGTGACTTAATTATCTGGTGATGATATATGATTGTGTTAGAACTAACATGCAAAGACTGGCCATGCTTTACTACAGAAACTACGAAAACATGGCATTTTCATATGAAGAATGAGAGATTGGCTGAGGTGTGCTCAAGTGCTAACTGAGGTACCTGGGACAGACAGAACCTGAGGGCACTTGTTAGCTGAGTCTTAGCACTCTTGACAGCTGCTGTGATATTCCTGGCCTCAGGGAAGAAGGGCAAACTTAATTAAATTGTTTTCCAAGTTTTCTGTGGAGATTTTTAATGACATGATAAATTGATTGTCCCAAAGTCATATCTTACCACATAATTTTTTTTTCTGGAATGTCTTTTACGTTTGTGCTTATTTGCATACATATTGTCTTGAATTTCTCATGCAAGGATGTTCTTTTATATTTTTATCTTTTCCTGTTGCTACCTCATTTGTGTTTCTGTATTGGTTTCTTTCAAGTGAATTTTTATCACCACTTATCTTTCTACATTTATTATAATATCAGTATAGCTGTTTTTCTTATATTTTTAAGTTATTCTGTATTTTTTGAATTTTATTATGTTTTATGGTATTTCTAGAGTTTGTTGAATTACGTTTTGATTACCTTAAGGCCTGCAAAAACTAGGAAAGTCTTGAGGATGGTGGGTGAAGTAAAAGAACGAGAAGGAAGTAGAAATCTAACATTGTTAGACTAATTTTAGATGTACTAAATAGAATAAAGGAAGCCTTGGAATATGAAATTATCAAGATAGGAGAAGGAAAATGGATTTTTAGTAGTGGAAAAGACATTTACTAATAGATCTGTTTGACTCACTACAAAAGGCAACATTTTCTGTTTTACTGATAAAGTTATTAAGGCCTATATGACTAGGTGGTTTATATAAAGCTACAGAGGTGTAGAGTTAAAAGAAAAATGGAGCTGAGCTCTGTGGCTCATGACTGTAATCCTAGCTACTCAGGAGGCTGAGATCTGAGGATCAAGGTTCAAAGCCAGCCTGGGCACAAAAGGACTTGAGACTTTAATCTCCAATTAACCTCTAGAAAATGGGAAGTGGGGCTTGGCTCAAGGGTAGGGTGGTAGCCTTGAGCTGAAGAGCTGGTAGGTAGGCAGTGATTGAGAAGCATATTTTAAGAACTAGCTTTGGAAATAAGATTTTTTTTTGCCAAGCATCTTAAATTTCTGTATTTGAGACATAAAGGAGAATTTGATTGTTAAATCCTTTTATTGAGCATGGGACCTAGATCAGTAAGCACTCTTAACATACCAGGGCAAACTTATGATTATTATTTGATACCAACTTTTTAAGCACTTCTTTTTTTTTTGCCAGGCCTGGGCCTCTGTAGGTGGTACCGAGAGCACTTCTTTTTTTTTTTTTTTTTAAAAAATTGTATTGTCGAGATAATGTATAGAGGGGTTACAGTTATGTTCATTAGGTAGTAGGTACATTACTTCTCCCACATTGATACCCCTTCTCGTGTTTTTGTTTTCATTTCCCTCCCCTTTCCCAATCATCTTGTTTTCCTCCCTTCCCTTCCCTATTTCAAATAAACAGATAAACATATATACAATATACCAGATAATAAAGTCAGATACAGTAACAACACGAGATTAACCATAAGGGCAAAAAAAGAGAAGAGAAATAACAGTACATTAAGAACAACAATCACACAATTTAAACCTCTTGTTTCCATATCCTAGAGTCCATTTCTTTTAAGCATTTATTCTTTATAGGAAAAATAATTATACACTGGGAAACAATTTCTTGTCTTATGAACCATAGCTGTGTGTAAGAAGAAACTAGTTAATAGCTAAGGATAACTGTTTAGGAGTGAAGAGTACATGCATTAAGAATGTATCAGCTGCTTTTTCATAATTGTGAATGAGCTTAGGTTGAGTTTTTGTTAGAATGATTTCCCCCCCTTTTTTTTTCTGTTTTATGACAGAGGAGTAGAGGAGGCATTGTAAAGATGGATGACAGGCATGAGAAATCAGGATTCTAGAACTTTCATCTTAGTTCTGCCTAGGTATATATGTCTTCAAATATCTCTTTAAACGTATTTCTCTTGTTTAATTAAAAAAACAACTTTTAAATTTTTTCAAAGGAAAATGATGATTTTAGGATGCCTAGTTTAAAGGATACGTGAAGACTGAGAAAATTCAAGTTTCAGTCACTTAAAAAGGTGGAACTTGATGCTGTTTATCTTTCTTCCGTTTCAGTGATCACATTGATACCCAAGGTTGCTGGAGTATCAAAACCTGTGGTTTGGGATTGAGTTTCTCCAAAAATCAGTTCATTTTTGAACTCCTGGAGACTGTTCAGGAAACCTGCAATTTAGGATTCTAGATCCAGGGGCCCATAAAGGCCTTGAAGTAGAGATTTGGCTGGCGCAATCACAGAGCATGTCAAAACATATTGCACCACCATGATTGTGTATTTTTTTCCCCTTAGAGATTAGGAAATTTCAGGCTGCACATGTCCTCAAGGGGAGAGCATGGCTTCAGGCTCTGCACAGAGATTGAGGCAAACAAATTGATACCTCACACTGCACCTGGGAAGGAAGTTGACAACACCGGTCAGGAGTATGTGGTGTCTTTGTTAATGGAAATGGGTAAGGATGAAGGTAGTTTCTTTTATTTAAGCTAAATAATGTGGCTGTACAGTTAGAGACAGACATGGACAGTAGGTGGAGGATTTATAGTTGACTGAGTTTCCAGGATGCAGCCTTGAGGAAAGCCACCCAATAATTGAGTGAACCTTGGATAAAAATAGGTTTCCCTCATATGTAATAATTGGTACACATCTAGGAATCTCCTAGCAGAGGATTACAATAGGTATATAAGGTCATATAGGATGAGACTAAATGAAAGGATCTCTAGGATATTGAAACAGAGCTTTATTTTGTGTGATTATTGTTTTTAATGTACCATGTGATTTCTCTTCTCTTTGCCCTTTGGTTAGTCTCATATTGTTACTTTATCTGATTTTGTTACTGGATATATTGTATATATGTTTATTTGTTTATTTGAAATAGGAAAGGGAAGGTGGAAAGCAAGATGATTGGGAGGGGTGGGGGAAGGGAAATGGGGACAAAAAACATGAGAAGGGGTATCAGTGTGTGAGAAGTAATGCACCTATTACCTGGTGAATGTAACTCTAACCCCTCTATGCATTACCCCGACAATAAAAAAATAAGAAAAAATATAGAGCTGTGTCTAGGGCTGGGGTACAAGAACTATCCTTGTGTCATTCATGTAACAAGCTTGCTGTGTTTCAAGTGCTTAGCAACCACACATGTCTCACATTTATTCTGTTTCCATTATCAGATAGGTTTTATTGAATAGTGCTGCTCAAGGAATTTATGTTTTAAGGTACAATTTCTAAAACTTAGAGAACTTTCCAGCAGATGCTGGGAAAGTGTTGATGGACACACCTTGAGGAGGGAGTTGAATAACATTGGCAGCCAGCTGCACACCAGGAACAAATGATGGAAAAAAGAACTCTCAGGCCTATACTGTACCCTCCAATCTAGAGTCTCCAGGCATTGCTTAAAGCTGCCCAGGTTGTCTTGATGTAGGTGATGCAAACTACTGCTTTTGGGAACCCTGGACTGGGAGGCCTCTGACTCCTCCAGTTTTCTGTCCACTGTAACTATAACAGGTGTGACTGCTCGACCCCAACAAGGATGAGTGATATGTGGGACACAGGTTGTCCCTGGGCTTTGGGCACTTTTCTGTCTATAAGTACTGTCACTATGAGTTCTGCCTCAACCTTTTGATTTGGACCTATTTAACTTTTTCCCATTATGTGAAAGGCAACCATTACTCAATTGTTAAATAAACTGAATCAGATTATCCAATTAAGATTTTTTTTTAAATTTAATTTTGCTGGTACTGGGACTTGATCTCAGAACTTTGTGCTCTTGCTTATCCTTTATGCCTAAGGCTTGTCCTTTACCAGTTGAAGCACAGGTCCATTTCTGGCATATTGGTAGTTAATTGGAGATGAGTCTCATGGACCTTCTTGCACTGGCTTGCTTTGAACTGCAACTTTCAGCCTCCTGAGTAACTGGTATGAGTCATTGGCACCTGGCCAAATTAAGATTTTAACAATATCGAATGTAGTAGTTAGTAGTATAGCTTAGTGGTAAAATGTGTGCATTGTTTGTAGAAGGCCCTGGGTTCTATCCCCAGCACACCCTTGCTCAAAAAAAGATTAAAAAAAGTAATGTGCTGTGTGGTACAGGAGAGTTCATATGAGTTTGAGGCAAGAATTATGCTTTTTTAAATTAATTAATTAATTAATTATTTTTTTTGCCAGTCCTGGGCTTGAGCTCAGGGCCTGAGCACTGTCCTTGGGCTTTCTCAAGGCTAGAGCTCTACCACTTGAGCCATAGAACCACTTCCGGCTTTTTTCTATGTATGTGGTACTGAGGAATCGAACCCGGTCTTCGTGCATGCTAGGCAAGCACTCTACCACTAGGCCAAACTCCCGGCCCCTATTTAATTTTTTTTAATGAAAGAATTTATTAACATTGATTTTTTTCATATATTTTTTATTGTAATTAAAAGAAGGGTCACCAAATGACAAATTTAACAAACAAGTGTTCAAGAAAGGAATCTCTATATACAATCACTGGCACTTAGTTTTTAGAACTTAATCAAAATTAGGCTGAGGGTTTATATGTCATAGATACATATTAGTTTATGAAATAAAACATTATGTCTATAGAGTCATAGTTATGTTTATATTTCCATTACCATGTCCATAGCATTGGATATGCAAATATTGAGTCCTCATTCTTGTACTCTAATAGCCACATATTAAGGATTGAATCTAATAGCCACATATTAAGGATACCATGCGCCTTTTGTTCCTTAGGTCTTAACTTGTCTCACTCAACCTGATTCGCTCTAGATTCATCCACTTCCCTGCGAATGCCATTATTTTATCTTGTCTGTTGGCTATGTAGAATTCCATTATATATATAGATATATATACTATATATCTATATATATCACATTTTCTGTATCAGTTCATCTGCAGTAGGGCATCTGGATTGTTTCCATCAAGAATTATGTTTTTTAGGCATATTACCTTGCTTGGGGTTGGGGACTGATTCTGAAGCCTATATGAGCAAAGAGAAGGAAGTTGGAAGATTATTGGAAGGGAAATGACAAACATAAACAAAGGGGAAAAGTTAAAGGGAAAAAGGTAGTTCTCCTATGTCTGTCCCGCTGTGGAGGGCACCTTTTTTAGGAACCTCTTCACCTAAGTGTCCAGTTTTGTAATTGTTTCATAATTGAAAGTTTGGCTTTCATGCAGGATATGACTCAATCTCATTTCCTGCTACTATCTAACAAGGATCTGCTTCCTACATTTCTTCTGCTTTTTTCACCTTTTTCTTCTCCATGTTGCCAATAACTTATTATCTGGCATCTTTGTAAATCCTTACCAGAGGTACCTTTTATATCTAAATACCTTTCTGCTGTCTATTATAATGAGTTAAACATGCTCTAAAATGGCATATCTGTGTGTGTGTGTGTGTGTGTGTGTGTGTGTGTGTGTGTGTGTGTGTGTGACTCAGGACTGAATGAAGATTGTGCTTTCTAGACAATATGTGGCTTTTCTACCTTGCTCTTCTTTTCTTTCTGAGACTTTAAACTTTTCAAGGAAACATTTTTTTTCCTCTCCAGTTCCCCAAAATTCTCCCATCCTTCACTAGAAGCCTGATTCTAAAGTTATTTCCACATTTTCAAGTATTTGGTGCAGGAGCATTTTACTTCTAGATCCTAGAAATTAGTTTATTCAGAAATCTGTATTCGTGAAGTGAGTTGGCATGGTGACTTAGGTCTGTAATCTCAGCTTTGAGAGGCAGAGGCAGGAGGTACACAAGTTTGAGGCCATCCTGGGCTACATAGTGAGACCCTATCTCAAAAGAGAAAAAAGAAAAGAAAAAAATATGAGATATAACAAATTATCACATTCTTTGTAGCATAAACAGTACAAATTTATTATTTCCCAGTTGGGTAGGTCAGAAGTCCTGGACAGGACTTACTGTGCCTACTGTGCTTAAGTCAAGATAACAGTAGGCCACAGGGAAGAATCCTTCCCCCTCCGGGTACTGGCTGAGCATCAAGATTCTTCAGTCATGGTGTCCAAAGTGTCTGCAAGGGGCACCATGCAAGCCAATCCTAGCCTACCTCCTTTTTCTTTATTCTCTTTGTCATTCTTTCTCTATACTGTAATAGGCACAGTAGAATCAATTCCATTTTCGGCTTTATCCATTTGTTAAAGTCACACATGTTCAAAACTGGGCATGATATTGAGGCATCTCTCCACACACCCCTTTTACAGTGGGAACCTGTAGGCACATTTGGAGTGAAGAAACTGGCCTGAAGTCACTTGGCTGGTTGTTGAGAAAGTCAGTAGTGGCACAGCTCTCTACATTTCTACACTATACCTGAAATATACTTAAATAACTGAAGACTGACCTGTAAGGAATCAAAATACAGCACTTAAATAGTGTCTATTTCATTTAAGTCTAAATTTCCCTTTCTCTCTCTTTCCCTCTTTCCCTCTCTCTCTCTCTTTGTCGGTCCTGGGCCTTGAACTTGGGGCCTGAGCACTGTCCTTGGGCTTTCTCACAGCTAGAACTACCACTTGAGCCACAGCACCATTTTTTCTTTCTTTCTTTTTTTTTTCTCTTAAAATTTTTTTTTAATTATAAAGGTAATATACAGAGGGGTTACAGTTACATAGATTAGGTATTGAGTACATTTCTTTTTTTCCATATATTTTTTTATTAATAGAAGGGTTACATTATATTTACCAGATAGAAGGTGCATTACTTCACAAACATTGATACCCTTTCTCATGTCTTGGTCCCCATTTCCCTCCCCCACCCCCACCCCTCATCTTGTTTTCCCCCCTTCCCTATCCTATTTCAAATAACCAAATACCATTTTCGGCTTTTTTCTGTATATATGGTACCGAGGAATCTAACCTGGGTCTTCATGCATGTTAGGGAAGCACTCTACCACTGGGCCAAACTCCCTGCCCAATCGTGATTTTTTTTTTTAAAGTCAATATTTCAACTTTTTCTTAGATAATGAAACTAGTTCTAGCCAGCTGTGGTGGCACACCTCTGGGATCCCAGCAATCAGGACGGAGGCTGAGGCAGGAGGTTTGAGAATTTAAGGCAAACATGAGGTATTTAGAAAGACCCTGTTTCAAAAAACCAGAAAAATGAAAGTGAAGAAGAGCCAAAATATATACAGCTAAGAAGCTTGTGATTTTATTTTCTTTAAATTTAATCTTAATGACAAATGTTCAGTAAATTTAAATACAAATAAATAGGTAATGATCCTATGAGGTTTATATAGTAGCATGAGCTTAATGTTCTCACTTGTTTTCCAGATGAGAAATAATGTATGCAAGGACTGATGGAGACACTAATCATTTGTCTGAACATTTACCCAAGATTCCCAACAGCTTTAAGATCTCAAGGCTTTCAGAATAAGGATGATTTGGAGTTTTAATTTTGTAGAATTTATATGACTACCTGTATCTGTCAGATTTACTACAGCAAGTAGAAAGCTAGGAGTTTGTTTTGATTCCTAGAAGTGACATCTGTAAAGTGATTAGTGAATCGAGGCTTAGGGAATTGTTGTTTGGCTTCCTTTACTTCATGAAAAATATTCGCTTTTATGCCTGTCTCTCCCTGCCTCTCTCTCCCCCTCTTCCTTTCTCTTGAGGTACTGATGGATGGAATCTAGGATCTCTCTCATGCTCGGAAAGCATTCAGTCATGAAGCACCCTCTCCCCCTCTCTTTTATCCGTGAAAATCTTAGACACATAGCACTGCGTGTCATTGCCTTGAATCCATGCAAGGACTCAGGGTCTTCTCTGTAGATGAGTGTGCATCCCTGATATCCTCAGAACTCTTTTCTCCTGTTCCATTTTGAGTTTATCAGTTTGTTCAGTTTGCCAAATGGTTCAAGATATGCAAAAAATACCTGATTAGAATATCTCATGTAGCTGCACGATCAAAAAATAAAACAGGAAACAACCCCCAAAGTCATATTTGTCAACCTTGGCAAACAGTGCTGAAGTGAAGCCACAGAAGTCTTTGTTGAGTGGCCCTGATTTAGGGGAAAGGTCGTTTAGGCCAGCTGAGCTTGTTGCTATGCCTTTCTTCTGATTGATTTTGTGTGTTTTATTTCTGGCAGCTCTTTTAGTGGCAGAGTTTTCCGAATGACCTTCTTGATGCTGGCTGTGTCTCTCACTGTTCCCCTGCTTGGAGCCATGATGTTTCTAGAATCTCCCATAGATCCCCAGCCTCTCAGGTAAGCTGCCCCTCTGTCCTTGGGAGGGGTTACTTGACAAAATTTATTAAGAAGGCTGATGTCATTTCTAGGAAAGGAAACTTGGCTAAAAAGTAAGTTTTGAGAAATAGAGATGTTATTCCATAAAGAAAATATGTGGTTGGTATTGCTACTGAGGAGAAAATGTCACCTTTGAGGCTACAGGGCTGCCTGAAGCCTGCCCCCTGAAGCTGCCTTCTTCTTCTGTTGGGGAGAATGAGAGGAACTTCCTAGACACATGATCTATGACCTCTTGTTGAGGTTTTTGAGAACACATCTAATAATGTGAGGAGATGCAAGCAGGATGACAGGGCTGTTTGGTGGTTGTGGTGGGCATGGGTGTGACAAAGCCAGTATTAATGCAGCGATACTCACCTGTGGAGAAATAAGGCAGCATGAGACCGCAGTCTGGGTTGTATAAAGTTTTCTCTGAGCACTTTTGAGACCTGGCTTTCTGAGGTTCCAGAGGTGAAGGTGTAAAGGACTCTGCTTTTCCTCTTCTCTTGTAAGTCTCCTGTGGGTCCTGCTTAGATTAATTTTTTTCTTTTTTTGTCGGTCCTGGGGCTTGGATTCTGGGCCTGGGCACTATCCCTGAGCTCTTCAGCTCAAGGCTACCAGCTATACCCCTTGAGCCACAGCCCCATTTCCTGTTTTCTAGTGATTAACTGGAGATAAGAGTCTCATGTTTTTTAGTGCCCTGGCTGGCTCTGAACTGTGATCCTCAGATCTCAGTCTCCTGAATAGCTAGGATTACAGGCATGAGCCACTGTGACCAGCTGGATTTAATTTTTATGTGCTTCTATTAGCTCTTTTTAAAGTTAATCAATTAATTAATTAATATTTTGAGACAAGGTCTTGGTATACAGTCCAGGCTGGCCTTGATTCTTGATTCTCCTGTCTTAGCCTTCTGAGTATTGAGATTATGCACATGTGCCACTACACCCATCTTCTGTTAGATCTTGACATTCTTGATTGTCCCTAAAGGTTATTTTCTATTCCTTTATTGTTTCATGCAGGTAGTAAAATGTGTAATTATAAAATATTGTACAGCTCTCAACTACTACTATAAGTACTCTTCCTGTTGGGCTTTAAAATCATAACAAGCCCCAGATGCTCTCAGGGAGTAGGTAACTGCTGAAGTCTTGGTATTAGCCATGTTTGTCCTATATATTCATATTTATTTTGTGTGGTGGCCTTCTCTGATACCTTTGCACAGCTCTTTTTCCTTAACTTTTTGTGTGTGTGTGTGTGTGTATGTGTGTGGATCACGGGTCTTGAACTTGGCCTGGGTGCTGTCCCTGAGCTCTTCAGCCTAAGGCTACCACCCTACCCTTGAGCCAAGCACCACTATCCGTTTTCTAGAGGTTAATTGGAGATAAGAGTCTCAGGTCCTTTTGTGCCCAGGCTAGCTTTGAACCTTGATCCTCAGATCTCAGCCTTCTGAGTAGCTAGGTTACAAGCATGTGCCACTGCACCCACCTTTCCTTAACTTTTATGCTTCTGTCAACTAAAGATATTACTGGAATGTGCTGTTTATCAAATAATGAGGTTAATAGATCCTCAATAAACATTTTCCTTTACAGTTGTGTACATAAATTCCTATAATTGCATTATTTTACAGCTTCAAAGAACCCCCTTTCTTGCTTGGTGTTCTGCAACCAAACACGAAGTTACGACAAGCAGAAAGGCTATTTGAAAATCAGCTCATTGGGCCAGAGTCTATAGCAAATATTGGTGGTAAGTAATCACCATCCCCCATTTATGGAATGTGACTTAGGTGCTTTCCAGGCACTAAGTGATGGATTCTGTGGGAACAGCTCTAGTGACAGGCTGCTACCAAGTCGGTTGGCCCTGAAGATTCTTCTCAGCTGCAGATATCCAAGGGGAATGAGTGGTACCTTCTGCCTGTCTCTTCCATGTGGGGCATTTTCAGTTTTTCCTTTTCTAATACAAGGGCTTGAGTTCAGGGCCTATCTGGCTCCCCCCCTTCCTTTTTTTTTTTTTTTTTAAGATAGTTTCATGACCATTTTGCCTTGACTGGCCTCAAATTTAGGATCTGCTACCTTCACCTTCTGAGTAGCCGGATATACAGGTATGTGTTATTTTGGCTAGCTTAGAGTTCATTTCTCTTTTTCTTTTCTTTTTTGCCAGTCCTGGAGCTTGGACTCACGGGCCTGGACACAGTCCTTGAGCTTTCTCAAGTCTAGCTCTCTACCACTTGAGCCACAGTGCCACTTCTAGCTTTTTCTGTGTATACAGCACCAAGGAATTGAACCCCAGGGTTTTGAGCATGCTAGGCAAGCACTCTACCACTAGCCCACACTCCCAGCTTGACTTCCAACTTTTTCTGTCTAGGTGGGACTGAGGAATGCTTCATACATGTTGGGAGATCATTCTACCACTGATCCACACTCAGAGCCCTGGAGTTCATTTCTACAGAACACTTTTTTGTGTGTGCTCAAACTGTTTTGAAGAGCCTAAAGATACAATGCAGACATTAATATTTAATTCATACATGATATGAACTTAACTCATATGAAACATGTTTCTTTTTTAATATATTTTTATTGTAATTAATAGAAGGGTTACATTATATTCACCAGATAGAAGGTGTATTACTTAACAAACATTGCTACCCCTTCTCATGTTTTTGTCCCCATTTTCCTCCCCCCACCCCTCCCTTCATCTTGTTTCCCCCCCTTTCCTATCTTATTTCAAATAAACAAATGAATGTATATACAATATATCAGATAACAAGGTAAGATACTGTAATAATGTGAAATAACCAAGGGACAACAAAAGAGATGAGAAACAACATAGTACATTAAGAACAACAATCACACATTATATGGTTCTTGTTTCTATATCCTGGAGGTCCTTTCATTTAGGCTCATCCTATATGGCCTTATGTATCTAGGTTTTGCCCTATTGTAAACTTCTGCTAGGAGAGTCTGAGGTTTATACTAAGTATTACAAATGAGGGAAACCACTGAGCCTATGTTCCTTTGAGATTGACTTACTTCACTTAATATGATTTTTTCTAAGTCTTTCCATTTCCTTACAAATGGGGCGATGTCGTTCTTTCTGATGGCAGCATAGAATTCCATTGTGTATAAATGCCACAGAAACATGATAATGTTTCTTTGCTCAGTTTGTATAGGTTCCATCCTGAAGTGAAGATGAGTGGATCTCAGTATTTGTATGTCCATGCATGAGAACAAAAATTAGGTCTGATTCAAATGCTTTCATTTCTAGCAACCTGAAACAAGGCATTTTCTGTCTGTTAAAATGAGAATTAGGCTTAGTATTGAAAAGACACAACTGAAGAAGAGATGAGAAGGGCCGGGAGTTTGGCCTAGTGGTAGAGTGCTTGCCTAGCATGCACAAGCCCTGGATTTGATTCCTTGATACCACATACACAGAAAAAGCTGGAAATGGTGCTGTGGCTCAAGTGGTAGAGAGCTAGCCTTGAGCAAAAGTATTCAAGGACAGTGTTCAGGCCCTGAGTTCGAGTCCCAGGACTGATAAAACAAACAAAAAAACAGCTGGGGCTTACAGAAGTTGAAGTGCAAGCCTGGTGGTCTGTCCTTATCTCTCAAGGCAGGGCTTATCTTGCTTTTTCCCTTTCTCCATGTGAGACACTGGCTATCTACCAGTTGGCAGTTGGTTAGGCCCAGTGAAGGCTTCTCCCGTTCTGTCTCTGTGGAGGTAAACTACAGGGGGACCTCCAGGGACCAGCTGCCACACCCTCATTTGGAGGTGGTCCTGGGGATGGCTGGCAGGTGCTGACAGCCTCAGGAGAGTGCTGGAGGAGAGGAGCCATCCATTAACCTGCTTGGTTTTGTTTTTAAGTAGAGCATTTTTAAGAGCAGATTTAGGCTCACAGAAAAATTGGGCAGAGACTTTCCCCTCCCCCTATTTTTTTTTTTTAATCATGAACAGGGGTGTTGGATTGTGATCTTATCATATGCCTATATACATGTACCCTTCTTGGTAGTTATCATCTCCCATGAGGGATACCTTTTCCTCCCAGTTGCTGAATCTATTTTAACATATTTTAATCTATTTTACACATAGATTGCAAATGGCTGCGAGCATCTTATCTTGCCAGAAGCAAAACAATGATGGAAACCGGACTGTGGAATTGGTTTTCAGGGGGCCTGTGCCTCTTGCCAGCAACAGACAGCCCAAGGTCCCATTAACAGGATCTTTATTGATTATTAGACAGGGGAGTATTTGCAGAAAGTAAGTTAGTGATCGCTTTGAAGTTACAGACACAGGATAGTGAAACTATCCAAGGATGAATGGCTTCCTTATCTTAGCTAGTGGAGGTAAGCAGCAAACAACCACAATTTGTGTAAGCCTTTACCTCATTCCAAGGTCCAAGGAAGTTTGGATTCTGATTAACTCACATTTAGGGCAGAATCTTGGGTTTCTCTAATGCTTAAGAGCAACTGATATTTTTTCAGGCTACTCCCAGCTTTCTAAGAGTCAGAGAATGGCATTCTAATTCTCTTTAGTAGAACTCATGGCGTAGCACTTACAAGTTTTGACACTCATTAACCTATTTTAACACCTGGTGTCTGTAGGTTACATTAGGGCTCGCTCTTGGTGGTACACAACTAATCTTGGTGGTGTTTATTCTGTGGATTTAGATAAATGTGTAATGTCATGTATTCTCCACTATAGTATTATACAGGCTAGTTGTATTTCCCTAAAAATCCCCCACTCTCCTTCCCCTTTAACACTTAGCAACAACTGATCTTTTTATTATGGCCATAATTTTGTCCTTTCTACAATGTTTTCATGTTGATTTCTTTCACTTAGTAATCTGCATTTGTGGTTACTCCTTGCTTTTTTTGTGTGTTTTTTATAGCTCATTTCTTTTTAACACTGAAAGCTACTGCATTGACTGGATAGTCCATAAATTATCAATATTTACCTATTGGGAAGTATTTATTTGTTATAAGTTTGGCAGTTATAAATTAGATTGCTATAATTATTGGTACCTAGGGTTTTGTGTATGCTAGTAGGTTTTTGTGTATGCTAGTTCACTTGCGTAAATGGAGAATGAAGGATGATTGTAAGGTAAGCAAAAGTTTGGTTTTTCAAAAATAAAAATAAAGTTTCAAACTGTCTGTCACTGCCTGCCGCAACACCGCAGTGGTTCGGAGGCGGACTGGGAATGATCTCAGACTCAAATACCCTGCTTGGCTTGACTCGCCGATGGTTTTGCTTAGGATGAGCACTCTTTTCGTGCCCCACGTTGGGTGCCAGGATGTCAGGGTTTTAGACCTCGGTCCCTCCCGACCCACAGGAGGGATAGGGAGAGCATGCCCTGACCAGGACGAGGTGAGAAAAGAGAGGGCCCACTGACCGCCTGCACCCAGCCCTCCCTCGCCGGAGGACAATCAGACGCATCAGGGAGACCCTTCAAGGCAGGAACTTGAACTCCTTTATTCAGGAAGTCCCTCCAGCTAATATCAGGTGCCGGAACCTATCAGCACAAAGGTGGGTAGGACAGGGAGGTCCACGTGTTTACTCTCACTGTAGGTCTCAGCAGAGAGTGATAAAGCAATAACACATTCGTAACCAAAGGTAATCAAGTCTCAGCAGAAAGTGATTCACAATACCAACGATACAGCTCAAAGTTAGACATGGTGTTCATACATGACAACTCATTTCTTTGTGTGGTTATCCTGCTCAGTGATGCAGATTCATGGGCCAGCCTGACCCTGCACTCGGCTCCCAGCACTGTCCTACTGTATCATTTGGCAATCCCAGTAAGTGGGAATAAGAATTCCTGACACACCTGTCCCTTGTCAGCATTTTAGATTTTGGACTTCTTCATAGGGGTGTGATATCCCATGGTTGTTTTAATTTGTATTTCTCTCCTGACGTGATGGTTAGCATTTTTTATATGTTTACTTGCCATATTTGATCTTCAGTGAGATGTTTATCCATGTTCTTGGCCCACTGAATTGTTCATTCTCTTATTGTAGTCTTTTAAGTGCTCTTGACAGTCCTTTTTTAGACATGTCTTTGGCAAAAATTTTCCCCCATACCCATGGCATTGTTTTTTCACAAAGCTGAAGTTTTGAACTTTAATGAAGTCTGGCTGATTAATTATTCCTTCATGGATCATGCCTTTGGTGTTGTATCTACAAAGTTATCATGTTTCCCAAGGCTACCTAGATTTTCTCCTGTTACCTTCTAGTTTTGCATTTTTTATTTGTATTTATGAACAATGTGGAGTTAGTTTTCACGAAAGATGTAAAGTGTAAGCCTTGTTTCACTTTTTGCTTGTACTATCTCTGAGAAACTTCACATTTTCTCCACAGTGTTGCTTTTTACTCTTGGGTCAAGGACTAGTTGATCATTTATGTAGACTGTATTGGGTCCTGAAGTTAGAGGTTGTAAGTCCTCTGAATCCCCCCCCTTTTTTTTTTGTACTGGTCCTAAGGCCTGAACTTAGGGCCTGGGTTTTGTCTCTGAGCTTTTTTTGCTCAAGGCTAGCACTCTTACTACTGGAGCTACAGGTTCCATTTCTGGCTTTTTGGTAACTAATTGGAGATAAGAGAGACTCTTGGACTTTTCTGTCTGGACTGGCTTGGAAGAGATAAGAATCTTTTGGACTTTCTTACCTGGACTAGCTTGGAAGAGGGTCTCTTAGATTTTCTTGGGGTGGCTTGGAACCATGATTCTCAGACCTCAGCCTCCTGTGCTGCTAAGATTACCAGCATGAGCTACTAATAACTGCTTGAATTCATTCTTTTGGGTCATTTTCTTCTCCTTGTAAACTTTAGGATCAGTTTGTTAGTATATACAAAATGATTTGCTAGAATGTTGATTGGGAATGCATTTAATCTATAGACTAATTTGGCAAGGAGTGCCATCTTGGCAATATCTAATCTTCCTGTTTGTAAATATAGAGTATCTCCTTAAGGATTCCGTTGGTTCGTTCCTTTGTTCGTTCCTTTGTTCCTTCCTTCGTTCCTCCCTCCGTTCCTCCCTCTGTTCCTCCCTCCCTCCCTCCCTCCCTCTCTCCCTCTCTCCCTCCCTCCCTCCCTCTCTCTCTCCCCCCGCCCTCCCTCTCTCTCTCTCTCTCTCTGTCTCTCTCCCCCCGCCCTCCCCCCTCTCTCTTTCTCTTGTTCTCTGTCTCTCCCTCCTTTTCTCCCTTCCTCCCTCCCTCCCTCCCTCCTTCCTTCCCACCTCCCATCTTTTTTTCTTGTCCTGAGGCTTAAACTCAGGGTCTGAGCACTGTTCTTGGGCTTTCTCAAGGCTAGTGGTCTGCCACTTGAGCCACAGCACCACTTCTAGCTTTTTCTATGAATGTGGTACCAGGAATCAAACCCAAGGTTTTGTGCATGCTAAGCAAGCACTCTACCACTAGGCCAAACTCCCTGTCCCTGTTCTTTATTTTCTTTAATCAGTTTTGTCATTTCTGTCATAAAGGATTTGTGCTTGTTTCATTTATTTCCAAGTATATAATGTTTTGGAGTGCTAATATAAATAGTATTATGTTTTTACTTAGGGAGTTCTTGTTCATTGCTGGTTATATTGGAATATAATTGACTTTTGTCAATTTTGTTTTCTGTAGCATTGCTGTAATTGTATATTAATTTCAGGATTGTATTTTGTTGATTCTTTGGATTTTCTTCATCAATGTGTTATCTGTGAGCAAAGATAGTTATATTTCTTTCTTCCAATGTCTATCCCTTCTATTTCCTTTCCTTGTCTTGCATTAACTGGGGTTTCCAGGAGGATGTTAAAAGGAATGGGGGTAGGGTATGTCCTTCTCTTGTTCCTGGTCTTAGCAGGGAAGCTTTGAGTTCCTCCAAGCTAATGATAGCTCTGAGTTTCCAGAGGATGTGCTTCATCAGATTGAAAGTCCTCAATTTCTAGCTTGCTGAGAGGTCTGGCATGCTGCATGTAGCATTTTTTTTTTCCCATGCTTTTTCTTAATTGGTTGATAGGCTCGTATGGTTTTTCTTTTTTATTCAATTAATGTGACTGATTACATTAATTGACTTGTGAATGTTGAACCAGTTGTGCATACCCAAGATGAGTCCTACTGGTTGTGATGTATAGTTCTGTTTGTACTTGTTGAATTTGATTTCCTGATATTTTGTTGAGGGTTTTTGCCTCTATGTTCATGAAAGACATTGGTCTGTAGTTTTCTTGGTGTGTGCTTGTTTAGTTTTATAATTAAGATAATTCTGTAATGCGTTTGGAAATATTCTGCTTCTGTCTGAGAGAAAAATGTAAAAAATTTTATATAATTTCTCAAGTGTTTGCTAGAATCTACTAGTAAACCCATCTGAGCCCGATGCTTATGTCTTACAGAATTTGATTCAATTTCTTCAATACAGATGGGGATATTCATATTACTTTTTTCTCCTTATAGAGCTTTGGCATATTGTGTCTTTCAAGGAATCATTCCATTTAATCTATTTTGTAGGCATAGCACTGCAAAGTAATTCTTTTATTCTTTTTTGCATTTGTGGGATGTTTTATGATATCTCCTCTTTTGTTTCTGATGTTAATAATTTGTATTCTTCCCTTCTCCATTTTTCTTAGCTTGTTTAGACAATTGTCAGTTTTGTTGATATTTTCAAAGAACAGGTTTGGGTATCATTAATTTCTTAATCTTTTTTGATCTCCTGATTTTAATTTCATTGATACCTCTTTCCCTCCTTCTTACCCTCCCTTCTCAGCCTTGGCTGTGCTAGGCAAACACTACCATTGAGTCACTATTCTAGCTCCGAATTTCAAATCATTTATTTATCCAAATCATTTCATTAATTCAGTTATATTTTTTCTGCTAGTTTTTGCATTGATTACCTTAAAATTTGCAATGCACCTATGGCCACCTAATGTTTGACAAGGGAGCCAAAAAAATAGAATGGAAGAAAGACAGCCTCTTCAACAAGTTGTGCTGGCAGAACTGGTTAAGCACCTGCAGAAAACTAAAGCTGGATCCTTCTTTGTCACCTTGCACTAGAATTAACTCCAAACGGATCAAAGACCTGGAGGTAAAAGCTGACACACTGAAAACTCTACAGGAAGGAATAGGAGATACACTAGGCCTCCTTGGCACAGGTTGAAACTTTCTTAATAAGGACCAAGAATCGCAACAAATCAGAGAAAGGCTGGATAAGTGGGACTGCATTAAACTGCAGAGCTTTTGTATGGCAAAGGACATAGCTAGTAAACTAATCAGGAAGCCTACAGAGTGGGAGAAGATCTTCACCAACCAAACAACGGACACAGGCCTCATATCTAAAATATATCAACAACTCAAAAAATTGAATCACTCCAAAACTAATCTCCAAAGTAACAACCATCCCATTAAAAAATGGGCCAAAGACTTAAAGAGAGTCTTCTCTGAAGAAGAAACAAAAATGGCCTATAGACACATGAAGAAATGCTCAACATCTCTGGTCATAAAAGAAACGCAAATCAAAACAACTCTAAGATTCCACCTCACTCCAGCTAGAATGGCCAGGATCAGGAAAACGAATGACAACAGATGCTGGAGGGGATGTGGCCAGGAGGGATCACTACTACACTGTTGGTGGGAGTGCAAACTCGTTCAACCACTATGGAAAGCAGTGTGGCAGTGCCTCAAAAGGCTAAACATAGAACTCCCCTATGACCCAGCAATTCCACTACTTGGCATTTACCCAACCACCCAGAAACAAGGACATACTAAACCCACTAGCACAACAATGTTCATTGCAGCACTATTCACCATAGCAAAGATATGGAACCAACCTAGATGTCCCTCAGTTGATGAGTGGATCAACAAGATGTGGTATTTGTACACAAAGGAATTCTATGCTGCTGTCAGAAAGAATGACATCGCCCCATTTGTTAGGAAATGGAAAGACTTAGAAAAAATCATATTAAGTGAAGTAAGCCAGACTCAAAGGAACTTAGGCTCAATGGTTTCCCTCATTCGTCATAATCAGTAGAAACCTTGGGCTCTACTAGCAGAGATTTGCAATAGAGCAAAATCTTGATACATAAGGACATATAATGTGAAGCTAATTGAAGGACCTCCAGGATATTGAAACAAAAGCCATATAACGAATGATTGTTGTCCTTAATGTACTATGTTGTCTCTCATCTCCTTTGCTGTCCCTTGGTTATCTCATATTGGTATAGTATCTCACTTTGCTATCTGATATATTGAATTTATTTGTATTTGGATATTTGAAATTTGATAGGGAAGGGGGGAAAACCAAGACGGGTGGGGGGTGTGGGGGGGGAGGGAAATGGGTACCAAGACATGTGAAAGGGTATCAATGTATGTGAATTGATGCACCTTCTATCTGGCAAATATCATGTAACCCTTTTACTAATTACAATAAAAAAATTTGCAATGCTCATTCAAAAATGATGGTAATTTGGATATTATCCTTCTAGGCTATGCTGATTTTATCTGTCCTTTTAGTATATGTGCTGCTGCCAAAGTGAGCAATTAATCCAAAGGGAACATTTTAACAAAGTGAACATTTTAACTTTATCCAGGAGGATTCTTAACTTTTTCCCTTTAGTAGGAGGTAATGGGAGTCAGCAGCAGACATTGCCGTGAGGTGAATAGAAACTTGTGTCTTAGTATTGAGTCAGCTTGAGCATCGTAGGACTGGAGAACAGCCCTAGGATTCTTATTGCTGGCTTGTGCCTGCTGCACCCCTGCACCAGAGCCAGGTTCAGATCCACATGCTAGTTCTCTAGACTCCACACTTTTGTCACTGCTAAGTTTCAAGGATTTAAAAAATTTCTAGATATCACTTTTGCTTCATCCTCAGAACTGCCATTTTCTCTCTGGAGATGAAAAACAGCCAAGCCATTTGCTTTATAGAAGAAGGTTGTGTGTATGGTCATAGCTCTTTAAGCTCACATCTTAGTAATCTTTTTCCCTTTTTTGTTTTTTCTTAACAGATGTGATATTTACTGGCACAGCAGATGGCCGGGTTGTAAAAATTGAAAATGGAGAAGTAGAGGTCATTGCCCGATTTGGTACAGGACCATGCAGTAAGTTGGTAACAATTCATTTTGAAGGTGCTTTGTACTTTACCCTTGAAGTTAGTTTCACTCTTTGAGATGAAGAATCCCTTACAGCGGACAGAGTATGCTGCGGTATTGCCCAGGCTCTTGCTCCTTTGTAGGTAGCCACAGGACCTCACAATATCTGCAATCCTAGTTTCCCATCTGGGTAGCAACCATGGCACCTGCTTGGCCTGATACCCCTTTAGCATTCCACTTGGGTCCTTTGGTGACTTGGGGTAACCTCAGAAGTTAATAGGTGTTCTTAGCATGTTGCTGTAAGAAAGCAGGTGGTATTGACAAAATGCATTTCCCACTTCAGGAATTTCATGGTCATTCAGAGTTCAAGTACCTGTCAGGAGTGACTATGTATTCCTGTATTACTAGTTCTTAGGGGGCAGAGTCAGGAAGATTGCAAGTTGAAGACCAGCAAGGACTACCTTGTGAGACTCTGTCTCCCAAGATATTGACAGAGTTTCTTCCCATCCCAAACAAAAACTCCAAAGCCCAAAACAGCAACAACAACAAAATTCAGATATCCTTAAAAGTCAAATTTCAGAAAATTTCACTATTTTAGCCAGATACTGGTGGCTCATGCCTGGAATCCTGGCTACTTAGGAGCCTGAGAACTGAGGATCACATTTCAAAGGTAGCCCAGGCAGAAAAGTTTGTGAAACTCTTATCTCCAATTAACTAATGGAAGTGGAGTTGTGGCTCAAGTGGTAGAGCACTAAGCCTTGAGTAGAAAAGCTGTGGGGCAGCATCAGTCTCTGAGTTTAAGCCCCAGAACCAGCACAAAAAATAAAAAAAGTACTCCACAGACTTCTTATTAATTGTTACATTTATTTTTTAATTTAATTTTTAATGTTTTATAGTGCTTGGCTTTGAATCTAGGGCCTTGTGCATGCCAGGCAACCACTGTATTACAGAGCCATATTTCGAGTCTTAATTATCTCTTTCCTTCCTGAGTAGCTAGGCGCCCAGCTTGAATTATCGCTATTAATAGCTAGAATATTTTTAATAAGAATTATGTGTTTTCATTGTGAAATAGAAGCAACACAAACATACAAAAAGCTAAGTAAAATCACCTTGGAGTCTTGTCAGATATAAGTGACATCTTAGTGAATAACTTCAGCATTTTCTGTTTGTGGACATCCACACAGTTTTATGGGATGGGATTATGCTCTCTATTTGGTCCTTTAACCTGCTGTTTTCTCACATGAGCATCCCTCAGAAAGTGTCCAAAACAGGCCTCATAGTGAGCACCCTTCATTCAGGGACACCTATAATAGTATGTAGCAGAGCTCATTGTTTCAGTGAGTGCCTGGTTGAGCACCTTCAGTGAGTATTTTGTAATAGCACCTGCAGCCAGCACCAGTTGGTAAACACCTGCAATAAGCACCCCAGTTCTAACGTCATGGTCTTTTTCACTCTGTGTGGGGATGGATGAAATACTTGGACACTGAGGACAGCATGGGTGGAATCTTGGAGCCGCCTCTGATTCTTGTTGCTTTGTCTTCCTAGAAACCCGAGATGATGAACCTGCTTGTGGGAGACCCCTGGGCATCCGGGCAGGGCCTAATGGAACCCTTTTTGTGGCTGATGCGTACAAGGGACTATTTGAAGTAAATCCCAGGAAACGTATGTGACAGTAACTTGTTTTCTTTGGTCATTTCAGACCTTTTATGTTTAAAGGGTCTGCTGTATGTACTTATATGCATAATTAGATTTAATAACATTTATTAAATAGTTTTCCAGTCGGTAACTTTTTTAGTTACGGTACACTGCTGAAAGCAGTGCCTACAAATGCCAGTATTAGCCATCAGAGAGCCACTTGCCTGTGACTGCATTTGATCCATGTTTTCATTTCCATTGCATTTGTATTCTACCAGTAAAGTATTGAAAGGGCTTGTTTCAAGGATGTTAGATCTCCTCTTTTTATTTCTATTTTCCTTTATCTCTTTGTTTTGCCATCTTTTGCCTCCTTCTCTTTCTTCAGCTTCTCCTCCTCCCCTTTTCTCCTTTAACTAGTCATGATGTTCCCTTGATCAATGTTAAAGTATTTGCTGTACACTTTTTTTTTAATGGACCAAGACTGGGACTTGAACTCAGTACCTGTGGCTTTCACTTATTGGCTGTACCAACTGAGCCACACCTCTTACCACATGCTTGACTTATGCCATGGAGGAATTTATCCATTGGGGCTTGACTGCATCATTGTGGCTCTGACTTTGCTGTCTGCAGACTGTGCTTTTAGGCCTTTCTGTGTGTAGTTCCTTCATGGATAAGATATGGATAGTACTAAGACCCGCCACATAGGATTGCTGTGAAGATTTAAATGAGATTATATGTTCTTTCTACTGCTTTATTTTGTGTTGCCTCAGTGAAGGAAAGTGTTCCTTGTCTTTACAGATGGGATTCTACCTTCAATAAAGCTAGTGCTAAAAAAAAATAACATTTTGAAATTATTGAGAAACAAATTTCTAGCATGAAAGCATATCTTCTGTCTGTTTTCTAACTTCAGGTGAAGTGAAGCTGCTGCTGTCCTCTGAGACACCCATTGAGGGAAAGAAGATGTCCTTTGTGAATGATCTTACCATCACCCGTGATGGGAAGAAGATTTATTTCACAGATTCTAGCAGCAAGTGGCAAAGACGGGATTACCTGCTTTTGATTATGGAGGGCATCGATGATGGGCGGCAAGTGTTCATTACAGGTCTCCCTCTCTGTTAGTTGGCAGCCCAGCAGGTGACTGTGGCAGAGATTGTTGCTTTGAGGAGCTGTGTGAATGTTTCTTTTACTTTTAGGATAGGATCTTAGTTGCTTCTGGAGTTGGGAGTAGAGCAGAATGTTCTGGCTTCCTATTTGAGGGAATAACACAGACCAGCTCATCCACAAGGGTAGGAGAGCCTAATAGGTAGGCCTGGGCTACAGGTTGTTTCCCTTGAAGGTTGGTGTGTCTGCTCTGTCTCTGCTCTCATTCCTAGTTTGGTGACAAATCTGAGCAGAGGGTGTTCTAGGAGAGGAATGTGAATGGAGAGGGCCTCCCACTAGCCAATCTGGGACAAGTTCTAAGAGAAGACCCCTGGGCCTAGTCACCTAGCCTATACCTGGCTGTATGGAATAGGGAAAAATCTCCATGCTCATAGAGAGGCCATGGACTCTTCCCTGTGTAACCCTCTATTTTGGTCTTCCATAGTCTGCTGGAGTATGATACAGAGACCAAAGAAGTAAAAGTTTTGTTGGACCAGTTGCGGTTCCCTAATGGGGTCCAGCTCTCTCCTGAGGAAGACTTTGTTCTGGTGGCAGAGCTGACCATGGCCAGGATACGAAGGTATGTGTGGTGTTAGCTGAGCCATCAGTTGTTTGCCAGAGCTTGTCATGGCCTGAAATGCTGAGAGGAGTGTGAGATACAACAAGATGCCTGTCCTGTGTGCAGTAATGATGGTGGAGAAGTTTAAGGATGTGTTTCCTTTTTGAGTTCTCAGCCCTCTTGAGAGCTGCTTTCTGGGAAAGCATGTTGATTTAATGCTAGCAGCCAGCCTGGGTTCTGTGTCTCTGCCTGTTGGATCCTAGAAGCACACTTTTCTCTGGTCCCCAGACCCTCAAAGGTGTCTTCTCCACAGCTGTACTTGTGTCAAATGCTAGACATACTTGCAATAGTTGCCGTATGTATATTTGGATCAAAACCAGTTTTGTGTTTGGACACAAATCTCCCCTTAAATCCAGGGCTGCTGCTTACTGCCTGCTTGGGTAAATTTTTCAGAGTCTATGTGTCTGGCCTGATGAAGGGAGGGGCTGATATGTTCGTGGAGAACTTGCCTGGATTTCCTGACAACATCAGACCCAGCAGCTCCGGAGGGTACTGGGTTGCCATGTCTGCCATTCGCGCAAATCCTGGCTTTTCCATGTTGGATTTCTTATCTGAGAAACCTGGCATTAAAAGAATGATTTTTAAGGTAATTATAAAACCGTATTAATTCCCCAGAGCAAGATAAAAGTCTAATTATAGTCTTTTTTTGACCTTTATATCCCTAAAAGTTCAAGTTCTACTTATAATATCTGGTACTACAATATTTGGTGTGTATCATGACTACTTCTGAACATCTTGAAACTCGTAATACTTATTCTTAATCCTAAAATATGTATGTAATATATATCTATATTACATCTATATCTACATATATTACATAAATATCTACATATTTATTGTATCTATATCTATATATCTTTATATAGCTATACATCTACACACTTAATTTTTTAACTTCATTTTTGTTCTGGTTTTTCTGTTTTGGATTTTTTTTTTGTTGTTACCTTTTTACTGTGTCTTCTGGAGTCTCTTTCTTGCCTATCAATCTATTTCCTCTCATGGCTTACTCTGTCCTGGCTGTTTCAGACTTCTAAAATAGGCTCTGCCTTCCTTTCTAATCCTGAGACTTTGCTCTCCACCCTGTCCCCTTCATAGGGAAAATAGTCACCAAATGTATCTTCTTCTCTTGCCTGTGACCACTTGGAAAAATACTTCTATCTTCACCTTCCTCTCTCCCTTCCTCCCTCCTTCCTTTCTTCCCTTTTTTTCTTTTGCTTCCTGTGACCACATGGATAAAATCCTCCCTCTTTTCTTTCTTTCTATCTCTATTTCTTTCTCTCTTATTTTTCTTACAGAATGTAAATGGATAGCCCAGACTGGCCTCATAATATCATTCTTCCTGCTTCTATCCCCTGAGTGCTGGGTTACAGGTCATCACACCCAGCTTTGTATTTTTATCTATTTAATCAAGTCCATTAAGTTGTGTATAGCAATAGTCCCCTTGTCACATGGCCCTTGTTAGGCTCTAGGACTCCATGCTCAGCCATCCATTCTATGTTGACTCCTTAGGAGCACTGATAGCCTATGCCAACCTGTCCCTGGTGAGCACCTCACCCTGTGTAGCTCTTAACAGCCTGTGCCAGGGCACATCACCCCATTATAAGCACATTTCTTTATCTCATGTGGGCCCTGGATTAGGCCACCGTGGTCATCCTGTCCTTGGCATGCACCTGTTGTATTCAGACACACCAGCAGCTTCCTGACTGTTGTTCAGGTTGGAGCACAGAGATAACTGCAGCTGTTGCATAGAGAACAGCATGTAATATAGCTCCACTGGCTGTGGGGTATCTGGTATAGGGCCATTCCAGTGGCCATGGAGAGGTGGGTGCAAAACCCAGAGTTAGAAAAGCACACTCATGGCAGATTGCAAGGCTTTGAGGGGAAAAGGCTTGTTGGGAGTGGAGGGCGAAGTGGCTAAGGATGAGCAGCTCAGTATAAGGCACTGTCTCCTGAGCTGGGGAGTCTGTCCAAGGAAAGTGCTTCTATGAGATGTGGCTAGAGGTAGGTCCCAGGCAGGGAAGGAAGCACACTAATAGTTAGAAACAGAGGTTAATGGTTGAGTGGTTTCTGAAAAAGAGGTAAGATCTTTTAGAAGTTTATAGAAGAGAGGAGAGAGAAAGGCATGTGACAGAAAAATGGAAGGCAGAATTTCATAGATAGCTGCAAGTTTTGTAGAATTCTCTGAGATGTAATGCAACTTTAATCACATTGATGTCAAACCTTTCAGAGCTCAGTCAGCTTGTATGTATCCTTGAACATTTCTAGTGACTGGAAACATTACTCATTTGATATTTGGAGTCAAATACCTATATTAATTTATATTCTGCCTATTAATTTCCATACATTGGTCTTATGTGGTGGAGTATTTTATTCAATTTACCTATTTGGTGTCCTTCCATACTGCCAGTAACCATATATCTTCTCACCTGATTACTCGGTTGAAAGCTTTTCATCAGCCCCACGAGTCCACGTTAAAGCCTCTCTGATAGAACTGTGTCCTGGGGGCTGGGAGTTTGGCCTAGTGGTAGAGTGCTTGCCTAGCATGCATGAAGGCCCGGGTTTGATTCTTCTGTACCACATACATAGAAAAAAAAAAGGCGGAAGTGGTTCTGTGGCTCAAATGGTAGAGCTCTGTCTAGCCTTGAGAAAGTCAAAGGACAGTACTCAGGCCCTGAGTTCAAGCCAGGACTAGCAAAAAAAACAAAACAAAACAAAACTGTGTCCTGGGGTCCAGAAGTGCCCTGCCAAGCCTTTCATGCAGGTGGGGCCAGGACCATCAGGCTGAGCTCTGAGGAAAGTGGCAGAATTGGCTTATTTTAGAGGTCATATCATATGGCTTTATCTGTGGACTTGCTGACTTAACCCTCCTAGACTCTTTGTTTTGTGCTTGAATAGGTCATATTTAAATTAGAGGACTTGTTCATTTAGGCTCAGTTGGTTTTGGCCTAGTGATCTGATAGCTTAAGACTGTCTTTAGCCATAGATTCAGTGAGGTGACTTCCTGGGATATGATCAACATTTCTCTTTGTTCTCTTTGTCTTCCAGAGGTGTGCTTGTGTGTATGTTATCTTTCTGGTTGACTTCCTTAGCCTGATCTGCACTGAGCTGGGCAGAAGGGCATGGCTTTAGTCAGAAGGTTGTCTGATCTGTCTGCTCCCAGCATTTTTCTGGTCAGAAGATAAGCTCTCTTTCACTTTGCTTCCCTTCTAGCTCTTCAGTCAGGAGACGGTGGTGAAGGCTGTGCCACGATATAGCCTCGTCCTGGAACTAAGTGACAGCGGTGCCTTTCAGAGAAGCCTTCATGATCCTGATGGGCTAGTCGCACCCTACATCAGTGAGGTGCATGAGCACAATGGGTTCCTGTACCTGGGTTCCTTTAGGTCCCCGTTCATCTGCAGACTCAGCCTCCAGTCTGTTTAGCCAGCCCAGCAGCTTTCCTTGCCTCATGTGGTAACTGATGCTGCCCTTGACCACCATACCTGGTCCAGGAAAAACTGTCGATCTGGCTCGGTTCTCTGTATCTGTCAGCCCAAAGGGTTGTGGGGGGAATAGCTGCAACCCCGAGGATGTGCAGGCCCAGAGTGGCCCCCCTCATGTGGGTTTGATATTACTTTTCGAGGGAACATATTCTGTCATGGGGAAGACATTCATGTAAAGCCATTTTCTCTTAAAAAATGAAGCTCTCTTAAATACAGTAATCCGTAGGACTTGTGAAACTTCATGCACTTTTAGGGTTTGGTGGATAGAGCAGAAAGCGAGCTGCCCAGGGATCTTATTCTTGCTACTGACTCTTGTTCTGCTGCTGGCCTAGATGTCTTTATTCTTAAATAAGATTTATTTTTTTTGGGGGGGGGCTTAGGGTAGGGCAGAGGATGGCATGGAAGGATGGGGAGCTCAGTAGAAGATGGTAGCTATTTGAGCTGTGATAGACTTGTATTCTCAGGGGTTGTGTGGGATGCTGGCCTTTGGTTCTTGGGTATTCTGCCACAGTGGAGGGAGAGCCCTGTACCCTCCACAGCTGTCCTCCACCTGTCCATGCCCTGCACCTGCTATGACCTGGCCTCTCTTCATGCCAGAGGTTTTCAAGGCTCCCGAATAAGTGTCCAGTAAAAGAGTAAAAATTTCAGTGGAGGGTTCTTTCTGTGAATACTGTCCCCAGTCTCCAGGAGTGCATTACAAATGTCATTTCTGTACCTTTGGTTCTTCATCTATAGACCCACAGATGTGAACAGTGTTGTGTTTGTGTTAGTGTTAATAAAGCCCTGCCAAGTTGCTGATTTTTTTTTTGATGAGTATGTCTACACACTGGTCTTAATTTTGATAATAAATAATATTAAATTCGCTTTTCTTCTGATTATTTTTTTTTTGACTGTGTGGCCTATCTTACTTTTCCACTTTATTTAGCATTGTCAAAATGAAGATTATCTTGACAAATGAAGGTGGTGTTTTAGGGCTAAGTGTCTCATCTGGTTTGCTAAGAATGAAAACTACTAGGCCCATTAGCTCCCAGTTGTCTTCAGCCATCTGCAGATGACATTGATTCGCCTTGGCTGAAGTTGATAGCAGATGTTTCACCTGTTTGTCAGCCTACCCCGTGGGTAGGCATCTTTCTTTCCTGGGTGTTTTTGAGAGCACATGGGAAATTGTATCTTCTGGAGTGCATGAAATAACAGTAGAGACAGTAAGTATTGTACATAGTGGATGATCAAGAAATTCAAAGAATGCAGAGCTGTAGTAAGTGGGAACCTTGTGTGTTGTCATCCTGGTCCCTCCCCCAGTACTGCTTACACCGTACTGGGAGATGTGTATAGGGGTTGGGTGATGGGCCATTCTTGCCTTATCTTGGATCACCTTTTAGAACTGTTGTGTGGAATAGAGCAGCACTAGAATAGGGAAAGAACAGCCCATAATATTTATATAACTTTTTAGAAAAGAGAATTGAGTAGTCATTATTAAATACTTCCTACTAACTCATAATATGTCTCCTGTTACCAGGTATATAATAATAATAAAAGGATGCCTAATCATTCCGTCATAAAAGCAATCTAAATGTGCCAGGCCTGTAAGTTGACATCCCTATTCTTTGAGAACAGAGACTTTGCATATAATGCTAAATTTTCACTGGTGAAAAGAAGCTGGTACATTGTTTTTCACAGTTTTCAGCAAAGGAATCTTGATTTCAACTTAAATGATGTTTTTCTGTCTCCAAGTGTCATTTCCGGTGTTTTATCTGGCAATCTGGCATGATGAAGTGTGAAAGATAGTTTTGAAAACTAGGTTTAAATATGTGACATGCTTTTACTGTAAGCATAAAAGGATCCAATGTGAATTACTAACATGCTTTTGAAGTTAACCTGGTGATTCATAGTGCTTCTACTTACTGTAAAAACTCCATCAGAATTCAGTTATTGCCTCTTACAGGAAAACTCTTTGGAGACGCTCATTATCAACATATGCTTGCAGAGTGCTATATGCTTTCAAAAGGTGTTCATGTACACCGATGTTTTGTCTTTCTTTTTGAGACAGAGTCTCACTGTGTTGCTAGGATGGCCTTCATCTCCTAGGCTAAAGTGATCCTCTTGCCTCGGCTTTCTGAGTAGCTGAGACTCTGGGCACATCTACCATGCTTAGCTCCCATTCACGGATTCAAGGAAGCGTGCATGCAAGGAAGCGTGACCTCATTGTACATGTGGAAACAGAGGCTCCAAGAGTTAGTGTTTGCTGGGACTTGGAGCCAGCACATGACTGAGCCAGGACTCCTGGTATATGTGCCCCTAATGAGGCAGACTTACACTTGACTTCTGGAAAGCAATGTAGCAATGCAGTGGTCAGCCCAGTTCCTTTTCTTAGTCACTGTGGCTGGTTTAAGGAATGGTAGTTTCTTTTGTAATACTGGACTATATACAACAGATCAGGAAGACTTGACTAGAATACTCTAAGTAAAGCCTTTTGGAGTTTGGGACCTTAGAGTTGGCTGTAGAGAGCCTTCGGTAGTGATTGGTTTGCCTTGTTATGAGAGATGAGCTAAATCCTGTCCCTAGATGGTGGGTTGAAAGTTTTGGATGTAGGTGAGTTCTTAAGATCTGGGAGGTCGAGTTAGATTTTATGATACTCTCTACTCTCCTTAGGTGTTACCTGAGGCCTGGCTAGGGCTGGGAACTCAGCATCTCACTCAAAGGCGGGTGGTGTCCTCCAGACCTGGCCTTGTGAGGAGGAAGGCGCGGAGATAGGCCTTGATATGCTCTGGTAGGATGGATTGGGAGGTGTGAACATGAGACCTCCCCCATCTGCTTCTTCATTGTTAAGAAATCACACAGGGCTCTGCAGCTCAGTGACTCCCTTGCCTGGCTGTCTGTGGATCTTTTAAGAAAGAACTGCCTTCAGGGGCCTCAGAAGTGGCTGAATAGATTCTGTTGTTGCTGCCATCATGGTCCCTGAACTAAGTGGCTGGGAGCTGAGTCAGGGCAGCAGAAAGTAATGAGAACTTAGAATTATGCTAAGTCCCATGGTTAGAGGAACCCAGAGGGTGTCAGCTCCTTGGTTACTACCTTGGTGAAAGTTACAGCAGGGAGCTATGGTGCCATGCATACTTGGTGCAGATTTCCTTTCAAGTTGTCAAGTCTGCACTGCTTCAAGGTGCTAAGATTCTGCGTGCTTTGCTTTGAAGTCATAGTTGGAAGAGGGCTCAAGGAGCCCAGTGAATAGCACCTGTACCTATGACTGAGGCTTCTTAGGACAGCCTTTTCTTAGCATAAAGCTCAGAGGCTCTGGCCACCAGCCGGCAGCTCTAAGTCCATAGTCCTTCCAGCTCATGCTCAATGCCTATCTCTGTCTAGGGCCCGGTATTCAGCTCCCAGTTTCCTCTTTTTTCCCAGGCCCATGCATATCTTATCTGTCCCCAGACCATCTTCAAGCAAATGGCTCTGTGGAGATGGTTCCCATCATCTTCCCCAGCCCACCTGCCCAGGTATAACTTCCCATGTACTGAGTACTTCCAAACCCTTCTGCCTCCAAGGCAGTGGAGAGCTAGAGCAGAGACCTTGAAGTAACGTGGCTGGAAAGTGGGCTCCACTGTCCCACCTGTTCATGACAAGGACAAGCTTGCCTAGACTTAGCAAGCTATGACCAAACCAGCCTGACCTGGCTGCTTAGATCAAGTGGCTAATGACAAGCCTCCAAGGGGCTTTAAGGAAGTAAACTCACCAGATCACTCAGAGAGTGGGAAGTCTGGAAATGCTACCTTCAGCTTCCCGATTTCCTGTGAAAGGTGACCAACCCAGCGGTAACTTTGTTCAGAACTTGAATCAGCTACGAAAGGGACTAATACATGGGACCTCTACAGTGTGTGATGTTACCCAAGAGGCTAAGAGGATGATGTAGGGCTCTCAAGGAGTCAAGAGAGTGAGGAAGCTCACTGCCTGTCAGGTTGGCCTCCACCTGCTCTACCCTGTCCCCGACCTAGCATGTCCTATATACCTAGGATCCACAGCATCAGGAAACTTGATTTTTAGAAGAAAACATGATATATTTAATCTAGTCAGGAGACACCATCATTCTCTCATCTCAGCCACTGTGTAGGATGGGGATCCACTGGCACCTTCATCTGCCCACTCGGGAGAAGGGTAGAGAGGGTCCCTGACAGCTGGGCACTGGGCTGCGGCTGACGGTAAGGACGAGCTCACATGTGTTTGTTGAAGCCAAGGTCTTGCTGTGGAGGCAGAAGGAAGTCAATGACAGTAGAGAACAGGCACCTCGAAGCTCTGCAGCCAAGGGACAGCCCAGACTTCAGAGTAGCAATTCAGAACCTGCAACAAAGAAGGGCTCATCTGAGTACCCCAACTGCTCTGCTGCAGAGGGCCTGGCTCCCTAAGGCAGCTCTCACTCTGTGATTGAGCCTGGATAGCCAGGAGCTGTGTGTGTGTGTGTGTGTGTGTGTGTGTATGTGTGTGTGTGTATTTTCCTTGCTGAGATACAACTCCCAGGTGTTTTGTTTGTTTGTTTGGTCATGGGGCTTGAACTCATGTCCTAGGCCCTATCTCTGAGCTCTTTTTGCTCCAGGCTAGTGCTCTATCACTTTGAGCTATAGCTCCATTTCCTGCTCCCAGTTTTTATTGTTTAAAAAGTTTAAACCTGGGCCTGGAGTTTAGCCTAGTGGTAGAGTGCTTGCCTAGCATGCACGAGGACCCAGGTTCAATTCCTTGGTACCACATACATAGAAAAAAGCCAGAAATGGTGCTGTGGCTCAAGAGGTAGAGCTCTAGCCTTGAGAAAGTCCAAGGACAATGCCCAGGCCCTGAGTTCATGGCCCAGGACTGGCCAAAAAAAAAAAGTTTAAACCCAAGAGAAGTTGAAAGAATTATTAAAAATATATACTTTCACCCCTACAAATTAATTAAAATGGCAAAAGAAAAGTTCAACACGTATCTTAAAAAGTAAAAAAAAGTGAGGGAAGGGTGGCTTAGGAGGGGTGGGTGAGGATGTTGAAAGGGGTCAAGACATTGGTCAACACTGTATTGCACTGTACTCATAAACTTTTGTTGAATGGCAACTCCTTTGTACAACTATAAAAAGAATAAAAATATTTCAATTTGTGAATTGTTAACTATTGCCATATTGCTTTCTTATGGAGATATATATATATATAACATATACCATACATGATATATCATACTTTATATATCATGTTATATGAGCTATGTCATATTCCATAGATGACATATTATACGTATATATATGTATATAACTTCTGAATTGTTTGAAAGCTTGTTTTAATCTTCACCCCAAATCCTTAGCATTTCTCTCTTGAGATGTGCCACTTGGGGAATACAGAGGTTTCACAGGTGATATGTTTCTGAGAAAGCCCCTCCTCCTGCTCCCATGTCCCTATGTGGTGGGGAACACTGGAGATCTGACTTCCGGAGGGAGATCCAAAAGCCTGTGCCCCCCCCCCTCCCCAGTAGAGAAGTGACCATGGCCTGGAGGTGTGTGGTGAAGAGCCTGGGACAGAGAAGGTGGCCACAGCCCATCTGCCTTACCCACTTCAAGGTGGGGCTGGTTTGGAAGTCACAGCTGTCCAAAGGAGGGGCATTGGTTTTCTGGCATGTAGTTCTGCTGACTTCCAGCATCAGCATGTATTTCAGTCCTTTTGCGATCTGAAGGGAGTAAAGGACTAGGCTTCTTGGTTACTCAGCACAGGATGAAAACGGTTTCTATTTTACGATAGGTAAGGAGGTTGCTGAGAGGGAGGAAAACTCAGGACTTGCCAGAAGAGCTGCTGGGGAGGAAGCAGGCTTGGACTACAACCCCTCCCTCCTTTACTACTGCTGGCTCTGACAAGGGCTTTATATCCAAGAAAGGATGGCTTATTTGCCCAGAACTCCACATTCAGGAGACTTAAGGTAAAGAGTCCTGCCCCTCCCTCCATCTGCCAGCTGTACCTACCCCACAGCCCTCACAGGATGTTTAAAAGAATGCTACAATTCCTGGTTTCCATAAGCCTCCCATAGCAAGCACAGCCTCTCCCTGTGCCTGGGAATGGTGTGGTTTATTTGGAGTTCCAGAATAGGCCGTTTCCACCTGGATATGGCAGCAACCTAGTTCTTCCTCTCTCTATCCTTCCCCTTCCTCCTTCCCTTTCTTCCTCCAGGGGCTTGAGCTCGGGGCCTGGGTACTGTCTTTGAACTTGCTCAAAGCTAGCACTTTTTGGGTGGTTAATTGGAGTCATAAAGTCTCACAGACTCTTCTTGCCCATGCTGACTTCAAGCCATAATCCTCAGATCTCAGTCTCCTGACTAGCTAGGATTACAGTTGTAATCCTAGCTGGCACCCTGCACTTCTGTCTTGTTCCTGCACAGTTGCGAGAACATTCCTCAATTTTTAGACTCTCACCCTATACCACCCGAATGAGGTCCCCAGCATTATCAAGGCTCAGGGGCAATGTCACACCCTCCTTACAGAGAATCTTGGACACTGGGTCCAGAGCCTCTGGAGAAGGCAGCACCTTATTCAGATCCAGTCTCTCTAGCCCCGTGACCCAGTGTTACCATGAATTCTGTGATGCTACTTCCACATCCATCCTCTCCCCTTGGCACTAGCGCATGTGTATTTCATTCATCTAAAGCCAGCTTTCCATACTTGCAGGTAGCTGCTCAGTATTCCTGGGTTTAGCAAGTCACAGAGATCACTGGGCAGCCACCTCCTGGGGTTCCATGTCCTCACTTTTAGATCCCACCATCCACATTGATGTTTTGGGGAAACAGTTGAGCAAGGCAGGTTATTTCCTGTAGGGCCCCCTCTGGCTAGGAAAGTAGGGAGCGGGTGTGAGAGGTCACTATGGAGAGTAAGCACTGTAGGGTATGATGCTTAAGCAAGCTGGAGGTAGAGGGTTTGTGAGGGGAATGGCTTGGCACAGCTTGTGCATATAAGGGGTGGGTCTATTCTACAAAGCAGTGACCCACTCTACAGGGCTGCCCACTTCCGTGAACTCTATTACAGGCCCCACCTCCTGTTTTCACTGAAGAGGTCTAGCCCAGAAGCCTGCTGGTTTAAGTTGTGCTCAGCTCCAGGTGACATTGGTTTTGGTGCTGCTTTTGGCCTCCTGTCCATGTGTATTCTTTAGGTGGGTAGGTGCTACAGCTCTGCTCCTCAGGGCTGCCCCTGAGAAGCTCATGACCAGACCCCCTCCCTGCATCTGTACCATAGCTCTGCTGATTCGGAACTCTTTGAACAAGAAGAGATCATTCGTGCAGTTGTTGAATTGCTGCGCGCTATGCCTGGCTGCTTTGACGACTCCTGGGTCATTGGTCCTTACGAATTTGGGAAATTCTGGCTTCAAATCCGAGTTAAGGACCTGGGAACAGAAATCTGGAAGAAACAAAAGAACCAGAGAAGAAGATTGATGATGGTGGGGTATTTAGTCTAAGTGTCCTGCCTTGTGCCTGGTGGTACCCAATCTCTTTGCTCATGAGGATTCCAGCCCCTTCTTCATCCACACCCTCCAGACCCATGCAGTGGTGTGTTCCAGGGCTGCCCAAGTAGGCCCTCTTGTCCCCAGGGTATCACTGGTCTGACACAATGCCATGCTGTAGGTAGCTCCCTGCCACAGGTCTCAGGCAGAGAGGCTGCTGCCAGCCTAACTGGAAAAGGGGAGGCAGCAGAGAGTCATGGTAGCCAGGGCCCTACCTGGAAGAAGACAGGTTGAGAAAGAAGAATGTAGCTTTTTAAACTAACTGCAAGGGGACCAGTGTGGCAATTTCCTTCATTTTCAAGGGCTGAGCATGCCTGGGGCCCAGTACCTATGCAGTTTAGCTGGGAAGCCACACAAAGCACTCTCCCTGTGTCCTGGCTGTTCCTGGGCCCCTCCACAAAATCTATTGTGAAGGAGATGAGGGATTGGCCATAAAGGATCATGAGATGAATTAGGGAGGGGGCCAGACTTTGCTCTCTTTGACACTTAGAGGGGCCTCTGATTTCCCTCTGTACCCCCACTGTACAAATAAGGACCAGAGGCCCTAGCTGGACATCTCAGGAACTATCCAGCTTCAGGGTTGATGGTGATGGTGGTGGTGGTGAGGACGGTGAGGGCTGACTACACAGACTTAGGAGCAGGGGTGAGGTGTTACTGAAAGCACCATGCCCTGTATGGCATCACTTTACAACCACTCAACTACAGCTCCCCAGGGCAGGCTAGAGTACCATGATTGCCCATTTTATGGGTGGTAGGGCTCAGTCTTTTGGAGTGTCCACAGCTAGGAGGCAGGGGTCTGTGGTATTTTCAGATTGTGCTTGTGTGAGGGTGGACTTTGGGTGCTTGTCAGGTTCAATGGCAGGGAGGAAATCTGAGGGCAGAGAAGCCCAGGTCAGCCCAGAAGGGCTCTTGCTGCCATGATAAGGCCTTGGA
The DNA here is from genome assembly GCF_031878675.1 of Megascapheus bottae. NCBI lineage: Eukaryota > Metazoa > Chordata > Mammalia > Rodentia > Geomyidae > Megascapheus > Megascapheus bottae. The sequence goes on from NC_143526.1 coordinate 10,948,251, forward strand.
GTGGTCTGACATGGTGGAAGGCCTTTGCCCAGCTTCACACACCAGTAAAGAGGAAGGCAATAAGGTGAGTAATGGGACACTAACAGACATGTAGCATCTCAGATCTCAAGGATTCCATGAATCCTGTTACCACTGTTGTCCTCGCTCTGTGAGGGGAGGCCACCGTGGGGATGGACAGAACTCATGCAGTGAGTATGAATAATTAAAATGTGGGAGAGGTGAGAGAGTAGTCTCCACATTCCCTTTAGGAGACCTCACTGGATTGAGGCGAGCTCACTGTCTGATATGAATGTTCATTTCTGCCACAGGCTTCCTCCCCAACCGGTGGAGGGGAATGGAAGGCAGCCTGGGTAAGAATGGGGCTGGGGTGGGATTGGGGAAGTGGAAAGGGGGAGATAGAGAAGGGATGGGGTGTGTGTGTGTGTGTGTGTGTGTGTGTGTGTGTGTGTGTGTGTGTGTGCTAAGAAGGCAGGGAATAGGCAGGAGCAGGTGCTTTGGCCTCAGCCAGCTACTATCTCCAGCTTCTCCTGTAGCAGTGTGCTAATCACTTGTTTGCTGAGCATCTTCCTCCCCAGCTGCTGTGACTTGTTGCTGTCTCTGAGCATGGTAGCAGCCATTTCTCTGCCCCTGCTCTGTCTGCCTGGCTAAGTCATAGCCTCCATGCCTTATCAGGCTAGGAGCCTGAAGCTGGGCCACTTCCCTGAACCTGGCTTCTTGGCCTCCAGATTGGATTTAAGGGCTCCAGAACATCCCCTGCACTGGTCCTCCCTGAACAGAAGTCTTCTGACTGGTCACTTGTGACCGAGCTCCAGCCAGGGGTTGTGCTTACCTGCTGGCCTGTGGCCAGTGGCCAGCTTTCTTGTTAATGAGTAAAACCCTCTAAGTCTTCATCTACTTTGGGGCTAAGTCTGTGTGCCCTGAAAGGGCAGCAGCCAGCCAGATCTTTCTAGGGAAGCAGATGCTCAAGGCTATGTAATCTGGACAAATCACCTAAACTAGCTATGCTTCAGTTTCCCAGAACCCAATCAGTGCCTTCCTCTGCCTTGGTTTTCAGAGAATAGGCAGTGTGCTCCTCTTTCTCTTAACCCCTTCCCCACTGGGCATCAGATGTCTGATCTTCAGGGTCCCTGGAACCAAGTCACAGGACAGCAGCCTGTAGGCAGGCAGGAAGGATGAGCCGTGGTAGTGACCTGATCACAGTCCATTCCCCCCTCCCCCCACCCACCCCAGAGCCAAAAATCAGAGAGGAGCTAAGGATGCAGAGGTGAAGGAACAAAAGACTCTTTCTCTATCTCGCAGGGACAGCCTCCCCACATGCTTCATTCCTAAATCTTGTTCCTCCCAGCAGCAGTAACTGCTCCCAGGACCCAGAGCCTCTGGGGATCCTCTGGGGCACACTAGATCTGGGGAGGAATCCCAGGACACCCCTTGAAGCTGCCACCAGCAGTTTTAGCCACAACATCCCCTGGAGTTCAGGAGACACTCCTCTTACCTGGGGCTAAGACCCCACAGGTGATGAGAGCAAGGCAGAAGAAGGCGAGTAGCACTTTGGCCAGCCGCAGGGTTGTCCTGGAGGATGGCAGGGCGGTGGAGTAGGTTGAGTGCAGCCTGGGCCAGGGCAGGGTAGGGACTGCCTCTTTGGGGCTGGGGAGGGCCGTGGTTTCTTGCTGAATCATTTTGACTAGAGGTTCTTCATCTCTAGATCTACTGGCCACAAGGGCAACTGCTTCCTTTATAGAAGTTTCCAAGCAGCCATGCCTTGCTGGGGGGAGGGAGGGGAAAGGAGGAGGGAAAAGAAGAGAATAGACCTGTGAAAAAAGGCTTGCATAGTATTCTACCCCGGTGCCATACATGGGAGAGATGCTGCTTTCAGAAGCAGAATCCCTATGATTTCCTGTGCCCAAATGCTATTTCTTGTTCAAGGATGTGATTGGTCATATTTGTTTTTCTGGCAAGGAATCTGGCTCCAAAAGATGAATGCTGTCCTCACCCTTGGTGGAAGAGCTGTTCCTATTCTCTGTCTGAGGGAGTTCACCTTGCCTTCCTGAGAAAACTCCAATGGCCTTCTGTGAGGCAGTCATGCAGGACAAAACTGACTCTCCACAAGTCTTCCCCAGCATCTCCCTTGGCTTTTTGGCTTATAATCAGATGCAAATCCCAACTAGGTCCTACAAGTGGGGTCCACAAGGAATTGCATTTCAAAGCCAAGGAAATACTTGAGTTTTTAAATTTATACAGACAAAAACCTGGGTAAGATTCACAGGAATGGATTCGAGGGGTTTAGATAATGGCAAGGAGAGCATAAAGTTGGGTGAGGTTGAACTTACTGAGACAGGCTCAATAACAGATCCTGTACTCAATGCCTCATTTGAGGGTGTTGGCAAGACGTTGCTTGGTTAATTTTGTTGAAACATGGACCAAAAGGTAGAAATGCTGGACTTGATTTGGTTTAAAGTAGAGGGCCATGGCTTTCATTTGGTCAAAGCCTGGAATTAGACCTTCAGGGTCCTTTCTCAGGGCTTATCAGCTCTGCAGCCCTGCATCTGACTTAGTTTGGGGGAACACTGGTCACTTTTCCTTTCCTTAGAACCTCACATTGCTCTGTTACATTAATGACATTTCTGGACTTACTGAAGAGGCATTTATATGGCACAGGGTGGGAGTAAACCCAACCAAAATTTGGGGAGATTGAAGTGTGAGGATGAATTTGCTATCTAAGACCTACTTGATCCATGGTGGGAGGGACTAAGAAGATAGACCTCACCACTGCTATGGCAAATGAATTTGTGAGGGGAGCCTCAGCATCCTTGAAAGCTCTCTAATTGTTCTTCTCCTGTATTTTGGGAATAGCAACCATTTAGTTGGGTAGTGAACACAGAACATGGCCTGGTGTTTACACATGCTCTCCTATATCTACATCATAGAGATTTTCCAACCCCATCAGGTGACAGAGGGAGAAGAAAAACTGTGGTCCATAGATAAGAGGTTTTGTATGACAGGTAGATACCACTCAAGAATGAATAGTTGCATCATTATATCCTCTTTTGGGGACAACATCTTTCTGGAATAGTATCTTCTTGGGGGTAGGAGTCAAAATCTATCATCTTCAGGCAGTGTATCTCTGGCAGTATACTGAGCTTGAAAAGCAAATGGCCTTATATACATTTATACACCAATGTATGGGCTGTGCCCAGTGATTTGGCTGGAGCATATAGGACTTGGAAGTAAAATAAATAGAAAATTAGGGACAAGGTAATTTGATGAAGAGATGCTGTGAAAATGTCTCTGAATGGACTAAGGATTTGTGTCTCATGTCACCCCAGGGTGATTTCAGGAGGAAGAAAGGGCTTTAAATACTGAATAGTTGGGAGATCTGCGTTGTGGATACCAGCCAGGCCAGTGGCCACCTGGCTGGGTCACAAAGTGGTCATGGTGGCAGCAATGGAAGCCACATACACCTATGCTCAGCAACATGGACTTTCACTCAGTAAGGTCTTTTGAAGTCTCCTGTATACTAGCTCTTCCTGGATGAGAACCACACGGGGCCTCAGACAGTGCAATGGATTATGAAGATCAGGTGACCAGTGAAATTTTTGCTTTAATTTGTCTCACCATGGTTGAACTTGTTCCAGAACCATCCTGAGCAAAGGCCATTAGAATTTTGGAGCAAGGTCCTGTCATCTTTTTCAGATGACCACTCTTGCTTTGAGATCAGATAGTGGCCTGTTACTGGGTATTAGCAGAGACTGAATGCTTAACTACTAATCACTCAGTGATTATGTGATAGAATCACCTAGCTGAGCACACTAGCTTTGGAGAACCTCCACCAATACATATGGGTATAGACATTTGTCTTCGAGTTTGCAAGTATGTATTGTTGTGTCCATGCAACTGTATATTTATATAGTTCTCTGTGTGTGGCTGAGCATTATGAGAATGTTAAATACACATGTGTAGTTGTACACGTGTTTGTGTATCTCTCTACACATATGCTTATGTGGGTTAAGTGCATGGTTTCTGTGCATACTGCAGGAGTGGTGGGCGCTGTACTGAGTCTTAGGCATTAATTCATTAATGAACCCACTCGCTCATTTTTTAACCCACTCTATCTTTTAACCTCTTGCATCTGAAAGTGTAGTCCCTGGGCCAGCAGAATTAGCATTTCCCTGGAGCTTAATGGAAACACCTTCTTAGGCACCATTGCAAACTCTGTGGTTAGGACATAGGACTCTTCTCACACCTTGACTCTGGAGGCTCGTTTATCTCTCAGAGTTGGGGGACACTGATATAACCTATTCTGTTACTCCCCCTCTTTTCTCATTGACATGAGTGGTTGTCTGACTCCCCTGGTCTACCTGGTGATGACCTTGACCATTGTCTGGTCATGTTAGACACGTGGCTTTGTCTACTCATTGGTCATGAAGTGGAGTTCCTGCAGAAGATACCTGGTCCCCAGGATGTGAGTGGATGTGGGAGGGATGAGGGGGAAGAACTCCTGGGGTTGCCAAGCCAAGGCACACTCTTTCTCCTCAGGGTATGTGGCCTCACCTTAGTGGGCTATGAAGTTGCTCAGGGTGATTTTGGCAGATCCTGAAGATCGGGGACTTCCAAGGCTCAGGCCCAAGCCATTAGAATCCTCACTCCCACTCAGGTTGGCAGGAAACACTCTCCAAGGTGAAGAGTTCTGGAATTCCAGGGCTTGGCAGTGATAGGATGAGTGAGGTTCTCTTTCCCCTCTGGGTAGGTCTCTAGGGAGATCTGTATTTCCTTGCAACAGGCAAAGAAAACCTTGGAGGATCAGCTGAGGAAGATCAGTCTGATTTTCCCCACTCTCCTTTACTGAATCTTCTGTAGCTCACACCATTGATTAACCTGGCAGTATTATCTGTGTATCCCTGGGCAGATCCTGGTCTCCATGTTATTTTCCCTGTTGCTGTCCTACCTTCATCACTTTTGGAACCCAAAAGAAATTCCACTGATGTATTTGCTTTCTGTCAGTTTTCTAGCATGATGAACCACACATGTAGCAGCTGAAACGACAGGTACTTTTATCTCACAGAGACTAGGGGCCAGGCGTCTGAGCCTGACTGGGCTGTGTCCTCTGCTCAGAGTCTTACCAGTCTGTACCTTCTCATGGGCTTACAAGGAAACCTCCACTTCCAAGCTCCTTGCTGGTAAATGGTAGTCCCAAGTGTCAAGTTCCTTACTGGCTGGTGGCTAGAGGTCACTTATGTTCCTAGCCTCATAGGACTTTCACACATGGCCACTTGCTTCTTTAAAGTTGGCCGAAGAAAAGAGAATCGTAGGAAAAGGAATTATAATCTTAGGGGATGATATTGCAGAAGAGACCTTTAGTCACCTTCAATTTATGTTGTTGGTTAGAAGCAAGTTACAGGGTTCAGTTTCCATCCAGAGGAGAAAAGATCTGGGACTGGAGTTGTGGGAGGCTCAGACTGCTACCATACTTACCAAAAATCCTCTCCACTGAGGAGGCCACAGAAAAATGGTCACCTAGATGACAATGCAGGTGAGGTTATTTAAGACATAATCAATTACTGGCCAGCATAGCAAATGCAGACACGAGCCAGGGACCTCTCCTATCTCCAGGGAAAATACTGACTATCAAAAGAGGTAAGGGACCATTTAACACCAGTGAGAATAACAACTGGGGTGGTGTGTGTGTGTGTATGTGGGGGGGGAATATCAAGTGTCTCTAACCAGTAGTTTATAAATGACACTAATACTGAGCACAATAATGATCATAATGATACTCCAGATCCCTTAGTATCCTCTAGGGGCTGTAAGTCAGGGGCCCTTCCTGCCAGCTCTGGTTCCTCCATATCACCAGCAGCAACTATTCAGTTTCATGAAGTGCCAAGAAACTGGGAAGGAGTCTATCCACTCATTTCCTTGAAGATCCAAGTCTTCTACTGATTTGTTGAATGGTAAATCCTTTGTACAAATGCTTAAAGATAATAAAATACTTCATTTTTTAAAAAGAAAGAAAAGCAGCAGCAGCAGGAAAAAAAAAGCATGTAATTCCAATACTTCACCAGAACTTTGGAGCCTGTAAGGAGATTTTTATCCACAAGGTGGTGATGTGGCTTAAGAAATGGCCCTACGTTTTGCAACTTTCCTCCCCACCCCTTCTTCCTTTTCCTCCTCCACCTCCTCTTCCTTCTCTTCCTCTCTTCCCCTCTTCATCTATCTTGTCCTTTTCTTTCTTTTTTTTTTTTTTTGGTGGGGGGCAGTTTGTCACCATATTGTCCAGTCTTCCCTGAACTCCTCGGTTCAGGTATTTTTTCTGCCTCAGCTCTAGAGTAATTGGCACTATTAGGCATGCACTGCAGTACTTGGCTGTGTTTTCTTACTTTGCTAATGTCCTAAGTGTTGCACGGGATATACTGACATTAAAAATTAGTCACTTTCTGAAACTCATTTTGGCTGGACCTTCCATAATTTTGTCTGCTAAATCTAGCAGGTCACCAGAAAGTCAGTTTCCAGCTCTTGTTGATGACTCTGCCTTGGGGGTCAGAAATCTCTCTGCTTGTAGCCCGAGAGGGCTTCTGACCACATAGAACAGTTCTCTGCTTGACTTGATCACCAGAGCAAGAACCAATACCTTCTATCCACAGAACAGGTTCTGCCACTCCCTTTTCTTATAGTCCCAGTATCCCCTTTTTTCCCCCCACCTCTAGGAATGGTGATCCTCCTCCTCCTACATGGAGACTCAATTCTGGATTGCCAGAACTAAGGGATGGGTTCGCTTGACATTCAAGCTGGCTGTCCTACCTTTCTGCCTTGTGCTTCCACAAAATGATTCATATCCTTAATGTTGCTTAGGGAACTTTCCAGGGATCCAGCAGCCTTGCATCTGTCTTTGGACATCTCCCTGCAGCTGGATACCTCCTCTGCCCCCAGTGGTTTGATCATCAGGTTAGGTTCATAGCTGCCAGCTAACCTCACTTTTTTTTCGTGCAATTTAATGCCCACAGAATTGGCCTTTTGTCACCCAGGTGGTCCTTGCTTATTTTATAATGGAGCGCACTGGTGGAGGAGTGAGGGAGTGAGACAGGTAGGGCTGGAAGCCTAAGCTGGGTGGTCCAGGAACAAATTCAGCTATGGGCATCTGGCCTCAGTCACTCAGGGACCTTATAGGATGGTGAGGAAGGGGCTGAGAGCAGTTCTAGATGGTTCCTTCTTACAGTGATGCTTTACTAGTGGGTTCTGGAACTATGAGAGGTGAGCAGGGCCCCCAAGAGCTCTGTCTTGGGACCTAGATATCTCTTCTAGTGGGCTTTTTGGTTCTCATCGTGACTGTGCATCAGAATGGCTCTGCAGGCACCATAAGGTTCAGGTTCTCAATTCCTTCCCATGGAGGTCTGGATGTGGAACCTGGGAATAAGCATTTAAAAGCACCCTGGGAGATTGTAGTGCCATGTACACTGCCCACATAGCATACATGTCCTGGGGCTCTCCTCTACCTTTCCTCCATGGTCCCCTCCTGGATTTCCACAGAGTGATGGCTGATTTACATGTGCAAGGATGGCATTTTTTGCTTCAGCCCCCTTCTGTGTCTGAGGACCCATTTATTATCTGGGTGTTAATTAAGTGCCCAAGGCACCTTCCTGCAGGAGCTGATAACTCTTGGGTATCATTCATTTGGCTGGATGCTGGCTGACAAAGAACTGAGGATATATAGATGTACCGGCATGCTTCCTGTCATTTGTTTCTGTAGCTTTAAATAAAATTTCCAGATTTCAATGTCAGGGCTGTGGTTGGTCCCTCTTGAGCACAGCCCCTCTCTAAAGGGTTGAGTTTAGGATGGATTTCAGAGCCCTCTCTGTCCTGCCTGGCATTCCCAGTGTGGAGATGATCTACTCTGGGTATTTCTGTGTTTGACTGGCTCAAGTGGGCAGGAAATCAGTTGTTTCCTGGCAGACCAGGGTGGAGATGGCTGCGCACACAACTCCATTTTTCTTTTGATTTCTTCCTGCAACATGTTATTATACAAATTTCACACTTGTTGAGCAAAGTTGAAAGAATTGTTCAGTAAATACTCCAGTGCTCATCCCCCAAATTCTCTCTGCTATATCACACATTGAACTGGGGCCCTTTTGTTGTTAAGGCCTATTTCTCTGTAAGCTGCCTTTCCCCTGAAGTGGAGTCCCCGTGACACATTGCTCTCTCTGCCCAATGATTGCTTGACTGAGGGGTTCCTCATTCCACCTGCATCGATCACACTCCACTCAAAATACAACACTGAGGAACCATGCACAAGTCAGGGATTCCTACTGTATGTTTGAATCCTTTCTGCCCCCCACCAACCAGGGCTCATTGGTGCCCAAAGGCAGACCTCACCCCCAGGAGCTGTCCCCAGGAGTCTGACCCCTGGTCTCCCTCAGCTCTAAGAACGTGTCTTCAAGCACCCTGGGGATGGAGAGAGGTACAATAATCACTGAAATAACTGGAAGACTTGATACGGTAGCCAGTTTTGGACTTTCTCCTGGAATAAGGGCTGAAGATGTCGTGTTTGTCCCTGCAAAAGGCCACCCCAGTCTCTTACCCACATGGTCAGCAGGCATGGCATGGCACATTGTGTGTGCTTGGTATGTTCTCTTTCCAGGTGGTGCTTTCTTAGCGGCTGGCTGGGATCACTTAGTGTCCTCTCTATGGCTTTCTTCTATGTGTCACCAGCTCTGCTGTCCTGTCAGGGGATGGGATCTTGGTCAAGACCTTGGAGGAAGATGTCTCATTAGAATTCTTCAAACTGCTGCCTTTGGTAATTGTTCTTTGCCCAATCCATTGTTTTAAAATATTAAAAAAATTGTTATTATAAAGGTGATGTACAAAGGGATCACAGTTACATAAGCCAGGTACTTAGTACAGTTCTTTTTGGACAATGTACTCCCCTCTTATCCCTCCCAAACTCTTTGTTATCTGCTCAAAGCTAAAATGTTTTGTAAAAAAGAAAATACTGTTGCCTTTTTCTGAAGACAACAAATTTTATGCTCTGCCTTTATAAATGAAGTCATTAAAGGAAGAGTAAATGTGCTAATTGTGGATGGCTTATTAGTACCGAAATAGATTTGGGAGAGAGTGTGAATTTCATTAATTTCTCTGCGCTTTGGGATTTGGCCTGAACTCAATGGCCCTCCTTGAATGAACTCTTGTAAAAGCTTTAATTAACTCTTGCCAGTGTCGATATGTTTTATTACCTTCTGCAGCCTAGTCTTCCCCTGGTGACCAATTAACTTGGATATTCCTGGTCTGCCAGGAAGAATGGGGGCACTGTACTCAGCCAATAGAGTAGCTGCATTGCTTACAGGCTCTGGTTAGAGGAGGTTGTGAAGGACCTTTCATGAGGTAGAAGAAATGCTCAGATTTTCCATGGAACTTGTTGTATTAGACAATAAAGAGGTTACGTTTAGAAATCTGGCCTTGGCTGTAACTTTCAAAGGCACAGACATATGGGGATCTAAAGATTCATGTTCCAGTCCAGACCATGGCTCTGACACTGAGAGGAGAGAGGAAGGAAAGAGAGAGAAGGAGGAGGAGAAGGAGGAAGAGGAGGAGAAGGAGGAGGAGGAAGACTGGGGGGTATGTGGGGGGAAGCTGGAGAGAGAGAGAGAGAGAGAGAGAGAGAGAGAGAGAGAGAGAGAGAGAGAGAGAGAGAGAGAGAGAGAGAGAGAGAGAGACAGAGAGAGAGATAGAGACAGAGAGAGAGGGAGAGAGAGGGAGGGAGAGGGAGGGAGAGAGAACGAGCTGGCTTGGTAAAGGCATCATTCATGAGCCAATCTGGGTGCCTGGCTGCTGGTTGCTTGGTAGGCTGAGATTTGCAGCTTCCTAGTGTCTTATATTCCTGTGTGTCTGTCCACTGGACATAGAAAGGGTGGTGAGCTCCTAGATCCAAACAGGGAGATGGATGCCTGCACCCTTTCCCTTGGTAGGACCCTCTAAGTTCTAGCCCCTTCATGGTCTAAGAACCCTCTAAATGAACTGGTGGCCCAGTAAGGGCACAGCAACAATCCCATTTCCTGGCCTTATTGCCCAGCCTAGCACACTGTCTACAACTGGGCCCTTCCTTTCTTGTCTGCTTTGGAGACCAAGGAAAACAAATATTTTGGAGTAGGGAACAAGTCATGGAGAGACCTGAGGAACATGGAAAGGAGACTTAAGAAAAAATAAAAAAGAAATAGAGAAAACTCATATTTATTTAAACCTGCACACAGAATCCTTGAAACCCAGGTTATAACTCCTAGAACTATGGGGAATGTGATAGAAACATGAAGCTGAGAGGTTGAGGTCTGTGATGTTAGGCTTAGGGATTCGGCTCTGTGCTCCTGTACCTGGTGTAAAATTAACAAGAACCACCTGGATGAGAACACACCATTTCCGAGTGCTTTGTGGCCAGGCAGCCAGCTAGCAGTGGGGATTTGTGGCTGAGACTTGCATGCAGGCCAAGGAGTTTTCAGGGCTGGTACGGGGTGGGGGGGTCTGGGAGGCCCTAAGTAGGGCTGGGTGGCCTGGGAAAGTTGGACAAGGGTACCAAAACCTGAAACCCCTCATGACTGGTGAGCCAAGTAATGTGGCTATGTGTGTGTGTGCATGTGCATGCGTGCATATGTGTGCCAGTTCTGGGGCTTGAACTCAAGTTCTCGGTGCTGTCCTTGAGTTTTTTTACTCATGGCTAGTGCCACAGCTCCACTTCTCTTTTTCTGGTGGTTAACTGGAGATAAGAATCACATAGATTGCCCTGACCAGACTGGCTTTGAACCATGATCCTCAGATCTCAGCCTCCTGAATAGCTAGGATTACAGGAGTGAGCCACTGGCTCCTGGCTAGTAATGTGGTGCTCTTCTCCCTGGCTTTCCTTTGGCTGCAGTGACCTCTGTGATGGGCTGCTTTGCTGCAATTGAAGTAAAACTTAACTTTTTATTTCAATTGAGAAAATCCATCATCAGAAAATTCTGGGTGCTCCGTCCCCTAAGTCAGCTGTTTCTTAGACAACCATCATCCTAGGTGAGCTTGCCCTTTCTTGAACTCCACATACAGGAGTGCTGCCTTTCAACCTCAGGGGTCGTGCTGTGTAAGGTACGGTGCTGGAGGTTGAAGTGTGTGCTCTAAATCAGTTATCCATCGCTTTTATTGAGGAGTAGCTTTCCGGCCTAAAACCAGAGCACATTCTGTTACTTATTTACTCCTTGAGGTATCATAATTTTTCTAGTTTCTTGTCATTGTAAGCATGCTGCTATGAATGTTCTTGTACAATTCCTCGGGAGGTCATGTTTTCTTTTCATGTTTGGGAGTGCATTGAGTCATTGGTAGGTATATGCGTTGTTTTATGCTGGGAGTTTTCTGGTGTCGCTGTGCCACTGACTCCTCCCAGCAGTGTGTGGCTATGTTGCTCTAACTCGTCCCCAGAATGTTAAGGTATTCAGGTCTGTGTTTCTACCAGGTCAAGAATTAGGCAGAGGAATAGTGAAGGAGAATAAAGCAGCAAGATTACTGAAGGCTAAAGTATTGAGTACAGGCTGTCAGTACTGGAGAATCTGCTGTGGTCTTCTCAGAGGGCAGTTGTTATAGTGCAGGGCTCCTCTCCTATCTCCTGACCTGGGTGTCCTTCATTTTGCAGGCTTTGGTCTGATTGCTTCATGGCTTGTGTACAGGCTGCCTGGCTTTCTTTCTGTCCTATCTTAGGATACAAGGATGGCAGTAAACCTAACTGGTCATGTCTGCTTGTAGACGAGGCATTACTTCACTACTGGTGTAGGATTTTGAGGGAGGAGAGGCACTGAGGCACTACGGGAACAAGAATCATTGTGCACCACAGGTTGGCTGCCATGGGTTATGTCTTCCATTGTCCATCCATGCCTACCTCACTGTTTCCCTTTCTTTTCCTCCATGTGAGGCTCCTGGTCTTTAATTATAGACATTTTGTTTGACACAGAGCGGTGTTATCACTGTGGCTCATAACTCACATTTTCCTGGCAACTGGTCACATTAAGTATCATTTCATGTGTTTATGAGACATGTGCATATGTTATTTCATGAAATAGCTTTTAAATTTGTCTCTTTTTAAAATGGGATTGTTTATCTTGTAGCTGTTGGTTTATATTTTTATATATTCCGAATAGAAGTCCTTGATCAGATAAACATATGGTGAAAATTCTTCCCAGTCTGTGTCTTGTCTTTTCTAAATGTTATCTTTTAATGAGCAGAAGCCTTTTTTTTGTTTGCTTGGTTTTAGTTTTTGGTTCTGAACATTGACTCCAAAGCCTCATGCATGTTAACCCCACACCCTACCACTGGGCTGCAGCCTCCTTTAGCAGAAGTGTTTGCTTTTGTGACTGACTTATGACTTTCTCAGAAAGTGCTAGGCTTTCTGAGCTGGAGCTGAAAGTGTAACTTCAGGGATTTTTTTTTAATTTAAAGTTTCAATTATTCCTAGCACACTTCCTGCCCCCATTCTCACCCTTATTGCATCATATGTACATACATACACACACATATACATATACACACACACATACATCGCTACGTGAACAGTTTTGCATGTTCCCCTTTAAGTCTTTCTTCATGGCCCTACTGTAATGGGTTGAGGACCCCCAGGGAATAGACCAAAGACTCAAAACTGAATTTTAATTATGAGGTAATTTATTAGTAGCAAAAAGGAATTTGTCAATAGCCAATTAGAATCAGCTAGAACTACTTCTAGGCATCAGGACCCAGAAGTAGCCCGAGTAACAACAGGCAGGGATTTTTATACCTCCAAATGAGGGGTGGGTGGGTCATGCATTACAAGGAATCTTTCCAACTCTCCTATAGTATGCAAACTAAACAAGATACAGAAGCTGCATACAGAAGCAAAATATTTGGTTGTCAACAAGGTGGGTGCCAAGCTCACTTCTTAAAATCAGCTGCCCATAAACCATACCCAGTACTTGTTTTTCTTAGGGGCTGTCACCAGTTTGTCTAGCGGTTTCTGGCCATGGCTTCCCAGCATCATCATGACTCTTGCCTTGGCTCTCCAGCACTATCATGGCTTCTCTCATGCTGAGTGCCTCATTGCACTATAAACATGTGGATACACCTGTGGGCTCTCTTTTCTTTCTTCTTTTTTGTTGTCACTTAAATTTGAGTATATTATTTGTTCAGCATTCTCATTTAACAATATATTGGTTCATCCATTAAGACCCTGCATAGAGATATAATTTATTTTTCCTGATTGCTGTATATTTTGTAGCCCTCATGGATTTCTTCACCAATGGCTGTGGAATTTCATGTACTGGCCTCTCTCTGGGTGTTTAGTTGTCCCCAGCTACATCTCTTGGGCAATTCTGGAGTTTGAATGGTCCTGGCACTTGTTAGGCAGTGACTCCTAACTGCTGGCTAAGAATTCCAGCCTTGTTGTCTGCTGGCAATTTTTGTGATAGTGTTTTACTTCCTATCCAGGGGAGAGCTTGGGATGGGGGGAATCCATTTATGTCAGGCATCTTAGTAGCTAGGATAACAGGTGGGCCAGGCTTGCCCTTATCCAGCTGTTATCTGAGAATTCTTGTGAACATTTCTGCTTAGATTAGTTGTAACCTTCCATCCTAGCCACTGTAGCTTTCTGAGTAGCCAGGAATACAGGAATGGGCCACTGTCACCCTTTTTGCTATAGGCTGGTCTGAATCTACCAACCTCTTGCTTAGCCTCACTCAGAAGTGCTGAGATTACAAGTGTGTTCTGCCACACTAGGCTCAGGTACATTTTTTCCTATTGGCCTATTAAAAGTTAATTTATAAGACTGATCTACATGTTTTTTCCTACTCATTTTTTTTCTGAATAAACACCATCATTGACTTTATTGTTCTGATATTCTCTCTTGCGTCCCATCTTGTCCCTTTTGAAATGTGTTTCAAGCATTAGTCAGGAATTTTCCTGGGAGATGCTAGGTTCTTGTTTGGTTATTTTTTTCATCCTTTTGATGGATTCTGACCCACTCCATGTCCTCTTTTCCTGTGCCCTCATCCTGTGTGGCATCACTATAGACAGTATTGGCGAATTTCCTGGGAACTCAGGATGTTAGTTGGCTTTCTGATAAGATCACAGCTGCCTTTGTGGAATGGAAACCTTTTCTTTTTGTAACTGTGTCTAGTGTCTTGAATATGGATTCTCTCTCTTTTTTGCTTTGGTAAGACTTAATTCCTGCTAAGACCAAGTACATCCTTCTGTGATGACTCTCAGCTGGTTTCTCTCGCTCTTTAATTTCTACCTGATACATCATAGTTGTATATATTTATAAGACACAGTGTGATGCCTTGACATATGTACATGTTGTGTAATGATGAAGTCAGCATATTAATCAGACCTATTACTTCAAACATGTATTATTTCTTTGTGGCAAGGACATTCACAATTCAGTAGAAATGAGCAAAGATCTTGAATAGATAGGCATGAAAATGGTCAATAGTTATATGAAAAATATTCAACATCATTCATCATCAGGGAAATGCAAATCTAAACCATAAAGAGATATATTCTCTCACTCCAGTTAGAATGGCCATTATGAAAAAGATAGAATATCTGGTGCTGGTAACTCATGCCTGTAATCCTTAACTACTCAGAAGTTGGAGATTTGAGGATCATAGTCTAAGGCCAGCCTGGGCAAAAAAGGCCATGAAGCTCTTATCTCTAATTAACCACCAGAAAACCAGCAGTATCACTGTGGTTCAAAGTGGTAGAGTACTAGACTTGAGCCCCAAGTTCAAGCTCCATAACTGACCAAAAAAAAAAAAAAAAGAAAGAAAGAAAAGAGAAAAGGAATTATTTCTTTTTTCTTTCTTTCTCCTCCCCTCCCAATATGGTTTATTGTGCGTTGTCACTATATTTGATTTTGGTGCACTGTGTCTTGTATACATTCATGTGTCAGATATACATTTATCTGAATTGGGGAAGGTGAACAACAAAATGGTGAGACGAAGGACAAAGTGATACTCACAAGACAGTATGTTGAAAATGAACTAGACACTGTTGGGAAGGAGTTGGGAGGGAGGGAAAGTGGGAGACAAATGAGAGAGAGGGCAACAACGTTTGATAAGAAATGTACTCATGACTTCACATATGTAACTGTAATCCTCATACATCACCTTGACTAAAATTAAATTAAACAAACTGAATAAAATAAAAGAAAGAAAAAGAACAAAACATGGAAACAAAAAAAAGTATGAGACTTTCTGGATCAATTTGGATACAAGGAGATTCCCAACAAGGAAGCAACCCCTATATGATCCAGGCAGATCGTTGTCTCTGCTCCAGAAAAGAATTTCAAGATGAGACACAGGTAAGAAATTAGCAGAGTTTTGTTCAGCAAGCAAAGCAAAAGAGAAAGCCGCATTCGAAAGGCTGATTCCAAAGGTGTGGGCATTGTGAGGACAGTCTTATACTACTTTTAAATCAGGGGCATATTTATTAAAGCTAACTAGGGCGAGGGAATTGGTTTAAACATTCTTGGATAAGGATTTATTTATTTATTTTGTTCTGAGCATCTGGTGAATGACATAATTCCTGTGGTTATAGTGTTTGAAGATAGGAGCTGGGTCTAGGCACATTAAATTTGGCCATTGTTTCCTTTAGCAAGAATCTCTTTTAACCAAAGAATGAGTTTTATCAGAGCATTTTCCCCCTTAAGATATTTAACCCACGAATTGTTTACTCAGAACTTGGGGCACATCATTAGGGCAAGATTAAAGGCACTATTTTTTTCTACTACTGGCTACAAATCTAGTGGATGAGCAGGAATCAAAAAGAAAATCCTTTTAAATATACCTATTAATGCAATAGTTTGCATAGCTCTTTGATATTTGTTCCCATTCCCATGTTCTCTAATTTGTTTGGCTTCACTACCATGTGAGTGAAAAAATGGAAACCCTTTTGCAATTGTTGGTGGGCATGTAAATTGGTACAGCCATTACAGGAAACAAAAATTCCTCAAAAAATTGTAAATGGAACTACCATACGATGTAACTATTTTCCTAACAGGCTTTCATCCAAAGGAACTGAATTCAGTATGTCAAAGAATCATTTGCACTTCCATGTTTATTGCAGTACCAAACTAACTAAGAAAAAGAAACTTATTGTTCATCGAAGAAACTAGTATGGAAGCTAAAACTAATACCTCTAAGACCTCTCAGACCTCTATATGACCCAACCAGCCCACTACAGTGTATACATCAGAAAGAATTAATGAGCTAATTTCTGAGCATTTCTTTCTATCATGGTTGCAGTGGGCAGGGCCCCTGTTTCCTCTAGGAAACATCTTAGCAATAGTATATCATGCCTACTCAACAGCAAAGCCACCATGCCTCAAGAAAGACAAGTTTGGCCCTTCAGATCATCCTAAATTGGATGTACATAGTGAGGCTCAAGCTTCTCTTCTAGAGGGAGAGAAAGAAATGGAGTGTGAATTGGACCACAGACTATAGGCAGACTGTTTTGGGCCCTTCTGAGTACCTGTCTTCAAATTATGAGGTCTGATGAGTTTTGTGAAGTGTCTAAGTTCAAAAAACCAAATGAGTGTCTTGCCAAGAAGCAAAAACTACATGACTAGAGCTAAAAAGAGAGCAAACAGCTCATTGTCACTGAGAGATAGGTGGAGAGGGTGAGACAGGAAGAGGAGTTGAGTGGACACATTCCAGAGGGTAAGTGTGAAATGAAATATGAAATCACCTTGCATTAAACTGTAAAACCTTTCCATTTCTCCAACATTTTAATAGTCAGCTGTGGATGCAGGCACTTGGGATGAGGTGGTGGGGGGGTGAGTTTGCTGAGGGTTTGGTGTGTCTGTAGATATGAGTATCTCTGTACTGGTGTATAAAATGTGGGAGGTGGTCATCTGATGGAAAATCTATGTCAGACTGGACATAAAATGACCAACAAGCTAAACACACTCAGCAAGATGACTGGAAAGATGTCTGGATTTTTGAAACACTGTTCCACAGTCTAGACTGGCTGTACTATGCCAGTGAGCTTACCTGGCCCCTGTTCGTTCATTCATCTACCCAGCTGGGCTGTCAGTGGACTCTCCCTGTACCTCCATCCTCCATTGCTGGCTCTGTCCTATCAGGGACCCACACCCAGGACACATACGTGTTGTCAGGGGTAAGCAGATCAGGGCTGTTGTGTATTTCTGCTTTGTGTGCTGCTGTCTCCATCTGTGACCCTAGGGCACACCAGGAGACTCATGGCAAAAGTTTGGGGGTTGATCTCACAGGCTCCCAGAGGATAACCAGCGTCCCCTAGTGGCTCTTCCATTGTCAGCATCTCCGTATCCTTGCAGAGTAGTTCACCAAGATGGAAATCATCTTTGTGGCTCCTCCCTACACGGGTGCTCCCTGCAGGGAGACCCTATACTCAGAATGGTTTTCCAGAATCATCCCTCAATCCGTAGGTTAGCAGAGGCCCTGAGAGAAGTATGAGTTGACAGTTCATAATAAATTCTCTGTTATCTTATAGTCAACACTTATTCACTAATGATATTTTTTATTGTGATTATAAGTATTCATATGTGATTGTAAAAGTATGAAATGTGGAAACTTATTGTAGAGAAAATGTGATAGAAATATTTGTCAGTCCAAGAGAGTCCCAGTTCACATACTAGGACATGCCCTACTAGCTTGGTGACACACTTGGAGCTTCCCCTGACATGTGGGTTATGATGAGAAAGGCTGCCTGGGTTATACTTTAGGAATCTGAAGGCTGTTTTTGTTGAATCCACCAACTCTTCACTTGGGCCTGTGCATATATCAGATACGAGAGTAACCTACCTCCTCTCTTCCCCTTTATGCTTTCCCTTCCCTCCCTTCCATTCCTCTCTCCTTCCATAGTAGGCTAACACCATTCTTTTCTAGGGATGGATTCCATGAACAGCCATGAAGTTCAATTCACACACACATATCTCTGATTACTTTATCTCCAGACATGTTTTTTCACTCTTTGAGGCACCCATCCTTAGTCTATACAGATCCCCAAACCGTGTCCTTGAGGAGGTAGATTTGAGCCTTAGATTTCTTACTCTTTCTTGGCCATCTTGCAAATAAATTCTCCTTATAGTTGTTATACACCTGAATATTTTACTTGGAATATAATACATTTTTACTCATTCATCAGAAAGAATAATATTGTACCATTTGTAAGGGAATGGAAAGACTTGGAAAACATTTTATTAAGCAAAGCAAGTCAGACCTTGAGAAGCATAGGTTGCATCGTTTCCCTCATTTCATTTGTGGCACTAGAATGTGCCTATAAATCTACAAGCGAACACACTGGGTGGTAAGCAAGGGATTATAAATGAATTAGCAAGTGCAATAGCCTCTATGGGGAGAAGAAATAACAAAATTCTTTGAAAAGATTAAGTCAAAACCCAACAAAGTAAGTACCAGGAAATAGATACTGGCAAGAGGGGAGTGTGGAGCCAATGAGAGAGAGGTAGAAGAATGAAGGGGGAAAGGAGAAAGCAGGTAACAGTTGGTTGTATATACCACAAGATTAAGAACTGTCAGTGAAGATGTTGAAATGATGCCACAGATCAAGATGTGTTGTACACATAAGCTGCTTTGTTAAACAGCAGAATAAATATATAACCTAAATTAAGATAAAAGCAAGGGCTTTTGGAGGGGTGGGTGAAAATGTTGAAAGGGAGACATTGATCATGATACACTGTATGCCTAAACAGCTTTGGCAAACAGCAACTCCTTTGCACAACTACTTGGAGATAATAAAAGTATTTCCAAGGCTGGAAGTTTGACCTAGTGGTAGAGATCTTGCCTAGCGTGCATGAAGACTCGGGTTTGATTTCTCAGTATTACATACATAGAAAAAAACCTGGAAATGATGCTGTGGCTCAAGTGGTAGAGTTCTAGCCATGAGAAAACCCAAGGAGAGTGCTCAGGCCCTGAGCTCAAGCACAAAACCGGAAAAGAAAAACTATCCCCCACCCCCCAAAAAAACTACAATGGTTTTATCTTATGTGTAAATGTCATTTATTTAGCATTGACATTAAAGATGAGCCAAACAGGCCTGGTTTGGTAAAAGCAGCATACGATGAGGCTTTATACTGCCTCAGCTCATGCTGAAAATCCTTTCTCTTACCTTTGGGCTTTGTAGCTCCTGAGAGTTGCGGGGAAGGGAGGTTGCAAAATAGAAAATGTGGTTTGCAGACTTGAAAAGATAGGAATGTGTTTATTGTCCGAGATAGTGCCGGCAGAGTGAGGTAGGGAGTCCCAAGTTTTGCCTGGACTAGCTATATAGGCCCAGAACTGAACTAGATGCTGCCATTAATGGGGGCCACACAGCCTTTGTGAATGCAAACCTACCTGCATCCCTGCAGGGGGTGCTAGTGATGCCTCCTTCCTAAACACACCTGCAGGAGAATGGGAGATAGAGTTCCTCAGCTTCCTCACAGACAAGGCTGGCAGTCTTTTCTTCATGAAAATACATTTCCCCAGAGAACATAATTATGCTGTCAAAATGACTCCACAAACCTCAGGGATAAGATGAGCACACAAAATGGAACGAGGCAGTTTTAGCTTAGAAAAAAAATCTGGAGAACTCAAAATTGTGTAAATGCACAAAGACAGAAACAGTTCCCAAGTCCAGGAAATTAGAGTCATTTTATTATTAAAGTTATTTCCTCCCTGTGTGTCAGCAGTCCTCCTCCGTGGACGGATGGAATATGTATGAAGTCATCCTGTGGTTTTATGGTGACTATATATTCACCCTACCTGGAGTACAACAATGCCCCAGTTTTGGCAGCAGGTCCTCTGGGAGAGATTCAGGCCAGGGAGAGCAGGGGACCCACTAAAGGTCAGTTTTCTTAGCTGTTCTTGCTCTCCTAGCCTCTGCACAGCATTCTGTTTTGTCTTCTGACTTCTGCTCTCCTCAGGGAGAAAGAGATTGATTGGTAAAAGACATGTGTTTAAGAGTTAGCACAAGTCTATTGAAATTCAAGACTTGCCATTTTCAAATAGTGTGGCAGTGAACAACACAAAACCTCTTTGAGCCTTGATGTTCTTCCCATCACCAGACAAGGGTCACAGAATTGCCTTGGAGGGTAAGGCTGAGGTATTCCAGCATATAAAGTCCCTGGGACCAAGTTAGGGGGCAGAGATTTTTTTCCCCCAAAGCATTCAGGTTTAGGGTCCATCTGTAAACCAAATCAGGGCCCCAGGACTCACATAGGATATGCTCCTCCTGGAATTGCATTGAAGGGATTTTGGTTCTGGCTGATAGTAATTAAACAGAGTGGTGGCATTGCCCATGGATTCTTTTAGGATCTTTGATTTTTTTTTTCAGTGCTGGGCCTTGAACTCAGGGTCTTCTACATGATGGGCAAATATTCTACCAAACATTCTGCCATTTTACCAGCTTACTCTTAGATCATTCTTTTGTTTTTGTGAAACAGTCATGCTATGCAATCCAGGTTGGCTTTGAACTTTCAATCCCCCTGCCTCAGCCCCGTGAGTGCTAGGATTATAGGTGTGTCCTCCATAAACAGCACCATTAATCTCACATTATACTTTATTTTAATATATATTTTTTGTTTTATTGAGTTAACATATTTGTTATTTGAGGGTTTTTTGTTGTTGTAGTATTTTCCTCTACTATTCATACTTGTTTTATCCTATTGTTCAAATTCTTTGCTTTCTTACCTATCTTTTTCTGGTTATTTCATCTATAGTGAGAATAGAATATTGGAATTTCCAAATATTATTGGAAAAAAACCTAAATCCCTTCAACTTGTGAGATTTGCTTCATATAATTTGATGATCCATCAATACTGTTACATATTTTTGCTTTTTGCAGCTTTACATACGTAGTTTTTTTGACCTCTTGAAAAATTTTTTGATTTAAAAATCTATTTTGTCTCCTTAGTATAGCCATCCTTGTTATTGCTTGTTCTTTACAAAAAATTCTACCATTTTTTTTTCAGTTTGTCTTATGAGCACTGTATGGTTTTTCAAAATAGTCTAGTCTACCAGTCTCCATCTTTTGGGTTGGAAAGCTTAATGCATTTACATATAAAGTAATTACTGTTAACAAAGGACCTTTTGTCACATTCTTATTTGTTTTCTGTATGCCTTAATAGTTTTTGGTCCCATTTTCTGCATTGGTGTTGTCACTTGTGATGAAATAAATTTTTGGTGATAAAATGTTTAAATTCCTGTTTTACCACTTTTTGTTTATACTATTTATTTTGTTTGTGGTTACCATAGGGATTACATTTAGCATCGTAAAGTTTTAGGTATATATATATGTATATATATAGTAATATAATCATACAAAATGTTTGTATACATGTTTGTAGTTGTGGGAAAAGACAATTTTAGCAGATGAATAATATGGAAATAAACTGCATCTGTGGATGAAGAAGGCAAGAGGAAAGTCACTGAAAACTGTTGAATAATAGTTGAGTAGTGGGGATGGGGAAAGAGTAATTGAGGTGATGAATCTGATTAAAATACTGTATATGTGGATGTGAAATACCACAACAACCCTCTTTGAACACTGATCGCTAATTATTTCTGTTTCCATTTCCCCATTCGTGTGTCAGTCACAGAACCTCACTGACTGGCAGGTAACCTGCAAGGTGCTAATGAAATTTGATAGGTTCTCCCACAAGATGGAGCCTCATTGCTGGCCTGTGGGATGTGAGGAAGGATGACTGGTCCTCCCTGGTGCTGACCTGTCATGCTGGGGGAGGTCACTGACCTATCAGAGCTCTGCCCTGAGGTTTGATGCTTGCAGAAGGTGTGAGTTCATCCCATAGTTGGGTCTGTTGGTCTGTCCTGGAGGTTGTCTGCTTACCTTTCGGTGAAGCTTTTGGCTTCCTCTACTGTCATCGTTCTGTGTTGCCATACCTTTCAAGCTGTCCTGTTCTGTTCTATGGTTCTCAGTGATCTTCTTCAGTCTTGTTTTTTTTTTCAGAATATAGTCTCTCTTTTGTTTCCCAGACTTTTCTCATTCATAGAATCTGTGAAGAAAGTCTTGGGCTCCTGTGTATCTAGAAAGAGTGTATCCAGCCAGCTAGATGGAGGCGATGGCATATTCTAGGACCCAGATGGGAAGTCACAGAGCATCGCTGTCTGTTGGTGGAAGCAGTCCTGAGAGCCAGATCCAGAGAGGGGGAACACAGATAACTCTTTCCGCAGTGACAGAGCCCCCTGCACTGAAGATCAATGCCTGTGGGATGGAGGAGGAACTGTGCACTGCAGCTAGAAATACCACATGCTTCAGACATTCTGCCACTTGCCCACCAATTCGTTAAAAAACTGTACATTCCGTTTCTGGGATATGGCAATAAATTGTTCCAGGTAAGATATTAGCTCAGACCCACTAGGATGGCTAAGATGAAGATGGATGGACCATAGCAAGCGCTCCTGAGGACACAGAGAAGTCAGTGTGGTTGCCCCCTGCTGGCGGGGATGGGAAGTGCTGTTATGCAGCTGCTTCAAAATCCAGTGCTTAGAATGGCTGCTTTACTTGTTAGGACACCAACGACCACTGGGGAGCTGCCTGCTAATCTGCCAGCTGTCCCCATACAACTGTATGAATTGCAAGGTTGGCTGGACACTAGGCTAGGAGGCTTGGACAGCCAAACCTATCTCACACTACTCTTGGAGCTAGCATCTTACAGAGCATCTCAGGTCCTTCTGGTGCAGGGGCAGACACTGGCTACCTTCATAGAGGCTTAGGCTGGACCTAGCCCCAGCACCCCTCCTTCTACATTTTACTACGAGTCTCAAGGACCACCCAGGTCACCTGTTTATTGAGGACTCTCAGCTTCACGTTACTTTCAGTGATGTTGATACTCTACCTACATCTTGCTAGCTCTCTACAGGATCATGGCTGTGACTGGACAGAGACCTTGGAGCAGCGTTCTTCATATCTGCTTGACCATAACTGAGTCTCACGTCACTGTGAGACTCAAAACCACAATTCTTACATGGCCTTGAGCCTTCAGCATCTGCTCCCTGCTCATCCTCCTCTCTCCCAACTCACCCGCCAGGCCTGGCTGAATAAACTGTTCTCAAGATTCATGTTAGATTTGAAGTAAAAGGTCTGCTTGGGTCCCTGGCATAAATCACATTTCCAACTCTTTCTCTCAGAGCCCTAGGGGAGTGAGGTCAGGAGGGAAGGCTGCTTATTTGTAGCCACATCTTGAAGAACATCTGTCTAATAGAAAACAGTCCAATTTTACCACACAAATTCATAAAACAGACATCTCTCAATTGTTAATTATTACTCATAAAATAGACATACTATGGAATTATTTTAAAGTGTAATATTTAATGAGTTTTATTATACTCACAAAGTTTTAGCATTATTAAATTCTTAAAATCTCATCACCCCCCCAAATTCCAAACCCATCAGTAATTATTCTCCAATGCTCTTCAAGCCCTTAGCAGCCAATAATTCATTTTCTATATTTGTGGATTTACATATTATAGGAATCATTCAATATGTAACTTTTTATATATCTTATTTGACTTAGGATAAAATTGTCAAGATTCATGTGTGTTATCACAATGAGTCATTACTTTGGCGCTTTTTGTGGCTGAATATTGTTCCATTATAAGCAAAAGTGGCATTTTTGTGTATCCATCTGTCAATGGACATTTGAGTTGTCTCTCAGGTATTATGAATGATGGGGGTGGGACCATTTATATATACATTTTTGTGTGAACACATAGTTTTTAAAATTCTTAGGTGTGGAATTAGGTCTGAAATTCTGCTTTCACAGCGTGGAGGTGTGCGGAACAGCAGGGCTGGGGATGGAGAAACAGCAGATGGCTAGGGTTGATAGGCCAAGGCTAACGTGAGGAGCGCTAACTGTTGTGCAGCTCAACACTCACACATAGTCCCCTCCTCACTCACCAATCTATCCGCACATTCCTCTAATCCTCCCTCCTTTATTTTATTGATGGAAGGAAGATGGAGACAGATATGGACAGGAGAGTATATAAATGTGTCTCTATTACAATAGCTCCATTTAAAATAGCAAAAGTATTGACACAGGGCAGTCACAATACTCTCTCTGTGCCTGTGAGCTGGAGCAAAGGCCATTTTTCTTTGTCGGCTGTATTACCTGTATTTGTGCTGTGTCTGCCTCTAGGAAAAGCACTACTGGCTTCTGTTTCCCACAGAGACATGCGATTCTCTGTTTGCTTCCTGACACCTACTCCAGCCCCATCTGCATGTCCTTCATGCAACAAGCGTTGTGGAACACCTACAGGACTCAGGGCCTGCTTTCAGGTGGATTTGACCTCCAGTGGATACAGTCTGAGTGCCAAGGATAGCTCAGGGTCTGTGACAGAGAAATGTAGCCAGGGAAGCCACTGGAGAAAGTTCCTGCTGTTCCTCCTCCTCCCTGTGGCTAGTACTGAGCTTGGATCCATTTCTGAGCTGGATATCAATTCAGGGGAGAACAGGACCATGCACGCCATGTATTAGGAGAGGTGCCATGTGAACCACACACTGGACAATTCTACAGATTGGGCCACAGTCTGCAAAAAAAAGTTGGCTGAGTTCCAGGGTGCCTCCCTTCCTAAGACGGTGTGCAGATGCACACCAACTGGGAGCTACACCCGTCCCAGATGTCACAAGGCACAAAGATGCCACTTGAGCTCAGGTATTCCTGCTGTCACCGGCTAACCAGCCTCTCCATGCTAGTATTGCTCACTTCCTGTAGCTCCTAGGGTCAGGGCTGGTTCTAGCCACAGCAAGCAATGGACCAGTGACCTCTGCCAGCCACTTGGGAAAATAATTTTGTGATCCCTCAAAATGTAAAATTACCATAAAACCTATCTACTCCATTTCTTCACAGCTCCATTTCTGGCTTTTTGGTGGTTAATTGGAAATAAAAAGTTGCATGGACTTTCCTGCCCAGGCTGGCTTTGAACCTTGCTTCTCAGATCTCAGCCTCCAGAGTAGCTAGGAACACAGATGTGAGCCACCCGTGCCCAGCTGTGTAACATTTTTTGTGTGTGTGTGAATTTAAGATATTCAGTTAATTCCACTTTCTGAACACCCCCTTGCCAGGATCAGCAAGACATTGCCACCTTTAAAAAGATCTCTCAATAATCATTTCAGGTTTTCTATGTTTGTTATGAGTTATATTTTCTTGTTTTGTGTGCTTGGGAATTTTTTTTTAGGGGGTTGTGGGACTTGAACTCTGGTCCTCTGCACTGTCCCTGAGCTCTTCAGCTTGAGGCTACTGCTCTACCCCTTGAGCCACAGCACAACTTCCGGCTTGAAAGTGGTTAATTGGAGATAAGAGTCTCACATTCTTTTAGCCCAGGCTGGCTTTGAACTGCGATAATCAGACCTCAGTCTCCTGGGTAGCTAGGATTACAGGTGTGAGCCACTGCACCTGGCTGCTTGTGAATTTTTAATGGCTTTTATCTGTTGTTGAGTGTGTTAACCTTGGGTGTTGGACGACTTTTTTGTGTTTCTACAAACATTTTTAGTTTTGTTCTAGATATAATTAAGTTACAGGGAAACAGTTTGGTTTGATTGGGTCTCACTTGTAAATGTTGATTAGATGACAGAGGGGCAGCTTTTATTCCAGGGCAGTATACCTATTAGGGAAGCCAGATTCTTTTGACAGCTCTACCATTGCCTGGTGCAGCCAGTCTAGCCTGAGATCCAGTGGAAATTCCCTCCTTCCCTCTCTACTGGCTCTTTGTGGCTCCCTGGAAACGGTGTTCTCCTTTGCGAACTCTGGCTGCCCTGCCCCTGGACAAGGAGACCTCCAGGCCCTTGCATGGTCACCTCTCCTCCAATCTCATGTCTCACAGGGGAAACTGCCCTGGAAGTAGCTAGGGAAGACCCAGGGCTGTCTCTTGTTCTCTGACTCACAGCCCTCATGTATTTTGCCACTGGAAACATAAATGATGGCAATAGTTGCTTCATCTGACTTTTGTTCTCACTTCTCATTGCAGCTTGGGAAGCTACTCTGACCCACAGGTTAAACATGGGGCCCTGCTTCCTTAGAAATGCTCCTGTGTGAGGCATGAGTGGGAGATCATGTGATCCAAATTTGAAGGCTCTGTGGGCCAAGTTGCCCCCCAAATTCACCCCAATGCCAATAGGTTAGTGCCTGCTAAGATAGGTGTGTTTGTGTCTCATGCTGAAGTCCTCATCCCAAAGTATGGGTTTTAGGAGGTGGGGTCTTTTAGAAGGTGATTAGCATCCTTATAAAAGTGGCCACACCTGACACTGGTGGCTCATGTCCATAATCCTAGCTATTCAGGAGGCTGAGATATCAGAATCATGGTTGGAAGCCAGCTGGGGCAGGAATGTCTGTGAGACTCTTATCACAATTAATCTACCTAAAAACTAAAACTACCTAAAAACCTAAATTACCTAAAAAGCTGAAAGAGGAGCTGTGGCTCAAGTGGTAGAGTGCTAGCCTTGAGGAAAAAGAAGCTCATGATGGTTGTTTTTTTTTTTTTTGCTCCATTCATAAGGAAATGGAAAAACTTGGAAAAAAAATCATATGAAGTGAAGCAAGCCAGTCTCAAAGAAGCATAGGCTCCATGGTTTTCCTCATTTGTGCAGAGGAGTGCAATAGCTCAAAAGCTATGTGCATATAGCCATATAGGATGATGCTAAGTGAAATAAACTCCAGGATAGGGAAATAAGAGTTTTATCTTTGTGGTTGTTGCTTTTAATGTACTATGTGAAGCTATTTCTTTTCTCTGATTTCCTGCCCCCCTCCCTTACGGTTTATCACCTGTTGTTACTATACCTTACTTTGGTATGTGATGTATTGTAAATATGTTTGTTTGAATTAGGGAAGGGAAGGGGAAAAATAAGATGATGAGACAAAGGAAAAAGGGTGAACCAGTGGAACCATGACATTCACATGACAATATGTTGAAATGAACTTTATAACTTGGAAGGGGGTGGAGGGAGGAAAAGTAGGGGAAAAACATGGGAAGGGGTAACAATGTTCAAGAAGTAATGTACTCACTACCTTACAAATGTAACTGTAATCCCTCTATATATCACCCTGACAAATTTTTTTTAAAAAAATAAGCCATATATACAGCAAAACCTTGATATATAAGGCCATATAGTATGAAGCTAATTGAAAGGACTTCCAGGATATTGAAACAAAAGCCATATAACTAATGATTGTTGTCCTTAATGTACTATGTTGTCTCTCATCTCCTTTGCTGTCCCTTGGGTATCTCATATTGTTACAGTATCTCACTTTGTTATCTGATATATTGAATTTAATTGTAGTTGGTTATTTGAAATTTGATAGGGAAGGGTGGAAAACCAAGACGGGGGGGGGGGTGGGGGGTGAGTGGTGGGTGGGGGGGGAGGGTGATGGGTACCAAGACATGTGAAAGGGTATCAATGTATGTGAATTAATGCACCTCCTATCTGGCAAATATCATGTAACCCTTTTATTAAATACAATAAAAATTTTAAAAAAATGGGCCAAAGACTTAAAGAGAGTCTTCTCTGAAGAAGAAACAAAAATGGCCTATAGACACATGAAGAAATGCTCAACATCTCTGGTCATAAAAGAAATGCAAATCAAAACAACTCTAAGATTTCACCTCACTCCAATTAGAATGGCCAGGATCAGGAAAACGAATAATAACAGATGCTGGAAGGGGATGTGGCCAGGAGGGATCACTACTACACTGTTGGTGGGAGTGCAAACTCGTTCAACCACTATGGAAAGCAGTATGGCAGTGCCTCAAAAGGCTAAACATAGAACTCCCCTATGACCCAGCAATTCCACTACTTGGCATTTACCCAACCATCCAGAAACTAGGGCATACTAAATCCACTAGCACAACAATGTTCATTGCAGCATTATTCACCATAGCAAAGATATGGAACCAACCTAGATGTCCCTCAGTTGATGAGTGGATCAACAAGTTGTGGTATTTGTACACAATGGAATTCTATGCTGCTGTCAGAAAAAATGACATCGACCCATTTGTTAGGAAATGGAAAGACTTAGAAAAAATCATATTAAGTGAAGTAAGCCAGACTCAAAGGAACTTAGGCTCAATGGTTTCCCTCATTCGTCATAACCAGTAGAAACCTTGGGCTCTACTAGCAGAGATCTGCAATACAGCAAAACCTTGATATATAAGGCCATATAGTATGAAGCTAATTGAAAGGACCTCCAGGATATTGAAACAAAAGCCATATAATGAATGATTGTTGTCCTTAATGTACTATGTTACCTTTCATCTCCTTTGCTGTCTCTTCGGTATCTCATATTGTTACAGTATCTCACTTTGTTATCTGATATATTGAATTTATTTGTATTTGGTTATTTGAAATTTGATAGGGAAGGGGGGAAAACCAAGACAGGGGGTGGGTGGTGGGTGGGGGGAGGGTGATGGGTACCAAGACATGTGAAAGGGTATCAATGTATGTGAATTAATGCACCTTCTATCTGGCAAATATTATGTAACCCTTTTATTAATTACAATAAAAATTTATAAAAAAATAAATAAAAAATAAGCCATATAATGAATGATTGTTGTCCTTAAGGTACTATGTTATCTCTCATCTCTTTTGCTGTCCCTTGGTTATCTCATATTGTTACAGTATCTCACTTTGTTACCTGATATATCGGATATATTTGTGTTTGGTTATTTGAAATTGGATAGGGAAGGGGGGAAAACAAGATGAGGGGTGGGGGTGATGGGGGAGGGAAATGAGGACCAAGACATGTGAAAGGGTATCAATGTATGTGAATTAATGCACCTTCTATATGGCAAATATCATGTAACCCTTCTATTAATTACAATAAAAATATTTGAAAAAAAAACCTCAGGGACAGCACCCACCCCCTGAATTCAAGTGTAAGCACCAGCACATATACACAAAAAAGATCTGAAAGCAAACTCACCCTTTCTACCTTGTGAGGATACAAGAAGAAAAAGGCTTACTGGACACTAATCCTGCCTTGACAGTGGACTTCTGGCCTCAAGAATGGTGAGAGGTATTTTCATTGCTCAGAAACCATTTAGCCTATAGTTGCCAATTACCACCCCAGCTCAGGAAGAAATGGACAAAGAACACACACTTTTTCATTGAATATAAAATTCTCCATGATTTAGGATTGTGACCTATGGTTAGGTCTTTTTTTTTTTTTTTTGTCAGTCCTGGGCTTTGGCTCAGGGCCTGAGCACTGTCCTTGGACTTTCTCAAGGCTAGAGCTCTACCACTTGAGCCTCAGCACCATTTCCGGCTTTTTTTTTTTGTATGTATGTATGTGGTACCAAGGAATCGAACCCCGGTCTTTGTGCATGCTAGGCAAGCATATTAACCACTAGGCCAAACTCCCAGCCCCTATGGTTATGTCTTAAGCCTTCTTTTTCTTTTCTGCCTTTTTAAAGCATCTCCACACCTCACCACATTCAAAGGCCTTTTTTCAGGTCTAAAGGCATATTTTTATGGGGCGAGTAACCAGTCCAGTTTAAAAAGTATAGACTTCTGCTTAATTAAATCAAGGTAACTTTGGGTTTTTAAAAGCCAGTTTTATGGAAGTGTCACATACACACATTTAATGTTGCCAATGTTGACTACACAATTGGCAAGTTTAGACAAATGTTGAAGGTCTATAACAGCTATCAAAGTTACAACATAGAACAAAGTGTAGCAAACACTACAGTTGGGGTCAAATCCATCTGCAACCTGTTTTGTGAGTAAAGTTTTATTGGAATATATAGTATTTTATATGCTGTCTATGAGTGTGGAATTTTTGTGACAGTTATATCCTATAATGTTGAAAATACTTACTACTTGGTCTTTGTGGAAAACATTTTTTAATTCCCTGATATAGAACATTTCTATCTTCTTAAAGAGCTTGCGTTTACTTCAAAAGCAAAGTTCCTTTTCCCAGTCACTGCTTGCTTTAGTTAAGCACTAACTATGATTTATGTCACTACTGTTTTGTTTCATCTAGACAAATGAAACCATACTGCTGCAGAGTTTTGTTTTTGTTTTAAGTTCTTTTTTATTGTAATTAGTAGGAGGGTTACAGTTATATTCACCAGGTAGAAGGGCTGCAGAGTTTTTATTTGTTTCTGGCTTATTATTGTTAGATAATGTTCTTGTGATCTATCCGTGGGAGAAAACCAAGGGAGGGGTAATAATGCCCAACAAGAAATGTTTTTTTCCCCCACTTTCCCTCCCCTCCCCAAGTTTTAGTTCATTTCCAACATATTGTCTTGTGTGTATGGGAGACTCTTAATCACCAAAAAAGCTGAAAATGAAGCTGTGGCTCCAGTGGTAGAGCCCCAAACAATAGTGCTAAAGAACAGCACCCAGGCCCTGAGTGTCAGTTCTTCACCTGGGTCAGTGCTGATGCAACCTCTCTTACATTTTTTTGCATGTATTCAATTTCCCGTTAGATGCTTAGATAATGCCTCTACACACTTAAGGTAGATATTGTTGTTACTTACTGCCAGATGGTTCAGCACGTCCATGATGAAATTCTTGTTGACTCATTTATTTTCTTTTTCCATGAATAATTTAAAAAAGTTTTAGCACTTGGCAACATATTTTTTTGGGTTATCTTCTTAATCCAATTCATGGAGGAGATTAATATGTATATCCTTATGATATTAATAATTTCTACAGGGTAAAAGAAGCAAGCAGTAATTCTATGGGGAAAAATTGGACAATAGCAAAGAATCAACAGCTTTTGGAAAACAAAGGTAGTAAACTTATGGGCAGATAGTTGGCTTTGTATGTGATTAAGGAAATGCAAGTTGAAACCATGAATGGAGGAGAATGATAGAAGGGTGACATTGATTAAGATGCATTGTATTCATAAACTGATACGTTGTAGGATAGACATTGTACAACTACATAAAGATAATTAAAAATAAATAAAAAATAAAGGGA
This sequence comes from Megascapheus bottae, assembly GCF_031878675.1. Classification (NCBI taxonomy): domain Eukaryota; kingdom Metazoa; phylum Chordata; class Mammalia; order Rodentia; family Geomyidae; genus Megascapheus; species Megascapheus bottae. Next base: position 10,979,187 of record NC_143526.1, read on the forward strand.
TAGGGGAAAATGAGAAAAAATGAGATAAATTACTTCACAAGAGTTAGTGAACAATAACTAGTTAATAAGATATTGACAGAAATGAGGAAATGGGAGTTTATGTAAGAGCTCAGGCTGTTCAGGCTGTTCAGAAATTTATCACTTAATTTCCAAACCCGTGAGGTTTTGTAGTTACATTTAACTGATTGATTTTTTTTAAGCTTAGTTTTGTAGTGTGTTTACTCTGTATAATTTTATTCCTTCAGACTTATGGTGAATCTTCTACCATGGCCTGACATGGTTCAGCTTTGTAAATGTCCTAGATGTAATTGAAAACAATGTGAATCCTGTAATTGCAGGCAGGTCATTGGGCTCTGTCTTCTAGATCTGCACTGATTTTTTTCCTACTTGTTCTATCATTTATTGAGAGATAATTCAAGTCTCCTGCTGTGGAAATGGATTTGCTTATTTCTCTTTAGTTCCTCTCCGGGTTGTCTTTGGAAATATGCTATTTTGTGCTATGAGCTTACAGCTATTTGTGTTGTACTTCTGTATATAATATCCCTCCTCTGTCTTCTTGCATCTTGTCTGTCATTAGGTTTTTTACTTCTGACACTAGGTCTTGAAATGCAGCCAAGGCTGTCTTTGAGCTCTTTGGCCTGGAACTTGTGATCTTCCTGCTTCTCAGGCTCTTCAAATCTGTGATTACAGACCCTGCTTGACCACTTTTAGCAATTTTTTTTTCTCTTCTATTTCCAAGTGCTAGTGATGAAATCCAAGTCCTTGGGAGAGCTTTACCACTTTACTACTAAGCTATACCCAGGACCTTTTCTTTCTTTAGTAATGCCATGCCCATGTTCTTTTAGTATTTGCCTAGTAAGTTTTTCCTATCATTTTGGTTTCAGCCCTTCTGCATGTTTCATGTCTTGTATTCCATTCCTGCATCCAATATTTGGCTAGTTTCACACACTAAACACTCACTGACGACCATGCTTGTGGGGCTGGAGAAGACAAGCTTGTGACAGTGCCCCTGCCTGCTGAGGGCCTGCTCCATGCCTGCCATGACAGGACACACAGCCCTGTTGGAGAATGTCATTTAATAGCATAAACGGCATTATTGAAGTATGTGTGTTAAGGGAGGACTAAGAAGGCCCTGTGTAAACTACCCAACACGGTACCTGACACTCAAGAGAGAATGACAGCTAGTCCCGTTGTCACCTATTGATTCTAAAAATGTCCCTTGAAGTGGAGATGTGGCTCAAGTGGGAGGAGAGTGTCAACCTTGAGCAACAAAGCTAGGGGAAATCATCCTTGTCCTATGTTCAAGCCCCAGGATCAGCACGTGCACTGCACGAAGATTCTTCGTGGTTTTCTATGTCACTTTTCAAATATTTTAACCCAATACCTGAGATAATCAACCTAAAAAGAAGAAAACGTTATCTGGTTCCTGGTCATGAAGTTTCTGTCCTGCTTGGTTGGTCCTGTTGCTCTGGGCCTGTGGTGAGAGGCACATAGTGGAGTTTTCCCATGGTGGCCAAAAAGTGAAAGAGAGACAGGATTCCAATATCTCCTTCAAGGATGTGATCTGACTTCCTAACGCTAGGTCTTATTTCCTAAAGGTTCTACCATTTCTTAGTACTGCAATGCACTGGGTGTAAAGCCTTTGGGGAGAGGGAAAACTTATGTAACCCATAGCACTTGTCTTCAAAATACTTCCAGAAAGGGACTTAATTAGCCCATCCCTGTACTGTCAGCCACAGGTAGAGGTAGAGGTAGAAAGATTGTGTAATCTGAAGCTCAGGAATAGAACACTTGCCAGGCAACTGCAAAAACTCTGAACTTAGTCTTTAACCCATAAAACAAGCAAACATGTAAGCAAAAAATTTCCAGAAAGCATATAAGTGCCTGGAGACTGAGAAGCTAGGTCTTCTTTATCATGGGGCTTTAGCTTTTAGCTTTCCACTGTAAAGTAGCATGCCTTCCTGCCCCTACTCACAAGGGAGTCATCTCAGGGGAGTCTTCTCTTGTTAAGTTCCAAGGTTTCTAGCACCACAGGTTTTTAGTCTGCTCCGCTGGAGAGCAGAGCTTCTGCTTCGTTGGAAGGTTCTGGTATTAGAGAAGCACCTTGTTCCTCCTACAGGTGCCTGAAAATGGCTTTTTGTCTCGGTGAGACTGCACAGGCTGCCTTCTCACCATGGGTGTCTGGCAACTCTTTTTTCTTTTTTTAATTTTTAATTTTTTTTTGCCAGTCCTGGGCTTGAGCTCAGGGCCTGAGCACTGTCCTTGGACTTTCTCAAGGCTAGAGCTCTACCATTTGAGCCTCAGCACCACTTCCAGCTTTTTTCTATATGTGGTACCGAGGAATCGAACCTGGGTCTTCATGCATGCTAGGCAAGCACTTTAACCACTAGGCCAAACTCCCGGCCCCCATGGCAACTCTTTTTCTCCTTGTAAATCATCCTCATACACCTTGAGCACATCGTAGCTACAGGTTTTCTTTCTGGTCTCAATGTGGTAGCCATGTGATTTTTAGCTACTTCTCAAAAATTCTCCGAACCCCAGTTTCTTCATCTGTAAAATGGTCCCCTGTCAACATCTCTTGGCAATTAAGTGTTTGCCATCTCCTTTTCTCTGTTCTGTTCATTTTTCCCTAGTGCAGGGAAACTGTTAAAGAAAGGTGATTAGAAATCTGAACTGTGTGTTGTAGCTGAAAGCTTGACTTTCAATATCTTAGTAGTTTCTTTAGAACTATTTCATCTTTCTGTTCCGTTTTGCTTTGCTTTATCATTGCTCTGATTTTTCAAGAGAGCTGACAGGAAAACAAAAAGCCTTTACAGAAAAAAAGTCTCTTGATGACTGATGTAATAAATCTTTAAACAGAATTAAAACAACTCTTGCATTTGAGTCATTATGAGAGATAAGTAAATAGCATGCAAAAAATGACAACCCACACAAATGCAACCCTTTGGAGGCATTCTGAATGTCAGGATTTCAACGCTGCTAAAGTGTCTATAGATCTTTGGAATCTTCCAAAGACTGGGCTGCCATGTCCTTTGAATCTTCTTTAAAAGATAAAAAATCCACTGATTGCCCATATATTTTGAATCCTGTTCATGTAATGAATGCCTGTGTGTGCTTCTATTGCCAGATGCTCTGAAATGGATAAGATTTAATTAGCAGTCAATAAAATCCCCTTCCCATTTTTCAATGTAATGGACCTGCAAGCTGTTACTGCTACCTGCTCATTATTAAGTGTGGCTCAGAATGTCACTGGTTGCTTGGCAGCCATGGACTAAGAAAAGTTCAAGAACTCCATTCCTTCTCATCTAAGGGCCTGTCCTCTGTCTTCCATTTTCCTCCAAGACATATTTTACCTCACAAGAGATGGTGATAGGATGATTTATCTGGTCCTGCGGACTTTAGAAGTTTTTCTATGGCTCATATACTCAGAGAGCGATGTCCTCCTCTTCTGGAGAAACTGGTGTTAAGGCTTCCAGAAGCAGCTCATTAGGAGGCAGGCATGATATGCTTGAGCTCTCTGCCTCATAAGCCCGGTAAGAGACACCTGTCTCAATATGTTTGCATACTGGTAAGCAGGCCCTGATGCAGTAAAATCTCTTATTAGAAGATGCTGGAAAGAGCCTTAGAGTATGCAGTAGGGGACAATGTAGTATGCAAAGGAATGGAAAGCATAACCCATTCTCTATCCATCCATCCATCCATCCATCCATCCATCCATCCATCCATCCCAGACCCCCATCCATCCAAGTATCTATCCATGCATCTATACGTCCAAATTTTTTTTTTTAAGAAAGGGGGGGCATGTTCTCATGTTTCTTCTGATCTCTTCCCCTCATCTTATAAAGTAATCAGTATCTAGTCATGGGCTTTTCAAGGTTGTATTCTATCACTTGGGCTACACCCCAACTTCTTCCTCTTCTGCCTCCTCCTCCTCCTCTTTGTTAATTTAAGAGTCTGACTGGGGCTCTGTCTGCCTGGGGTGGCTTCAAATCACTATCCTTAGGTCTTAGTCTACTGAGTTGCTAGGATTACACATGTGAGCCACCAGCATTTAGCTAATCTGATGTCCCGTCCAGCGGGATGTCAACTAGGGCCAAGAACCTAGAGGGAGGAATGAAAGGGACAGGAGACACGAAGAAGGCAGCAAGACAAGCATTCTGATCAAGTCGTGAATTTTATTTTTCACACAGGGATTTATATGCCTCTTCAGGAGAGGCAGGAGGGGGTTGGGACACCGCTCAGGGTAGGACATAGGATGGTAAGATGTTTGCATATCCACACAAGCAGGCATGAGTTGCTTAGTGACCTAATTACAAAACGTTGCTCTTAGGGCAAGGAACTCTGCAGGCACATTCTTACGCTAAGAATTCAGGGAGGGGGAGAATGTTCCCAACAATCTGAGATTTCTAAACCTAAGATATGGACTTGCCCTTAAGTGGCTCTGTTTTGTGGAAGGGTTTAAGATGTAAATAGAGATTTATTATATAAAGCATCCTAATGGGTACACTGAAGTGACAAGAAGAACAAAATGGTAGGAGTGACAGGGTGATGAGAAGAGGGTGGGGATTACCAAGATTGCCACAGTTGTGCTGGCATGGCAGGCCCTACTGATGATCCCTGGGGAAGAGCACACAGTGATGAGAGGCCGTCCTCTGTTAGCTAATGGTGAAGGCAGGGCTGAGAAAGTGTGTAGATGTTGGACCAGGAGAATCTGTAGAAGCTCTGCTATGGGATTGGAGTTGTTGTTTTTTCTTCCTGCAGGGGATGAATAAAACTAACAGCTCAAGTTGCAGTCCGATAAATCAGTGTAGATTCCCTCTCTCTCTCTCTCTCTCTCTCTCTCTCTCTCTCTCTCTCTCTCTCTCTCTCTCTCTCTTTCTCTATTTTATTGTCAGGGTGATGTACAGAGGGGTTACAGTTACATACATAAAGCAATGAGTACATTTTTTGTCGAACATTGCTACTTCCCCACATTTTCTCCCACTTTTCCTCCCCCATTCCCCAAGTTGTAAAGTTTATTTCCAACGTATTGTCTTGGGATTATCGTTGTTAGATTCTCTTTGATGAATAGACTGGAGGAAGCAGAGTGAGGAAGAAACCAGACAGAGGCTGTTCCCATTTTCCAGGCATCAGAAGAGGCGGGAACCATGGTGGGCAATGCAGAGCTCAGCAAAGAATTCTCTCTGGAAAGTCTCTTTGGCTGAAAGTTCAGGAGAGCAAGATGGAGGGGTGTGTTCCAGATGCCAGTGTTTAATTGGGATCTGTGCTAATGCTGACACTATGTGGAAGACCTCAGCTAGCCGGGAGGCTAAGATCTGAGGACTGTGGTTCAAAGTCAGCACGATCAGAAAAGTCCTCAAGACTCTCAAATTAACCAGTGAAAAGCTGAATATGGAAGTGTGGCTCAACTAGTAAAGTGTGGACTTTGGAAAGAAAGGCCAAAGGGAAATGTAAGCCCTAGAATGGGTACCACAAGCAAACAAACAAGATTTTTCAAAAACAGATTAGCAGAAGAAAAGCATGCATAGGAAACGGGAGTTCTGTGTTGAACAGTGCAACTGCCCCACAGTGACACTTCATAGCTCTACGTTATTAAGACAAGAAGTCTCTCCAGAGCTATTCTCTAGACCTAAGTTAATTTCTTCTGTTTTGTGACTCGCTAGGAACATATGATTGAGTAAGGCACAAAATACTGTAGGTGCCCTTGTCTGATGCCTTTAGCCCATCCTTTCTGGGACATGACCATCTGAGCCACACTGGTCATTTCTGGCCACATGGATACTGGATCTGGGGAAGGGATTCAGAGTTCAGGTATGTAGGGCTTCTGTGTTCCCACATAATGGCAGCTCTTGCTCTTGACTGGGCTGGGGGTGACTCCTTCAAATGCTGGGGTTTGCATTCTGATGGCCTGGTCACCCTACACAGGGCCACATTTCCCAGAGCTGACATAGGATGATCAGCAGTCCAATTTAACAACAGGAAATGATGACTGTGAATATATATATATATGTATATGTATATATATATGCATCTACTGCCGTAGCTCTCAATTATATGAGGCAAACAGTATTAAATGATGGTAAAGTGGATGGTCTGATTTACATTTTAAAGATCATTAAAACTCCGAGTGGTTACTTAAGATGACAGAATGTCAGGACTGTTATAATTCAAGTTGTATTCATTTATCTTTATCAACACTCGGAGGTCATGTTTTATTCGGAACCAACTGAACCAAGTAAGAAGGGAAAGAGAAAAGAGAATGGTTTACTTAGCTCACAGTCCTGGAGACCAAACATCTAAGATCCTGTGATGCTGTTGACCAGACCTTTGGTGAGGACCTAAATGTTACAGGGACTGTCGCCCATGTGGAAGAGATCACAACATGAAACAGGGGCCAATCTCTGCTTGGATTTACTTGTAGATTTATAGGCCCATTCTGATTACTGTCATTTTATTTTTATGGTGGTGTTATATAGCCTTTATTCCTTTGTTTTTATCATGTTGTTCATCTTCGTTGCTCGGAGGTTTTCTGTATTGATAAGGCTTGATTTTCTTTTCATTTTTTTTTGTGTTTGTTCTGCTCCATCAGTGACTTGACGTGTGTGTGTGTGTGTGTGTGTGTGTGTGTGTGTGTGTGTGCGTGCGTGTGTGTGTATGTGTGTGTGTGTACTGGTTTTGAACTCAGGGCCTGAGCACTGCTCCTTAGACTTTTTGATCAAAGATTGGTGCTCTATCATTTGAACTATAACCTCCACTTTTGGCTTTTTGGGAGTCTCATACACTTTCCTTTAAAATGTAGTCTTTACATCTCAGCCTTCTAAATTCCTAGAATTACAGATGTGCATCTCTGGAGCTGGCTACTAGTGACTTTTAGTCTTTCATTTTTTGGGGGTGTGTGTGACTTTGAGCTCATGTTCTCATGCTCCTGATGCAAGATCTCTATCACTTGAGCCATTCCTTTAGTCCCTTTTTCCACTGATTAATTATGCCTGGGTCAGCTTAGACTGTCCCATTTGTATTTTTCCTTGTGTCCAGACTAATACTATTTCTTGTTAGTTTTGAAAGGTAGCTTTGTTGGGATATAGATGTTTAACATTACAATTGCCAAACTTTTTGTCCGGGGTAACCATAGCATTTCCATAGCCATGTGTGAAAGTCTCAGTGGCTCCATGTCCTCCTCACATGCATTAGCATCAGTTTTCAATCATTCTAATGTTGTGTGAAGTGACATCTCATTAGTGCTTTCCTTTGCATTTCCCTAATGCCTAATGATGTCAAGCATCTTTTCATTTGCTTGTTTCCAATCAGATATTTAAGTGAAATATGCTCAAATCCTTCCCCATCTTTTAAGGTTGTATTGTTCATTTTCTTAGTACTGATTTCTGAGGATTCTTTATATTCTCTTTCTTTCCTCCTTCCCTCCCACCTTCCCTCCTCCTCCTCATCCTCCCCTTCTTTCCTCCTCTTCTTTTCCTTTTCTTCCTCCTCTTCCTCCTCCTCCTCCTCCTTCTTTTCCCAGTCCTGGGGCTTGAACTCAAGGCCTGAACACTGTTGTTGAGCTTCTTTTATTCAAGGCTAGCTCTCTACCACTTGAACCACAGTGCCACTTTCAGCCTTTTCTGTTTTTCTGGTTCTGAGGAATCAAACCCAGGGCTTCACTCATGCAAGGAAAGTCCTCTACTACTAAGCCACATACTCAGGCCCTTTATATATAAGCTCCTTATCATTCCTTTATTAGCAAATATTTTCTACTCATTTTTACATCTTGATTTTTAATGACGTCTTTTTGTAAAACAAAAGTTTTGTGTCTTGATGAAGGCCAATTTATTAATTTTTTATTTTTAAGATTTTATTGTTGGGGTGATATGCAGAGGGGTTGCAGTTACATTCATCAGATAGTGGATAGAGTACTACTTTTTAAAATTTTTTTATTGTCAAGATACTGCCCAGAGGGGTTATAATTACATTCAACAGGTAGTAGGTGCATTACTTCTCACACATTGATAGCCCTTCTCAAGGTTTTTGTCCCCATTTCCCTCCCCCTCCCCCTCCCAATCATCTTGTTTCCCCCCTTCCCTTTCCTATTTCAAATAAGCAAATAAACATATATACAATATACCAGGTAACAAAGTCAGATACAGTAACAATATGAGATTAACCAAAGGGCAACAAAAAGAGAAGAGAAATAACAGTACATTAAGAACAACAATTACACAAGATAAAGCTCTTGATTCCATATTCTAGAGATCCTTTCATTTAGTCTCATCCTATATGGCCTTATGTACCTAGGTTTTATGCTATTATAATCCTCTGCTAGGAGAGTCCTAGATGTGTACTAATTATTACAAATGAAAGAAATCATGGAGCCTATGTTCCTTTGGGTCTGGCTTACATCACTTAATATGATTTTTTCCCCAAGACTTTCCATTTCCTTACAAATGGGAGGATGCCATTCTTTCTGATGGTAGCAGAGAATTCTGTCATCAACTGAGGGTATCTGGGTTGGTTCCATATCTTTGCTATAAAAATAGTTGTTGCAATAAACATCATTGTGTTAGTGGCTTTAGTATGTCCTTGTTTCTGGACAATTGGGTAAATGCCAAGTAATGGAATTGCTGGGTCATAGGGGAGTTCTATGTTTAGTCTTTTGAGGAACCGCATACTGCTTTTCATAGTGGTTGAATGAGTTTACACTCCCACCAACAGTGTAGTAGTGATCCCTCCTGGCCACCTCCCCGCCAGCATCTGTTGTTACTAGATTTCCTGATAATGACCATTTTAACCAGAGTCAGGTGGAGTCTCAAAGTTGTTTTGATTTGCATTGCTTTTATGGCCAGAGACTTCAAGCATTTCTTTGTGTGTTTATAGGCCATTCTTTTTTTTAAATATTTTTTATTGTAATTAATAAAAGGGTTACATGATATTTGCCAGATAGAAGGTGCATTAATTCACATACATTGATACCCTTTCACATGTCTTGGTCCCCATTACCCTTCCCTCCACCCCCCATCTTGGTTTTCAAATAACCAAATACAAATATATCCAATATATCAGATAACAAAGTGAGATACTGTAACAATATGATATAACCAAGGGGCAGCAAAAGAGATGAGAGATAACATAGTACATTAAGGACAACAATCATTCGTTATATGGCTTTTGTTTCAATATCCTGGAGGTCCTCTCAATTAGCTTCATACTATATAGCCTTATGTATCAAGATTTTGCTCTATTGCAGATCTCTGCTAGTAGAGCCCAAGGTTTCTACTGATTATGACAAATGAGGGAAACCATTGAGCCTAAATTCTTTTGAGTCTGGCTTACTTCACTTAATATGATTTTTTTCTAAGTCTTTCCATTGCAGCATTATTCACTATAGGCCATTCTTATTTCCTCTTCTGAGAAGACTCTTTTTAAATCTTTGGCCCATCTTTTAATGGGATGGTTGTTTTTTTGAAGATTTGTTTTGGAGAGATTCAATTTTTTTTTGGTGTTGATATATTTTAGATATGAATCCTTTGTTGTATGGATAGTGAAGATCTTCTCCCATTCTGTGGGCTTTCTAGTTAACTTGCTAGGTATGTCCTTTGCCATACAGAAGGTGTGCAGTTTCATGCAGTCCCATTTGTCCAAACTTTTTTACTTTGTTGTGTTTCTGGGTCTTTATTAAGAGAGTTTTGACCTGTGCCAAGGAGACCTAGTGTATCTCCTATTCCTTCTTGTTAAGTTTTCAGTGTATATGCTTTTACCTCAAAGTCTTTGATCCATTTGGAGTTAATCCTGGTGCAGGGTGACATAGAAGGGTCCAACTTTAGTTTTCTGCAGATGCTTAACCAATTCTGCCAGCACCACTTCTTGAAGAAGTCTTGGAGTCCTTCTTGGATGTCTAAGAGGGGGATAAAATGGCGACGGAGCTCACGAATAATCCCAGGAACACAGACTCCAGACACCAGACTCAAGGTGCAGATCTAACTTTATTTTAGAAAATGTGCTCACTAAAATACAGATCGAGCGGTGGCCACCACGTCATACCAGCAGCAGTTGTTGGGTCTTTCCCGAATGCGACTGTCAGTCAATGATGTCCTGAGACATGCCCCACTTGCCTGGGTTATCCAGGAGCTCCTTCTTGAGTTGGGAGGGGCCAGGTGCCCTCTGGCTCTGGACTGCTTGCAGTGTGCTGAGGAACGTAGGTGCCTTCCAGCACGGAGTCATAGAAGCACAGGTAGCAACCTGGGCTCCTACGCCACTAGCTAAGAAGCCCCACAAAGAAGCTTTCTTCCATTCTATTGTTTTGGCTCCCTAATAAGAAAAATTAGGTGGCCATAGGTCTGTGGGTTTACTTCTGGGTCTTCAGTTCTATTCCATTGGTCCTCAGGCCTGTTCTTGTGCCAGTACCAAGCTGTTTTAGTCACTATAGCTCTGTAATAGACTCTAAAGCTTGGTATTGAGATTCCTCATGCACTGTTCTTTCTGCTAAGAATTGTTTTTGCTATAAGAGGTCTTTTATTATTCCATATGAAATTTTGGATTGTCTCTTCTATTTCCTTAAAGAATGACATTGGGAGATTGATGGGTATTGCATTGAATTTGTAGATAGCCCTTGGCAAGATTGTCATTTTCACTGTTAATTCTTGCCATCCAGGAGCATGGGAGGTTTTTCCACTGCCTCAGTTCTGCTTTCATTCCCTGTTTCAGGGTTTTAAAGATTTCACCATAAAGGTCCTTTACATTCTTAGTTAAGTTAATTCCTGGGTACTTTATTTTCTTTGGGGCTATTGCAAAAGGAGTTGCTTTCCTGATTTCTGCCTTGCTCCTCTCATTGTTGGCATACAGGAAGGCGATTGATTTTTGGGGGTTAATTTTATACCCTGCTGCCTTGCCAGTTTTTGTTTTTTTTTTTTTTGCCAGTCCTGGGCTCAGGGCCTGAGGACTGTCCTTGAATTTTTCTCAAGGCTAGAACTCTACTACTTGAGCCTCAGCACCACTTCTGGCTTTTTCTAAGTATGTGGTACCAAGGAATCGAACCCGGGTCTTGGTGCATGCTAGGCAAGCACTCTACCACTATGCCAAACTCCCGGCCCTGCCTTGCCAGTTTTGAATTAGCTCAAGCAACTTGAGAGTGGAGTCTATAGAGTTCTTTAGATAGAGAATCATGTTATCTGCAAAGAGGGAATATTTCACTTCTTCTTTCCCTATTTGGATCTCCGTTATGCTTGCTTCTTGTCGTATTGCACTGGCTAGGAATTCTAATACTATGTTAAAGAGGAGTGGAGAGAGTGGGTATCCTTGTCTCGTTCCTAATTTTAGAGGAAATGGCTTTAGCTTTGTGGGTACATTACTTCTTGAACATTGTTACCCATTCCCATGTTTTTCTCTCACTTTCCCTCCCTGCACCCCTTCCTACTCATGTTGTTTTCCCTTACCTTCCTTTTTTCAAATAAACACATTAACATATATACAATATAGCAGCACCACACTTAGATATAGTAACAACATGAGATAAACCATCAGGGGAAAAGAAGAGATAAGAAATAGCTTCAATTGGGCCGGGAGTTTGGCCTAGTGGTTAAAGTGCTTGCCTAGCATGCACGAAGACCCGGGTTCGATTCCTTGGTACCACATACATAGACAAAAGCCGGAAATGGTGCTGAGGCTCAAGTGGTAGAGTGCTAGCCTTGAGAAAGTCCAAGGACAGGGCTCAGGCCCTGAGCTCAAGCCCAGGACTGGCAAAAAAAAAAAAAGAAATAGCTTCAAGGCCGGGAGTTTGGCATAGTGGTAGAGTGCTTGCCTGGCATACACGAAGACCCAGGTTCAATTCCTTGGTACCACATACTTAGAAAAAGGCAGAAGTGGTGCTGAGGTTCAAGTGGTAGAGTTCTAGCCTTGAGAGAAATCCAAGGACAGTGCTTAGGCTCTGAGCTTAAGCCCAGGACTGGCAAAAAAAAAAAAAAAAAAAGAAAAAAAAAAGAAATAGCTTCACACAGTTCATTAAGAACAGCAATCACAACAATAAACTTAATTTTTGATACATTGTTTTTGTTGTGTAGCAAAGGACTTGTCTATGAAACCAAAGGTTTTCTTTTTTTCTTTTCTTTTGGCTTCCATCCAGAAGTTTTGCAGTTTTGTTTATAGACTTAGTTTCATGACTTATTTTGAGTTATTTTGTGTATGGTGACTAATGTAGGTAGGTTAACCTACTTTGTTTTTTTGCTGGTTGTGGGGACTGAACTCAGGGCCTGAGCATTGCCCTTGGGCTTTCTCAAGGCTAGTGCTCTACCACTTGAGCCACAGCACTACTTCTGGCTTTTTTCCATGTATGTGGTATGGAAGAATTGAACCTAGTTCTTCGTGCATACTAGGCAAGCACTCTACTACTAGGCCAAACTCCCATGCACCCCCCTCCCCAATCCTTTTGTCACGGATTGAATGGTACCCCTGAGCTCTTTTTGCTAAAGGCTACCATTCTACTACTTTGAGCCATAGTGCCACTTCCAGTTTTCTTGTAAGTCTCCTAGATTTTCCTGGCTGAGCTGGCTTTGAACTGTGATCCTTAAATCTCAGCCTCCTGAATAGCTAGGGTTACATGTGTAAGCTGAAAGTGCCCAGCTTGAATTATATTTTGTACAGACCATTGTTAGAGATTATTCCTTCCCTTGGATTGCTTTGGTATTTTTTTTTTTTAATAAAAAATCAGTGATGGGCTGGGAGTTTGGCCTTGTGGTAGAGTGCTTGCCTAGCATGCACGAAGACCCAGGTTTGATTCCTTGGTACCACATACATAGAAAAAAGCCAGAAGTGGTGCTGAGGTTAAGTAGTAGAGCTCTAGTCTTGAGAAATCCCAAGGACGGTGCTTAGGCCCTGAGCTCAAGCCCAGGACTGGCAAGAAAGTAATCAGTTAAGCTATACTCTTATTTTTGGACTAACTTGTTCCTTGGATATATAGGACAACAGTATGTTAATACCCTATTGTCTTTATTTCAGTAGCTCTATGTTAATGATTATTACCGAAAATAATTTTGCTATATAGCAGAGGTAGAGTTGACAGACCACTTTACTCTGGGTGTTAATCATACTGAAGATACCACTGACAAGGAGCATTGAGTAATGAGTAAGAAGACAATGAGAAGGCTTGGATTAGGGAATCTGTGTCCTGAATCTCCTTACTACCACTGAAGGGACAGAGATCCCTTAGTCTAGAGGCAAGACTGGGATTCTCCCCATATCATGTTCAGAATGAGGAGTAGAGCCTCATTTGGCAGGAAAGACCCTGGAGAAAGACCAGGTTAGAGTTTAATCCACATAGAAGAGTAGCTGCATGCAATGTATTATGTCTATGAATTTGATGGAAGATTAAGGTTTCCATAAACTTTGGGTTGAGCCATTTATATATGCCTATACCTGTGTATAGATGAACTCTTTGTTTCCAGGTTCTGCTGTTTGCTTCCAAGACAGTGGCCTGAGGCTGTGGACAGCAAATCAATAGTTCAACTTGTACAAACCTTCTGCAATTAGCTTGTGTGGTGTAGTGAGGAGGGTGATCTCTGGACTACTGATGCCCTTAAATGGAAAGACGTCTCAAAGAATCCCCTTGCAGTTCCCTTTAATCTGTTTGTAGTAGACCGTGGGCTTCTTGCATGGAGGAATCTATTGCATGTGGAGCCATGGGCCCAGTCAGTAAATGCAAGCTGAGACTCATGTGGGTATGATGGCATGACAGCAAGGTCAGTCTGACTCCAGGCACAGGTTAAAATGCCCTTCACTCCCACTTTTGGCCAAAGTTGAGTAGTAATGAGTTTTAGAAAGAGTAGCCTTTAGGCTAAATTTACCTGTAATCTACTTTTATAGTGATCTCTAGCATCTCTGAATAAAAATTATGCCAGTGTAGGATTTTGATAGACCATACTTATAAAGTCAATTTGTCTATAAAACAAACTTAGTTCTGTCACAAGATTGAATTTAGGAGTATTGTTAGGGTACCAATGAGGAGAGAGAACATTGTTTAACATATAACATATTGCCAAAACAAGTAGATAATGATGACAGGGACCATTTCAAAAGTTTCAAGTTAATTCTTTTTTTTTTTTTTTTTTTGGTCAGAGCCTGAGCATTCCAGGCCCAAATGCAAACTTTTTGATCATCTTATATGATTAAAATCTCAAAAGAAATTAAATTCTAGATAAGAACTAACTTGGGGCCAGGAGTTTGGCCTAGTGGTAGAGTGCTTGCCTAGTATGCACGAAGACCCTGGTTTGATTCCTTGGTACCACATACATAGAAAAAGGCCAGAAGTGGTGTTGAGGCTCAAGTGGTAGAGCTCTAGCCTTGAGAAAAGTCCAAGGGCAGTGCTCAGGCCTTGAGTTCAAGCCCCACGACTGACAAAAAAAGAAGTTTGCATTTTAATGATTAAAAAACATGTGTCTTTGTTCTATTCTAAAGATAACATCTTTAGAATTACTTAGGGATGTCTGACAGAACTGCAGACTTTGAGCAGACTGTAACAGTTATTGCTTAATTACCAATTAAAGCAAATATATATGCTGGGTGTTGGTGGCTCACACCTATAATTCTAGCTACTCAGGAGGCTGAGATCTGAGAATCACAGTCCAAGGCAGCCCAGGCAAAACTCCATGAGATTCTTATCTCCAATAAACTACTCCAAAAAGCTGGAAATGGAGCTGTGGTTCAAGGGGTAGAACACTTGCCGTGAGCAAAAGATGCTCAGGGACAGCACCCAAGCCCACAGTTCAAGCACTAGGACTGGCCAAACAAACAAATACAAATGATCACCTCTTGATAATACTTGGTAAAATGACATAGCTTTTGAGTGCTCACAAACAATGCAATTGAGATGATCTCTTTGAAATAGCCATTGTAATCCATGCTTTACATTAAAATCATAATTTAAAATTCAATTTGAAATGAGGATGAATAAAGCAAGACTGTCCCTACTGACTCACAGAGACATGGCACAGGTAATCTAAGACAACTATAACAAGATAGTTCAGTAACTCAATCTTTGCAGCATGTAAAGACAACAATCATAGCAGCCAACATGATATTAAGACTATTTGGCTTTTAAAATATTATAAAAAACTTATCAATAAAGATATTATTATTATTATTGTGTAATGATTTACATAAAAGGTAGCTCATTTAACTAGTTAAAAATTAAACCTTATTCTGACCTTAAGAAGGTTCTAAGCTAGGGCTGGGAGTTTGGCCTAATGGTAGAGTGCTTCCCTAGCCTGCACGAAGACCAGGGCTTGATTCCTCAGTATCATATACATAGAAAAAAGACAGAAGTGGTGCTGTGGCTCAAGTGGTAGAATGCTAGCCTTGAGGAAAAGGCCCAAGGACAGTGCTCAAAGTGGTAGACTGCCAACCTTGAGCTGAAAGAGCACAGAGTTTCAAGATCTATGACCAAAAACAAAGCAAAGCAAAACAAAACACAAAAAAAACTCCCAAACAAATACAAGACAAGACAATGAATGTTACAACTTGGGGGTAGAGGTGAAGGGAAGCAAAGTGGGAGAAACACATGGAAGGAGTAACAATGTTTGAGAAGTAATGTACCCACTACCTTATGAATTTAACTGTAGCCCCTCTATATATTACTCTTGCAATAAAAAAAAATTAAAAAGAACAACAATCAAAACAATACTTTGTATTTGGATATTTGAAATTTGATAGGGAAGGGGGGAAAACCAAGACTGGTGGGGGGGGGGAGGGAAATGGGTACCAAGACATGTGAAAGGGTATCAATGTATGTGAATTAATGCACCTTCTATCTGGCAAATATCATGTAACCCTTTTACTAATTACAATAAAAAAATAGAAAAAAAACCAAAAAAACCCGAAAAAACCAATACTTTGTTCTTTAAATTTGATTATTTTGTAAATTTTAATAATAATAAGTTGATTTTTAAGAAAGCCTAACTCTTCTAAATATGAAGAACTAGTTTCTGGATATATATATATATATAATTTTGACCTCAGAAAACCTCATAAATATTGTTTATAGCCAACTTAATTAGATATAAATCTTCTCTGATAAGATTTATGTTTTTAACTACTGGGGTGTTAGTTGTTCACACTTGTTGTCCTAGTACTCAGGAAGCTGAGATCAGGAGAACTGCCTCTGTCCAAGCAGAGAAATTCTCTAAACTCTGTCTCTAAAATAGCCAACAAAATCAGGGCTGGAGTTGTGGCTCAAATAGTAGTACGTGGTGAGGCAAGTTTTATCTTTTAAAACCACCTTTAATGGTATGCACCTTAGTAACTTGTTTATATTTTTGGTTAAAAGAAGCATATTATTTTTACATTGTTCCCATCCCAGGAATAAAAAAAAACACACACATTCCATTAGTAATTTAAAAATCATTGGCTATTTTTATTTACTTTAGGCTTAGGATGAGAAAAAAAGAAAAGATATAATTCTATTTATTGATTTAAGAATTCTGGTAATATATCCTAAGCAATACCTATTTAGAATTCAGTCTATGTCTACACTTAGTAGATAGTCTCATTTGTAGACTTTAAATATTGTTTATCAATTGATATTCATATATACCCAAACCTATAATCCAGAAAAACCATGGATGCCATTTATGTACACGAGCATTGTGCAATCATTTAAAATATAACTTGTCTGGGGAACAAAGAGCCTGAAGTCTTTTTGTTTTCAAAACTTGTAAGGTTTTCATGAAAAGATATTTTAAAAATTACTTTTTTCAAGAAAGGACTTGGTAGAAAATAGCTTTGGCCCATCTGCTACAGAGACTCAGGCAAACCCTTCTAATCTATGTTAAGATTAAAGAGTATCAGAACAACCTCCCCCTCATTTTACTAACAGGCTAGATAAGCTACTAACTGCTTGAAATAGTCTTTTAATATATGGGCTTCTGAAGCAAAATAGAAATATGTCTTTGTAAAACTACTACCCAAAAGAGATGGGGATTATTTCCTAATTCCTATGCCAAATGAATTGTCCTCATAGAAATTGCATACTCTTGGGTGTTTTAAGTTATGAGTAAAGATGACCCTTAATCATGCCTGTAATCCTAGCTACTCAAGACACTGAGCTCTGAGGATCACCCTTCAAAGCCAACCTGGGCAGAAAAGTCTGTGATAGTCTTAACTCAATTAACCAGCAAAAAGCTGAAAGTAGAGCTTACGTGATAGAGTGTTAGCATTGAGCATAAAAGCCAAGGGAGAGCACTAGACACTGAGTTCAAGACTCAATACTGGTGTGCCTGATCACACACACATGCATACTCATAAGAAAGCTTATCCCCTCTAAATTATTGGCCTAGTTTAGGTGAAAATGCACTTTAGTCTTTATTTTTAAATATTCATTATCCCTCTTAAAGTTGTTGTTTTCAAAATTATTCAAAGATCAAGTATCTCTTAATGGTACAGCAAAAGGTTTTTGTATATCAAGGATCTATGAAGCACATTTAATAAACTCAAATATATTATCCTTTCTAGGATTTTTTTTTTGCCAGTCCTGGTTCTTGAATGCAGGGCCTGAGCACTGTCCTGAGGCTTTCTCAAGGTTAGAGCTGTACTGCTTGAGCCACAGAATCCTTCTGGCTTTTTTTTTTTCTATGTATGTGGTACTGAGGAATCGAACTTAGGTCTTCATGGATGCTAGGCAAGCACTCTAACAATAGGCCAAACTCCCAGTCCCCTTTCTAGGATTTTTAAGAAGCCAAAAGTACATGAATTCATATTCAGGAAATGCTTTTATATTATAAGTTATTTTCAAATGACTCAGATGCATTACCTCCATTATATGTGTTTGTGAAACATCACATTTTACATTGACTTGCTTTTAGACTAATTTCAGAAATCAGAGACTTACAAATATCTGGTCTTTCTTTTTGCTAATCTCCCCAAATCTCTATTCTTGACACATACCACATAAGACAAAGGTATACAACAATATAATTATATCAGGTCTCTAAGAGAGACAGTTAAATCCAAATTATATATTAACTCAGTCCACTTGATTATATGGCTAAACTTTGAAACTTGCAAGTTTTCATATTGTTATATAGAAGTAACTTTTATTTAAAAAAAACCCTGGTACCTTCTTACATCTAGTTTTAAACAATCTGACGTAATTCTTTTGGCATTTGCATTTACAATGACTGGCAGAATAAGAATTCTCCAAGAGTGCTAGTGGCTCATGTCTGTAACTCTAGCAATTCAAGAGATTGTGATCACAGTTTGAAGCCAGCTGGGTAAGAAAGTCTGTGAGAATCTTATCTCTAGAAATTACTGAAAACTTGGATGTGAAGCTGTGGCTCAACTAGTAGAGTGCTAGCTTTGACCACAAAAGCTTGGAGTCAGTGCCCAGGCCTGCAGTTCAAGCTCCAGTGCTAGCACAAAGACAAAACCAAAAATAACAACAACAAAAAAAGAAAGACAAAGAATTCTACAAGAATTTTTGAATAATAGGTTATCTTAGCAGAAAAGAAAAATAGATACGTGCCCCCAAACCTTCTATAAACCAAACAAAACAGAATAAAAATATGAGCATGCAGAACTAAAAAGTGAATTCACCAGAAGAAATCATGTGCTCTGAAAGACAAAAATCAGTAGCACATCTTCTACCAAGTTACTTCCAGGAAAACATTGCATCAAGTTAGAATTTATTTTCAGTTATATAGCCATATGGTACTACAAAAATAAAATTAGAATAAAAATTTCTCCAGGGAACTCCAAAGCAGTTAGCTTTTGCTATTCTTATACAAACTGAAGTTGGCATTTCCAAATTATACCCTTAAAATTTTAATTTAATTTTGTTGTAAAGGTAATGTACAGAGGGGTTACAGTTATATAAGTAAGGTAATGAGTATATTTCTTATTGAACATCGTTACCTCTTCCCTCACTTTTCTCCCACTTTCCATTCCCCCAAGTCGTAAAGTTCATTTCCAAGTTAGTGTCTTGTGAGTATTGCTGTTGCATTGGTTTACTCTTGGTCCTCTTTTTACCATTTTGTTATTCCTTTTCCTTTCTCCAAATCAGATTAATGTATATACAAGACACTGGGTACCAGAATCAAAAACAGTGGCTATGAGGATAAACCAAAGGAAAAACAAAACAAAACAAAATGATGGGCCAGTGTGCCTTAGTGGTAGAGTGCTTGCCTAGCATGCATGAAGCCCTGGGTTTGATTCCCTGGTACTACATGCACAGAAAAAGCTGGAAGTGGTGCTGTGGCTCAAGTGGCAGAGCACTAGCTTCAGAAAAGCTCAAGGACAGTGTCCAGGTCCTGAGTTCAAGCCCCGGTACTGGCAAAAAATGAAGGAAAAAAGAAATAACTTCATATAATACATTAAACACGCACACACACACACACACACACACACACACACACACACACACACACACACCTCTCTTGTTTCCAGTTCATTTTGATTAGCATTATTTCATATGGTCATATGTACATCGCCATTGAGCTATTGTGATCCCCTGCTAGGACTATTCTAGACATATACTAACTATTACAAGTGAGGGAAACCATGGAGTTTATGTTTCTTTGGGTCTGGCTTACTTAATATGATCCCCCCCCCAAGTCTTTCCATTTCCTTACAAATGGGGGTGATATCATTCCTTCTGATGGAAGCATAGAATTCCATTGTGTATATATACCACATTTTCTTGATTCATCTACTGAGGGGTATCAAATGGACCTCTAGGGCCCAAACAAAACACAAAAGAACTCAAATATCTTGTCCAACAAACACTTCTGAATAGAACCTATCTTTTTTTTTCTTGTTCAAAAAGCATCAACGAAGCTCTCCACGTGAAAGCTATGGTTATATTCTATTTATGATCAAGCAGTCCAAATTTTGAATAATTGTTAAAGAAAAACATCCATTAAATCACTGTCACTGGGGATTAGTAAAGGTTTCAAGACCTCCTGAAAGATGGAAATGGGGGCTCTTAATTTGGCTCTTAGGTTCTCGGGGGCACACTTTCAAGATGAAAGATAAAGAGATGGTCAAGATTTATTCAGAAAGTGAAGCAGAAAGAGCAGACATTCCTCATAGGCAACAAAACACGGGTATATGGGAAGTGTACAGACGAGCTGATTTAGCAAGGGTAAATGATAGGGAAACACTGTGGGACTGCTGTTAAACATCCTTAGGATAAGTGATCCTACTTGTTCTAGACACCAGTTATGTCACCATCATTCCTGCTGCCATAGAGATCTGATGTTACTAACTCAGCCCAAGATATTTAAATCTGGGAAGATGAGTAATTTGGGGTCATTGCAACACAGGCTTCTGCTTGTGACTTTAATAACCATTCTACAGATGGGAGTTGACTGGGTGATTTTCTTCAAGATATGCATGCTTGATTCCTAAGGCACAATATTGTCTACTACTGAAGAGCAGGAATGGGGAAGAGCTAAAAAATGACAGCCTTTCTGCTTGTCTTTTGTATTTGGGTTTTATATTCTCTGAGATGGAGAAATACACATCATCATATTGTTCAGCAACCTCATGCTAAAAGACAATGGTTCTGAAACTGGTTTAAGAGACAGACTCAAACATCTAAAGTCTTATGTTAGATTTGGCCACTTGCTCCCAGATGTCAAATAGACATGGTGAAGGGAAGAGAAAGATTTTTTTTTAATATGGTAGCCATAGAAAGGCAACACTTTAGCCATCATTGGAGTGCAGATTGTTGGCTTTAGGTAAAGTAGGGAGAATTAGGCTTAAGGGGTAAGAAAGGCACGAATAATTATACAGTCCAGAATGTGGCTTACTTGTCTATTAGCTCAGGTTTTGTGTCTAGAGGCTGGGGGAGGGGTCTTTAGCTTTCAGTGGTTCACTTCAAGGTGGTAAAAAGAAGGCATTGCCTGTTTGAGGAGTAATTTGTCTAATTTTACAAGATGATTATTGGTGAACCCTGTTCTTTCTGGAGCCCAAGGTGATTGCATTTTGTTGTTGTTGTAGTTGGTTGTAGGGTTTGAACTGAGGGCCTGGGGGCTGTCCCTGAGCCTCTTTGTGCTCAAGGCTAGCACCCTACCACTTGAGTCACAGTGCCATTTCCATTTTTTGAGTGGTTAATTGGAGATAAGAGTCTCACAGGGACTTTTCTGTCCAGGCTACCTTTGAACCATAATCCTCAGATCTCAGCCTCCTGAGTGGCTAGGATTACAGGCATAAGCCACTGGTGATTGTAAAGTGCCTACAGCAGGGAATGTCTCAAAGGGCATAAATGTGATGTTAGGGGAGGAGCCTGGGTGCCCAGTTTTGAGTTACTTTGTAGGCCTAGCAAAAACATCTTTTAAGTTGTCCCTGACAGTTCTGGGTGGCCCAAATGGGTTCATTTATTACTCTAAAACATGAAGGTGTGATCTTCAGCCTTCCTGAAACACAGGGACAATGGGTGTTTCAGGATTTCCATCTGGCAGATATAACTTTCAGTTTTCAACCTTTTGTGAAGTGTTTGGACATCTTTAATTTCTCAGAGGAGAAGGCAGGTACAGATGCAGGTAGCTCCTTTATGCCTCTCTATTCTTTTAACTTAGTTCTCTTGAGATTCTTAAGTATAGCCACCATTAAAAAAAGTTATTGTAAAGGTGATGTGCAGAGGGGTTACAGTTACATAAGTAAGGTAATGAGTACATTGCTTTTTGAACAGTTACATCCTCCCTCGACTCCCCTTCCTCCAAGTTGTAAAGTTCTTGTCTATCATAGTATCTAGTGAGTATCACTGTTGGATTAGCTTACTCTTTGCATCACCATTTCTGTGAGTCACCTTCCCCTACCCAAATCAGATAAACATATATACCACAAGGCTACAGAAACAAAAAAACCAGTTACCTGTATATTGCATATACATTTATTTGTTTATTTGAAATAGAAAATGGAGGGGTGGGAAACAAGATGATTGGGAGGAGGTGGGGGGAGAGAAATGGGGACAAAAACATGAGAAGGGGTATCAATGTGTGAGAAGTAATGCACCTACTGCCTGATGAATGTAACTATAACTCCTCTATACAGTATCCCAACAATAAAATATAATAAAGTTCTATGAAAAAATAAACCAGTGACAATAGGGAATAAACTATAGGAAATACAAAGAAAGAAAATAGAAATACCTGCAAATACTACACACAAAAACCTTTTGTTTCCATTTCTTAGAGTTCATTTCAATAAGCATCATTTTGTATGGTCATATGCACATAGCTGTTAAGTTGTTGTGATGTTCTGCTAAGAATATCCTAGAAATATTCTAGTTATTACAAGTGAGGGAAACCACACAGCCAGTGTTTGTTTGGGTCTGGCTTACTTTGCTTAATATAAAAATTTTCCAAGTCTTTGCATTTCCTTACAAATGGGGTGATGTTATTCTTTCTGATGGATGCATAGAATTCCACATTTTCTTTTTTTCATATATTTTTATTGTAATTAATAGAAGGGTTATATTATATTTACCAGATAGAAGGTGCATTACTTCACAAACATTGATACCCTTTCTCATGTCTTGGTCTCCATTTCCTCCTCCCACCCCCGCCCCTCATCTTGTTTTCCCTCTTCCCTATCCTATTTCAAATAACCAAATAAGCATATATACAATATATCAGATAACAAGGTAAAATACTGTAACAATATGAGATAACCAAGGGATGGTTTCCCTCATTTGTCATAATCAGTAGAAAACTTGGGATCTCCTAGCAGAGATTTACAATAGGGCAAAACCTAGATACATAAGGACATATAGTATGATGCTAAATGAAAGGACCTCCAGGATATAGAAACAAAAGCCATATAATGAGTGATTGTCTTTAATGTGCTATGTTATCTCTCATCTCTTTTGCTTTCCCTTGGTTATATACCACGTTTTCTTTTTTTTTAGTAGTAACAAGTTCATTTCATTTAATAAAACATAGCTGAAAAGGAATGATTTGCATTTTTACAACTGCTTATTTATATTATAAAAATATTTTTAAAGGAGAAAAAAAATGCTTTCTACAGAAAAATCAAATAACTAAGATGAAGTTGTACCATGTTTTCTATATACACATTTTCTGGGAGGGTTTCATATCTTGGCTATGATAAAGAATGCTGCAATAAACATGTTGTGTTGGTAGCTTTAGTGTGGTCTTGTTTGTGCTCATTTGGGTAAATACCCAGGAGTGGGATTGCTGGGTCCCAGGGGAACTCTGTGTTTAGTCTTTTGAGGAACAGCCACACTGCTTTCCAGAGTAGTTGAACAACTTTACCTTCCTACCAACAGTGTAATCGTAGCTTTCCTGGTGGCCACATCCCCGCAAGCATGTGTTGTTATTAGTTTTCTTGATAATGGCCATTCAAACTGGAGTGAGGTAGAATCTCAATGTAGTTTTGATTTGCATTTCTTTTTTGGCCAGAGATGTTGGACATTTCTTCCGGTGTCTATTGCTCATTCTCATTTCTTCTTTGGAGAGGTGCTCTTTAAGTCTTTAGCCCACTTATTTATGGGGTTGTTTTTTTGAGTATTTGTTTTTGGATTTTTTTGAGCTCCGTATATTTTAGATATGAGGCCCTTGTCTGTTGCATAGCTAGTGAAGATCTTCTCTCAATTTCTGGGTTTTCTATTTATCTTTCTAGCTATGTCCTTTGCCACGCAGAAGCTCTTCATTTTAATGTAGTCCATTGACCCTACCTTTCCTTGATTTGTTTTGTTTCTGGATCTTTATCTAGGAAGTTTTGACATGTGTCAAGGAGGCCTAGTGTTTCCCTGATCCCTTCCTCTAACATTTTCATGGCAGTGATCTTACATCGATCCATTTGGAATTGATTCTGGTGCAGGGTGATATATAAAGTTCTGATGTCAGCCAGCACCACATGTTCAAGAGGCTGTCTTTCTTCCATCCTGTGTTTTTGGCTTCCCTGTCAAAGATTACGTGGCTATGGGTCTGTGAATTCTTTTCTGCATCTTCAATTTTATTCCATTAGTCCTCAGGTCTATTCTTGTGCTGGGACAAAGCTGTTTTTTTTTTTTTTGTTGTTGTTGTTGTTTTGTATCTATACACCACCATTTTGTAAAACCTTAGTCCACCTTTTAAAGGCTGCTTGCTTCTGTATTTTCCTGGGTTGAAATCAAATTGGCCTTAAAGAAATGTCATTTTCTCCATGTTTCACAGGGTTGACTTTATTTTAGTCAATACAAATAGCACATAGTACTTTAAAAAAATTTCTATTCTAGAAGTTTGTAATTCTGTTGAGTTTATTCACCAGGGGTTAGTTTTTATCTTTTCTTGGACTTCATGTATGGTAGGTATTTTTTGTATTTTTCCATTTATTTGGTCTGTACAACATTTTGACAAATCACCCATGTAGCTGTCTGTATCAGTATTCACTTCTTTTATATTTTGGAGTTAGTAGCCTGTGTTATGAACATGTTAATTCATTTTGATGGACAGTTGAGGCTTTTCCAACTTTTGTAGTTATGACTGAGCATCTGTGTACCTGTGAGCAAGTCTGAATGTAGACATATGTCTCCATTTCTCTTGTGTAAATACACAGCTGGAGAGTTATTAGTTTGGAGTTTAGGCATATATTTGGTTTTATCAGAAAACACAAAACAGTTCCCAGCA
Organism: Megascapheus bottae; assembly: GCF_031878675.1. Classification (NCBI taxonomy): domain Eukaryota; kingdom Metazoa; phylum Chordata; class Mammalia; order Rodentia; family Geomyidae; genus Megascapheus; species Megascapheus bottae. The sequence continues at coordinate 11,003,792 of NC_143526.1, forward strand.
CAAGGGTGAATTAAGGTTTTAGTTTGCCTTTCCCTGATTATTGATGATATTGAAGTTCTCTTCAATAGCCATTTTAAAAATAATTTCTTTTGTCGAAATTTCACTCAAGTTTTGCCATTATTTCTTAAAAATTCACAATTAGTTTTTATTTAATTAGATTAATGAAGCAATGTGATGTGATGTGCTGTAGGCAAGGATAGTTTGGAAAACATATTAAAGTTAGAAGTTGGAGAAATTCTAATTTTTAACCCCCTCTTTATCTTCTTTTTAGTTCTTTCTGGTGTTTTTGAGCATTATTTGTGGTTGAGACCATTGTTCTCTCCTCTTTGATCTCTTGCTGTTCTTAGAAGCATCCAAAATATGAACAGTGGGATTACCATCTGTCTCACAACCCACCCACCCACCACTATTCCCATGTGCCTCTGTATCCACCTATCCATCTGCTTGCCTACCATTGCATCCTCTCATCCATTCACCCATCTATCCATGCACTCATTGGCCAGCTAGAAGATGGAAGGCAACATATAAACTTTCTTCACTCTCCAGTCCTTGTAAGGCCTCTGAATTGGGTGCAGTTAAAGCATCTCTCAGATACTCTTGGTCCTCTTTCTGACTCTACCCATAGCTGGGGTGACCAGCTGGGGTGAGGCAGATTTCCATCAGCCTCATGGAACCTGATACATCCTTACCTTTTTCATTTCTTGTCGAGCCTCCTCCAATGCCTCATTGTGGGCCATGGCTAGACCCATGTGGCATCCATATATCTCATTTCGTATTTCAGGCACTCATTCTTTGAGGGAGCTGAAGCATGGTCATATGGATTCTTACTCAGTGCCTGAGGATTCAGAGATAGTGGCCTTAGTTGCAGCCAACCCAGTAAGATATCCTTATGCAAACCTAACCTGTTTCCCTGCCTCACACCCTGTTGCTCACTCCAGATTTTGGAATTACAGCTTTCATATCTCTTGACTCTATTACCAGCTCAGATAGTCTTCAAAAATATGCATCAGATCCTTCATCCCCATTGAAAGTGCTCGTATGGCTAGCTTGCACCTTTAGAACAAGGTTGCCATGTATAGTGTGGTTGTGGCAGACGCCTGCCACCTTCACTCATCATCATCCTGTCTCTCTCGGTTATCCCCTGATTTCACCATTATCAGCTCTGGCTTCTCCATCACTGGTGGCCCAAACATTCTCTCTACATCCCTCCATCCTCTGTCTTACTTCTACGCTTGTGGGTTTGTGTTCAAGACTCTTATAAGCATGGGACATTATGGTTATAGGCTGAGTAAGAGTACTAGTTGCATGATCATCCATTTTCAGGTCTTGGATAGCTTTATCAAAATTCTGCACCTTTGGAGGCATGGAATTATTGAAGCTGAAAATGAAATAAAGGCAAGGTTTGATTGTACGAATTCTGGGGTGTATCTATCACAGGACTCAAGTGAAGGACTATGGCTAGGCCTCAAGCTGGATAAAAATAAATCAAACCTGCTTTGGAAATTACTGATAGGAGGCCATGGTGGGCGGCAGGGGTGTGTGAATTGTTCTCTGCCTCCTTGAGGAGCACAGAAGAAGAGCTCTTCCAGAGGTTGAGGATACAAAGATATTGCTCAGCTGTGTTTCAATGCTTCTGGGGATGCTAAGCAGGCATCCCTTCCTTCCTTCTTGTCCTCTGGGAAGGCAATTGGTATGGATTTTCTCCTTTTGTGTTTTTGTTTGGGAGGGGACCAATATTGTATAATCATTTCCCCCCAATGATTCTAAGATGCACATATTTCAAAAACACATCCAACTTCCTCAAGACTGGAGTTCGTTTGAGAACTGATGTTATGTTAGAGCTTTCCTAGCAGAGGATCTCCTTTTTAGTATGACATAAAATAGCACTTTTATATCAGTGGTGTCTTAAGCATGACAACTTTAGAGGCAAATTTCCTTGAAAATAAAGAAAATAAATTATATGGTTAATGGATCAACCTGGCAGATTAAGACAGACAGTTCTAGTCTTGTTGGGAACTGGATTTTATGGCTTGAGTGAATTGGTTACAAAGCTGTAGGGAGATGAGCTGGGATAGAAACCTAAGTTTTTCTCTAAGAACTCAAAAGCATGACATAAACTACCTTTGCGTGGCAGACTTGGGCTACATGTAAGGAAAGGCTTGTTCTGCAGTCTTAGTGCTGAACTTTAAGAAGTGATAATAGAATTCCATCTTTTTTCATATATTTATTATTGTAATTAATAGAAGGGTTACATGATATTTGCCAGATAGGTGGTACATTAATTCACATACATTGATACCCTTTCACATGTCTTGGTCCCCATTTCCCTCCCCCCCACCCCCCCTTCCCATCTTGTTTTCCCCCCTACCCTATCCAGTTTCAAATAACTAAATACAAATATATCTGATATATCAGGTAATAAAGTGAGATATTATAATAATATGAGATAACCAAGGGACAGCAAAAGAGATGAGAGATAACATAGTACCTTAAGAACAACAATCATTCATTATATGGCTTATGTTTCTATATCCTAGAGATCCTTTCATTTAGCTTCATACTATATGGCCTTTTGTATCAAGGTTTTGCTCTATTGTAAATCTCTGCTAGTAGAGCCCAAGGTTTCTACTGATTATGACAAATGAGGGAAACCATTGAGCCTATGTTCCTTTGAGTCTGGTTACTTCACTTAATATGATTTTTTCTAAGTCTTTCCATTTCCTAACAAATGGGGTGATGTCATTCTTTCTGACAGCAGCATAGAATTCCATTGTGTACAAATACCACAACTTGTTGATCCACTCATCAACTGAGGGACATCTAGGTTGGTTCCATATCTTTGCTATGGTGAATAGTGCTGCAATGAACATTGTTGTGCTGGTGGATTTAGTATGTCCTTGTTTCTGGATGATTGGGTAAATGCCTAATAGTGGAATAGCTGGATCATAGGGGAGCTCTATGTTTAGTCTTTTGAGGAACTGCCATACTGCTTTCCATAGTGGTTGAACGAGTTTGCACTCCCACCAACAGTGTAGTAGTGATCCTTCCTGGCCACATCCCCTCCAGCATCTGTTGTTATTAGTTTTCTTGATCCTGGCCATTCTAACTGGAGTGAGGTGGAATCTTAGAGTTGTTTTGATGTGCATTTCTTTTATGACCAGGGATGTTGAGCATTTCTTCATGTGTCTGTAGGCCATTTTTTTTTCGCCAGTCCTAGGCTTGAGCTCAGGGCCTGAGCACTGTCCTTGGAATTTCTCAAGGTTAGAGCTCTACCAGTTGAGCCTTAGCACCACTTCCTGCTTTTTTCTATATATGTGGTACCGAGGAATCAAACCCGGGTCTTCATGCATGCTAGGCAGGCACTTTAACCACTAGGCCAAACTCCCGGCCATCTATAGGCCATTTTTGTTTCTTCTTCAGAGAAGACTCTCTTTAAGTCTTTGGCCCATCTTTTAATGGGATGGTTGTTACTTTGGAGATTAGAATTCCATCTTAACTCTTCCATTTGTCATCTGGGATAAGAGAGCCTCTGTAGCACAATAGGAGGTGGGTTAGTTGACAGTCAGTCAGGAAGACTTTGGCTGCAAGGAGTGAAAAATGCTAATTCCAATTGGCATAAAAGAGAGGGAATTCATTATCTTACATAAAAGAGACTCAGTAGTTTGGATTCTAGAAATCCTCATTAAACTCGAAGCTCCTCACTCTCACAGTGAGTTCTAATTAAACTGTCTTAATTTTTTTTAAGGCAAGAGAAAAGAAAAGCTACCGTTTTCTTTTACAAAAAGAAAAGCAATTGTGTTAACCTTTCTTTGTCCAATGTTAGACCCTAGGCAAAAAACCAAATCTCTCATCCACCAGTTAGTTGTCTTTAGCCTTTGACTCCAGTTAAACTTCTTTTTGTGTGCCCATCCTGGGGCTTAGGGCAGGGCCTGGGCACTGTGTTTTGTTCCTCATGGCTGTTTTTCTCTACAACTTGAGTCATAGCTTGAATTCTGGCTTCTTTTGGTGGTTAATTGGAAGTAAGAATTATCTCACAGCCTTTGTTGCCTGGTGAATTTTGAACCAAGATCCTCAGATCTTACACTCTTTTGTTGGCTGTAGTATAAGCATGAGCCATGGGCTCCTGGCTAAGGTAAACCTTTTTGATGGCTTTTGGTTGCAGATATCATACTTGTACAAGGAAACTTCCAGAGTGGAAAGGAATATTCTTTTCCCATGTTGACATTTCAGAGCAAGATAACGTTCTGAGATTCCAGTCAACATCTTCTGTCCTAAGTCTCAGAGTGGTAGCACCACAAGGTCTATGGTTGCCATGGGAAGTTCCCACCGCAGCTGATGATAAGGTGTAGAACCCCCTAAACCACCCAAATGAGGAAAGTTTGGCTGTTTGCCAAACAATATTGGCCCAGGGGATTTTTTTCAAGGTCACATATAGACCTGTGGAGTTCTGTTGCCTCTTTGTAGTACCTTGCCCACTAGAGCTCAGTTGGGCAGAAGCCATGAGACAGCCACAGGAATGACACCTGTCAGGTAAGGACACGATGGAAAGCTATTAGCTTCCTTATGTCTTAAGAAAACACAATAGATGCATTGAAATGGGCAGAAAAAGCAGAAGACCTAGCTGCTGAATGGAAATTTCTAAAAATATAAAGCTAGAAATCCAAGTGCAGGATGGGGCAGAGTGATGCTGTGCTGTATCTCATAGAGAAGAGTCGAGTGGCAGGTTGTGAGAACCAGTGAGGAAAGGCTTCTGGGTATGGAAGACATAACTTCATTCTAGCCCAGAGATGACCATGACTGGAGGTGAACTGCTAGAAAATGTTCATAATCTCTCATCTTTGACTTTCAAAAGAGATAACACTTCATAGTTCAGCTTATTTGGTTAAAATGAAGAGGGAACTATCCCATTGCAAGTAAATATTATGTTTTTTTTAAAAAAATTCTTATATCTATCGAAAGGACTCTAGGCAGGCAGAATGTCTCTCTTTAAATTAGCCTTTTAACTTCAAGTCTTGTTACCCCATCTGTCATCTCTAGCAGCTCTCATTCAAGGCAGGAACAGAGTGGGGACTGCTCATAGTAGCTGAGAGGGCAGCTTTTGAATTCCTGATTCTCTGACTGGCAAAGGCCAGTGTGCGATGGAGGGCTGGATCTGTGCCTTTCTCCTGGAGTGGCTCTTGGGAGACCCAGTAAGTCTCGTTCCTCCAGCCCTTTCAGAGGCTTGTCAGCCCTCAAAGTAGACCTTTTCGTGCTCCAATTAGCTGGAGAAAGTAGTGAAATGTGTGTCTAACACTGGCTGATAAAAAACAACAAGAGAATAAAAGAATCTTTCATCTCTTTCTTTCCTTAAGTGTCACTGACAGATTCAGAATACTTTTCTGCGATTCAACAAGCAGCAAAATATACTTTGAAAGGGTCCCCTTGAGTGTGTGTGTGCGTGGGGGGGGGGAGATGGAGGAGATGACAAGGAGTGTAGGGTGAAACTGGATAGAAGGAATGTCTTCTACTGTTACACAGCATAGCAGGGTAACTATGGGCGAAAAAATTATCTGTATGGCTCAACAAAGTTAGAAAGGGGACCCTGAATATTCCACACACAGGAAATGATCAGGTTCAAGGTAAAGGGTATGCCATGCTTCTAGGCTTTGAAACTAACACTGTATCCTGTCCATATACACATTTACTATGTTAATTGCGAATAAGGAATAAAAAAGTTAAACAATGAAGAGTGCCATTGTACTAAAATTAGAAATCCAGAGGGACTAAAATTCTCACCTAGGAAAAAAAGCCAGCGGTCATAAAAATATTTGTGGTGTGTTGGAATATAATCATGTCCCCATAGGCTTAATTTAAGAACGAAATTCTTTTTTGGACACATTAATTAACCAGCACAAATAAAATGTGATGGTTTTCTAGAAGCAAAGCAGTGTTCATGAGGCCAGGAACATTTGTTGAATAAAGAGAAGTACACAGTACTATATCAAAAGTGCTGTGTGTTTTGTTGAAGGTAATCAGTTGATGGTCAGGAGAGAGTGTGTTCATGAACTTTCTTACATAGTATTTTCAAAAGTCTCTTGAAATGGATTCAGCAGAAGCCAAGTGACTTGTTTATGGTCACACAGCGTAACAGGGAATTTGGAATCCTGTGTGTTAGATGTGATACCCAGCATCAAGTTGGATCATGAATTGCTCTCTATATGGCAGGGGCATTCTGTGAAATCTTGTCTAATCTCTCATCTTGTGTTGAAGGGTCCCAGAGGGTCCCTTTGAGTTGGGGAGCCCTGCTTGATATAATCTCTGGCTGTTTTTTTTCTATTTTTTGTATTGTAATGTATAAAGTGGGTACAGTTATATTTTCCAGATAGTAGATGCATTACTGCTCACACACTGATACCCCTTCTCATGTTTTTGTCTCTATTTATCTCCTCCACCCCTCCCAATCATCTTGTTTCCCCCCCTTCCTATTCCTATTTCAAATAAACAAACGTATATACAATATACCAGGTAACAAAGTCAGATACTGTAACAATATGAGATTAACCATAAGGGCAACAAAAGAGAAGAGAAATAACATAGTACATTAAGAACAACAATCACATAAGATAAACCTCTTATTTCCATATCCTGGAGATCCTTTCATTTAGCCTCATATGGCCTTATGTATCTAGGTTTTTACGCTATTGTGATCCTCTGCTAGGAGAGCCCAAGGTTTCTACTAATTATTTCAAATGAGGGAAACCATTGAGCCTATGTTCCTTTGGGTCTGGCTTTCTTCACTTAATATGATTTTTTTCAAGTCTTTCCATTTCCTTACATTGTTTCTGATGGCAGCATAGAATTCCATTGTGTATAAACACCACATCTTGTTGATCCAGTCATCAACTGAGGGGCATCTGGGTTGGTTCCATATCTTTGCTATGGTAAATAGTGCTACATTGAACATTACTGTGCTAGTGGCTTTAGTATGTCCTTGTTTCTGGACGATATTTACCATGCTTTATTTGACTTGAATTTTAGAAATTAGAGAACAAAGAAGGCTTTTGATCACCTGCTATCCTCAAGAGTTCACAAACTTTCATCTGTAGAGCCTAACTTGTGCCTTTGAGAATGCTTAGGACTTTTTCCTTAAGCAATGAGTGATGAATGTCCCTGCCAGCAGGTAACAGTGAATTTCGCCTTGTGGCTCCAGATGTGTAAGAGCTTCTCTAGGACCACTGGCCATGGGGCATCCTGAGGATGCAACAACCCACAATCTCTCGTGTGCTCAACTTGTTCAAGTGGGTGACTTCTCCACATTCATTCTTATGTCCTTGATCTAAACACCAAGTGTTTTGACAAATGTTTGAGCCATCCTTCTACCATCCATCTATATTGGTGGTATGTTCATGCTCACTTTTCCTTAAGCAGAGGCTACCACTCCTTTCCCACCTTTTAGAGCCCTGTCTTTGTGTGTTTGCGACATTCACCACATTGTCCTGCCATTATTTTTGTTTGCCTTCAGTAGAATGTGAGCTGACATGAATTTGGATTCTTTCCCTCAAGCCTCTAAACACAACATAGGAGGTGGATTCTAAGCTAAGTGGGAGAATCTGGGCTTCAGCAACAGGCAGTGACTCACATGTAAGTCGGTGACATGCCCAGGCTTCTGGGCAGCCTTCCCATTGTCCTTTGGCTCAGTTGACCCAACTATATGTGGACTTTCACATTGGTATGTGTGCTTTTGTAAGTGCTGGTTGCAGCATCATCCACACGTACTTGGAGAAGAGTCTCCACTACAACTGGAAGTGACAGATGGAGTGGTTACCATGACAATCCTTTCCCAAATGGCAATCCCAAGTCACAGTCCTGTGGGATGCATCATGAGGATGTTTGTGTGCATGGGTATATATATATGTTGACGTGCATATGTTTGTGTACGTGTGTACATATACGTATACACGTGTATATACATGCATGTATGTTTGAATGGGTTTGTGTTTGCATGCATGTATTTATACATGTATGCATGTGTGTGTATGGGTGTGTCTGTGATACTGTGTATGTGTGGCATAGACATGTGCATGTGTAAACTTGGTCTCCTTTGTAAGTTCTTCCTTCTCCCACTTCTACTTAAGGGGAGCTCATTTTATAAAGGTCTTGATTACTCTTGTCAATTTACATGAAAGTGTGCATCCTGCCTCATCTTGCTCATTTGGCTTGATTTTAGTTCGACTTGAATTGTCACTTCAATTCCGCTCTAGTAGAGAGGAAGGGTATCTGTGGAAGGTGTTAGAAGGATACATAAAACTTCCATCTTCCGTGTGTATTGGGCAGATTATCTGGACTTTGAGAGCTGCATTCAGGAGCACAGTTCTAGACTCCGATTACAACTCCTGCTCAGACTCTCTTGTTTTGATTCCTTTCAGGACTCCTTGGGGCTCTCTGAACTGTGCCTGGTGCTGGGCTGGGCTCTGCTCACACCGAGGGAGTATGAATAAAACAGTCCTCGACCTCAGGTCTGTTTTTGCTTTAGGGATGTTGTTGAGGTGTTTCTACTCTGACCACCAGTGTCCCATCTGTGGGAGGATCACAGACAGTTTGTTTCCTAGCTGTCTGAGTTGCAAGAAGCTTTGCTTTTATCCCCTTTAAGGATCTGGAATGTTCTTCATTTGCACAGTAAATTTTGCAGCACGTGTTTCCCTTTTGGTTTTGCTCAAAACAAAGCATATTTCAACTTTAGGAACTGAAGAGAACCCAGGCTTCTATTTGATCCCGAGACTGGGTTTTCTATGCTAATCAAGAAGTTCCATGGTCATCAGCTTTAAAAACATCCATTTTTACTTGTCCACAGATATGCTAGCGAGTTCTGTGGAAGATATCAATGGCAATGGGTAACATGGAAAACCCACAGTTTTTGCTATGGTCAGGATGGAGTTTGTCTTCCTGCCTGTGGGAAAGTAACATGTAGTGACTGTCTGCTATGGTTTGGATGTGATTTGGTTGTTTCTTCAAGGTTCATGTGCTGCAAGCTTGGCCCCCAGGGTGGTGATGTAGAAGTGATGGAGCCTTTAAGACATGAGGCCTTGGACAAGATAATTCCTGGAGGTCTGTGGTCAGGGGGCAATGAATGTTAATATCTTGGGAGTTACTTTACCCAGAGGCTGGCCCCAAGCTCTTTGGACCTTGTAGCCACCAGAATCAAGAGGCAAATAACCTGAATCTCAGGTATTTTGTTATAACAAAGCAGAGTAGGATAAACACCCCTTCTCATCCCACCTCTCTCCCCCTGCCCCACCATTGCTTCCCCACAGATATAGAGAATAGAAGTTCTTCAGGCCAGGGACTTCCAGCTATAGCTTCCACCCAGCAAGTGGTGCCACATAAAAAGGAGGGTACCACTGGGTGAGAAAAGTAGCTCATTGTCTGACTTCTCCCGGGAGGACAGATGCAGTCAATAAGGGTGGCAAAGGCAGCTAGGCCCAGGGATATAAGTCCTTGTAATGTCTCTTTAATTCACTTTTCACTTTGATGGGTGAGACCCTTCTGGTGAAATGTATGAAGCTTAAATCTGGGACTGTAAACCTAATAGGAATTTTGTTCGCTTCATGAGTCAAGATAATTGTGCTTTGAAAAATGTTCTCCACGTCACATTAATTTTGACCTTTATGCAAAGAGTGACACCAGTGTGGGTTTTGAAATGGATGTTCCTGTGTGACCCAGTTCCCATTATCACCTTATCAGCTTTCTAGTTGTGGCTGCAGGTAGATGCTTCAGGTGTTTAAAAATAACCATCACTTATTTCTGTGCTCTTGCAGGGACATGGGATGGTGACAGAACTGGAATTTTCTTCTTTTCTCTCTCTTCAGGAGTCTCAAAAACAAAGGCCCCCTGAAGGTTGTTCCCTGGTGTTGATTCTGCCACTGGGAACAAGGAACAAAACCTGTGCTTCATTCCTATCATTTGTTTTTGATGGTGAATGCTAATTGCTCAAAGGAGTTTTACTGTGAACGTTCACACATGCATGTAAAATGCTTTATTGACTCCCTCAGAACAGAACAAGTCCTACCAGGATGTGGGTACCAGTGGCGGGGGAGGGAGACAGAAAAGAGAAGGTATTCACTTGAGCCACAATTTCATATTGACTCTGTGTGTGTGTGTATGTGTGTGTGTGTGTGTGTGTGTGTGTGTATACTTGCACTGGGACTTGGACTAAGGGTAACAGTGCTGTTCCTTTGCTTTTCCATCTTTTAGATTTTGCTCTCAAGGCTGGTGCTTTACCACTTGAGCCACAGTTTTGTTTCTGGCCTTTTGCTGATTAGTTGGAGACGAGTCTCATGGGCTTTCCTGAGGAGTTGGCTTTGAAGTGTGATCCTCAGATCTCAGCTTATGAGTAGCAAGGATTACTACACCTGTGAGCCATAGTTATTTTGGAAGCAACCTGGTTTTTGCCTGGATATTTTGGAGATGAAGTCTCTCAGACTTTTCTGGCTTGACTCGTTTTAGACCATGGTCTTTGAGATTTTAGTCTTCTTAGTAGGTAGGATTACAGGTGTGAACTACTGGCTCTCAGCTATATATTAAAAAAAATTAGTAGTTTGTTTCAAGATCACTCTGATGCTGTTGGAAGGGGAGAAAAAAAGAGGAAGACAAATAGAAAGCAAACCTGAAAGCATTAGGAAAAGTGATCTTATGTCTTGCTACAGGTAAGAGGACAATGGCTCAAGTAGCCTAGGGTTATTTTGCCCAAAGCTAGTGCTTTATCACTTGAGCCACAGCTCCACTTCCAGCTTTTTATTTATTTTTATTTTTTAGTAGTTAATTGGATAAGAGTCTCACAGACTTTCCTGCCTAGGCTGGCTTTGAACCATGGTCCTCATATCTCAGACTCCTGAGTAGCTAGGATTACTGGTGTGAGCCACTAGTGCTTGTGCCCATCTATCTACATATCTCCTTTTATGGTGCATTTTTTTCTATGCATTGTCAATATTTACAGTACATTTGCTCCATGAGTATAGAGCTGTCATATGGGGCAATGTGACTTGGCAGCCAAGTGGCCCTGGATGAGAAGCAATCAGAGGTCCAAGTATAGCTCAGATCCCTGTCCTTTTTTTTTTTTTTGCCAGTCCTGGGCTTTGAATTCAGGGCTTGAGCACTGTCCTTGGGCTTTTTTCCTCAAGGCTAGCATTCTACCACTTGAGCCACAGCACCACTTCTGTTTTTTTTTCCTATGTATGTGGTACTGAGGAATCGAATCTGGGTCTTTGTGCATGCTAGGTAAGCACTCTACCACTAGGGCCCCCTGCCTTTCAGTCTTGGTCCTTGAACATGACCACATCAGAGATGGTGACTGTTCCAGAGAGGGAGGAAGGGCAGATGTTTACATCCTATGATGCTCAAATCTGACACTGGGATTGATACACAAGTTTCTTCCTGAAAATTACCACAGAACATCAGCAGTGTTGACCTTTTCCTCTCACCACCCATCTCTCCCCTCTTTCTATTGGGTTGAGATGAGGACTCAGACTCAGTACTTGATGCTTTTGGTTAGTACTCTACCAACTGAGTCATGCCTCTAACCTCTACTTTCCTTCCTTCCTCCCTCCCTCCCTTCCTTCCTTCCTTCCTTCCTTCCTTCCTTCCTTCCTTCCTTCCTTCCTTCCTTTCTTCCTTCCTTCCTTCCTCTTTCTTTTTTGTTGCTTGTGGGGCTTGAACTCTGAGTCTGGGTACTGTCCCTGGGTGATTCAACTCAAGGCTAGCACTCTACCATTTGAGCCACAGCACCACTTCTGGTTTTCTGACAGTTAATTGGAGATTAGAGTCTTATAGACTTTGGTGTACAGGCTAGCTTTGAACCGTGATCCTCAGAGCTCAACCTCTGGAAGTAGCTAGTATTACAGGCATGAGCCATCAGCACCAGGCCCTGCTTTCTTTTTAAAACCCATCCTGAGTTTCCAGTTATTATTACTTCCACTACAACCAACCACCCCAAATTTAAGCCATTTTGGTTGGCTCATGATTTTGTGTGTTCAAAACTGGGAAGAGCACATAGCCCATCCTGTGTCCCTGAGGACACGCTCACAATTAGGGTGGCACCCCTCTGTTATGATGACTTGATTAGGGATCCGTGCAGCCCATAGGAGGGGTTGATGGCCCTGACTCTGCCACTCTGAGTCATCTGTTTCTGAAGTCTCAACACCTTTCCTTTGGGCCTCTTCTTATTTCTCAAGGTGGCCTGCCATCTTGAGTCCTTTCAATCTTCCGTGTACTTGTCTCTCTGCCACACAGTTTGAATCAAAGGATAGTAAGCCAGCCTATTCATGAGATTATTTCCCAGGTTTTGATCAAGCATAGTCAAAAAAATCAATATGAAAGAAAAATCAAAGAAATTTCAAAAATAAAATCTTTAATTTCCACACACATGCATTCCATAGCTGAGTTGATTTGGAAAAGCTCCCAGTCCTGTTATCGATTTTACTTATTTATTTGTCATTTAACAAAATAGTTTATGAATACAGTATATCTTGATCAGTGCCACCCCACCCCTTTCCACATTCTCAGCCATCCCTGTGTTATTGTCGGTTGCATTTAAATCATCCCTTCATCTGCTTTCTCTGTCCTTAATCTTCTTATGAAAAATTGCCTCTTATATATATTGGATATATTTGTATTTGGTTATTTGAAATTGGATAGGGAAGGGGGGAAAATAAGATGAGGGGTGGGGTGGGGGGAAGGGAAATGGGGACCAAGACATGAGAAAGGGTATCAATGCATGTGAATTAATGCACCTTCTATCTGGCAAATATAATGTAACTCTTCTATTAATTACAATAAAAATATATGGAAAAAAATAAAAACATAGACAGGAAAAAGAAACAAATGGTGCCCCCACCCAAACAAGGTAAAAGTGAATGTACTTAATTTAAAGCAACGGAATAAAAACTGAGATTTGTTGATAGGCAGCATGTCTTTAGCTGATGTTGAGTGGAATTATGAATAAAATAAATCAGTGCTGTACTGCAGCATTTGTGTCCTGAGCACGTGTAGTTTTTCCCCTAATAGCAATGTCCTGCCCTTGTGCAGTAGGGAGGTCCCACCCCTAGGACAGAGGAGTAAGTTCATGAAACCCTGTGCAAGGTACAGTCTATGTACCTCTATGCAGAGGTATACCTCCTTCCTATGTAGGAGCTGGGTGTCAGCTCTTGCAGGCAGCTCCCGAGTCAGGTATTTTCCTCAGGACTTTCCAAGTAGTGGAGTTCCCTGTATCTCTTAGCTGTCTTCAAGTCTCAGCACATCTGCCCTCAAGAAGACACTATTAGAGGGGATCGTGATCCCCAGATCACATTTTCTTTTGTTCGTGGCACTTGTCATTCACTCACTGCTTGTTTCTGCTGGCACAAGGTGTGGGAATCATGAGAACTAGATTTTGGTTCAACTTGCTTTTGGCTATGTTCTCTGGGCCAATAGAGGGAGAAAAATATGGCTTTATATTAGATCAGAAACAGGCTACTGAGAGACTGAGGCAATAAAAGAAAAAATTCTGAGAAGTCTCAGATTTAATTGCAATGCCTAGAAGACAGGGGAGGGTGAAGATGGCTAGTTAACCAACCATCTGCAGGTTTGTATTTAAACCTTGATTTAAGTCCTGTCACGATCAACCACCAAGACCAGCGGACCCTGTTTTTGCATAAACTTTCTCGACATTTCTATATAAACTTCAAACCTATCTGGAAATAATTGCTTCTCCTTTGCACTGTTCTCCTCACCCAAAGCTTTCCCTTCATATAATCTTATTTCTCTTTTCTATGGCCAAAGTTCAGCATGGACAGTGAAGCCTGCCTTTTCTAAATTTTTATTATACAGTAACACTCTTAGTTCCGGTCTGTTGGACATATTTCTAACTGCCACCTACCCTGGTCACTAGTAGTTGTAGAAACTTGTCCCATCCCCTGATCCTTGCCTGGCTAGCATCTGAACTCAATGGGTTCACAAGCAAATACCAAGAGATAAGACTCTGGAGAGAGATCTATTGCCTGTACCCTGCAAGGAGACGCTGGGGTTATTTATAGTAAAACAGTACCCTGCATTGTAGACTTTATTTGGGAAGCCTAAATGTATTCATGTTGTAAAGCACATGGAGGGGAGAGAACATTTCTGAGCATGGTTAGTTTAGAGTCATTGATCACATATTCAACAAGCAAGATGATAGATATGCTCAGTTCAGTCCTATGATGAGCTGAGTTCACTTCGAGTTGTTTGAATGGAAAAAAAAAATGACTCCATGACCTTGGCTGGCTCCTCACAAAAGTTTCAGCAAAGAGTCTTATGGGACACAAAAAGGACAACTTTGATGATGTTAAAAGTATTTTACAGGGGGTGGTAGCATCCTCTTTTTTCTCTCCAGTAAGTACAGGAGCCCATAAAGGTAAGTGCATGCTTAGTGACTAATGTAATGGCTCAATAAACTTTTTTAAAAAAATGTCAGCGATTTTTTAGTCTCAAGAGTTTTGGTGTAATAAGTGCTGTACATTAGACTAAGATTTACTTTTTTATGCATTTAAATATCTCAAAGATAGTTCTTCAATTTTACTGAATGTAGATAAAATTCATTCATACTAAAAATAAAACACTATCATCTCAAGGACAATTTCAAACAAAAATCTTTTAAGCTTGTATGTGGCTCATGCCTGTAATCTTTTTTTCATATATATTTTTATTGTAATTAATAGAAGGGTTACATTATATTTGCCAGATAGAAGGTGCATTAATTCACATACATTAATACCCTTTCTCATGTCTTGGTCCCCATTTCCCTCACCCCCACCCCCACCCCTCATCTTGTTTTCCCCCCTTCCCTATCCAATTTCAAATAACCAGATACAAATATATCCAATATATTTAAGAGGCAATTTTTCATAAGAAGGTTAAGGACAGAGAAAGCAGATGTTCTTTCATAAGTAAGTCTTTTTTGTCTATTTATCTATTTATTTATTGTAATTTATAGAGGGGTTACAGTTACATTCACCAGGTAGTAGGTGCATTACTTCTCATATATTGATACCACTTCTCATGTTTTTGTTCCCATTTCCTTCCCTCCAACCCCTCCCAATCATCTTGTTTTCCCCCCTTCTCTCTCCTATTTCAAATAATCAAATAAACATATATACAATATACCAGGTAACAAAGTCAGATACAGTAACAATATGAGAAGAGAAATAACATCAAGAACAACAATCACACAAGATAAATCTCTTGTTTCCATATTCTGGAGAGCCTTTCATTTAGCCTCATCCTATATGTCTTTATGTATCTAGGATTTGTGCTATTGTAATCCTCTTCTAGGAGAGTCTTAGATGTCTTCTAATTATTACAAATGAGGGAAACCATTGAGCCTATGTTCCTTTGGGTCTGGCTTACTTCACTTAATATGATTTTTTCCAGAGGCTTGTGGGTCTTAATGGAAGAAATTATCTGGATCCTAGTCATACTTTGATGAGTTATCCTTGGGTTACCCTTTCCTCAATCTTCAGTTACTGAGGGAAACCCTGAACAAACTCTCTTTCTTTTCTAGTTTGACTTAAAAATCGCTTTGGAGGTCACATAGCTGGGCAATCCATTTTCAGTCTCCCATTAGCTTTGCTGTGGAGAACATCACTGCGGTGTGGGTTGTGATGCTAACAGGTAAACTGGTGAAAATAACTCCTCACCTAGACCTGCAGGTCTATTGGACATCTCTGTAAGAGTTCACTGGAAGGATAGGTCCCCTTGTAAAACTGCTTACCATGTTATGAAGACACAGAAATTTCAGGAGCACAGTGGCTATGTTTTATATCTAAAACATTTCTTATTGGATTACTGTTTGTCTTGAAAAATATTATTACTGTATGATTCCCTTCTAGCTGATAAGCCAAATGGATTCACCCAGGGGAATTTGCCTAAGTCCTCTGAGGCTGTGATAAAGGGGTTGGGTTACTTTAGTCAAATGGTACAGTAGGTTTGTAGATAATTCTCGCTTGTACATATGAAGGAAAACATGCAAGTTTTGCCTCTCTGGGCCAGACTTACTACACTTAATATAAAATTCCCCAGGTCTTTCCAGTTCTTTACAAATGGTAAATATCATTCTTCCTACTGGATGAATAAAATTCCATTGTCATATATATACCACATATTTTGTTCTATTAGTCCATTGAGGAGCATCTGGGATGATTTTCCACCCTGGCTATGAACATGGTTGTGTTGGTAGCTTTAATGTATCCTTTCTTGTGATCATTTGGATAAATGCCCAGGAATGGAATTGCTGGTTCATAGGATAGTTCTATGTTTATTTCCTCCCCCTCCCCGACACTGCTTTCCAGAATGGCGAAACAAGTTTACATTCCCACCAACAACTGTTGGGTTCTCTTTTAGCCACATCTCTGCCAATATCGGCTATTGTTTGTGTTCTTGAAAATGATTATTTTTGACCAGGGTGAGGTGGAATTTTAGTATTGTTTTGACTTACATTCCTTTTATGCCTAGAGAGGCTGAATATTTCTTTATGTGTCTATTAGCCGTTTTAACTTCTTCTAGAGGTCTCTAGCTCATTAGCCCATTTATTAATTGGATTGTTGGTTCTTTGAGAGTTTAATTTTTTAAGATCTCTGTATATTCTAGGTATTAGGTCATTGTCTAATGTGTAGCTGACAAAAATCTTCTCACATTCTGTATGCTGTCTTTTTAGCTTATTGGGTATGTCCTTTGCCATGCAGAAATTTTTAGTTTGATGCAATTCCATTTGTCAAGTCTTTTTCTTTGATTCCTTGTTCTTTGGGACCTTTACTCAGAAAGCTCCTACCGGTGCCAAGAAGTCCTAATGTTTCTTCTACATCATCCCGTAGTAGTTTCATGGTTTCAGGTTTTACATCAAGGACTTTGATCTGTTTAGAATTGATGTTGGTGCAAGGTGCCATATGAGGATGTAGTTTCTGTTTTCTGCATGTAGAAATCCAGTTTTCCCAGGGCCATTTGGTGTGGAGGCTGTCTTAAGTAAATACACTGGGTGATAAGCAAGTGTTTACAAATGTATTAACTGATGTATAGTAGATTCAAAGGAGATCTCAAATAGTGTAATTCCTTAGGAAGGGAAAGTTAGAGACCAACAAAATAAGCACCAAGTAATGGAGTGAGGAGAGGCCAAGAGGAGGGGCTAGGTTAATAAGGAGGAGAAGGGTGGGGGAGAATGTAGTCAAAATTAAGAAAACATAAGGGAAGGGTTTGGTTGGGAGGGATGAGTGAGAATGTTGCTCTAGATGTGTTGTATACATAAATTGCCTTGTTAAATGGCATCTCCTTTGTACAGCTACTTAAAGATAACACATAAAAATACTAAAGCTGTGGAATAAAAAGATACTTAGGAAAAAAAGAGTACAATATAACAGATATAAATTCATTTTTTGAGGTACTTGGGGTTTCAGGCTTACTTGACAGTCACTCTAACATTACTGTGACAGAAAAGATGCTTTCTCACAAGAATAAGGGGTAAGCTGGGCCCATAGTCGTCCATTCT
Source organism: Megascapheus bottae (assembly GCF_031878675.1). NCBI lineage: Eukaryota > Metazoa > Chordata > Mammalia > Rodentia > Geomyidae > Megascapheus > Megascapheus bottae. Next base: position 11,021,316 of record NC_143526.1, read on the forward strand.
CTAGGGTTAAGGAGTGCAGATGGAGGTTTTCAACTAAATGAAAATGATGCCTCTATTCTAGCGAGAAGATAGGAATAAGCCAAAAGGGGTAAAGGAAGGAGCTGGATAGGTTCATTTTCCAACTTCTCCGAATGTTTGCTAACTTAGAATGTTCAAGGAGGATAAGTGAGCATACAAGACCCTGTCTTGATTCCCACTAAGCACATTGGTGTGACTCAGCCAGGGACCAGAACACTCCAGAATGAGCCATGAGGAGACTGGCTAGGGAATTAAGAGGAACAGAGGTCAATAGCTCAGAGGCTTGAATAAGATAACAGCCAGTTTACCCTATGCTGTGTGTTTCACATCCAAAAAAGTACCAGAAATCTGATAGAGAGCATTTTGGGGAAAAATTGAGTGTGTACTAAATACTTCAGGTTACTTAAATTCTATCAGCTCACCAGTGAGACACCTATGAGCAGCCTCCTATCCCCCGGTTAGTCAGCTTCTAATAATACTTCTATTTTTTTTGAACTGGTTCCATAGTATTGAGTTCTGTACACAGCAAACAGCAACTACTTTCTGTGAGTCCTCTAAGAAAAGAACCTAGAGGAGTCCTTCTGGCCTTTTAACTAGCAAGACCTGGTGAAGATTTTCTTTTTTCTGAAACATTTCACTGGCTGGCATTAACATATTCTATCTCTATACCAATTACTTTTCTGCCTCATATTTTATGCAAATCATACATGTATATGGTTAACATATCAGTGGCGTTGGCTGGAGGGGTAGTTCATCAATAGAGCATCTGACTAGCAAGTTCAGGCCTTGAGTTCAAACTGTAGGATCACTGAAGAACTCACACCAAACCAAACCAAACCAAGAGAAAAACAACTAAATTACAGCAATAGTATGAGATGGGGAAAACAATTGAAGCTTATGTCTGATTAGGACTTTCTTGAAGGTCTCTAGACAGGCAGGTAGTAAAAGGGAGGGAGTCATCGACTAAACATTACCTTCCCTCTCCCCCCTCTCTTGGTGATTGTGGAGCAGCTGGGGGCTCCCTGTGAGGGGAAGACTTCTGAGGAGTACAACTAAAGAGAAGCAGGGTTGGCCTGGTTATTAGTGAGATGATCTCTTAATTAGAGCTCTTTGCTAATTTGCCCCTGCTGGTGACCTGCTCTGCACCAGCTTTGTTAATGAAGTGAACTTTAAAGATGTCTCCCATGCAATGACCGTGGATCTTTGACCCAGTTATTGGCATTCTGGGCAGTTGTAGATGCCCTGGGCACAATGTGCACAGACTCTTGGAGCGCGAGTGGAGGATAGTAAGTGTGTTTTATTGGCTTAAATAAGTCATCAGAGGCTAATGAGGGCCAAGTCTGTGATTTGCTATGCAGAGCTGGAGAATTGCTTATGGCTATGGAGAACTCATACTCTATATGAGATATGGGCAGTGCCAAGCTGTCAGGGCTGTGTGGAAGTTTGTGGGAGTCATGTGAAAGGGGCCTTACAGTGAATCTGAGCGTGTTTTGTGACCATACAGATTCTACCTAGGTAAGATGCTGGGCCTAGAAATTTGCTTCTGCAGGAAAGAGATCACACATCCCAGTGTGGGATGCTTAAGACATCTTAGCTGCTCAGAAGGCTGAGATTTGAGGATCGTGGTTTGAACCCAGCCCAGGCAGACAAATCAGACAGTTAGCCAGCACCATGCTGAAAGTGGAGGTGTGGCTCAAGTGGCAGAGCACCAGCTGGTAAGAGCTTGAGACCCTGAGTTTAGGCCCCAGTGTCTTCCTGACTCTGATCCATTCTTTCCTCATTAACTCAATTTGCTTGATGACGGCTCACAACAGGAATGTGAAGGCCTCCGGGAGCCAGGCCTGGGTCCAAAATGGCCCCAGCAGCTCCACAAAAGGGAGGTTTGAGTAGGCAGTAGGCATGGAGGCAAAGCAGGGGTTCACTTGCAATAATGGTTTTCTGTCTCATACCCACTGTTTAGTGTTGTCAGCTAAACCAGTTTTGAACAATGAAATGCAAAGATATATGTTTTGTAGGGCTTTCAGAAGAAATATATGTAGTGCATCTATATGACATGTACATATATTATTATATACAATATAATATATAACATGATATTTTATATATAATACATTATAAAATATATACATTATCATAATCAACTAATTAATTAAATAAAATATATATGTATAACATACTAGATTATATAAATTAAATATAATACAATATAACATATATCATATAACATTATATAATTATATTATAAATATAATATAAATGTAATATATTATTACATTATATCATTACATATGGCATGTACAAACATTAACATATATTGTAGATACTCCTATGTAATACATATTACACATATATGAATATATGTGGCATATAATATTATACATGCAATATTTAATGTTTTGCATATTATATAACATAAACATACAATGTGTTACATGTTTGCAGTATAATATATGATACAATATGTTGCATGCATGTAACATATTGCATATGTGTAAGTATATAGAATTCATATGCTTATTTATATATACTTTCATGTATTACATATATGTAAATATATGCATGCACACTTTTACACACCTGCTTATTATTCAGCCTATAAAAAGAGGAGAGTCCAGTCTTTTGCCAGAATGTTGATGAGCCAGGCAACTTAGGCATTGGGCAGATAGAAGTCCATGGAACAGTCTGTGCCACCAAATAAACATGAGGGAGTTCTAGTTCCTGGGTTGAGTTTTCAGAGCTACTCAGCAGTGATTCATGGGGCCCCTTTGGGATGATCACTGTATCTCTCAGGTTTGACCTCATCTTCCCCTACTCTGGGGCTCCAGGATGAAGCAGCTTCCAACCTCAAGCCACTTGGTTGTCATTGCCATGCTGAGAGGCTCCAAGTCATTCAGATGGCCTACTAGAAAGGTCTGTATGGCCTTGTCCTCCTGGCCACTTCTGCTTCTTTTTTTTTCTTTTTAGTTTGATTTTTTTATTGTAATGTATAGAGGGGTTACAGTTATATATGCCAGATAGAGGGTACATTACTTCTCACACATTGATACCCCTTCTCATGTTTTTGTCCCCATTTCCTTCTCTCCACCCCCTCCTAATTATCTTGTTTTCCCCCTTCCTTTTCCTATTTCAAATAAGCATATATACAATATACCAGGTAACAAAGCCAGGTACTGTAACAATATGAGACTAACCAAAGGGCAACAAAAAAGGAAAGAAATAACATAGTACATTAAGAACAGCAATCACATAATATAAAGCTCTTGTTTCCATATCCTGGAGGTCCTTTCATTTAGCCGCATCCTATGTGGCCTTATGTATCTAGTTTTGAGCTATTGTTATCCTCTGCTGGGAGAGTCCTAGATTTGTACTAATTATTACAAATGAGGGAAACCATGGAGCCTATGTTCCTTTGAGTCTGGTTTACTTCACTTAATATGATTTTTTCCATGACTTTCCATTTCTTTACAAATGGGGCAATGTCATTCTTTCTGATGGCAGCATAGAATTCCATTATGTATTAATACCACATCTTCGTGATTCATTCATCTACTGAGGGGCATCTGGGTTGGTTCCATATCTTCGCTATGGTAAATAGTGCTGCAATGAACATCATTGTGCTAGTGGGTTTAGTATGTCCTTGTTTCTGGACAATTGGGTAAATGCCAAGGAGTGGAATGGCTGGGTCATAGGGGAGCTCTATATTTTGTCTTTTGAGGAACTGCCATATTGCTTTCCATAGTGGTTGAATGAGTTTATATTCCCACCAACAGTGTAGTAGTGATCCCTCCTGGCCACATCTCTGCCAGCATTTATTGTTATTAGATTTCCTGACCATTCTAACTGGAGTACACTTCTGCTTCTTGAGTTTGTGATGGAATATTTCCAGAGCCACCTGTAGAACTTCTTCCAGAATCTTCAGGGGTTGCTTCTTCTGTCACTATGTGACAGACACTCCTTGGAGCAAATGTTCTGTTTGGATTAATATGCATATTATGAGGATATGTTAATGTCACACACTAAAGCACAGGACATGCTAATGATCCTGAAAAATTACAACACCTGGATTAGGTCCTTGGTCTCTATAATCTTGAAGAATTAGTCCATGGACACACAGAGAGAAGTTAGAAAGGCAATTTAAAAATATTTATTTAGGGCCAGAAGTTTGGCTTAGTGGTAAGAGTGCTTGCCTAGCATGCATGAACACCTGAGTTCGGTTCCTTGGTACCACATACCTAGAAAAAGCCGGAAGTGGTGCTGTGACTCAAGAGGTAGAGCTCTAGTCCTGAGAAAGCCCAAGGACAGTGCTCAGGCCATGAGTTCAAGCCCCCGGACTGGCAAAGAAATTAGTTATTTAAATATCTTTAAGGAATTGTACAAAGGGGTTGCCTTTAACACAACAGTTTATGAATACAACGTATCTTGATCAGTGTCACCATTTCAGCATCCTTACCCATCCCTACCCCTTCTCTCACCTTCATTTTGTTGGATATACATAGAATTCATCACTGCAGTTTCCCCCTCTTCTCTTTATTTGTCTCCATTTTTTTTCCTCTTGACCTCACCCCACTGCTTTCAAATATCTTCTGTTTGGTGTTTTCTTTTTGCTGAACTTAAAAAGGCAAAGATTTATTGAAGAAAAAGATAAGCAGAGTACTTGCTAGACCTCAGGCCTCAGGAAATGCAAGGGAGGGCCCAGTCTGGGTGAGTTCTGCAGAGGTTAATGGTATCTGTAGTAGAGAGCTACAGATACTGAGAGATAACACTAAATTCACTGGGCTGTCTGTGGGCCATTCCAATCCTTACACCCAATCAGAAGCTCCACACAGCCTGCATGAGTTCTCTATGTGTTATTTAGCACTATGGGTTGGTTGCCAACTCGGGCTCACACTTCTGAGGTCCAGTCAGATCACTGCACACATACCAAGTCTTCCCAGGGCAATGGGCCCTGACATGATGCTTAGAGGGCTTCACTGGGGATGGTTCAAGGTTGTAGTGAGGTGATGTTTAGAAGCCTGCATGCAAGACTGTTAAAGGCCATGGTGAGGGAATACAGAACCTCTATAGGAGGAGGCCTTCTTTTCTCCCTTACTAATGTGTCATATACTTGTACAGAGATGCAGATGGAGGCAGATAGTCTCATTTCCTATGCATAACTTTTCATCAAAATCCTGGTCAGCTGAGACTCCATGTGGAGGCTTCTGGGCTAGCTCTTGGCATACTCACCTTGCACTTAACTGTCTCAGAGCCAAACTTGCCAGCTCTCTGAAAGTCACCCCTTGGCTCTGTGCCAGCGGGAGGACTCTAGTGGCTGTGTGAGGGCTCCTGTGTGGCAGTTTGTGAGAGAAGCTAGTGGGTATCCAAGAAGCCAGAATCCAGGCCTCGGATTCAGATCGGAAACAGCCTTTGGTGACTGGAGTTCCAAACAACAGACAGGACTCCGACTCTGCTCAAACAAAGAGGTAAAGGCTGTGTTGGTGCCTCTGTGTATGGTGATTCTCTGGGAGGTCTCATAAGATGAAACACATAGTCATACTCAAGACTGAGGCTACTCATAGCCTCAAAGGACCCACAGCAAGATAACAAGCAAAGGAACAAATGCTTAATGCAGTCCAAGGGAATACAGGCAGAAGCTTCTAGCACCTGCTGTCAGAGCAAGACAAGGCATGTGCTTAATCTCCAGAAGTGAGCTGTGAAGATACTTGCGAAATTCCATGCACTGTAGGCGAGCACTGAGTCTCAGCACCCAGGTTTTTGTTGGGTCGGCATTGTTAGAATTACACAACAAGCCAGGCACTGGTAGCTCATACCTGTAATCCTAGCTACTCAGGAGGCTGAGTTCTGAGGATCATGGTCTGAAGCCAGCCTGAGCTGGCTTCCATGAGACCCTTATCTCCAATTAACCATCAGAAAAGGGGAAGTGGAGCTGTAGCTCAAGTGGTAAAGTGCTAGCCTTGAACAAAAAGAAGGTCAAAAACAGCACCCAGGCCCATGACCAACAAAAAGAAAAAAAAAAAGGCACAACTCTCCAGTGTCAGAAGTAAGTAAACACACAAGAAATATAAGATATTTTGTTAAGAATGACAACAGATGCTGGAGGGGATGTGGCCAGGAGGGATCACTACTACACTGTTGGTGGGAGTGCAAACTCGTTCAACCACTATGGAAAGCAGTGTGGCAGTGCCTCAAAAGGCTAAACATAGAACTCCCCTATGACCCAGCAATTCCACTACTTGGCATTTACCCAACCACCCAGAAACAAGGACATACTAAACCCACTAGCACAACAATGTTCATTGCAGCACTATTCACCATAGCAAAGATATGGAACCAACCTAGATGTCCCTCAGTTGATGAGTGGATCAACAAGTTGTGGTATTTGTACACAATGGAATTCTATGCTGCTGTCAGAAAGAATGACATCGCCCCATTTGTTAGGAAATGGAAAGACTTAGAAAAAAATCATATTAAGTGAAGTAAGCCAGACTCAAAGGAACTTAGGCTCAATGGTTTCCCTCATTCGTCATAATCAGTAGAAACCTTGGGCTCTACTAGCAGAGATTTGCAATAGAGCAAACTCTTGATACATAAGGACATATAATGTGAAGCTAATTGAAAGGACCTCCAGGATAGTGAAACAAAAGCCATATAATGAATGATTGTTGTCCTTAATGTACTATGTTGTCTCTCATCTCCTTTGATGTCCCTTGGTTATCTCATATTGGTATAGTATCTCACTTTGTTATCTGATATATTGAACTTATTTGTATTTGGATATTTGAAATTTGATAGGGAAGGGGGGAAAACCAAGACGGGTGGGGGGTGTGGGGGGGGGAGGGAAACGGGTACCAAGACATGTGAAAGGGTATCAATGTATGTGAATTAATGCACCTTCTATCTGGCAAATATCATGTAACCCTTTTACTAATTACAATAAAAAAATAAAAAAAAATAAAAAAAATAAAATCGGATTGAATTTAGTTCACACACAAAAAAAGATATTTTGTTAAAGCAATTTACTTTTGTGCAAAAGGGTACAATACTGTTACTCCACCCATAACTATGAGGTACAGCAGGCAGAGCAGTTTGCTAGGTTTTTATTCCAATTGAGACTATCCCTTCTCCTTGTCTCAGAGTTAGGCTCACATACTAGTTATGCTTGATTACTAAGATTACAAAGTGTGGGGGGGGATAGTTTATTGTTTAAGGTTTTTCAAAGGTTTACATTTTTTTCCTATCACATCTGGCTGGGAGCAGGGCTGGGACAGAGTGGCTGGCAGATAGAGTTGTTGGAGGCTCTTATCCTGTGAGCTCCACTGATAAAGATTTCTCTTTCTAACAAGAAGCATGCTTGGTAGCAATTTTATTCTTTTGACTCCTTTGATAAAAGATTGATCTCCCTGTCACAGCAGCCTACCTGGTAAGTACAGTTGATTCTTTTAACTCCTCTGGCACAAGATCCACATCCCTCACACAGCTGCTGGTCTCAAACAGCACAGGTCATAGTTACAACTGAAGTGAAAAGCAAATGGTTCCAGGAAATATCAATACCTCCAAATATCAAAATACAACACAGAGGCACTTCAGTTGGACACAAAAGACTGCTTTTTCTCACAGTCATGGAGTTGCTTCTGCCTGGCAGGTGCCACATTCCAGACTCTGGAGGGACACCAGTGTTTGACACGGGCTTCCATCACAATGGTCAAATCCTATAGAACATCGCTCCTGCCCTTGCTGGCTGCCTCTGTCCACAGGGTACCCTCAGGCCTGCTCTGAGCACCTCTTAATGCTCCCACCGGCCAGAAGACAGTGCTCGTCTGGGTAGAAAAGCAAACGGACAGGGCAGACTGGCCATTTCTCCACTTCCAACCTCCTTTCTCTTTTTCTGCTCAGTGGCCTCATGGATTTGCTGTGCTCCAGTGTAAATGGGCAATTCAGGCCACATTTTTCTACATTGTGTTGGGTCTTCATGTCTTATGACTTGCCTTCATTCCACTGTACAGGGATGGGATTTTAGAGCTCGGATTCTCCCCAGTGGTCTCTGTGGAATGTACATGACATTTCTCATATCTCTTCCACCTCCTATCAGGATACCAATTTCTAATCACCTTTATCCTTGGTTTCATTCAACTGTGCTGCTAGGAGGGCCTGAGTGGTGCTAGGAGGCCAGGCTACTTCTGCCTGGATGCCCTCTTCTCACAGCCTTGAGGGATACTGAAGTCGCCTCTGTGTAGCCCGGATGTTCTGACTATGAATGGCTCTCACCTGGCTTGTTGTCTTATGCCTCCTCCTAAATTGCTATTAGCCACCATTAAAAAAATTGTATTTTATTGTTGGGGAAACGTATAGAGGGGTTACAGTTACATTCATCAGATAGTAGGTACATTATTTCTTGAACATTGATACCCCTTCTCATGTTTTTATCCCATTTTCCTTCCCTCACAATCATCTTGTTTCTCTCCTTCCCTATTTTAAATAAACAAATAAATGTATATACAATATACCAGGTAACAAAGTCAGATACAGTAACAACATGAGATTAACTATAAAGGGGAAAGGGAGAAATGAAATAACTTCACATAGTATATTAAGAACAACAATCACAAAGATAAACCTCTTGTTTCCATATCCTAGAGTTCATTTTACTTAGTCTCAGCCTACTTTATCTGCCACCTTTGTACCCACTCCTAGTAGCCTTTGGGTAAAGCTTCTGCCTGCGGCCGGGGTGCAGAGAAACAGCACTCTAAGTTCTCTTACTTGGGCAGACATCCAAAGCCAGATTTTTCTGGAAGATTATAAAAACATTTTCCTTAAATGGAAAGACTTAGAAAAAATCATATTAAGTGAAGTAAGCCAGACTCAAAGGAACATAGGCTCAATGGTTTCCCTCATTTGTCATAATCAGTAGAAACCTTGGGTTCGCCTAGCAGAGATTGACAATAGAACAAAACCTAGATACATAAGGCCATATAGGATGATGCTAAATGAAAGGACCTCCAGGATATAGAAATAAAAGCCATATAATGAGTGATTGCTGTACTTAATATACTGTTATCTCTCATCTCTTTTGCTGTCCCTTGGTTATCTCATATTGTTATAGTATTTCACTTTGTTATCTGCTATATTGTATATATGTTTATTTGGTTATTTTAAATATGATAGGGAAGGGGGGAAAACAAGATGAGGGGCGGGTGGGGGTGGAGGGAGATGAGGACCAAGACATGAGAAAGGGTATCAATGGTTGTGAAGTAATGTACCTTCTATCTGGTGAATATAATATAACCCTTCTATTAATTATAATAAAAATATAAGAAAAACATTTTCCTTTTGTTTATGTCTAATTCTTTTGGTAGTACTCTCAAATATCAGTAAAGTCTTGCTTACAAAACAGGTGCTTTACCATGTGAGCCAGGCCCCATGACTTTTTGTTTTATTCTTTAGGCAAGGACTTGCTTTTCTTGCCTTGGCTGGCCTGGACTATGATTTTCCTTCACATTTTCCTGTGTAGCTGGAATGACAGGCATGTGCTATCACATCCAGCTCTTTCCCTTGATGTCTTACTAACTTTTTGCCCAGGCTAGCCTTGAGCGTTGATACTCCTGATTTCTGCCTCCCAAGTAGCTGGGAGCCAGTCAGATATGTTCAGTCTGTCTTTTAGATTTACATAGCTGACAAAGGTGTTCAGACACATTATCACCTCCATACCTGTTGCTTCCTCTAGGGGCTGAATTCTTGGGAGTAAGCAGCAAGAATATAGGCCCTGAGGTGTTGGTTGTAGAGGTGCATCTATGCCTCTCTGGCTCACTGTGGCTCCTGGTAATCACTGGTTGCCACTTGCCTCCATGACAGATGATATCCTGGCTTCAGCAATCCCAATGTAGATATGAGGGGAAGATGTAAATGTCTTAAATACTGGCAAGGGAAAGCTATGCTGTGAGGAAGTGCAGAATCCAGGGCTCCCGCAATACTTGCAGTTGTTAAAAGCTCAGCCTTTCACCAAAGCTAGCCATAAATAAAATTTTATCTTCAGAAAGGGTCCGTAGTATCTGCTGATTGCAAATGAGGAATTACTGCAGCATGGCAGATGTCATAAGCAGCATGCCTGACCCTCCTTTCTGCATTGCCTCCACCTTGCTGCTCCCAGAAGCATCCAGGAAGAACCACAGTCTGTGACTGCCCTTCAGTTTTGTTGGTAGGGTAGAGTATTTCCTGGTGGCCTGAGGAGGTCTGCTCATGTCCTGGAGCAGACCGAGGGCCACACAGGACAGCAGTTAATGAGCCAGGCTGCATAGGCTCACAGACTAAACAGCAGCTGGGGCCAGTCTGAACTCATTTACTCCCATCACTGGGAAAGAACTGGTTTCAACATTCTTTCACAGTCATTCTTGATGTCCCTTCCCCTTTCTCTCTTCTCTTTTTCCTCCCTCCCTCCCTCCCTCCTGCCCTTCCTTCCTTCCTTCCTTCCTTCCTTCCTTCCTTCCTTCCTTCCTTCCTTCCTTCCTTTCTCCTTCCTTCCCTCCCTCCCTCCTTCCCTCTCCCCTTTCCTCTTTTTTCTCTCTCTCTCTCTCCTCTTCCTTGATTTCTTGCTTTCTACCAGTACTGGGGCATGAAATCTTGCTTGCCTTTTTTGTTGTTGTTGTTCAAAACTCACTGAAGGCTGTAAGGTTTAGCCACACCTCCACTTTCCAATTCTCTATTTCTATGTTGTTTATCTTATGGATCCAAACACTGAACTGCTCTCTATTATGTTTTTCACTTTTCTACTAACAATGGAAGCCTGTGAGCTTTCCTTCAAGAGGGTGGCCAACACCTAAAGACATTTCCCAGCCTCCTTTGTGCTCAGCCATGGCCATGTGAATAGCTTTTGGCCCATGGGTTGTAAGCAGGTCTGTGACTTAGACCTAGCAAGAGGAAATTTTGTATTCTGTACCTTTCCCCCTCCTTCCATCAGCTCCAGTTTGGACAAAGTGAAGAAAGAAAGGCATCTGCATAAAAGAAATGGAAATCAAAACAACTTTGAGATTCCACCTCACTCTGGTTAGAATGGCCATTATCAAGAAATCTAATAACAACAGGTGCTGGTGGGGATGTGGCTAAGAGGAATCACTAGTACACTGTTGGTGGGAGTGCAAACTCCTTCAACCACTATGGAAAGCAGTATGGCAGTGCCTCAAAAGACTAAACATAGAGCTCCCCTACAACCCAGCAATTCCACTACTTGGCACTTACCCAATCGTCCAGAAATAAGGACTTACTAAAGCTACTAGCACAATGATGTTTATTGCAGCACTATTTAGCAAAGATATGGTACCAACCCAGATGCCTCTTCTCATGTTTTTGTCCCCCTTTCTCTCCACCTCTCCCAATCATCTTGTTTCCTCCCCTTTCCTTTCCTATTTCAAGTAAACAAATAAATATACCAGGTATCAAAGTCAGATACAGTAACAATATGAGATTAACCAATGGTCAACAAAGGAGAAGAAAAATAACATAGTACATTAAGACAACAATCACACATTATATGGCTCTTGTTTCCATATCCTGGAGATCCTTTCATTTAGCCTATGTGGCCTTATGTATCTAGGTTTTGCCCTATTGTAATCCTCTGCTAGGAGAGTCCAGGGTTTATACTAATTATGACAAATGAGGGAAACCATTGAGCCTATGCTCCTTTGAGTCTGGCTTACATCACTTAATATGATTTTTTCTAAGTCTTTCTATTTCCTTACAAATGGGGTGATGTCATTCTTTTTGATGGCAGCACATCTTATTGATCCACTCATCAACTGAAGGGCATCTGAGTTGGTTCCATATCTTTGCTAATGGTAAATATTGCTGCAATGAACATCGTTGTTTTAGTGGCTTTAGTATGTCCTCGTTTCTAGACTTTTGGGTAAATGCCAAGGAATGGAATTGCTGGGTCATGGGGGAGCTTTATGTTTAGTCTTTTGAGGAAACGCTTGGGGCATTCTCTTTATCTGCTGCAGGAGTGTCCACTCAGCTTGGTTCCAGTTGGTGACAATTTTATGCTTCTTCCATTCACAACAACTAAAAACCAGTTGCTCACTGTCTGGGGGAGTAGAGGAACTAGAGACTCTAGCTGGAATAATCATAGTCCTGGTGTGGCCACCATCCTTGGACAAATGGTGGCAGAGCTGGGTAAGTCTCAAGATGGTGATTTGTTCTGGAGGAATCTCCTTGTGGCATAATCGGACTCCTGGGAGGCAGTGCCAGAGGTGTCTGGCCATCCATAGCTCTTGAATCTCCACTTGGGCCAGGAGTTTGGCCCAGGCCATCTGCCCAGCGTGGCCTGCCTGGCCTGCCCCGGGAGGAGGCCACATCTGAGGGAGGAAAAAATGATGACAACTCATTTTCACAATTCCGTGCTGGTGTCTTTCTCAGAATCCTGGATGCCTATGACACCAGCCAATCAGGGGTATGGGACGGGGACTCTGTCTCTGAAATGAGTGACATCCAGCCCTTGGACTCTGAGTAATTTTTCAGTGAACATGAGCTCTGTTCTCCATGACAGAGCAGCATCTTAAAGCAGAGTCATTAATTAATTCCCCCTGGCATTCTCAGGCCCAGTTCATGACAAATCCCTTTTGGCTTCTCAACTTCAAAGTCAATCTTCTCTTCTTCCACTGTTCCTTTCCTTTCTTTTATTTTATTTTTCTATTCCTTTATACCAGGCCAAATGTAGGCTTTTGAGAAAAGCTGGCTGAGCTTCCTAATCTCACAAATATGAGGCCAAACTAGGTCATTTGCTTTTCAAATTCTTTTATGTAGATCAAATGAGTGCATGGAAATTCTAGCCTGAAAATAACAAAGGAAATGTTGAATTGGCTTTTCTTTTCCTGTTCTCTTTTCTCTTCTCCTCTCCTCCCTCTCTCCCTCCTCCCTCCCATTCTCTCTCCTGTTCTCCCTACTTACTCTCTTACTCTCCCCTCCCTCCTTCCCCTTCCCCTTCTCCTTCCTTCCTTCCTTCCTTCCTTCCTTCCTTCCTTCCTCCCTCCCTCCCTCCCTCCCTCCCTTCTCCCTTCCTCCCTCCCTCCCTTCTCCCTTCCTCCCTCCCTCCCTTCTCCCTTCCTCCCTTCCTCTCTCCTTCCTTCTTTCCCTCCTTCCCTCTCCTCTCTTCTTCCTCCCTCCTTCCCTCCCTCCCTCCCTCCCTCCCTCCCTCCCTCCCTCCCTCTCTTCCTTCCTTCCTTCCTAGCTTCCTTCCTTCCTTCCTTCCTTCCTTCCTTCCTTCCTTCCTTCCTTCCTTCCTTCCTTCCTTCCTTCCTTCCTTCCTTCTCTTTCTTCTAGTGGAGGATAGACTGTGAGGGGAAGGAATTTGAGTGTCACCACTGGGCCCCTGGCTTCTCATCTTAAGTTTTTCCCTGACATTGGTCCAGGACAAAAGGAGGAATCATATGAGGTCAGAATCCTGGTTCTTGCTTTCCACTGATATCATCTTGGCTTTAGAAAGAGGACAAGATGCTTCCTCAACCTCACAGCAAAGAGTCAGAGCGGTGCTTGGTGAGCGACTGGGCACTGAGGGGCAAATACACACTCTGCGGACAGGTACAGAGGGGACTTGGCCCCCTTTGAGCTCCTGAAGGTTCATGATTGGGTAACATTCTGCCTGAGACTTATAGCAGATGGGTGTTTACTTTGCTGTCCCCTGAGTCCTGTATAAAATGGAGCCACACAGATACACAGGTCCGGGTTTCCTATTGAGTGGCCATGGGACTTGGACTGAATGTGGACCCCTTTGTTCTTAGCTTTTCTGGACAGTGTGTTGAGGATAAAGGGAAGAAAAGGTACACAAAGTGTACTCAGTGCACTCATATTGTGTGGATGCCCTTGCAGAGATGATGTTTTTTCTTGCTTCTTTTACCCTCCTCTTCCTATTTATTTATTTACCAGTCCTGGGGCTTGAACTCAGGGTCTGGGCATTGTCCTTAAGCACTTTTGCTCAAGACTAGTGCTCTGCCATTTGAACCATAGCTCCACTTTTGGCTTTTCCTGTATATGTGACACCAATGAATCGAACCCAGGGCTTCATGCTTGCTAGGCAGGCACTCTATCACTAAGCCACATTCTTGGTCCCTGCCCTTTTATTGTCATCCCTTCTTCCTCCATTTGCCTCTCATCCACTTTCCTCTGTCTTTCTCTGTCTCTCTGTTCTTCCCTCTGCTTCCTACCATCTACTGCCTCCTCTCCTTGCCTCCTCCCAAGATACTGACTTGAAGAATCGAAAGAACAGAAAGAATGCCAGATGCTGGTTGCTTATACCTGTAATCCTAGCTACTCAGGAAGGTGAGATCTGAGGATCGTAGTTCAAAGCCAGCCCGGGTAGGAGACTCATCTTCAATTAACCACCAGAAAACTGGAAGTGGAGCTGTGGCTCAAGGTGGTAGAGCACTAGCCTTGAGCTGAAGAGCTCAGGGGCAGCATCCAGGCACAGAGTTCAAGCCCCATGACCAACAAAAATCAAAACAAAACAGAAAGAACTCTCTCCATCTCCCCTGTGGCTCACCTGCTGTCTCCATAGGGAAGGCTCCTTGCTGAACACAGCAGAACTTTATAGGCTTCCTGTGTGCACTGGTTACATATTGTTTTCCTTGTTTCAAGCTCAGTACTTCCTCATCATGGGAATGTGGCCCAAGGACTGTCATGTTGGGTTTTTTGGGGGGGTGGGAGGCTGTATTGGGATTTGAACTCAGGGCTTTGCGTTTTGTAGACTGGTACTCTATTGCTTGAGCCATTTTTCTAGCTCTTTTTATTTTTTCGAGTCCTGGGGCTTGAATTCAGAGCCTGAGCACTGTCCTTGGACTCTCTCAAGGCTAGAGCTCTACCACTTGAGCCACAGCACCATGTCCAGCCTTTTCTATGTATGTGGTACTGAGGAACTGAACTTGGTGCATGCTATTCAAGTACTCTACCACTAGGCCAAACTCCCAGCCTCTTTCAGCTCTTTTACTCTGATTATTTTTGAGAGCGGGTTTTGCTTTTTATCTGGGTTTGCTTGGACTTCTAGCTCCTATTTACACTTCCCAAATATAGCCAGGATGACAGATGTGGCCATCTATTGGCTGAAATGGCATCTCAGATACATTGTTTGTCCAGGCTGCCTGGAATCAGAATCTTCCTAATGCTTTCTGAGCAGCATGAGTCACTCCATCTGATTGGACAGTTCACACTGCTCAGTCTCATCTTTCCCAAAGCCCGGTGGTAGGCCTGCTCCTTCCTCCACCAGCCCAGCCACCTTTTGCAGTGTCCTCTTGTAGGGTGAACTCTGAGGTTGATTGTGAGGAACAACTTACAAGGTTCATAATACAGCTCAGGGCTGGGATTGTGTTTCTGTGTCTGCTGGTCTAAGCGTTCCTTGGGTCAGCATGGGTTTATCCTACCTTAACGTGCCGAAACTGTGTCTTCTCACTTAGCCCTTGAACTTACATGAATTGAAACTCATACTAGTTATGGACATTGGCACAACAAAACTCCTCAAGCTCAGTAGCTTCAAAGAACACAGTTTATGTAGGAAAGATGAATGACCTGTTTGTCAGCAGGAAAAAGAAATGATCAGCATAGTACATGTCACTACGGCTGGCAATATGTCATATAAATGCATGTGTGTGTCCATTTTCCTTCTTGGTTACTGAGTTTTATATTTCAGGAACTCTTCAGCCAATAAATTTGTGTATTTTCCCCCCTGATGATTCTGTTTTGCCTTCTGCCCAGTAGTGTCACAGGGCACCAGGTTTTTGGAAAGATGAATATCTTATCTTCCAACCTGGTTCAGTAGCAATGCTAAGTTCTTGTTTGTTTTTAAGGAAAAAGAGAAAGCAGATTTGCTTGGTTGAAAAAGGTTAAGGAAAGACAGGCTGGGAGGGAGACATGGTTTTGCAGGAAGTTTCTTACTAGCATGGATGTCGTGGCTGTGTTCATCTCACTTTTCATATTTTGTTTGATATGGAATGCAATCACAGCCCTAGGAAAGCATCAGAATTTGTTTTCAGACTTCCTTCAAGCTTACAAGCAATTGAGATTTCTGTGCGCTCACTTGGACATGATCCTACCGTGTGGCAAGTCGCTTCCTTTACCTTAAAAAGTGGGGATGAATTAATGGCCTCTCAGCAATTTATTTTCAGTCTATGTGAGATAGCCAATGTAAATAATGCTTTGGACAGGCTGAAAGGAGCCCTGACAACTTGGGTGAATATTTACGAAATCAGTTTGGCAAGTCAAAGCAGAAGGGCTATCTCAGACCAGGCACCTTATACAGACAAGTCTGGGGTGTTTACACTCCCTGCCTGTGTGCTTCAGGCTCCCCTTGGGCTTGGTTGGTGACTCATCTTCTGCTTCCTGCAGGCCTTGCCTGCTCAGTCTGGTAACTCACTGGTTGCCAGTAGAGGGCACCAGCTTCCAAGACTTGCTCAGCAATGGCCCAATGACTTTTGGACAATTTCAGTTTATTACAGTGGAAGTAAACTGCAGGTACCGCATAGGACAGCCATCAGCAGCCTGAGGTCAGCCTTTGGTAGGGCAAGCATGGAGGCCATGTTTGGGATTTTGCATTTGGGCATATCCTCGGCAGAACTTTCTTCGTGTTTTTCTTTTCCTTTTTAATGCATGGAGTGAACTCTCTCCATTTGAGCACGCAGTGTATCTATAGTCCATTAATCCCCTCATCCAAAGAGGTTTCACTGTACAGTGAGGCTCATGTGGGAGAGAATAGAGAAGATGTGGCGAAAAAGAAAAAAGAAGATAGTTTATCAATGTGCAACACACTGACCATTCAGTGTGTGCTTGTTGGAGGAAGAAGAAAAACAACTGAATTGAAAATATTTTGAAGAAGACACAACCCCTAAACCAAGAACCAGTTAGATGGGACAGGAAGAGCCTTGTGCAAAGAATGGGCACTTAGAAGAATGCAAACTTGTGTCAAGGAAGCCAGTACCAGGAGAGGTGGTGAGTTCTTGGGGAGGGTTTTGTGGAATATGAGAGACCCATAAATTATGGGTATCTCCCATGTGTCCTTGTTCTTTATGTAGTTCAGACACTCTGATTTCTACAATAATCTACTAAGCTGAAAACTTCTCGTGGCTACACTATGGGTTCTAGCCCAACTCAAGGAGTAGGTGCTTCTTTCAGCATCTTGTACGGCATTACTGTAAGACTCTCAAATCACCCAAGAAAGGCTAAAAGCAAACCCCATGGCTAGCTTGCTAAAGGAATAAGCAGGATTTAGAAGACTGTGAGGCAGAGGAAAAGCACAGTCCATGAGTGGGTGAGGTGATGGTCACTGGTGATGGAGCCATCTTTAGCCATTCTGTTACCCTACATAGATGCTCTTGCTCTTTCTGATTTGCTCAATTTTGGCAGATCCCACTCATGGTTTCTTTTAAGCACCCTTTTCCTCATTTCCTGCCAGGGAGGCTCCATGCCTCTGCCCTTCAGCATCTTGGTGCATCAGGACCTACTTGCACTTTCCCCTTGGCCGGTACCTCTAAGCATTGCTGCCTTCTCTTATGCAAAGGTGTCTTGTGAACACTGATGGTCAGGGCCCAGGGCATGTCCTGTAGCACATTTACCTCATCCTGGACACCTGGCTGGTGACAGCATCATTAACATCTTAGTGTCTTATGCCATTGCTCAAGTCCCTCTATCACTGGGCTGTCTTCCAAGGTTGGGAGAAAGCAGGGCCTCAGAATAAGGAATCTGGAAATGGATACTAGCATGAAATTGGAACTTCAGGAAGCAGAACTGTGTCAGGAGACTGGTAAGCCCTGGCCTTGATCTGGAAGACTGTATGTATGGAGCATGGAGCAGCACAGTGAACAGCAACAGAGGAAACAGGTCTATCTCCCCATGGTACGTGGCCAAGAGTGCTACAGAGGTAGGGTCTCTGGTAATTATATAGCTAGAAAAATAATCAGGTGGAGGATGCCGGGAGCAGAAAAGGCCAGAGACCCTAGAAAGGCATGGTTTATGGGTGTTGATTACATTCTGTTTCTCAGTCCTGAACACCCTGACATGACCAGAATCAGGAAGCCTGACTCCTCCAGGTGGCCATAGGAAGATCTAGTGCATGAGGGGAGGGAATGCATTTAGTTTGGCAGTTGTAGGGTTGTTACATTCTGTGCCACTCTCAGGACAAACTAGTATGAGATCCCAGCATTTTGGGTTTATGAATTAAAAGAGGCTTCTGTAGAAAAAGATGTCACTTCGGTTGTGGCTTCTACTATGGCTAGGGTTTTATTGCTTTCCAAATTTCTCTCAAGTTATACTGACCAGGTAAAGTGCTGACCAGGTCTAGATTCAAGGAAAGGAAGAGTGACAGGACACGAACATCCATTGCTCACTGGGGACTTCATTAAGCCAGCATCACAAGCCATTTGAAGGCTGAAGCCGGGTCCTGTCCAGAGTCTGAGTCAGGTAACTTGTGTCAATCATTCTGTCACTTGCTGCACAGTTGCTGTGTGTGCCTCCCTCCAAGAGGGCAGAGGGGCTACCCTCCTGGTTGGGGCCAGGGACTCGGAGAGTTAGAAGGGTTTCCTAGCTCTGGAGCTGGACTGTCTGTCCTGATGGGTGGTCCTGCTTCTTCTGTCTTTTCTCTATATAGAGTCTCCAAAATCCTGAGCCAGATCCTGCTACTCTCCTGCCAGAATCCATGATGGGAACCAAAGTCCCTACAGTGGCTTCGAAGTGATCTAGGGCCAGTGGGATCAGCCTCCACCCCTAGCCTCACCCTCCTGTGCACTCTCCATTTCCTTTCTGTCCATCCAGCCTGGACTCCTTGTGGTTTCACCCATGCCCCAGGTATAACCAGATCCCAGTGATCAGTATCAGTTATTCCTGATGTACTCTTTGTCTAAACATCTGCTTGGCTGATGTCCTCAGCATCTTCTCCTTCAAGCACCTGGTCATCCTAATTAACAATGCAGATTTCTGTTCCCCATTATCCTTTTTATCCTTCTCAGCAGTTTCTCCTTCTCATAACCCTTATCATCTCTTATCATGCAGATAATTTAATCACTAATTAAGTCTAGAATTATTAGCTTTATGGATCCTGGTCAGTTATGTACACTGACATCCTAAGCACTGCGTACGTACAAGGAAGGTCTGGCCCAGAGTGTGAAAGCAAAATATTGATGCTTGCAATTCCATTTGCTGAGACTTCTCAGTTCAAATACAATGGGCAAAATGTCCGGTGCTTTTACAGACCTCACATAATTCTACTAAGACTGTTTCATGTGTTCTTTTTCTCTATGTTAGCTTGTGTATTCCACTTTCCCCAGAATTATTCTATTGTTTAAATCTATTTTCTTTAGTTGGCTGATTAGCTCATTCATTCATAGACATCTTGTTTTTTGTTGTTGTTTTTGATTGTGGGACTTGAACTCTACTAAGACTCTACTATTTTGAGTCAAAATGCTACTTCCAGTTTTCTGGGGGTTAATTGGAGATAACAATCTCATGGCCTTTCCTGCTTGGGCTAACTCCAAACTATGATCCTCAGAGCTCAGCCCCATGAGTAGCTAGGATTACAAGTGTGAGCCACTGGTTCCTGGCACATCTTGCTTTTGAATATAGTCATAATACTATATAACAACACTTGGAATTTTGTCACTGTATAGGTGTTGATATATAGTATTATTCATCTTAGGCATTGTTGTAAATTATTTAGAAATATGTGCTGATCAATCCAATTCCTTTTTACTATTTTAGTGGTAATACATTCTATTTGTACTCTTCTATGTACTCTAAAGCTTATAACCTCTTTCCTTCAGTTATCGAAGTCTGATATTAATCTTCAATTTTAAAGAAGCATATGCTGTTCTCGGATATGTCTTTTAAACTCTTTTAAACACTTATTTTTTCATTTAATGGCACATTGTACAATACCTATGGAATACGAGGCTAAAATTTCACAATCTTTTGAGACTTGATGAATGGCCTGATTTAGACACTATATTTGTGAATGTTTGCTGAGATCTAACAAAAATGAGCGTTACCAATTGATGGGCACATTATATATTTGTTAATTGTGTTGTTTCATTTCCTCCCTGACTTTTCTTATCTGCTTTGTCTTTCTGTGTTGCAGTTGTTCATTTTGATTGGGGCTTTTATTAACTTCTTATTATGCTTATAACTTTTACTTTATATGTTTAGAAGCTATTGTTTGCACAAATTTAGAATTACTGTGGCTTCCTATATTGTGATATTTTTAGTCTCATCATAATGCTTTCTGCTTGAAAATTCATTTATGTATCTGCAGTGATTTTAGTAGCTAATAATTACTAAGTATATTTTTTATGTTTTTGTCCTTATTTTTGTATTCCAGACCTATCTCTTAGAAATGTATTTGGGGGTTAATTCAGACTGAATGTATTTGTATCATAATTGCATAGCCACATGTCTTTATTTTGATTATTGGTGTATTTGGTATTCTTTTGGTCCCTGAGTGTTATTTTATTTAGTTTTTGCCAGTCTTGGGGCTTGAGCTCAGGGACTGGGCACTGTCCCTAAACATCTTTTGCTCAAGGCTAATGCTCTACTACTTGAGTCGCAGCATCATGGCTTTTTCGATGTATGTGCATGCTAGGCAAGCACTTTACCCACAAGGCCAAACTCCTGCCCTTCCCCCCCAATGTTATTTTTATATAGTTTAGTGATTCCAACTCTCTCAACCCATGTTTTCTTTTTCTTTTTGACAGTATTTGAACTCAAACTTCTCCAATACAAAAGGTTACATTTTTACAACCTCTTGCATAAAACTTGAGATTAGAGATAGGAATACAAAAGATTAGTAGAGTGGGTTTCTGTTTTCTGTTTCTCTTTTTTTATTGTAATTAGTAAAAGGGTTACATGATATTTGCCAGATAGAAGGTGCATTAATTCACATACATTGATACCCTTTCACATGTCTTGGTACCCGTTTCCCTCCCCCCCACACCCCCCTTCTGTTTCTCTTTGAACTTTTTGAACTACATAGTTGAATTGACTTCATTGGTTTTGCTCAGACACCTACATACCTTTACACAGGGCCAGCTCTACTTTTCTTGCATGAGTCCTGAATACTTCCTTACTTTATCGTTCCCTGTGAGTTTGCTTCAGTATCTTCTTATTGAACCCCTTGACTATCCTAATCAAATTCACAAACTTTGGACTTTGCCCTGATCTGTCCTTGTCCCTATCTTTGGAAGGCTGAGGGGGTGTAAGTTGTGTTCATACCAGAGGTTCTGCAGACCGTTAGCCCTGTCTCCCATTCCTGTCTTGTTTTTCCAGGGCAGTACCCCCTAACACCCATCCCTGTCACTCAAACAAGTCTTCTGGAACAATATTGCTTTCTAAGTGGTTGGTTCATCCTCAATGAGTGAATGTGTGTGTGTGTGTGTGTGTGTGTGTGTGTGTATGTGTTTCTTATATGCTAGTACTTTTCTCTGTTTGCTTTCTTCCTTTCACCCTTTCTACTTCCTGGCTCTTCCCTTAAAATACATACCATGGCTTGTCCTACCTCCTGTCAGATGACACTCATGGGCCTTGGTTATCTGTACCATGCTACTTCATAATGAGGTTCACTTCTATGCCCAGTTCACAGCCCCTCTGGGTGGAAGGTTGGGTTGGATGGTCTCATCTTCTTTCACAGCTTACAAACTCCTCATCTGTATTAAACAACAAATATGGCTGCAGGATGGGCCTCTTTTCTCACTGATTTCACTGTCAGCTTCCAGATTGTGCTGCCAGGGAATTAACTGGGAATAGAAACGGCACTATAGGTAGGTTGTGGGACAGTAGTGTGATCATTTCCAAGCTGTTGGAGCCAGTCTTGGGCTTGGTCCCAGGGCCTGGGCACTCTCCCTGGGTTTTCTCAAGGTTAGAGCTCTACCACTCAAGTTACAGCACCACTTCTGGATTTTTTTCTATGTATGCAGTACCGAGAAATCAAACCTAGGTCTTCATGCACGTTAGGCAAGCACTCTACCACTAGGCCAAACTCCTGGCACCGCATCCTCCATTTATAACTATGCAGGTATGTCTGCTTCATTGATTGGCTTCCCATCAAACCAGAATCTGATCTACCTCATTGACAAATCCTGTCATTCACAACAGGCTTTCATTAGTTTACCAAGTGGTGTATGCCTCTTAATCTTAAATTGTACCATAGAACCATCCAGCCCTTCAACCTTCAAATTAATATGATTGTTGTTCTCAGTCTTGAGTCCTTCCTTGGGCTTTCCATCAGCCGTTGTGAGTGCCAGAGTCTCCTCAGATGTTGTTTCACAGGAGAGGTCCCTGGTCTGCTCTGAAGGAGCACACAGGCAGCACCACAGTGTCTGGAGGAGGAGGCAGCCAGGCTTTGCCTCTTGAACTCACTTCTGAAGTTCTTTCACTCTTGTGTAAAATTGATATAAATGGTTCCTCATAGAACTTTTGAGTAGATTTGGTGGGGTCATTACAGGCCCAAACCCTCGGTTGTCTCTGCCATGTGCATGAAGTCATATGAGGGTCAATTTTTCTTTTTTCTTCTTGGAATTCATCCCCCGCAAAGGGGAGGAAGAGCTTAAGTAAGCACTCTACTGTGAATTAGGAAATTGTACTCTCCTCTACTCCCCTCCCCTCACCTCCCAGCTACCTGGCATCCTTCCTTATTAAAAGTAGGCTTTGGTTCCTGCTTCAGGGCCTTGACCCTTACTGTTCCTTCTCATTGCATTGCACTTCTTCCAGTTATCCATGTCTTTGTTCTCTCCTCCATCACGTTTCATTTGTCAGAGGCAGCATCCCACACTGGGTGGAAATGAGCTGCCCTATCATGGCATCTTGTATGAGTTTCTTCAGAACACTCCCCAGTATGCCAACTTATGTGTTAGTGCCTAGAACAGTGCCAGGCTCACACTGAGCACTGTGGGAGGCCTATGATGTTAATAATAGGAATTATTCTAGTTATCATGATGTCTTTGTGGAATGTGGGGAGGCAGAGCCAGGCAGTGCAGGGTGAAAGCAGAGACAGTGAGCTCTTTCCAGTTGGGCCTTGTGTGAGCATCCTATCAGGCCATTCTTGTGAAGTGCATCATGGGATTGCTTTGCTTTGTCCTCATAGACTGTGCTAGCTTTAGATCCATTATGGACGGTCTATTTTGTGTAGTTGGATGAAGATACAGATAAAAATGTGGATATTTAGGAAGAGGAGCTAAGATAATGGTCAAGGTTTTTTTTTTTACAGTGCACAGGCAACACAAACATTAATATGCAAGTATAAGCATGCAAACATTTACAGATACACAGAAATGCATAGACATATTGACACAATAGGCACACATAAACTCATATGAACAAGTAACTTAAAGCTTAACAAAATGAATACGAGGAGGCTGGGACATGCGTAAATAGGGAATGAGGACCAGGGAAGAAGGAATAGATGAATAGTGGGTGCATGGAGTCATAAAATTCAACATATACATGTGAAAACGGAACTAGGAAAATTGAGGGGATTGGTGAGGCTGGAAAAGATGGTGGAGAATGACAAAAGAGGTGACACTGATCAATATGAATTGTACTCACAAAGTGACATATTAAAATTAAAACCCCTTTGAAGGCAGGCTGGTGATTCATGCCTGTAATCTTAACTACTCTCCAGAGGAGGCTGGGATCTGAGGATTGTGGTTTGAAGACAGCCCTGGCAGGAAAGTCTGTGAGATGCTTATCTTCAATAAAACACTCAAAAATGCCAGAAGTGGAGGTGTGGCTCAAATGATAGAGTGCCGAGCAAAAGAAGCTCAGGGAACAGTGCTTAGGAACTAATTTCAGCCCCTAGGACCAGCATGCACACACACACACACACACACACACACACACACACACACACACGCACGCACACACACGCACACGCACACTCATGTATACCACAACCTTTGTACTATGTTCTATTACTTAAGGATACTAAAAATAACAAAATAAATGCTAAAATAATACATTTAAGTAATTAAGGGAAAAAAGTGATGGAAATCTCCTGCCCATCTCAAATCCAATTGACACACAAAGATGCACAGACACAGAGTATGTATTAACACATAGATAGTGACAGACAGACAGACAGACAGACAGACACACACACACACACACACACACACACACACACACACGACATGGCTTGGAGATGTTCACCTGGATTTGAGCTTTGAACTGCTTCAGGCAGATGCTGCCTCTTTCTCTGCTGCCCAGCCTCAGGGCCTCCATCTGTCCTAGGAGCAGAGCCAACTTTCCAGAGCCTGGGACATGGATGCTCTTGGCCAGATGGCTGGTACCCTGCAAATCCCAGCTCTTCCACACTGACTTTATTTTGCCTTCTTCCATCTCCTGTGGCCTTGTTGGGCTGTGGTTCATTTGGTGACAGCGACCTTAAGGCCAGTTGCAATCTGATAAACGGGACCTTACAACCTCAGGGACAGGACTTGGACCATTTAGAGTCCTTATGTTCTCCTCCTTCTCATGTCTCCCCTCTTCTTCTTCAGGAGCTGAAATATCTGTGTGATGTGATGTGACAGGTTTGGCAAACAGAGATGGAGCTCACCTGTCTCTTGTCCCTTATCAGCTTACCCTTTAGTTCTTCTATCATTTGACTTTCATAAAAGCTGCTCTATATTATGGCCAGGTACCAGTTATCCAAGAATTATCCTGTGTAAACTTTCCTGTTTGCTGATTAGTAAACCTAAAAGGGTGTCTGGGTTGAGTACTTTCTATCTTTCTGAAAAGAAAGGTAGAGGCTTCCTCCTTTTTTTGGCGACCTCTTTTCTAGAGCTTCATCTGGTAATGTAAGCAGATCAGCGCCATTGGCGTAGTGCTTTCAGTTCCTTGCATGGCTTTTTCACAGACTGAGAGCCCATTCCACTTCAACACTGAATGATATGTTCCTTGTCGGGATTTGCCATAGTTTATCCACTCACGTGTTAAGAACATCTTAGTTGCTTTTGAGTCTTAGTAAGGATGAAGAAAGCTTCAGTAAACCTCCATGTGCATGTTTTTGCGGGGACATAACATTTTCTGCTCATTTAGGGAAATACAAAGGTGCACAGTTGCCTGGTCATATGGCAAGAGTGTATTTACTTTTATAAGAAGCAGATAGTCTGCCTTCCTTCGTGGGTATACAATGTTTCCCTCCTACCAGCCATGGAGGAGAGCGTCCTACAACTTGGAGTTCATATTGAGCATCTTCCTTCTATTTACTTTCCATTTTTACTTCTCTGGTAAGATGGCTATTAAGTCTTTTGTTCATGTTTTAATTGTCTTAAGGGTGAAATTTTTCTTTGTATATTTTGAACAATAGGGCTTTACAATCTAAATATTTTGCAAACATTTTCTCCCAGTCTCTGGATTCATTAATTAAAACAATTGTTATTATAAAAGTGATGCACAGTTACATAAGTCAGGTGATGCATACATATCATTTTGGACATGTCACCCTTTCTCTCACTCCCTGTTTGTCACTCTTTCACCACCCACAAAGGTTATAGTTCATTTTCAGCATAGTGTCTACTGAGAACTACTGCTGCATTTGTTCACCCTTAGTCCCTCAATTTCTGTGCCCCTTTACCCTTTCAAAGGCAGATAAATGAACAAATAAGACAGAAGAGCAAACCAAAACAGCTGTGAAGAAAACAATTGTTTCAATTTCTTAGAGTTCATTTTGGTAAATCTCATTGTATATGATCAGATGCACATAGTCATTGAGCCTTTCTGCTCCTCTCCTAAGAGTGTCCTCCTTTGGTCTCACTGTGTGTGGATGCCAAAGGTCCTGAATGATTTATCATGTCCTGCTGTATTTTTAGATTGGCTGGTCTTCTTTTCTTAATATTCTTTTTTATTATAATTAATAGAGGTATTACATTATATTCGCCAGATAGAAGGTGCATTACTTCGCATACATTGATACCCATTCTCATGTTTTTGTCCCCATTACCCTCCCCTGACCCCCTCTCCTCATCTTGTTTTCATCCCTTCCCTATCCTATTTCAAATAAACATATATATATATATATATAATATACCAGATAACAAGGTAAGATATTGGAACAATATGAGATATCCAAGGGACAACAAAAGAGATGAGAAATAACATAGTACACTAAGAACAACAATCACACATTATATGGCTCTTGTTTCCATATCCCGGTCCTTTCATCTAGCCTCATCCTATAGGGCCTTATGTGTCTAGGTTTTTCCATATTGTAATCCTCTGCTAGGAGAGTCCAAAGTTTATACTAATTATGACTAATGAGGAAAACCATTGAGCCTATGCTCCTTTGAGTCTGGCTTACATCACTTAATATGATTTTTTTAAGTCTTTCCATTTCCTTATTAATGGGGTGATGTTCTTTCTAATGGCAGCATAGAATTCCATTGTATATAAATACCACATCTTCGTGGTCCAATCATCAACTGAGGGGCATCTGGGTTGGTTTCATATCTTTACCTTGGTAAATAGTTCTGCAAAGAACATTGTTGTGCTAGTGGCTTTATGTCCTTGTTTCAGGACTTTTGGGTAAATGTCAAGGAGTGGAATTGGTGGGCCATAGGGGAGCTCTGTGTTTACTCTTTTGAGAGACTGCCATACTGCTTTCCACAGTGGTTGAATGAGTTTATACTCCCACCAACAGTGTAGTAGTGATCCCTCCTGGCCACATCCCCTCCAGCATCTGTTGTTATTAGATTTCTTGATCATGGTCGTTCTAACCAGAGTGAGGTGGAATCTCAGAGTTGTTTTGCTTTGAATTTTTTTTATGGCCAGAGATATCAAGCATTTCCTCATGTGTCTATAGGCCATTCTTATTTCTTCTTCAGAGAAGACTCTCTTAAGTCTTTGGCCCATCTTTTAATGGGGTGGTTATTTCTTGGGAGATTAGTTTTGGAGTGACTCATTTTTTTTTTGCTGTTGATATATTTTAGATATGAGGCCTTGGTCTGTTGTATGCTTAGTGAAGATCTTCTCCCTTTCTGTGGGCTTTCTCTTTAGCTTGCTAGCTATGTCTTTGCCATACAGAATCTCTGCAGTTTAATGCAGTCCCACTTATCCAAACTTCTTTTGATTTGTTGTGTTTCTGGGTCTTTATAAAGAAAGTTTTGATCTGTGCCAAGGAGACCTAGTGTATTTCCTATTCCTTCTTGTAAAATTTTCAATGTATCTGCTTTTACCTCAAGGTCTTGGATCCATTTGGAGTTAATCCTGGTGCAGGGTGATATAGAAGGATCCAACTTTAGTTCTCTGCAGGCATTTAATCAATTCTGCCAGCACCACTTGTTGAAAAGGCTGTCTTTCTTCCATTCTATGTTTTTGGTTCCCTTATCAAAGATTAGGTGGCCATAGGTCTGTGGGTTGACTTCTGCATCTTTAGTTCTATTCCATTGGTCCTCAGGCCTGTTCTTGTGCCAGTACCAAGCTGTTTTGGTTACTATAGTTCTGTAATAGAGTCTAAAGTTTGGTATTGAAATTCCTCCTGCGCTGTTCTTTCTGCTAAGAATTGTTTTTGCTATATGGGATCTTTTATTATTCTATATGAAATTTTTTTTGCCAGTCCTGGGCTTGAGCTCAGGGACTGAGCTCTATCCTTGGGATTTCTCAAGGCTAGAGCTCTACGACTTGAGCCTCAGCACCACTTCCGGCTTTTTCCTGTGTATATGGTACCCAGGAATCAAACCCGGGTCTTCGTGCATGGTAGGCAGGCACTCTATCACTAGGCCAAACTCCCGGCCCCTCTATATGAAATTTTGAATTGCCTCTTCTATTTCCTTAAAGAATGACATTAGGAGATTGATGGGTATTGCATTGAATTTGTAGATAGCCCTTGGCAATATTGCCATTTTCACAATATTAATTCTTGCAATCCAGGAGCATGGGAGGTTTTTCCATTTCCTCAGGTCTGCTTTAATTTCATTTTTCAGGATTTTAAAGTTTTCATCATAAAGTCATTTACATTCTTTCTGACAGCAGCATAAAATTCCATTGTGTACAAATACCACATCTTGTTGATCCACTCATCAGCTGAGGGACATCTAGGTTGGTTCCATAGCTTTGCTACGGTAAATAGTGCTGCAATGAACATTGTTGTGCTGGTGGATTTAGTATGTCCTTGTTTCTGGATGATTGGGTAAATGTCAAGTAGTGGAATTGCTGGGTAATAGGGGAGCTCTATGTTTAGTCTTTTGAGGAACTGCCATACTGCTTTCCATAGTGGTTGAACGAGTTTGCACTCCCACCAACAGTGTAGTAGTGATCCCTCCTGGCCACATCCCCTCCAGCATCTGTTCTTATTCGTTTTCCTGATCCTGGCCATTCTAACTGGAGTGAGGTGGAATCTTAGCGTTGTTTTGATTTACATTTCTTTTATGACCAGAGATGTTGAGCATTTCTTCATGTGTCTATAGGCCATTTTTGTTTCTTCTTCAGAGAAGACTCTCTTTAAGTCTTTGGCCCATCTTTTAATGGGATGGTTGTTACTTTGGAGATTAGTTTTGGGTTGATTTAATTTTTTGAGCTGTTGATATATTTTAGATATGAGGCCTTTGTCCATTGTGTGGTTGGTGAAGATCTTCTCCCACTCTATAGGCTTCCTAATTAGTTTACTAGCTTTTGAGGGTTAATTTTATACCCTGCTATCTTGTCAAAGTTTTGAATCTGGCTTGTTTTCTTAAACAAGACAATTCATTTTGGATAAGAAGAATTGATGTTATTCAAACTTGAGGCTTACTGTAAATGTATGACAGCTAATACAGTGTGTTATTGATGACAGAATAAAGTAAACAAATGACAGGGATAGATAGCCAAGAAAAGGCCATACAAATAGAGCTAACTAGTCTTTGATGAAGGAGCAAAGGTAAAATGATGGACCAAATATAGTTTTCAATAAGTGATGCTGGAACAGCTGGACAGCCCCCATGTAAAAATGTAAGTCTGGACACATACTTATATTTGTCACAGAAGTTAATTAAAAAATGGATTATAGCCCAGTGCCTTTAATCCTAGCTACTCAGGAGGCTGAGTTCTGCAGATTAGATTTGAAGATAGCCTGGGGAAGGAAAGTGAGTCTTGTATCTCCAGTTAACCATCTGAATGGGAAGAGGAGCTGTGGCTCAAGTGGTAGAACACTATCCTTGAGCAGTAAAACTCTAGGACAGTGCCCTAGGACTAGCGCTCTCTCTCTCTCTCTCTCTCTCTCTCTCTCTCTCTCTCTCTCTCTCTCTCTCTCTCTCTCTCTCTCTCTCTCCACACACACACACACACACACACACACACACACACACACACACGGGTGAATCTACTAAAGTATTTGGGATCCCAGCTCTGAGGAGAAAGTACAGGTTATGACCCTGGACATTCCTTGGTCCCTGGATGTTGTTTAAACAGAAAGGCTCGGTTCTTTCAGCTTCTGTGCTTTCAATCTTCAAGGATGTACAATAATGTTGATTTCAGAGTTACTGGGAAAAATTTAGCAAAATTAGGTAATTATTACAGAATCTGGACACAGTGACCACAAAATTAGCAGATAACTTACTCTCATCCTGTGCCACACAAAGTGTCGTCTGTAGTCTAGAAGTGTCAGTACTTCCTGGGAGCTTAGGTGAGGGAAGTGGGGACAAAAACATGAGAAGGGGTATCGATGTGCCATAAGTAATGCACCCACTACCTGACGAATTAACTGTAACCTGTCTATACATTACCCTGACAATTAAAAAAAAAGAAATATAACTTTTCAGGATCCAGCTCAAAACTCCTGCATGGGAAATCTAGGGACAAGGATACTAAAAAGAAAACAACAAAACAAAACAAAAAAACCCTAGTTGCTTCGATTCCCTCTTAATCACTTTTTCTATTACAAGATGAAACAAAGGCACAGAAATCCCCTTGATCATATAGCTTAAGGAGTTACATTTTGGCATATACCCTCACAGCCATTGTGTAAGTCAAGAGGTAGGTTTGCCTTTCACTTCTGTGTGCCCACCCCACCCTCACCCTGTGACCAGCTCATTGCATTTTGTCAGTTTTAGTAAGCAGCTGTACTAGCAGAATCCTGAATCTTTATTAATTTAATAGAATTCTGAATCTTAATCTGTCTTCCTCTTCTTAAAATTTGACTCCAGCCTCCTAATTTCCATCTCTGAAATGTTTCTTTTCCTTTGCATGGAAGGACATGGCTACTTCTTCTGTGTCTGGCAGCTATAGATTCATGATGTAGTTTAAGATCTGGGTCTTTTGTTTCCTGCAGGTATATTTGGGAGCAGACCCAGGTATCACCATAAAGATGCTGTCACTCATCTACTACTGATTAGTCACAGCTACAGTTCATAGAGGAAAAGGACAGTTGCCTGATATTTACTATTTAAAGACAATGAATTGTTTTCATATCTTCATCGGATGATTGGTTAAAAAATACCATAAACCCGTAGTTTATGGGCAATGGATTTTCAATATATTACAGTCCTCATTGGAATTTGAGGGCATTAAGGCAACTGCTTCTCCTGCCAAGAACACTGTACAAAATGGGAAGAATAGCCCCGAGGTCCATCTGTGTCACATGCTGAGAAGTGTGGCTTCCCTTCGGTTCTATGAGTGACGATGTGGAATAGCCACAGGCTGTAGGCCTGGAAAGAGGGTGGTCTCTGCTTCTCAGATCTGCTAGGATGGTTATCTGCCCCAGCCTTGTCTTCAGCAGGCCCATAGAAATAAATCTCAAATGTTAGCTACACAGTAATGTCTACACAATAATTCACAGTCAGCAAGCCCAGGCCAAGATCAAACCTGTAATCTAAGAATGGCATCCTAGTTTGGCTGTACCCAGACTGAACTTTCTATCTTAAAAGTTGGTACAAAAGGACCCTTGTTGCCGTTCCTAGTATGCAAATTAGGAAAGCTCCCCATGTTCCCCTCCAGCTTTGGCCTCCACTCTTGTACCCTTTATGGAACCCACTTAAAACTCACACTACATTCATTCATTCATTCATTGTATTGGTCCTGGGGCTTGAACTCTGAGCTTGGGTTTGCTCTAATGTACTGGGGATAGGACTCTTATAGACTATTATTTACACTGGCTTTGAACCTTGTTCCCCAGATCTTAGCCTAGAATTAGAGGTATTACAACTGATGCCCAACCACACTGTTTTGAAATACCTTGTTATTCCGCATGTCAAATTTTATGCAGAACCAGCAGTAAAAATTTGACTATCCCAGACACAATCTCCTTGGTTTCTCTACTACTCACTTTCCAAAGAGAACACATAGGCTGTGGCAACCTAACCTCTCTAGGATTAGTGGAATTTGACTTTTGTTCTGTAATGTGGTAGGTATTCCCTCTCAGACTGGGAGTGTTCTTTCACTTGGGGCCTATGATCAGCTATTCTGAAGGGAGAAGTAGACATTACCTTTCTGGGTCATCTTTCAACCTATGTGTTAGGATGTCACAGAAGTCAGTTTCCTTAATCAGGGGGTTAGATAGCATTCCTTTCTTGCTGGTCGAAAACATTCATCTATCATACCTGGGATAGAAAGTGAGGCTCAGTCTCCCTAAATTGGGGAAGAAAGGAAAGCAGCTTTTCTGTACAAGTATGGACAGGCTTCTCCCTATTGCAGAAGGCTTCTGAATAGTTAGGCTGGGTCAGCTGAGGTGGAGTAGCTGCAGCCTCTGGCCTTTCTTCTTTTGGGGCTTCATTTTTTACATCTATGAAATGGAGATGACAATATCTACTCCAGAGAGTCTTTGTGATGACTTTGATGAGAACATGACAGCACCCAGGACCAACCCTATCCCTGCCATTTCTGTTTTCTCTCTCCCTTCTCAGAGACAGAAGTTGGAACATGACATCCCTTGCCTGGCTCCTAGTAATGGTATGTCCCCACCAGATACCAGTTTACATCCAATTCTTTGCAGGGGAGGAGAGGGTATTGAGGGTGGGAGATACTTTGAGTTGAGAGGGATGAGAGCAGATGGCTGTTTAGGACTACCTTAAGGGCTTGGTATGGGTGTGAAATCATGGCTCTAGCTCATGGTAGCTCTACATGAGGGGGGCTGGAGTAGTTTGGCTCAGGCTCTGGCTGAGGAAGGATGCTTAGGACTCTAAGGTTTTGGTTATAAGTATTAGACTTCCAAGTCTAGGCTGAGTCCTCACCCTCTGGCTCAGATCCCAGCTCACCCCTACATCCTCCACACTGCTTCTGAAAGGACAGCTGGTCTCTGGGGGTTTATTCTTCTCTGCATTAAAGCCAAAGTTGTTGGATAGCAAAGACAACAATGCCAAAGTCAACCATGTTACCCCTCCTTATCATCCCACAATGCCTGGTTCCAGGTGACTGCATAGTAAAATCAGAGAAGAATTGAAAGCAGAAGAAGATATTAGAAAATCAAGGCCAAGTTATCACTGTTCAAAGATGACCTGGGTGCTTAGAAAGCTCAGGAGAATTGGCTGAAAGTGAGGGGAAAGAATAATTATCATGAACAACAAGTGACTTCGCTATGTAAAAATAGCTTGTTAAGGGCCGGAAGTTTGGCCTAGTGGTAGAGTGCTTGCCTAGCATGCAGGAAGACACAGGTTAGATTCCTCAGTACCACATACATAGAAAAAAGCTGGAAGTGGTGCTGTGGTGCAAGTGGTAGAGCTCTAGCGTTGAGAAAAGTCCAAGGACAGTGCTCAGACCCTGAGTTCAGGCCCTACGACTGGCAAAAAAAATAGCTTGTTAATATATTGTGAAAATGCTTCATTTGTAACAGCAATTGGGTGAGACAGACAGAAATTTTAAATTTGATCAAATATTTCTATAATGTACATATATGTCAATACACCATGCTGTACTGTCTAAATACACAGCGACTGTCAATAAAAAATAAAGTGGTGTAGAGGTATGCATCAGCAATCTCACAATTTGAGAGGCTAAACTCAGTCTTGATTGAGATCTTGAATTGGAAGCTAGTCTGGCTTCAATCAATAAAACAGTTAAAAAAATATGTAAGACCTTTAAACCACAGACCTATGGCCACCTAATCTTTGACAAGGGAGCCAAAAAAATAGAATGGAAGAAAGACAGCCTCTTCAACAAGTTGTGCTGGCAGAACTGGTTAAGCACCTGCAGAAAACTAAAGTTGGATCCTTCTTTGTCACCCTGCACTAGAATTAACTCCAAATGGATCAAAGACCTGGAGGTAAAAGCTGACACACTGAAAACTTTACAAGAAGGAGTAGGAGATACACTAGGCTTCCTTGGCACAGGTTGAAACTTTCTTAATAAAGACCAAGAATCACAACAAATCAGTGAAAGGCTGGATAAGTGGGACTGCATTAAACTGCAGAGCTTTTGAATGGCAAAGGACATAGCTAGTAAATTAACTAGAAAGCCTACAGAGTGGGAGAAGATCTTCACCAACCACACAACGGACAAAGGCCTCATATCTAAAATATATCAACAGCTCAAAAAATTAAATCACTCCAAAACTAATCTCCAAAGTAACAACCATCCCATTAAAAAATGGGCCAAAGACTTAAAGAGAGTCTTCTCTGAAGAAGAAACAAAAATGGCCTATAGACACATGAAGAAATGCTCCACATCTCTGGTCATAAAAGAAATGCAAATCAAAACAACTCTAAGATTCCACTTCACTCCAGTTAGAATGGCCAGGATCAGGAAAACGAATAAGAACAGATGCTGGAGGGGATGCGGCCAGGAGGGATCACTACTACACTGTTGGTGGGAGTGCAAACTCGTTCAACCACTATGGAAAGCAGTATGGCAGTTCCTCAAAAGATCTGCAATAGAGCAAAATCTTGATACATAAGGCCATATAATGTGAAGGTAATTGAAAGGACCTCCAGGATATTGAAACAAAAGCCATATAATGAATGATTGTTGTCCTTAATGTACTATGTTGTCTCTCATCTCCTTTGCTGTCCCTTGGTTATCTCATATTGGTATAGTATCTCACTTTGTTATCTGATATATTGAATTTATTTGTATTTGGATATTTGAAATTTGATAGGGAAGGGGGGAAAACCAAGACGGGTGGGGGGTGTAGGGGGGGAGGGAAATGGGTACCAAGACATGTGAAAGGGTATCAATGTATGTGAATTAATGCACCTTCTATCTGGCAAAGATCATGTAACCCTTTTACTAATTACAATAAAAAAAATAAAAAATAAAAAAAAGACTAAACATAGAGCTTCCCTATGACCCAGCAATTCCACTACTTGGCATTTACCCAACCATCCAGAAACTAGGGCATACTAAATCCACTAGCACATCAATGTTCATTGCAGCATTATTCACCATAGGAAAGATATGGAACCAACCTAGATGTCCCTCAGTTGATGAGTGGATCAACAAGTTGTGGTATTTGTACACAATGGAATTCTATGCTGCTGTCAGAAAGAATGACATCGCCCCATTTGTTAGGAAATGGAAAGACTTAGAAAAAAATCATATTAAGTGAAGTAAGCCAGACTCAAAGGAACTTAGGCTCAATGGTTTCCCTCATTCATCATAACCAGTAGAAACCTTGGGCTCTAATAGCAAAGATTTGCAATAGAGCAAAAACTTGATACATAAGGCCATATAGTATGAAGCTAATTGAATGGACCTCTAGGATATTGAAACAAAAGCCATATAACGAATGATTGCTGTCCTTAAGGTGCTATGTTATCTCTCATCTCTTTTGCTGTTCCTTTGTTATCTCATATTGTCACAATATCTCACTTTGTTATCTGATATATTGGATACATTTGTATTTGGTTACTTGAAATTGGACAGGGAAGGGGGGAAAACCAAGAGGGAGGGTGGGGGGGGAGGGTAATGGGGACTAAGACATGTGGAAGGGTATCAATGTATGTGAATTAATGCACCTTCTATCTGGCAAATATCATGTAACCCTTCTATTAATTACAATAAAAATATATGAAAAAAATATGTAAGACCTATGTATAAAAACCCAAAAATTCTATTAAGATCAGATCATATTAGTATTTTCTCAAATGAAAATGTAAATAAGTGAGCAAAGACAAAACACTATGTTAGGGTATATCTATAATGTGAGGATATTAGAATAACTATTAAACAAAATACCTATAATGCCAGTGCAGTGACAGTTCAAGTGCTGACATGATAAAGGAGAGGAAATTCACACAGAGAAATGAGCAGGGAGATTCAGGAGAAAGGAGAATAATAAGAAGAGAATAGTTCCATTAAGTATAAAATATGTTATAAAAATCCAATAGCTGAATCAGATTGATGTTAAAGGTTTTCCCCCAAAATATATATGAAAAAATATTGACATCTTCTCTCTTTTGCATGTGGTGTTTCAAATCAGACTCCCAAAGGGAAATTACTGAATAAATGATTTAGAGACAATTAAGTTTCAAGGATAAGATGTTTGGTCCCTATCCTCTGCCTTACTACAACACAAGACATTTCAAATGCTTCAGACAGATGATATATAAAAGTGCAGCTCAAGCATTCTGAAAGAGAAAAGGTGAATCCATTGATGGTTGTGAATGGGAGAGATTTTTCTAGCTAGGACACACATTCAGTAGCTTAATTTGATGAAAAGATGACAAGAAAGGTTGATGTTTTATATTTGAGTAGAAACAAAGAACATCAGCAAGGAAAAGAATCACAGGCAAGGAAGAAAAAAAGAACAATAAGCTGATGAAAATATTTGAAGCCCAAATGGCAAATAGCTTATGTGCTCCATTGAGCAGCAAATTTAACAAAGAGCTGTCATCAATCAATAAGAAAAATGTTTACAAACCCCATTGAAAAATGGGAAGTTCACAAGGACATAAATGAAATTGGTCAGGACAAAGGAAACTTGTTCAATTTCTCGAGAATTAAATGCACTTTTAGAAAAACACAAAGCAAAATAGAGAAAAATTTTCCACCAAAGTAACCAAAGTTCTCCTCAGCCTAGGCTTCCTATGTCTAGGACAGGTAAGGCTCAAGGGACAGAAACTACCAAAAGTTCAATGGCCTCAAGTGGTGACCCAGGTGAGAAACAGAGCAGGTCAAAACTCATGTGCTGATGCACGACCACCACATTCCAGCCTGGCTAACACAGGGAGACTTCGTCGTTTTCTGCATACTTATCACAAAACAGGCACCACTACCACCACCACCAGCACCGGGAGGCCTTCCAGAATCCTACCAGTTGGTGTGAATCATTTTCTTTCCTGTGTCAGGTGAGAAGATTTATTTCTCTCTGGGGAGAAACAAGCATATGTGGTGGCTTAGAATGTATTTTGTATTTTTTCTTTGCCACTCCCTAGGGCTTGAATTCAGGATTTGGGCACAGTCCGTGGGCTTTCTCAAGGCTAGAGCTCTACCACTTAAGCCACAGCACCACTTCCAGCTTTTTCTATGTATGTGATATGGAGGAATTGAACCTGGGTCTTTATGCATGCTAGGCAAGCACTCTACCACTAGGCCAAACTCCAGGCCCCATTAGCATGTATCTTTATCAATTGACAAATGCAGGATCCTGGACAAGGAGCAAAGTCTGTTCAGAAGCTGTCACTGGGTGGCTGAGGTCATCTTCAGAACTTCTAAAACAGTACCCAATGATGTATTTATCAGCTTCTCCTTTCCTGACTCAGGTGAAAAGTTTTGTGTCTCCCTGCAGGGATGAAAACTTTGCTCTCTCTATTCCCCTTACTTACCTACACTGGGAGTCCTCTTCCTTAACCTGGCTGGTTCACCTGCTGATTGTAGGAAGAAAAAGGCTTGATGTGTTGGCAATTGGTTGTATACTAAGGTATAGGAGAGGAAGAACAGGAGTTGGAATGCGAGGGTTTATGTGGGAAGTGCTATCAGAAGGTACAGTAAATGCAGATGAGTATGAGATGGGAACTGAGGATCCGAGGTGAGGCTTTGAGTCATTGGGGTTCAACTCTGGACTGTTAGGGTGGCAGTGAGGGACAGGACATCATACTAACAAAAAGGCCAGATCTGAGCCATTCACTCTCCAACTCACCTTAGCAATCAGCTAAGGCTCCAAGACAGACCACAGGCATTGTTCACAATCCTCAGGGAAAAGTCAGCAGTGAGTTAGAGGCCATGAACTCTACAGGATTTGAGAATACTCACTCCAGGACCCGCTTCTGTAGGAGACGTTGGAGCCACCATTCTTATTGAAAGACTTAGAAATAGGTGACCAGTGTACAATCTTTTGGAATTACTATGTAGCAGAATCTATTTAAATGTGAAACAAAGTCTATTTTCTGTCTTCTAACTAATTGGCCCACTTGAGGATTGGAATAAAGCCATTGTGATCTAAGATTCTGTTTAATAAAACATTCACAAGCACAACATTATTATAGCCACTGGTATTTATCTTCTAATGCCACTTGGCAGCAGGAACATCTCTAATTGCTAAATACATGTGGTTAACTGAAAAATCTAAAATAATACAGAATACACTCTATTTACAGCAGTCAGAGGATGTGCACTATTAGGAGCTATGAGAAAATTAGCAATCTTTAAGTATCTTGTCAAACAGATTCTGGTCCATTTTTGGTTTGTCTTTGGTACTGGAGTTTGAACTCAGGACCTCACACTTGTTTGGCTAGTGCTCTGTCATTTGAGTCTCGCCTCCTCCTTGGTTCTTTGCTGGAGACAAGTCTTATTTTGGGGATGGAGACTTGACAACGTTTCAGCTCAGGCTGGCTTTGACTTTGAACCTTTATAACTTAGCTTTCTGAGTAGATAGGAGAACAGGTCTGAGCTGTTAACATCTATCTTCATTGTGTTTTTTGTCAGTCCTGGAGCTTGAATTCAGGGCCTGGGCAATGTCCTTGAGCTTTCTCAAGTGTAGTACTCTACCACTGGAGGCACAACACCACGTTCAGACTTTTCTGTATATGTGGTACCGAGGAATGGAATCCGGGCTTTGTGCATGCTAGGCAAGCACTATACCACTAGGCTACACTCCCATCTCCTTTATAGTATTTTTTTTTTAAAAACATAATAATTGTGGGGAATTTTTGAAGTCATTTTAAAGGTATGGCCAGGTCACATGCAGTGTCTGCTAGTATTTGCTGTAAATCTTTTTTTTAAAACTATGGGCTCTTTTCTTAGGCAATAGATAAGCCATGGTCCCTATACCTGGAGCCAATAATGCTAGGCGCTGTAGTTTGGATTGGGGGGGGGTATCTCCTTTAAGTCCCAAGTGTTAAAAATTTGGTTCTAAGCCTGTGGAGCTACTGGGAGGTGGTGGAAACTTAAGAAGTGGGCGCTAGTAGAAGGAAATTAGGTCACTGGGGGTACACGCTTAAAGGAGATCCTGGGAATATGTCCCCTTCTTCTCTGTTTCCTGGACACCATGAGGTGAGTAACTTCGCTTCACTACATTCTGTCCACCATGCTATTCTTCACTACAGACTGAAAGTGACTGCAACATGTGAGACCCTGAACCAAAATAAACCTTTCCTCCAGTTCAGTTATCTCTAATAATTTTCCATAGTGGTAACTGCTAACATACTGGACCCGGAATGCTATGACGTCTATGTGGTGGCATGTTAGAAAAGATAGAACTTAGCATCAAAATGGCATTTTTGCCATCCCACTGTCTGGGGAGTTTCTATTGGTAGTCACAGATATTTTTCCGCCCTACTCACATGCTAATTTCCATTTAGAGACTAAATTTTCTCGTGGGTTTGATCTGATGGGACTTGACTTTCTCCTAGCCCAGGAGTATGCACAAGCCAACGGAGACATTCCATGACCTAGCTTTTAATATTTTCATATTGACTAGAGTATGGAGTAGTGAGCAGGCACTGGACTCACTCACATAGCGATGGCAGTCTGAGGTTCCTCTATTATTATTCATGTATTTCTGGTCTTGGTTGATAAGAAAGCCTATTTCCAGACAACACCATCATTTTTGCCACAGAATGAATGTCTGGGCTTTGCTATCTTCCCAGTGAATTCCACTGGTTCAGAAGGATTTTCTCTTGCTTACCACCACTGCGCTATGGCTGATTCTATTTTCTACAAGACGGCTGTTCTGACACTCACGCCTCTCACAGTTTCCTCTCCATCCTTCTGAAGAATTCTGTATGCAGTGTGCAAGGTATGTTGTGCAGTGCAAGTTTTGCTCTTACATAGAATGAACTTGTTCCCAAGTTTCTCATGAATTGCTGTCCCTGGATTCTAGAATCCTGCACTGTTCAGGGCAGGACAGCTGTCCCTGCCATGTGACTTATGATGTTCCGACTTACATTATCCTGAAGCAGAATGAAAGGATGTTTTTGCACATTGTGTTTAATGTGGTTTGTTACACTGCTTTGGTAACTAGAACAGGTGGAGATGGAGCAGGGGAGCAGGGAGAATTGTTCCTGGCATGGCCTAGGAAGGGAAAACAAGAGGCTGGTGGGGCCTAGTAGACTTGGCATCAAAGCAAGAATCTGTAATGGAAGTGGTCAGGCAGAGAATATAACTGGTAACCACTTCAGAAAGCCTATATTTTCTGGAATCAATTTTGCAAGGCAGGGAGGGTGTCTGGGAGCTAGCCTATGCAGCTCTGCTATGTATTATTTATAACAAAAGGCTAAAGAGTTGCATCTAAAATTTTAAGGTATTCCCTTGTCCACTAAGGTGGGTTTAATTCACCTTCCACCAAGGTGACTGAAGGTCACCTTGCTTACTGACATAAGCCATGTTTCCAGTGCAAAGTGAACATTTATTCAGAGCACAGGAGGCATGCGGAGTAACTTCTGTCTGACAAACATGCTTCTCTGGGCTGGAGACTGGTATGGAATGAAGTCTTATCCTTAGGGTGAAATAAACAGCTTCTGATACTATGTAACTTAGGCTGTTACCTTTTGTTCATATCAACTTATTCATTCATCCAACAAACACATCTCCGCAGCTAGTATCCCCTAAGAAGTTTTTTGAGTGCTTGAAGACAAAATGATGGGACAGACAAAAATCCCAGCCCAGGAAGAATTTTTGTCCTAATAAAGGAGAAAGCCTGTATGTAAGCACGTCAAAGATGAAAAAGAAATGCGTGAATGTTAGGTAGAAGAAGGTTCTAAGCAAAAACATAGCCAAGAAAAGGATTAGAAATGCATGTTTACAAATTTAGTTAGGAAAACTGACAATTCATGGACATAGCCTTTGAGCAACAAAACTGACGGAGGTGATAATAAAAGGAAGGCTGGTAGAGGTCAGAGAGTAATGGAGGAGGGAGAGACAATGCAGGAGGGAGGGATGGAGTGGGATGAAGCTATACGTTTTACAGCTCCTACACTTTGTGGTGGTGGACTAACTTTGAGACATGTGTCACTATTCTGGCTTCTCGGAGCTCTCCTGCAGGACCCACAGTCTTGGCACCCACAGTATTATCTAACTTGTCTGCTTCCTGTGTTGCGTTTCTCTCCTTTCATGTCTTACCTTCGCACTCCACAGTTCAATATCCTAGGAGTCCCTCCCAAACAAACCTCCGATGTACAAATACTGGCCCTAGGGTTTGCTTCTGTGGAAACTTAGGCTAAGTTGGTTATATCCTGTGTTTTTGAAGGGGGTGGTCCATCAGAGCCAAGCACCTATGATATCTTTGTTCTAGTGTGATAGAGCTTATCAAACCTTACCATCTTACAGTTTACTTTTAGCTTCTATAACTCCATTTTGTTTTGGTGACTCCAGCTCTTAAACAAAGGACTGTACCCCATTCATGAGACTTATAGTTCTTTATGGTTTAACATTTAAAGATATATGGGCTGGGAGTTTGGCTTAGTGGTAGATTGCTTGCCTAGCATGCATGAAGACCCAGGTCTGATTCCTTGGTACTATATACATAGAAAAAAGCTGGAAGTGGTGCTGTTGCTAAGTGGTAGAGCTCTAGCCTTGAGAAAGTCCAACGACAGTGCTTAGGCCCTGGGTTCAAGCCCCAGGACTGGCAAAAAAAAGATATATGTATTCACTGTTTCGTTTATTTATGTTCCTCGGTAACAGGTCATAGAGACCAATCCTAGGAACAGGTCATACAGCCCTGGCTGAACGCTGTGCTTGGCTTCTGTAACATCCCACTTGGCTTACACCTGCAGGAGAGGACCATTAGGTACTTTCCACTCTCAAGCAAACAAGGCTGTGGGTTTTCTGCTTAGGAAGGGGCCCTGAGACCAGGCTTGGTACTGAATCTTGGTATGCTGAAGGCCCAGTGTAGTTGCTAGCTGGCTAATACTTTCTATTGGCTGTACTCTGTGTAGTCTCACCTGGTGGCTTACCCTACAACATTGGCACCTCTGCTTTTCCAGGGAAA
The DNA here is from genome assembly GCF_031878675.1 of Megascapheus bottae. Lineage (NCBI taxonomy): Eukaryota > Metazoa > Chordata > Mammalia > Rodentia > Geomyidae > Megascapheus > Megascapheus bottae. Next base: position 11,062,600 of record NC_143526.1, read on the forward strand.
CTTTTGAGTGTTGGCAATGGTTCCTTGGATGGAGATCCACCCTCACAGCTTCATGAAGGTTTGGAGAAAGAGGAGGCAGGGGCGGTATGTTGCTTCCCAAGGGTCTTCCTGAGACTAGGACATCATTCACTCACACTATTATAGTTGTCCAAGAGACAAGTAACCCACCACACCTGGTGCCCAAACTCACAGGCACAGAATTGCAGTGACATAAAGAGTTCTGAGCTCTCTCTCTCTCTCTCTCTCTCTCTCTCTCTCTCTCTCTCTCTCTCTCTCTCTCTCTCTCTCTCTCTCTCACATCACCATCTCTCTCTAAGTGGCCTTGATGGTTTAAATTGCTCTCTCACTGTCCCTTCTATGGGGCCAAGGGTGACCTGGTACTGTGTTATGTACTGTTTCCAGACCTTGTGCTGGGTTATCTCACTCTATAGCATGGATACCTATAGAAATGTGCTGGGCAGTTTGGCCACAGGCTCTAGAGACAATCCAAAATTCAAATGATATAAGGGGGGGTGGGGAAGGGAGCTGTCCATCCGAAACAGCAGGACTCAGTAATGGGACCAGGTATTGTCACAGACCTTCATTTTTCACTTGTGATGTTATTTTCCTGGAAAAGAACACTCCTGGTTCCTTGCTGTCTTTGTCTTTACCCCCTCCCAGGAAGCAGGCTGAGTCACCAGCCCAGGCAGTATGAGGAGAAAGAGCTGGAAATGTGGAGCTCTTTTTGCTTTTATTTTAAGGCCGTGCTTCCTTGCACGGGGCTTCTTGTGAGCCTACGAGACCTTGTTTATTGAAGACACATTTGGTGCTTTCTTTCCCTCATGGGAAAGGAGCCTCATCTTTGAGCAGAATTTAGAAGTCTGAGTTTCCATACACCCTGACTACATTCTTTAGTACCAGCTGCATGGGTTTTAAACCACACATATGATTTCTGAAGACTTAAATGTAGGCTGTATTTTTCAGTTCGTTTTGAAATTGGTAATTAGCATCTTAGTCTGTTTCTTGCAACCTGGATAATTTATAATGAATACAAAGTAACTGTGAAGTTACTAAATATCTGTTTTGTTTTGGTGATGATCTGAGTCCTGGCACTTCTAAGGGTATCACACATGATGACAGAAAGTATGTTAGAGAGAGCTGTGACTTTGCAACAAAGCCATTTCTGTGGTAACTCTTAATCCATGAAGAGATTAAGTCAATCACTTCCCACCTTTCAAATACCACAAACATTAGATTTTGAGGATTATTCTTTCAACAAAGGAAATTTGTGGGGAAGATTCACACAAAATTCTATTGTATCTGAACTCGATTATGAACCAGGAGGACACGATATAGAGATCCCTCAACACATAATTCAGATTCCTGTAATGGCTGCTTCCTAGAAAGGCAATGACACGTGTAATCTCTTAGCCTCAGCATCTGGTGCTCCAGAAAGGAAACTTCAGATAGGACTTCCATTTCTTTGGACTTCTCAAAACTTGAGTTCCCAACATCATTTGAGACCTCCATTTCTGCAGTCCTCATTTCCCTGCTTTTGGTTCTGCCTGGTGTGAAAGCAGTAGAAGATGGGGATGCAATTGCTCTCATTAGGTGTAGTTCTTAGCACTACAGGCGTTTGTGCCTGCTTAGGGGTGTATGTGAGAAAGAGAAATGGACAGATGTGACTTTTGGAAGGCTCCTCAGAAGTCAGACAAGTCAGACTTCACCCTGACATCCTGAAAACATTCACTGAACATTGATGTCCAGAAATAGGATGATTTCACATTTGTAGTCCTTTCCCATAAGATGGGAACAAAGAGAGGTTTGCTAAATATGGGAAGATTCTCTATAATAATATACCTTATCATTTGTATTTGCTCCTTAGAAAGATGGTCAAAGAAGAAAGAAAAATGGCTAAAGTTTGTATAAGGAGTATTTTAAAAGCATTCTCAAAGCATGCGGAGTGGAAGGAAGGAAGCTTTGTCCCAGAACCAGTCAATCACCATGGTTCAGTTACATTCATTGCCTCCTGAATTGCTGAGAAGTTATTTACTCCATATTTGTATTAGATTATCTGTTACAATTAATATTTTACTTATATATTGAAGAGCCAAAAATGGAAACTTTTATCTCTGGGGTGGGAAAGGGGAAGTTAAAAATGTATTCAATCTAGTAGTGAAATGGATAAGAGATTTAATGTAAATCCCCCCAAAATACCACCTCCTCAAACCCTCCATATTAATTAATATCTCAATTAATGAGAGCTATTAAATATAAGTCCATTGTATTGTTTAAATAAACCTATAATCCAAGACAGCTTTGGTTTCCTTTGTAGCATTTTTGTGGTCACCAGCATAGGGTGGTGGCTGGCTGGCTTCTGAGCAGAGCCAGCTTGTGGCTAGAGAAAGGAGCAGAACTGAGAATGGTGCACTGAGTTGAAAGCTGTGGTAATAGCACTGCCTGCCCAAGCCAGGGTTCCTGAAGCCATGACTTGATGGTGAGATTCCTTTGACAAGTAGGCAGCTTTCCCTGACCCGTCTTCCCACCTCATGGACCTGCCACAGGAGGACTCTTCTTGGTGTGTGTGTGTGTGGTGTGTGTGTGTGCCTGTGTGAGAGTGCAAATAAGTGAGAATATTGGTACTGGGGTTTGAAATCAGGGCTGGGTGCTATCTCTGATATTTTCTACTCAAGTGGTGCTCTACAACAAGTCATTTCTGGCTTTTTTTGGTGGTTAATTGGTGGTAAGAATCTCAAAGACTTTCCTGCATAGGCTGGCTTTGAACCCTGATTCTCAGATCTCAGCATCCTGTGTGGCTAGGATTAGAGGCAAGAGTTATGGGCATCTGGTAACTCTTCTGCTTTTGATAAGCTGTGTCTTCTACCCGCCCAGACTTCTTGGAAGCTTTTCAGGGTGTGCTTGAATTTTCTCAGACAAGGTGGCTGAAGTTATTGTGAGCAAGGGTTCAGCCAGGCATACTTCATTGCCTGACTCTAGAACAAGCTACAGAGGCACTTTGTGTCTCAATCAGCAATGCTAAGAATATACTTTAATAACGGGGAGGAAATCACCAAAAGCAATCAAAATTTTGATGTAAATGCCATTTTAGAGAACTGATTAATATATCAAAATATTCAACTTCCAAGGTATGATAAAAATAACCAGACTTCTCTGTAATTTCATGGTTTAGCATGCAAATGACTGATTTAAATTCCATTTTTATAAAATCCCATTTTGTTTGTCCCCCCACACACAAGGGAATAGAAGGCTGTGATTTTAGAAATTAGATGAGCAAGTCATAGGTTGTTGCAAGACTAGGGAGGGGGGGTCTCAAAGGTTAGAGTGTGAACCTTTGAGATCCCTGTATAGCTCTATACCTAGATAGCACTGTGGACAATAAGTTGGAGTTTGAAAGACAGCAGAAAAGTCAGGAATTCAAGATCAGCTTGATGAACACTTATAGGTCATATACAAGCTTTAGAGAACACACATGGCCATATCTAGAGGAGAGAGCTTATTTTTTTGTTTTATTTTTGTTTAATTATCTTTAAATAGTTGTACAAAGGAGTTGCCACTCACTGAAGCAGTTTATAAATATAATGTGTCTTGAGCAATGCCACCCTTTTTTATCACTCTTTCCCATTTTCTCCAATCCCATCTCTTCCCTTAATTTTCTTAATGTTATAGCATATACATGGAAGAAAGATTTTATTGATGTATATCTGACAAATTTTTTGTATAATTAATAATAGATGTGTACATAGGAAAGGATAGTGGGGAAAATAGAGTGAATGAATGAGGGATATGACTATAATACATGGAAGGTCTTTGTTCCAAATCTGCAGCTTCTCTGTAAAGTTACAAAATAAATTGTACTCAAATTTATTTTAATAAATGCTATTATTACAATTACAAATGGAAACCTAGGTACAACTTATCTTATAGCTTTTTATTTTGACAAAATTTACTTGCATATCTTGGACTCATTTGCCAATTGTGAATTTTAATGATGGAAAAATTTACATTTTATGCAACATCAGTTTTTTTTTTCTGTATGTATACCTGGTCTTACATTTTTCTGGCCCACCTGGAAGAAGGTTTGGTACTATGGAACTTTATCTCTACTACTTCCGAATACCTCTGTGAGCAATGGCACATGTTCTTATAGAGTCACAGCACAATTGTGAAATCAGAAATGTAATATCTATTATTCGCTCTAATTTTCCAATTTGACAATGCCTGTTGTCAGTCTTCCTCATGTAGTATTTAAGCATGAGTTGCATGTGACCTTGATTTCCTCTATCTATCTATCTATCTATCTATCTATCTATCTATCTATCTATCTATCTATCTATCTATCTATCTGTTGAGGCACCTGTGTTCTGTGGATTATTTTTAGGATACAGTCTCACCTCTTACCTAGGCATGTGATTTAGCTGCAATCCCAACTGGTAATTTCTGGGGTCACAGGTTTATGCCACCATGGCCTCTTTCCCTCCATGGATGTGGTCTGGTACAGTGATATTTTTTTTTGCCAGTCCTGGGCTTGAGCTCAGGGCCTGAGCACTGTCCTTGGACTTTCTCAAGGCTAGAGTTCTACCACTTGAGCCTCAGCACCACTTCCGGCTTTTTTTTCCTATGTATTTGGTACCAAGGAATCGAACCCAGGTCTTCATGCCTGCTAGGCAAGCACTTTAACCACTAGGCCAAACTCCCGGCCCCTCCAGTGGTCTTTTCTGTTTGCTCTAACCTTGTACTGAGATTTTCCCAATTTCAACCTCCCATGGAGCTTGGGTTGACAAATGGAAGTGTTGAACCCAGCTATGGGTTGAGAAGGGGGTCTTGTAGATTTTTCTTTCTCGGCTGACTTTGACCCATCATCTTCTGTTCTCAGCCAGGGACACAGGAAGAATAAGAGGCATAAGCCATAGGTGACTAGTGCCCCTTACTGTACTCACAGGCTCTGTATGAAAGTCTTGGGCTATTATCCAGTTCCTGGATCCAGTTTTAGAACCAAACAAAGATCTGGAAAGCAAATACTCAGTGGAGATGGAGGGTCAGGATAAGCACCGCCAGTTCCCAAGGATCCCTGAAGCCTCTCTCCATCCATCACCATTATCTTTCAGGCTTCCCAAGAACCCTCATCTTCAGAGCCCACCTTCCAACTCCAAGTAACCTCATTCATGCTGAGTCTGCATTTGCCCCAGTAACCACAAGTGACACCTGGAAGCTCACTTTGGACTTATCCCTGTCTTGATCAGTTTTGATTCATTAAGAACCCCTGCCTGTTTTGCCCAGCATAGCTGCTCATACCTGTAACTTCATCTGCCTAGGATGTGAAGGCTTGGAGGATCGTGGTTCCAAGTCTGCCCAGGCAGAATGTGAGCAAGATATCAACTCAACAAACAAACTGGGTGGTGATAGTGCACCCCTTGCCACCCCAGTGATGTGGGAGGCATGGGTAGGAGGATGGCAGTTCAGGGTGGTTCAGGGATGAGATCCTACCCTGAAACATCACTAATGTAAAGGGGCTGGAGCTGTGGCTCAAATGGTTCAGTACCTGCCTAACAAGTGTGAGGCCTTGAGTTGAAGGAGAGAGAGAGAGAGAGAGAGAGAGAGAGAGAGAGAGAGAGAGAGAGAGAGAGAGAGAGAGAGAGAGAGAGAGAGAGAGAGAGATCCATGATATTCCCTTTCAGACTCTTTTAAAATGCTAAGCCTTCTTCAGCTGTCTTCAGAGAGTTCTAGATCTTCCCTGCTACTCATACCTGCTATTGCAGAGTGCTCTTGGAATACAAAACGATCCCTGGATAAGCTATGCTCTATGAGCTCATATGCACAGTAGTTTTCCTCTGGGTGCTCAAATTACCCTTTGGAAGGAAAAAGAACACTTCTGTCTGGACATGTCACAATCAGACACTCTTCATTACTTCTAAGTCATTTGCTGTCATATTACATCCTCTTTCCTGTTGACCAAGGATAAAACTAGCCCAGCTGAGAACAAAGAAAATGACATCAATTTGAGGTTAATTAGAATTGCAATCTGGAAAACACAAAATTCAAGTAGCCTTGAATTGTGCCCTGAGATTCAACAAAATAGCGGCTGTTATTTATAGCATTCAACTGCAGTGGGGGAGGAGATTGGTAAATTACATCACTTCTCAGGAATTAATGATTGGTGCCAGCAAGAGTTTGACTTTCTCATAAGAAGAGAATTGGGCAGTCTCAGTCTTTAGGCAGGTTAGGGGAAAGGAGCCCTTTTCACTGATGATCAGCAGGTGTTAGAAAATAATTCCAGAAAGCCCAGTCAGGTTAGTTGTACATTGCTACATCTCTGCAGACAACCCAGTCTGCAAGTTCAGCCTGCACACAGATGCTCCAGAAGTCCAGTGGCAATGACCTTCGGACCCCACAGCAAGTGTCTTCAATGCCCGCCTCCCCATTTTGAGCCACTTCTGGTTGTCTAGTAGTTAATTGGGGAGAGTTGGAACCATGATCCTCAGATCTCCGTTTCCCAACTTGCTAGGATTAGAGGCGTGAGCCACCTGCTACAAGTTTATCAATAGTACCTTACTCTTTGGGGGAAGAACTGCATATTTTTAAGCACTTTCATGCTTACTGACCTCCACTCCTCTGGAAGCAGAAACCCTTACTCTCATTTCCCAGTGAAAAAAACCTAAGTTAAAGAGCCAAAGTGTAGCCGGTTACAGAGAGTAAATAATAGAGGGTCCCAGATCTTAACCAAAGGCCAGTATCTTTTCTTCCTTAAGTTGCTACTATAAATAAGGTTAAAATGTTAAGAGAGGAACTATCAAATAATCCAGAGAGAATGAGAAGTCCTGCACCGAGTCTGACAGATCATACCTTTGCTGGGCCATTGAAGCTGATGTAGTTAACTCTTGTTATTTAGTGCATGTATTTTAAACTGGATGCAAAATTTCCATTGCGTTCACTTCTGTCTCCTAGGCTCCCAGGGTATAATAGAGTAAGACGGAATCTCAGAGTTGTTTTGATTTGCATTTCTTTTATGGCCAGAGATGTTGAGCATTTCTTCATGTGTGTATAGGCCATTCTAATTTCTTCTTCAGAGAAGACTCTCTTTAAGTCTTTGGCCCATCTTTTAATGGGATGGTTGTTTCTTTGGAGATTAGTTTTGGGGTGATTCAATTTTTTTAGCTGTTGATATATTTTTGATATGAGGCCTTTGTTTGTTGTATGGTTAGTGAAGATCTTCTCCCACTTGGTAAGCTCTATTTAGTTTGAGATTCCACCTCACCCCAGTTAGAATGGCCATGATCAAGAAATCTAATAACAACATATGCTGGTGGGGATGTGGCCAAAAGGGATCACTACTACACTGTTGGTGGGAGTGTAAACTGGTTCAACCATTATAGAAAGCAGTTCCTCAAAACACTACACATAGAGCTCCCATATGACCCAACAATTCCACTACTTGGCATTTACCCAATCTTCCAGAAACAAGGACATCCTAAAGCCACTAGCATGATGTTCATTGTAACACTATTTACCATAGTGTAGATATGAAACCATCCCAGATGTCCCTCAGTTGATGATTGGATCAACAAGATGTGGTATTTATACACAATGGAATTCTATGCTGCCATCAGAAAGAATGACATTGCCCCATTTTTAAGAAAATGGAAAGACTTGGGAAAAAAATCGTATTAAGTGAATTAAGCCAGATTCAAAAGAACATAGGCTCAATGGTTTCCCTCATTTGTAATAATCAGTAGAAACCTTGGGCTCTCCTATCAGAGGTTACGATAGAGCCAAACCTAGATACATAAAGCCATATAGGATGAGGCTAAATGAAAGGACCTCTAGGATATAGAAACAAAAGCCATATAATGTGTGATTGTTGTTCCTAATGTACTATGTTATTTCTCATCTCTTTTGCTTTTACAGTATCTTACCTTGTTATCTGATATATTGCATATATGTTTATTTGGTTATTCAAAATTGGATAGGGGAGGGGGGAAAACAAGATGAGGGGTATGGGGAGGAGGGAAATGGGGACCAAAATATGAGAAACGGTATCAATGTTTGTGAAGTAATGCACTTTCTATCTGACGAATATAAAGTTAACCCTTCTATTAATTACAATAAAAACCAATAATAGAGCAAGACGGTTAAATGTTTCTCAGCTAATATCCACTAACAGCTACCCTCCTTAGTCTGAGTGCCTGGCTAATGATTTTCCATGAGGAAAACTCATCTAAATGGAGACCCTCCCAAAGTAGAGAGGCAGGGCCTTCTTGGGCCCACACGCGTGATGTGAGTGCCATACCATCTTCTCTGTATTCTGTCCTCATGACGCAGAACTTCTTCTCTAAGTGTCTCATCAAAGCAGCGTCAATACTTCCAATTTCTGCCATTCCCTTAGATGTTGGAGCCTTATGTCAACATTCATATGGTCTTGGGAGCTGAATTGTACCTGCAACTTTGCTTACTGTCCTGTGGCAGCCTAGTGTTCTGGTTGTAATGCTCTAGCTGGAGGCATCACAAGGGCTACAGTCAGGAATTCAATGAGTATCAAACAAAATGAGAAGAGGGAGGGGAAGGGGTGGGTTGAGGAGGGACGGGTAAGAATGTTGAGAGGGATGATATTGATCAAGATGCTTTGTTACATGGCAATCCCTTTATACAACTTAAAGACAGAATAAGAGTGCTACAATGGATTAGTGATGTCTACACTGAGATGGGACAGAGGGTCACATTTGATCATTCCAACCTAGTCACTGCAACCTATGTGGAAGCTCTCAGTTCAAGAGATTTGCATTCCCTCTTTGTGTGTTTAATGAACACCTCCTAGGTGCTAAGGAGACAGCAGTGAATAAAGCAAAGATATCCATTCTTTAAGCAAAGACTCCTGTCTTACATTTTCGAGGGACTCAATGGGTCTCATGCTTTAGCTATGTCCAGGGTTTGTTCAAATGGGGGATCCTAGATCATGTTGCTCAGGCTTTAGTGCTGATCTGGGAAGTGCCCTGGGTCCTAGCTTCAAGTAGCCTTCCAATGGTCTGACAATGGCAACTTGAAACCACTGAGGGTGAAATGAATCCACACTGCAATTTCAGTGCCGAATACCTCCACTGGGGTACCTTACTCCATCCACAGCCAGAGACACACATGGCTAATTTATTCCTCTACTTTGTATTGCCACATGCCAGCCTCAGAATCCTTAACGATGCCACAGGCAGCTGCAGGAGTTGGCTGACGTTGGTAAAGGACCGTCATCAGTGTGCCTGCCCAACCGTAGCTCAGTGTGGGGTCCTTGATAGTTTTATTCAGCCAAGGAAGAAAAAAAATCAGGAAAGGAAAGCATTCAGGATCCAGAAATAGAAACAGAGAGCATTAAGCAAATGTCCAATTATCTTTGGAAATGGTGCCTAAATGTCCTGGTCGGCTTGCTTGTCTGCAGTTCCAAGCAAGCTGCCACCTGCCTTTGAATGATGACTCTGTGAGGAAGGCTACTAGTGGGTAGATGGAGGATTTCCCCCCCACGTGTGAGTTGATAATTTGGGGGTATGTTAATAAGAATGAATGTGTTCACTTCTAGGCACAGTGGAGTATTCCATCACTGGCAAAGGAATCCCTTTATTCTGCACACCAATCCCTCCATGCTACATACTACTGCAGACATACCACACTGAGCAGAAATTTGCATAAAATGCCTGAAAGTCCCTGGGGGCTCATCCTCATGTGGCTGTGATGGCTACTCCTTTTAGGCACAGTCATTAAACTGCCATAGTGCATAGTTCCCTCGTAGGAAGAAGAGATGCAGAAAATAAGCAGCAGCATCTTCAGTACTTTCACAAGATGCCATGGTTTAGACAGGCCCAGACAAAGTGAAGGGTGGAAGAGGGGGCAGAGACATGGGCGTGTTGGTTGCTATTTGTTGTGGGGCTTAGCCAGGGAATGGGCCTACTCAGCCTGGCTCAAACTCACTGGCTGATTTTTTGGCATCCAGGACTCTGATGTTTCGCCTGTCACTTAGAGACATTTGCGATTCTCTCTTCATCTCCTCTGCTCTATGTCAGAAGCCTCTGAGCACATCTTCCAACACACCTGATTAGAATAGGGGCAACCAATCAGAGCATAGCCCAGAATATAAAACCTCCTAGACTTAAAGCCACTGAGAGATATTAGTAAACACAGTCTGCGAGCTGCAGAGCCAAAGACTAAAAGACCTGCAACACCAGGATGGCATGAGCACAAAAAAATCCAGCAGAATATAAACAAAAATAAATAAAATAAAATAAATCTGTATTATTGTTCTCCAGTTCAAGAGCCTATCAGTACTGAAGCTATTAGGGTCCTAAAGTCCTGGATTAGATTTTCTAGGGCAGACACACAGATTATCTAATATTAGGCATGTTTAAAAATGTCTGAGCTAATTGCTGCTCTAGATATGCAACCCATGATATTTATTATTGCCACACGTAATTAGGAAAGCTGGTACAAGTATTCATTTAGCTCCTATGGGCTCTACTGGTTGAGGTGGCTGGCATGAGTGTATTTGGCCTTGTCAAGCAGCTTTCTGCAAGAGATACTCACTGTTATGATGGGTCTGAAGACTGTAAGAACTCAGCCTCACTATCAACCAGCATGTTATATTTCTCACTTTTCCTTCCATGAGTTAAACATCCTATCACTTTTTCACTTCTGTGTTCCCTTTGTCTCTTCATTTCTTGAACAGGCAAAATTTTGTGTTTCAAATTTAAGCTATAATTTATTTGAGAGATAGCCAGTAGATTACATGGCTAACTTGTTCTGGCTTCTTGAAACCCATTTGTTAAATTTTCAGAAAACGTGAGAGTCAGGTGTGAATATTATTAAAAACTAAGTGAGGCTTAAAAACTAAAGTCAGGATTATGATTGCAATCCTAATTACTTAGAAGGCTAAAATAGGCCAACCTAGGCATCATAAAATCAGGAGACCCACTGCTTGAGCAATCCTTAGACTCAGCTTTATGAGAAATACACACAGGTCCAGGGGCATGTCTAGGTAGGAAGCAAGAAATAGCATAGCTTAGCCAGGCACCGGTGGATCACACTTATAATCCTAACTACTCAGGAGGCTGAGGTCTGAGGATCACAGCGCAAAGCCAGCTGGAGCAAAAAAGTCCCTGTGAAACTCTTCACCAATTAACTACTCAAAAACTGGAAATGGCACTGTGGCTCAAGTGATAGAGCACAAGCCTTGAGCTCAAAGAGGCTCAGGGGCAGCACCCAGGCCCAGAGTTCAAGCCTTACAATAGAGAGGGAGAGAGACAGAGGGGGAGAGAGAGACAGAGGGGGAGAGAGAGACAGAGGGGGAGAGAGAGACAGAGAGGGAGAGAGAGACAGAGGGGGAGAGAGAGACAGAGAGGGAGAGAGAGACAGAGGGGGGGGAGAGAGAGAGAGAGAGAGAGAGAGAGAGAGAGAGAGAGAGGGAGGGAGGGAGGGAGGGAGGGAGGGAGGGAGGGAGGGAGGGGGAGAGGGAGCGGGAGAGGGAGAGGAAGAGAGAGGAAGAGAGAGCATGCATGCGTGAGACAGACAGACAGACAGGCAGAGACAGAGAGGGGAAATAACATGGTCTGGTGGTGAAGTGACCAGTAGTAAGCGGGAAACCTTGAATCTATAACCTGGTTTCTAACTTTCTGAGATTTCCTTATTGCTATCAAGAGTCCTAAAACCTTCATGCAGAGCTGAGCTTGCCTCTCTTTTAATTCATTCCCACGGACTCATGTTCATTGTTTATCCCCCAAGAGCCATATTTTCCTTTTTTTTTGTCAGTTGTGGGACTTGAACTCTGGGCCTGGGTGCTGTCCCTGATCTCTTCAGCTCAAGGCCACCACCCAACCGCTTGAACCACAGTGCCACTTCCAGTTTCTTGGTGATTAATTGGAGATAAGAGTTTCGCAGACCTTTTAGTACCCGGGCTGGCTTTGAACTGCAATCCTCAGATCTCAGCTTCCTGAGTAGCTAGGATGACACCACTCCTGGAGAGTCATTTTTTCTAAGTCTGCAATCATTCATTATTCTTTTTAATTTTTTTCATATATTTTTTATTGCAATTAATAGAAGGGTTACATTATATTCACCAGATAGAAGGTACATTGCTTCACAAACATTGATACCCTTTCTCATGTCTTGGTCCCCATTTCCCTCCCCCCATCCCCACCCCTCATCCTGTTTTCCCCCCTTCCCTATCCTATTTCCTATTTAAAAGAACCAAATAAGCATATATACAATATATCAGATAACAAGGTGAAATACTGTAACAATATGAGCTAACCAAGGGACAGCAAAAGAGATGAGAGATAACATAGTACATTATGAACAACAATAACTCGTTATATGGAATCTTTTGTTTCTATATCCTGGAGGTCCTTTCATCTAGCATCATCCTATTTGGCCTTATGTATCTAGGTTTTCTCTATTATAAATCTCTGCTAGGAGAGCCCAAGGTTTCTACTTGCAATCATCCATTATTCTTGATAGTTTCCTCTGATCTATACATTGTATGATAGGAAAAGTTTTAGCATACTACAAATTTCAATTACCATATTATTACCATATTATATGTAAGTTTCATCTTTCTAAACATACCACACACACACACAGACACACACACACATACACACACACACACACACACACACACAGGTGTCCTGTCACTCATACTTCCTTTCTTGGGGACTTCAGTGCATGCTTCATTTTATCTACCGGTAGCAGTAAAAAGGAAGGAGATGTTGTCTGATACACTTTTATGCCTCCATCCCCCATGAGTGGTCAGCTCCATGTCAGAGAGCTAACACATACCCACCCACGCAGTTTTCTGGGAATTTCTCTGAAATCATCAAATCCCAAGAAATAAGTAGATTTCCTTATCTGCTTTTCCAGACACAGAGCACAGCAAAACCGGACCCAGAGAGGACAGTTTCTGCTTCCTCAGTGGATGGAAACACAAGTGACTTAAGCATCTGATTCAGAGCCAAACCCATTAACCTCTAATTAAATTGTGTCCTCTTGACACCTATAATGTAAGGATTATGGTAATACATGAGGTATTAATTATATCTAATTATTCAATTAATGAAGAGCAAATACCAGTGGAGATAAAGTTTCTGAGTAGGGTAGGAGAAAAGTCAGGTTTGATAAGCATAAATGATGCTTAGGCATCTGGAGAGATTCCAACAATGAGAGCGGCTGATCTGGAAATGCAGCCCATAAACCAGCAATTTCAGTATGGTTGGTCCCCTAAGATAGTTGAAATTTAACCTACACTATGAGATATTAAGAGTGTGCGGAACAAGTGTTCGTTTAGAAGGTGATTAGGGCTTTGCTCTGATGAATGAATTAGTCCATTCCTTCGGTGAATGGGAGAAGGAGATAATTTTCTCCTTTCAGAGGTCTCCTGGGAAAGTCGGTCTGGTCTAATTTCTCTCACACTTGTCTCTCATCATTGTGCCACCTCAGGACTCTGACAGCAATGAATCTGTTACCCAGTGCATCCCCTTGACCTTGGACCAGAACCCTGAGCTAAAACAAACATTTTTGCTTTATGACTTATCCAGTTCTGTGTTACCGTGTTATCAGCTATAGAGTGAGGTAAGAGCTAGTTCTTGAGATAAGTTCAAGTGGCTAGCAAACACATCAGAGGAGACCATAACATCCTTTCTTCCTCAGAGTTCAGGCAAGGTTAGGTCCCAAATCCCAATCTTTGTCTGAAGCCAGATGAGATTTTCCTGGACTTTTAGTAATTGGAGAATTGGTTAATACACATCAACACACAGGAAAAAGTAACAATGTTCAAGAAGTATGTATCCATTACCTTATGAATGTAACTGTAACCCCTCCATACATCACTATCACAATAAAAAATTAAAAATATAAGCCATAACCCATACCACTTTGGTTGTTCAGTGATCCTAGTCTTTCTGGCCAATGACCTGTTGAAATAATAAGCATGACCAAGAGTAGAGGCAAGCTGTCACCTTTAAATTCACAAGGGAAATTGACCAGTGTTTCTCCTAGATATTTTCTCAGCTTCACTTCTGAGGACTTCCTCTCAAAACCACCCTGGTCTTTGCCAATCATCTGATCATAGAGGAGGAAGCATGGCCGCTAACTGACAGGACCCAAGCTGTGCTCTGCACTGTGGCAAGTTCCTGACTGAGAATATCCCAATGTCTCACATGTAACAGACAAGGTTTAAGGCAGGGCAAAACTGGAGTAAGATAGAGTCCCTTCATTAACCTATAGCCTTCAGGTTGTCCCAGTATTTAGAGAATTGTCAGACATCACTATCAACAGGGAGAAAAATCCTACATCTTTCTTACCAACAAAACAGAATTATATACCAGCATCACATTCCTTAGCATTTTAGTAGTTTTGTCTTTCTTTTCTTAAATATAAAGAAAAAAACTTGTATTATTATGCCCAGTAAAGTTGATGGAGTTGGAGTTGTTTATGGTGTGTGTGTGTGTGTGTGTGTGTGTGTGTGTGTGTGTGTATACACATGTTTAGTATAGCAGATTCAACCCCAAACCTTGAATTTGTGAGGTAGGTGCTCTAGCTCTACAATTTGAGCCACACTCTTAATCCTTTTGCTTTTAGTTTGTTTTTTTAGATAGGGTATCATACTAATTTTTCCTTGGCTGACCTCAAATCATGATTTTCTTACCTTTATCTCCTGAGAAGCTAGAATTCCAGATGTGAATGAATCATCATACTCAGCCCTATTTATGATTTTTTGGGGGGGTAATGGGGGTAAATTCTGGGTCTGAGCACAGTCAATGAATGCTTTTTGCTCAAGGGTAGCTCTCCCAGTATCATTTCCAGTTGCTGGTGGCTAATTAGAGATAAGCATTTCATGGACTTTTCTGTGCAGGCTGGATTTGAACCATGCTCCTCATATCTCAGCCTCCTAAGTAGCTAGGATTACAGATGTGAACCATCTTGGTTCATCTTGAACCAAATTGGCTTGAGCCAATTTATGATTTTAATGGGTGATTTTTGATTGCACTCAAAATTAGGACAGGTAGCTCAAAATGTGTGAAGGAATCTACTTTTATTCATTATTTACAAGGATTTTTCTTTATTACTAACTTGACTACATATAAAATAGTATTAAAGCAGATTCAATGAAGAGAAACAACATTAACTCCTCTTGTTTCACAAGCTATTACAAAATAAGTGTGCATTAATTGTATTAGGTTTTTAAAATATTCAAATCATTTCAACTTGAATAATCATTTCTATAAGATACATTTCATAATTTATCACTCGGTGATGTCTTAAACACACAGTTTGTACATTTATTTGGATTGAGAAGCAGTGCACACCTTTACTGTGCAGGAGGTCACCTGACAGCTGACTTGAGCCAGTAGAAACTGCAGATCCTGTCCCTGCAGGCATGCTGCTAGCCACATCTCCTCAAGAAGGCTGCTCACCTTCAGCCTCCAGGCTTCATAAAAACACTCAAAGCAGATGATAAGACAAGATGCAACTCTCTTAGTGGGTTGAACCTGAGCCTGTGAATGCAAGAGGGAAGGCCAGCACAATAGCCTCTGAGAGCCTTGTCTTGAGGCTTTTTGGTAGACTTCCAAGAGGCAGAGCAAGAATAGTTTGAGAGATTGGATAACAAAATTCTGCACTAAGGCAGGTGTTTTTTTCCTCAGCAAAATTAAATTCAAATCTGATGCCTGTAACTCAGAATATGTCCTAGGAACCAAGTGATGATGGAACAATGTTTTCACCTACCCTCAGATAAGAATGAAGTGTCCCAGAGTTTAGAGATATTAAACTAAAACACCATGAATAGAAGTGGAAGGTAAAATTGATGCCAAGCCTCCCTTGCTTAATGCTAGAAATAAAAACCATTCATCCAAAGCAAGACCATATTTGAACAGCCAATTTAGAGGGTCCCCAGTAAATGTAATTTTTTTTTTGCCAGTCCTGGGCTTGAGCTCAGGGCCTGAGCACTGTCCTTGGACTTTCTCAAGGCTAGAGCTCTACCACTTGAGCCTCAGCACCACTTCTGGCTTTTTTGTATGTATGTGGTACTGAGGAATCGAACCTGGGTCTTCATGCATGCTAGGCAAGCACTTTAACCACTAGGCCAAACTCCCGGCCCAAATGTAAATTTTTTAAATTAAATTAATTTTATTGTTGGTGTAATGTATAGAGGGGTTACAGTTACATATGCCAGGTAGTAGGTGTATTACTTCTCACACATTGATCCCCTTTCTCATGTTTTTGTCCCCATTTCTCACCCCTCACCCCCTCTCAATCATCTTGTTTTCCCCCCTTCCCTTTTCCAAATAGGTTAATTTTTGTCAGTATGAAGCACAGGGAGGGGCTGGGATCCCCAAGCTGTCTCTGGACAACTGATCTAGTCATAGGCACCCGATGCCTCTGCTGCCTCCTTCCTAATCCAGATGACAGACACACGAACCACTTAGGAAGCACGCAACAACAATAAGATCATCTCATGAAGAGAAACATTTCTACCTGAGTTCCAGTGGGTCACACCTCGAATCCTTGCTATTCAGGAGACTGAGACCTGGAGTATTGTGGCTCCTGTCCAGGTCTGGACAGAAACATTTGTAAGAATCCATTCTAAATTTACAGCAAAAAGCCAGGCTGGAGGGATGGTTCAAATGGTAGAGCACCAACTGTGAGGAAGCAAGCAGAGTAAGAACAGGAGTCCCTGCTTTTCCCATCCAACCCTATTTACATATAAATTATTATCAATTACAATACTTTGAATTGTTCCATTGGGTGTCAGTGACCATTGTAGTGACAATTCAAGATTTTTGGTCATGGGACATGAATTTTTTTAATGAATAATAATACATGTTTTGGTTGCAAAATCTTATGAATACTTGCAAGTACAAAATTCAATGGCAGTAAGAAAAAAATCTATGAGGGAATTTGAGTAAGACAAAGTTACAGCAAAAAAAAAGTAAAGAAAGAAATAGCCAATTTTTGGGGGGGCTAAAGTTGAGACTATGGTATTTTTTAAATGGATGGATAGTGGTGAGTTGTAAGTAGCTGTGATGTTTGTTTTCCATCATATACATTCTAAGAGAGATATAGTAGCTTCATTTAAAAATTACAGAATTTAGCTGGTCATGGCGGCTCATGCCTATAATCCTAGCTACTCAGGAGGCTGAGATCTAAGGATAGCTTTGGACAGCTTTGATAGCTGGTTTTGAACAAGCCAGCCTGGGCACTGAGAGTCCATAAGACTCTTATCTCCAATTAATCACCGGAAAACCAGAAGTGTCACTGTGGCTCAAAGGGTAGGGCGGTAGCCTTGAGCGGAAGAGCTCAGAAACAATGCCCAGGCCCAGAGTTCAAATCCTACAACCGACAAAAAAATTACAGATTTTATTATATATGAGACATTACATATCTATGTGAAAACTTTAAATATTGCCATAAAATTACAGGAAGCAAGTTTCACAATTTCCATCTAAGTCCTTTAAAGGAGTAAAGGCCAGTGGCTGAGGCAATGGGCACGTAGGTGATAAGCGTTCTTGCAAACAAACGGGATGGACAGACAGCTCACTGTTTCCAAGAAACTGGAATTAATCAAACTGGATCTGTGTGAGGAGAGAGAAGCAAGGATAAGTAGGTAAGTCCTGGTAAGTAGGACACTATGGTTACACGAAGGCCTTGAGAGAGAAGCCAAGAAGTGATCTGGAGTTTCGGGGAGTAGTTAAGCAGCAGAACAGAGGTGGCACAGGCCCCTTTGGAAAGAGTGTTGCATTCTGGGAAAGTGTACAGACCAGCAGATGGGGTCGGCAGAGGGACAGGAACCAAGGGGGTGAGAAATTAGATGAGCAGACAGAAATGAGGCAGGAAGAGGCTGCAGGGAGGAATGCAGGCTGCAAGACACTCACTTGGCAAGTAGAATTGGCAGGTGTGTTGGTGACTCACAGGAATGAGGATGGAGTCTGTCTCTGACTGATCCCTAGGCACAAATATTGTGGGCTTGCTTAGTGGAAGCAACCTGAAGTCACTATCACTTTTATTTTGTGCACTATGAAAAATGATGCATGTTTCAATATCTCAAGTCCACTTTCCATTGTGGAACTTGTGGGGGAGATTGGAATCAGGCCATTTCCTGGATGGATGGATGTATAGTGTGTTATTCGAACAATGGCTGTTGAAAGAGTACTAAAAATCTGGCCTTAGCCAAATAATGGTAGTTCACACTCATAATTTTAGCTACTCAGAGACTGAGATCTGAAATCATGGCTGGACAGGCAAGTCCACAAGGCTCTTACCTTATATTAATCACTCAAAAGCCAGGAGTGGAACGGTGGCTCAAGTTGCAAAAACACTAGCCTCAAGCAACAAAGCTAAATAACAGAGCCCAGACACTGAGTTCAAGCCCCAGTACCAGTACACACACACACACACACACACACACACACACACACACACACACTTCCCCACAAAACCAACAAAGAAATACTATTAACTCCACATATAAATCCAACAACTCTGACAAAAATATCAAAATATATGAAAAATTAATAGAGTTAAAGAAAAAGTAGACAATTTAGCCACACTATTTTAATACCTTACTTAATAGATAGAACAAGTAGACAGAAGACCAGCCAATAGATTAGTTGAAGATATGATAGAAAAATGTCACCTGACAGCCATGTACAGAACCTTCTACTCAACAGCAGCAGATCACACTTAAGTACACATGAAACATTCTCCAGTGTACATAAAGTTTTGGCCACAAAATGAATCTAGAAAACTCTTAGAAGAAATTATAGATAAAAATTTAATAATCTTATATTAATCAACAGTTTCATAGACATGAAAAATTAAGATACCAGAGACAAATAGACTTCATAAAAATTAAGAACAAGCATGAATTAAATGACACTGTCTAAAAAGTTAAAACAAGCTGAGGTTGCTGGCTCACACTTGCTATCCTAGCTACTCGGGGGGGCTGAGATCTGAGGATTGAAGTTTGAAGCCAGCCAGGGCAGGAAAGTCTGTGAGATTCTTTTTTTAAATTTTATTTTATTGTTGGGGTGATATACAGAGGGGTTATGGTTACCTTCATCAGGTAGTGGGTACATTACTTCTTGAACAATATTCAAGAAGTTTTTCTCCCACTCTCACTCCTCCCACTCACATCAACTCATTTTGTTTTTCCCTTACATTCCCATTTTCAAATACACTAATAAACAAAGTACCAAAGTCTGATACAGTAACAACGTAAGATAAACCTTAAGGGGAAAAGAAGAAAAAAGAAATAGCTACACATAGTACATTAAGAACAACAATCATAATGATAAACCTCTTGTTTCCATATCCTGGAGCTCATTTTGCTTAACTTGTCCAACCACTCTGGAAAGCAGTTGAGGAACCTCCTCAAAAGACTAGACATAGAGCTCCCCTATGACCCAGCAATCCCACTTTTGGGCATCTATCCAAATATCCAGAAACAAAGCCATACTAAACCTATCAGCACAACTATGTTCATTGCAGTATTATTCACCATAGCTAAGATATGAAACCAACCCAGATGCCCCTCAGTGGATGAATGGATCATGAAGATGTGGTATATATACACAATGGAATTCTATGCTGCCATCAGAAAGAATGACATTGCCCCATTTATAAGGAAATGGAAAGACTTGGAAAAAATCATTTTAAGTGAAGCCAGACCCAAAGAAACATAGGCTCCATGGTTTCCCTCATTTGTAACAATTAGTAGATGTTTAGGATTCTCCTAACAGGATCACAATAGCTCAAAAACTATGTACATATGTTCATATAGGATGAGGCTAAGTGTGTGAGACTCTTACCCTACTCAGAAAAGTCTGGAAGCAGTGCTGTGGCTCAAGTGATAGAGAACTGGCCTTGAGCAAAAGAAGTTAGGGACAGAGCCCAGTCTCAGACTATTCATGTACCAGAAAAAAAGAGCAAAAATAATTCATAAAATGGGAAAAGTATTTGCAAATTTTATGTCTGGTAAGGGTCTCATGTCTAGAATATATACATGCCTCAACAAGAAAACAACCTAACTTTAGTATAATGGAGCTAGGTGTCAGTGGCTCTAAGGAGGCCTGAAGTTCAAAGCCAGCACAGGTAACAAAAGTCTGAGATTTTATCTCCACTGTACCAGTAAAAGGCCATATTGGAGGTATGGCTCAACTGGTAGAACACCAACTAAGAGCAAGAAAGCCAAGCAAGCCCCAGTACTGGAGGAAGAAAGGACTTGAATAGCCATTTCAAAAGATAAAATATTTAGTCTTTTGAGGAACTGCCATACTGCTTTCCACTCCTACCAACAGTGTAGTAGTGGTCCCTCCTGTCCATATCCCCTCCAGCATCTGTTGTTGTTAGATTTCTTGATCCTGGCCATTCTAACTGGAGTGAGGTGGAATCTTAGAGTTGTTTTGATTTGTATTTCTTTTATGGCCAGAGATGTCAAGCATTCTTCATGTGTCTATAGGCCATTTTTGTTTCTTTTTCAGAGAAGACTCTCTTTAAGTCTTTGGCCCATCTTTTAATGGGATGGTTGTTTCTTTGGAAATTAGTTTTAGTTCCTCAAAAGACTAAGTATAGAACTCCCTTATGACCCAGCAATTCCACTGCTTGGCATTTACCCGATCATCCAGAAACAAGGACATACTAAATTCACTAGCACAACGACGTTCATTGCAGAACTATTTACCATAGCAAAGATATGGAACCAACCCAGATGCCCCTCAGTTGATGAGTGGATCAACAAGATGTGGTATTTATACACAATGGAATTCTATGCTGCTGTCAGAAAGAACGATATTGCCCCATTTGTAAGGAAATGGAAAGACTTATAAAAAATCATATTAAGTGAAGTAAGCCACTCAAAGGAACATAGGCTCAATGGTTTTCCTCATTTGTCATAATCAGTAGAAACCTTGGGCTCTCCCAGCAGAGTTCACAATAGAACAAAATCTAGATACATAAGGCCATATAGTATGACGCTAAAGGTAAGGACCTCCAGGATATAGAAACAAAAGCCATATAATGAGTGATTGTTGTCCTTAATGTACTATGTTATCTCTCATTTCTTTTGCTGTCCCTTGGTTATCTCATATTGTTATAATTTTTCACCTTGTTATCTGTTATATTTTATATATGCTTAATTGGTTATTTGAAATAGGAGAGGGAAGGGGGAAATCAAGTTGTGCAGGGAGAGGGGAGAGGAAAATGGGGACCATGACATGAGAAAGGGTATCAATATTTGTGAAGTAATATACCTTCTGTTTGGTGATTATAATGTAACCCTTCTATTAATTACAATAAAATATATATAAAAAAGATAAAATATACAAAATGGCCAGTGAGCCCCTGAAATGATATGCAATGTCCTTAAGTTATTAGGAAATGCAAATCAAAAGTCCAATGAGATACTCAGCAGGATGCCAATAAAAGTTAATGATCAATAACAAATGTTGGAAGACATGTTAAAATTATAATAATCATATGTGACTCGTAAATGTGTAAAAGTCGTGGAAAATAGAAAATGTGTAAAAGTCTTAGAAAGTTATTCCCAGAGTTACTCTGTCATATAATAGTTCCACTTTTAAGTAGATACTCCAAAGAATGGAAAACAAATATTCACAAAAAATTATAAATGAATATTGGCAGCATCATTATTATCATATCCAAAAGACAGAAGCAACCAAAAAGACCAGGTATTTCTGAGTGAAAAAGTAAAATATGACATATTCATATAATGTATATTATTCTGCCACAAAAAAGAATGACTCATAAATTAGTAGATGCTACATGGCATGTATGAGCCTTACAGACATTAAGCCAAGTGAAAGAAGACAGATTCCTTTCAAATAAAATGTCCACAGTAGAAAAATCTGTAAAGTCAAATTAGTGATTGTTAGAAGGTATGGGTGGGAAAGAATTAAAAATGACTGATAAGGGTGGGTTTCCTTCTCCAGTGGATATATTACTTCTCCATATGTTTTGTACTTTAAATGAGTGAATTTTATGTTGTGTAGGACTAGGTGAATTATTTCTCAAACGAACTTCCCTGCATATTTTTGTCATTCCCTACCTATTATTATTCCCACTTACCAGTGAGAATAATTTCTCAGTAAACAGCTTGGCTTGTCTAGGCTTTAGAGTACACTAATGTATTTTTCCTGCCAAAAAACTGGAAGCTCCCACCGTTGAGGAATGAGACTATCCTTCATGAGACACTTTATTCAGTTCTTTACTGGAATCCAAGAGGCTGTAGCCACTTCTTTGTCTCCTCCAGTTAGATCTCATCCGGGAATCTGGCACAGCACATGCCCTGAATTGCAGGTCACTTAGCATATGACTTATACCTCCCTTTCTCACTTAATCACATCTTCTTTGTTTTTGTTTTGATTTTGTGACAGTCCTGAAACTTGAATTCAGGGCCTTGTCTCTGTCCCTGAGCTTTTGTACTCAAGTCTTGTGTTCTGTCACTTTAGCCACAGTTTCACTTCCATATTTTTGGTGGTTATTGGAGTTAAGAGTGTCATGGATTTTTCTGCCCAGGCTGGGTTTGTACTATGGTCCTCAGAACTCAATCTCCTGAGTAGCTAGGATTATAGCCATGAGCCACATGTGCCTGGTTCACATCTTAAATGTTTGCCCAGTACTGCCACTAGCATTCAATTCAGCAAGCATTTGTGAGAGTGCTCATTGTATTTCAATGTCATGTGAGGAGCTTGAGATACAATGAAAGATGAGAAGGTTCCCAGGTCTTCCAATGGATCTGAACTCAGGAAGGTTCATAATTACCATCCCATGATATTTTAGAACACCAGGAACCTGAGTAAAGATGTTAGTGGACATACAAACCAAGTGGCCTGGGAAAGTCTAGCTCAAGTGGTATTTGAGTAACTAAGAAGAGAAGTAGAGTTAAGAAGATTCTCCAAGTCCATCCATTTGGAATGTGTACATGGGTAGAGACTACCTGGTTTTTGAAGACTTCCAAGTTCCCTGTGCAGAGCTGACGTTCCACAGGGGTAAGAATGGTGTCCTTTACCAACCTGGGGAAGTGGTGGGAAATAAGAAAGCACACTTTCCCACAGTATCCCATCATTACGATGTCATCAATCACTCTTTGTTGTTGTTGGTTCTGGGCCTGGGCCGTTATCCCTGAGCTCCCCAGCACAAGGCTACCACCCTACCTCTGGGCGTGGGTGTTGTCCTTGAGCTCTTCAGTTTAAGGCTACCACCCTACCCCTTGAGCCACAGTGCCATTTCTGGTTTTCTAGTGATTAATTGGAGATAAGAGTCATTAGTGCCTGGACTGGCTTTGAACCATGATCCTCAGATCTCAGCCTCCTGAGTAGCTAGGATTACAGGCATCAGCCACCATGCCTGGCTGCCTACCCTTATTATACACGTGCAGGCTGAACACTCAGGGTGAGCAATGAATCCTCACGAGGGCACCCAGTCTTCTTGTGACAAGTACTTCTGGTTGTCATGGTGCCAAGCAGAGGAAAGAGAAAAAGCTGTGTTACATCTTTCCTTAAACCTGGCCCCACTCTTCCCAGGAGTGTTTTAAATGCCACTACCTAGCAACCTTGTAATTTGTAGCTGGCATATCTCTCTTGGGAGATAGCTGGTGCATTTATTCAAAGACTAAAAAATGATGTTCACATCTTAGATCATCATTTAATTTTTTTGCGTTTAAGGCTTAATCATTAATGCTGGATATAGTGGAGCACACCTGCAATCCTAACATTTGGGATAATGAAGATAAAGAATTAGTCCTATAGCCAGGTGCTGGTGGCCCACACCTGTCATCCTAGCTACTTAGGACGCTAGATCTGAGGGTCATGGTCGGAAGCCAGCTCAGGTTTTCCTACTCATGAGACTCTTATCTCCAATTAACCACCAAGAAACCAGAAGTGGGGCTGTGGCTCAAGTGGTAGAGTGGTAGTCTTGAGCACAAAAACTCAAGATAGCGTTCAGGTTCTGAGTTCAAGCCCCAGGAGTGGTATAAAAATAAAATAAAATAACCCCTGCAAAATCTCATTCAAAAATAAAATTACATGAGTTATGCACAAAGGGGAAAGTAAGTTTGACTTTATACTTGCCTATAATAACAGAATGCAATTGGCAAAGGAAACACCACACTTGAGTAGAGAGAAAGAAACAACAAATTGAATTGCTGGAAAAATATTTTGATAAAAAAGCAAAAGATGATCCTATCAAATATTCCAGAACTTGAGAACCAGTGTCCATCTAGCACTGCTTCCTGACAAAACCATTTCCAAGTAAAAGTAGAGGATCAACTTGCTTTACATGCTAAGGAAAGCACATACTTAATGAGAGAATTTTACCTTTCCATAACTAGAAGTTATAGAAAGAATCGAATGCAAATTTCACAGTGGAAAATAACTAAAATTAAGAAGTGAAAATGAATGTAATGACACATTTAACACAGTTAAGGATGTCATATTTAACGTTTAAACAAAGTTAAAGAGGTAATAATTGAGAGATAAAGTAGAAGAAAATATCTAGGGTGAAGCATAAAAAGGAAAAATATTGAAATCTTAAGAGACATAGGCCAAATTTTAAGATTAAATATGTGGAACCAGACTCTAAAAAAGCAAAGAATATGAAATATAGTAAGCCCAAAGTAATATTTGGAGAGGTTATTGTTAAAGTCTTTACCAAATTGTTTGAAAACATCAGGATACGGATCCAAGAAACACAAATACTGAGTACAAAGACAGCCACATTTAGGCATGACATAGAAAAACATGCACAAAATTTGAAAGTGTCCAGAGGGAAAAAGCTATGCTTCAGTTTGCCTTATTAATAGAATCAGTGGAAATCTGAGCACAATGCAACATCTTCAAAGTGCTAAAAGAAAATGTCTTCTAAGTTAGGAGCTCTAAGCTGATACCTGAGTAGTTAACTCAGGAGACTGAGATGTCATGGTTCAAAGCCAGCTTGGGAAGGAGCGTTCATGAGACTCTTACGTCCAATTAACCAACAAAATGCCAGAAGTTGAGGTGTGGCTCAAGTGGTAGAATGCTAGCCTTGAGTTAAAAAGCTTAGGGTCAGTGCCTGGTCCCTCAGTTTCAAGTTCTAGTGTTAGTACCGAAAAATAGGAAGAAAAAAGAAAAAGAAAGAAAAAAAGAACTCCCAACATAGAACCTCTATATAAGGAAAATAATAATTGAGTAAAAGTATGTTCAGAAACACAACATGTGTGTGCACTTACACAAATGCACACTGAGGAATGTGCAGCCTTACCATAAAATATATTTTAAAAAGAATATAAGTGGCTAGAGTGTGGCCTAGGGGTAGAGTACTTACCTAGCATGCAGAAAGCCTTGGGTTAAATTCCTCAGTACCATATACACAGAAAAAGGTAAAATGGTCATGTGGCTCAAGTAATAGAGCGCTAGCCTTGAGATAGCTCAAGGACAGTACTCAGGCCCTGAGTTTAAGCCCCATGACTGGCAAAACAAAAACAAAAACAAGAACAAAAACAATTCTTTATAGCCTTGCAAGTGTACCTTCTGTAGGCACATAATAACTCCTCTCTGGAAAGCTGAAGGTTAGAACTCAGGCATAGGGTTAGGGTGGGAAATAATTTTCATTGCCCAACTTTTTCATTTGTCTGAATCATTTTTACTATGTTCTCATCATTTTGAATGGAAAATCGGAATACATTTTAAGGAAAATGCTGAAATGAGCTTTCCATTTGTATCTCTTTCTTCTTTAGGGTGCTGGTATTGGGGCTTGAATTTGGAGCTCTACTACTGAACCAACACATCCATTTCTGACTTCTATTGTTTAACTGGAGATAGAATCTCACATACTTTTCTGCCTGGACTGGCTATTTGATTCTCAAATAACCTCAGCAGCTATGAATACAGATGGGAGCAACTAGCACCCAGGGCTCCAGCTCTGGCTCCAGCTCTGGCTCCAGCTCCAGCTCCTCCTCCTCCTCCTCCTCCTCCTCCTCCTCCTCCTCTTCCACCTCCTCTTTCTCCTCCCTCCCCTTGTCCTCATCCTCCTTGTCCTCTTCCTCCTTGTCATCCTCCTCCTCCTCCCTTGTCTTCCTTCTCTTTCTATCCCTCCTCTTTCTCCTTCTCCTGCTCCCCCTCCCCCATTCTGGTATTAGGATTTGAAGTTATACTTGCCTATAATATTCAGCTTGCTTGGTGCTCTACCAGTTGAACCATACCTCCAGTCCAGATTTTAGCTGGTTAGTTGGACTTTTCCACACAGGCTGGCTTTGAACTACAATCATTTTAGTCTCTACCTCCTGAATGGCTAGGATTACAGATGTGAGCTATTGGCCCTAGGTTTCAGGTATATTTCTTATAAACAATCCCAGGTACAAGCTACAGGACCACCTTTGCAATGCAAACTGTGGCTGCTGCCTGTTGCATTAGCAGCATAGAGTCTCTTGAAATGGCTGGAAGAGAGGATAATATATCCCCAGGTGGTAGGTGGAGCTCTTGGCCCCTTTGTTACTCTGTGGGTAGTAAAAGTGGATTATTAGCTTTGTGGCCTGTGGTGTCGAATTCATTCCCTTCACTGTAGAATAATAAAATTGGACCAGGAGAACAGTTTCTGAAATGAGAAGAGTGATTGATATCCATTGAGCAAAATCTTGTCATATTATTCAAAGAATTAAATTCTTTCTCTATCAAAAAATTGTCTAGAAGAATGCATTAATTTTCGATGTAACAACTCAAGCAAGCAAGTCTTGCATGACAATGAGGTTTTCTGAACTTTTAATGAACTATTTCCTTTAAAATGTTCTAATGAAGTTGAATTCAGAAAGCAGTTCTCTGATAATTACTAAGATCTAAGACTCCCCCACATGAGCTATTAGGTGAAACCATTTTCAAGGGAACTGATCTTGCGAGAAGGACAAAGGCACAAACACCGGTGTGGGAGCCAGTGGTAGATGGGGTGCCTGTGTTCTCCATGAGCCACTTTACATGCTACCCTTGCCTTGGTGAGGCCTCTCCTTTTCCCTGTTGATTCTGGGCTCAGACATTGAATCTGGGCTCCACTGGCTTGAGGCCGCCGTGTTGTGTTTAAGCCTGAGCTAGCCAGGTCTCACATGAAAGTGGGACAGCACAAGTGACAACAGCTATTTTAGCTCACCAGTAAAGTGAATATTGAGTTCTACAGCTCCAGTTTATATTACCCAGAGCTCTAATCTACTGTTGAGCAAGCAGTTTTCTTTTCTTTTCTTGGTGGCAGTGGAGGTTGGAACTCAGAGCTTTGTGCTTGCTGTGCTGATGCTACACCACTTGAGCCATGCCCCTAGCCCTTATTACTTTAGTTCATTTTCTGATGAGTCTTTTGTTTTTGCTTTGGGTCAGCCTCAAACTGTGATCCTCCATATTGTTGCCTCCTAGTAATTGTGATTACAGGTGTGAGCCCTATACATGGCTTAACCTGGTAACTTTTTAAGTGTTTGGTTATGCAGTAATAAATAAATAAATAAACAATCCCAAAGGCCAGGACCTAGCTGGGACACACCTTAATGAAGACAGCAGTCACCAGAAATCAACACTCGAGGTATGACAGTCCTTTCACACTACCTCTCCCATAGGGATCCACAGGGGACAGTGGAACGTCAGTTTGGACCACACATCATGGTCCTGGACCAGCAGTACTGTATATATGAGACCTTGATAATTCCTCAGTCTCAAGTCCTGTCCCAGACCTTCTGAGACAGATCTGCCTTTGAAGAAAGTTCCCAGGTGTTCTCTGTGTAGATTAAAAGTTGAGAAGTACTGGTGTGGTTAAACAAGTAGAGCTTTTAGTCTGAAGCATGTGGATGTAAGCTCCCGAGATGCTACTAGCTGTTGGTTCAAGGACCACACCTAGTGCATCAAGATTGGATGGACTGTGACTGCATAAATATCCTGTACTTGGAAGGCCAAGAGTTTCCTTGGAGATCTCACAGAGGAAGCAATTCATCCATTGAAGATCTCACTGCCACTTAAGTACCAAACACATATGTGCCTTTAATGCTTTAAGCACAAAACAGAAAGTCATTAGACAGATGTGGCCATTCCAGCGAAGGTCAGGAAATTGGACTCTGTTACAGAGTCAAAACAGTGAAATCTTACTGACTGAACAGGGAGGTGAAAAGGAAAAAATGCCTCCCCCTGAGAGGGGACTTGCAGGTATAAAGTTGGGGGTTCTAGGGGTCTCTGAGATCCCTGTCTCCTAGTACCTAAAAGGCTAGACCAGTGTTCTTTTTTTTGTGCCAGTCCTGGGCTTGAGCTCAGGGCCCAAGCCCTGTCTTTGGACTTTCTCAAGGCTAGAGCTCTACCACCTGAGCCACAGCACCACTTCCAGCTTTTTTCTGTGTATGTGTTACCGAGGAATTGAACCCGGGTCTTCGTGCATGCTGGGCAAGCACTCTACCTCTAGGCCAAACTCCCGGCCCATAGACCAGTGTTCTTTTATGTTAACTGGTATAATACAAAACAAACCATCTTTCCTAGTCATTAGCATATTTACTCTTGTGGACTATGCTCCAGCCAGTCTGTGGTGGAACTTCTGAATCTATATGTCACCAAGACACTTCAGAGGAGAGTCTAGAACAACAATTCTTAATTTACTCTCTAAGTAAGTTGAACCTGAAATCAAGAAGGAAGACCCCCCCCAGCCTAGACTCCTTCACCCAAAGTGTCTTCGGATTTTTGTGCTGTAATCCATTTCCTTGTCCTAGACTTCAAACTCTCAATAGTGAAATAATTACTCATTGCTGAACATTCGAACTTCTCTCAAATGTGAACAAGCTAAATGTACCACACACAGGAAGCAGATTTCCCTAGGGCAGTGCTGTCACTGAGGGTTATGCTAATGCCACCAGCCAGTGCTAAGCACTGTGCTTGGCATGTACTGGGTGACTTGTATAGTCCCTTACTTCCCCTTGGGCAGGTAGGAAGAAGGAAGGTAATCTCAATAGTCATGTGTTGAGGGACAGATCCCAGTGCCATAGTACTGCTGACCTCCAGGAAGGTCACTTGTTTCCTAACTTAGGTTTGTGAAACTCAGGGCAGAGGGCTCTCTTAGAAGCTCCATTGCCACCTGGTGGTAGGGGTTGGTATAGTCTCTGTGCTTGCACCTATGTGGGCTTGAGTTCATGCCACACAGTTGCAATTTGGGATCTGGTCTCCAGCATTGTCCCCCATGACAGATAGGGCAACCTGGAAGCACGAGAAAGCTTCTATGTTTTTTTTTGTGTGTGTGTGTGTGTGTGTGTGTGTGTGTGTGTGTGTGTGTGTGTGTGTGTGTGTGTGTGTGTGTGTGCCAGTCCTGGGGTTTGAACTCAGAGCCTGAGAACTGTCTTTGGGCTTTCTCAAAGCTAGAGCTCTACCACTTGAGCCACAGCAGCACTTCCAGCCTTTTCTATGTGTGTGGTACTGAGGAATGGAACTCAGGGATTCATGCATGCTGGGCAGGTACTCTACCACTAGGCCACTCTCCTGGCCCAAAGAGCTTCTAAGTTAAGGGATGGGTTCAATAAAGATAGAAGCCAGTGGGTGATTTCTTCTTTCTTTGTGGTCTTTTGAACTTCACACACTGTTTTAAGACATTGAGGACCTTCTGGTCTCACTGAAGAAGTGCTGAGGACCTACAACTTCATTGACTGATAATGCTCCTTCTCGGTGCTCACCTAGCCTTCTCTGTCTCTCTTCTTCCTGACCTCCCACTCTTTCTTTCTTGTGGCAGGCCACATTTCCCAGGAGATAATTAGCACAAATGATTTTGGCTCAGATTCTGATTTGTATGGAGCCCAAATCAAGACCGGTCTCAGTTCAAACTCAGAACCATTTTCTGGAGGATTTGATCATGTGCCATTGTCCTTCCTTCCCTCTTCCTTGTAGTGGTGCATTGACTGTCATAGAGCTGAGTGACCCTGCTCCAGCTGCGTTGTTCTGAGACAAAAACTAGAGCACCTACCTGGTCCCATCAGCTGTCCCAACAGCCATCCCCCTAGCTGCTTGGGTAGAATTAAAGTTTCAGGACCATGGACAGCATCCATGTTTTCCAGTCCCTTCTCCCCCACCCAAGTAGATTGCAGTGCTGGAAAACTACTACCCAATCAGGAAATATTTTTTTAATATTTTAAAATTTTTTTTAAACTTCAGATTTTTAAATTCCTATATGTCAAAATAATACTCTCCACAGTTTTCCCCCAAAAGATTAATCATTAGTGGTGTAGCACATACTTGCATACACTGCAACTGTTCTTTTCTTTTTGGGGAGTGAGGGGGTGTATGTGCAAGTACTAAGGCCTGAAGTTGGACCTCACACTTTTATTTCAGTTTTTTAAAGCTCGCAGCTGGTGCTCTACTATTTGAGCTACGCCTCTCATTGTGGCTGGTGAATTGAATTGGAGATAAGAGTCTTTCAGATTAGCTGCTTAAGATGGCTTCAAATCTCACATTTCAGATCTCAGCCTCTGAGTATGTAGGATTGTAGGTATGAGCCACCAGTGCTCAGGTGGCCTGAGCTTTGTCCTTGGGTTTTCCCAAGGCTAGAGCTCTACCACTTGAGCCACAGCACCACTTCTGGCATTTTTTCTATGTATGTGGTACTGAGGAATCGAACCTGGGTCTTCGTGCATGCTAGGCAAACACTCTACCACTAGGCCAAACTCCCGGCTCTTTTTTCTTCTTAATGATATACACATGCATGTTACATGCATGACAGAACATGACATGATGTTTACTGCTTCAGATCCCCTCTCTTGGGTAGCATTCCAGAAATGTACACACACACACACACACACACACACACACACACACACACACACACACAAACTTGGAACACAGAGCTGGTAAGTGAAGGCCTCCTCATTTATTTAGACCTGGTTTAGTTGATTACTTTGGATCAGACTTTTGTAACAGAGTTCTAACTTTTACACACTCCCTGGAAATGTAAATTAAACCCAAAAGACCCTGGAGTGGAGGTAACTACCTTAACATCCATTCCTGTTACCCCAGGAAAGCTTTCCTTCCAGACATTCTGCAGGATTGTGTATGGGCTCATTCCCTCTATCTGGGACAAATCTGTGAAGTTACACATTTCCTCTTCAGTATTTATGCCTTTGCTGCGATGCTATTACCAACCATCAAAGATTCTATAAGAAGCCAGAGAAGAAGTGTGAGTTCCATTTGGAAGATATGAAATGGTGAGGACAAACAGATCAAACGTGAGGAATCAGCTTCCGCCTCCTCTCCTGTCATAATTGACCATAATCACATCCTAGCTTATGGCCATGAGCTTCCCACAGGCTTCACGCCTAAGCACAATGTCCTTAGAAAAACACCAATTATCTTAGTCACTGTGGCTGCACAACGACCTGCCCTAAAGTTTAGTAGCTTTCAATGGTGGTATTTATTGTACTTAGGGGTCTTGTAGGTTAGGAATTTGAACTGCCAGAGATGACAGCTCATTTCTGCCCCACAATGTCTGGGACTCCAGCTGGAAGGCTGACCAGCTTGCCTATGAAGCACCAGATGCTTTGTGTTTTCTCAACCTAATCTCCAATAGGGTAAACTCAGGGTGGCCAGTTTGTCATGTGGTGGCCCCGGGCCTCAGGAGGTACAGCACATAGAAGAGGAGTGGCCTAGTCTTAGAAGTCTCATGGTGTTATGTCTACTGGTTTATTGGTTGGAGTGGTTATAAATTTCCCCCCAGTTGGTGGGTGCATAATCAAGATGCATCAGAGGCAGGCTGACATGCCACCGGGAGAAAACACCAGTGTTGGACATATCTTGGTGCATCTAGAGCTCTAAAAATTCATTGTTCAGGCCATTGTTCAGTGACGGTGACCTCTAGGACAGCACCAGCTGATGTGTAAGGTCATGTTACTGAGCAAGGAGAAAAACTGGGGCTGGGAACAGTCCTTGGGAGAAGGGTTTCCCCAGAAGTAGGCAGAATCACTATCTCTGGGTGCATGGATATTCATCATGGCCCTGTCAATATCTGTGGCTGGAGTTAGGGGCAGGAGGGATTTTGGCAATTTATCAAAATCGAGGCCAGGGGCCCAGCCATTGATAGTAGCAAAACAAAAAAGGCTGGATGGATGTCAAATGTGGATCTTGTCAAGGGTTAAGTCTCTCTTTGATCTCTTGTCTTAGCCAAGAGGACCCTTCATATCTTAAGGACCCCAGACCTAGCAGAAAGTCTGATTCTAGGTTTGGTCACTGTAAGGTTGGGCTCTTTGGTTGGTCTTTCTGTCTCAGGAGAAAAAGCCAAGGGACCTGGACCCTGTCTGAATGGATAGGCTGTAAACAGATGAACAAGATGGGTAGTGAGGAGGCTTGACTGGGCTTGGGTTTGGGTTCCTCTAAAGGTGGTTCTATGGGGTCTCCCAAGCCACACCTTGTTGCTCAGACTCTATGCCTCTGGAACCTCTCCACTGTTTTCTTCCTTCTGGAATCCATCAGCGATTCTCTGAGAACAAATCCAGCTCAGTTTCCACAGCTTACATATGTAAGAATGAGGTTGGTGGAAAGACCTGCCTGCCTACCTGGAAAGATTTCCTAGAGCACGTCAGGCATCCTTGTCTATGGCACAGAGAACCAAGTGAGTGCTGACCAGCCGACCTGGAGCTCCCTGGGAAGTTGGTCCATGGGTATGTAGCACCTATCAGGATCCTGGTCTGCGAAGGGGCTTGCTTCTTACCCCAGTTCAAGGAAAGCAAAGAGCAAGAGGTTTTTTTTTCCCAGCACAGTTATGCACATTGCAGCATTATTTACCATAGCTAAGATATGGAACCAACCCAAGATGCCCCTCAATAGACGATTGACTCAAGAAGATGTGGTACTTACACACAATGGAATTCTATGTTTCTGTAAGAAAGAATGGCATCGCCCCATTCATAAGGAAATGGAAAATCTTGGGAAAAAGATATAAAGTGAAGTAAGCCAGAGCCAAAGAAACATAGACTTCATGGTTTCCCTCATTTGTAATAGGATATGTCTAGGATTCTCATAACAGAGAATCACAATAGCTCAATGGCTATGTACGTATGTCCATATAAAATGATGCTAATCGAATGAACTCCAAGATATGGAAACAAGAGTTTGTTTTTTTTTAATGTACTATGTAAAGTTATTTCTTTTTCTCTTTCCTTTTTGTGTTCCCTTTGGCTTATCCTTTGTCACAGTTTTTTTATTTGGATATTTGGGGGCGATAACAAAATGGTGAGACAAAGGGTGAATCAATGCAACAGTGATACCCACAAAACAGTATGTTGGAAATGAACTTTACAACTTGGTAGGGAGCGGAGTCAAGGGAAGGGGAGGGGGAGAAAACAAGGAAGGAAACAACACTGTTCAAGAAATGTACTCATTCCCTTATTTATGTAACCATAACCCCTCTGCACATTACCCTTAAAATAAAATAAAAAAGAGTCTGGCAGTCTGCACAGGAGACAATGTGTTTAGCATCCATCTGACAGCTGGCATCCAACCTTGCTGAGGTCTGGGGTGGGCTCCTCTGGGCTTAGGGAAACAGTGCTGGCAAGGCTTGCAATGTTTTCAGGAAACAGAAGAACAACTGGTTAGAACAGATCACAGCAGGGTATGACACACAGGCTTCTGTAACTTAGACCCACAGAAGGGAGACGATCGGGAGAAGCCTCAGTTTGTGGCCCTAGAGGGCTGCACTGTGCCCATTTTCACTGCGTGTCTTCCACAGAAAAGCACTCCTCCACATTGGAGGCTGCCTTCACAACTCAGGGTGAGCCACCAGAGGCTAGCCCTCATGAGCTGTCTCCACAATGAACTGTGCTGCTGGACCCTGTGTGGCTTCCAGTGCAAGACCCTGTTATGGAGTCTGAGGGCTCCTAGGAAAGCCTGGTTCAGCTGGAGTGTTTTCTCTCTTTCCCTTGATGCTTCCTTTTCCCCGGTCTTCTGGGGCTCTGTACAACAAGCTCACTGCTGTTGTCTGGGAGAAGCCGCTGGAGTTTGGCTTTGTTCCAGGATCACATGTCCTCTCATGACTCAGAAACTTTGTGTTCCACTTATCAGACAAGTTGGGATCAAACAGAGAGAATGACATAGGAGGGCCAGCATCAGAGAAATGACCCTATCACCTTCAGTCTGCAGTAAGCAGGCAAATAGTGTGGAGAAAGGGTGGCTGGCAATTCATCTTGGAGGCTGGGAGACTGTGATGGAGGGAAAGAGGAGTATGTTTGTATAGGGGATTCAGGAAAGACAGGGGACAGAAGAGCCAGAACTCCACCTGCCAGACCAACTTCCTAAGACCCTGCAGCTCTGCCCAAAGCCAAGAGGTTACTGAACAGAGAAAGGCATGTGGAGGCCATGCCCCTGTCTGGATGAAGGAGACGTGTGGACTATTAATTTATGCAAATTGTTCCTTAATCAACCTTAAACGGAGATCCCTGATGAGGGTTGCCATGGTCACAGAGCTTTGTCCTTCCATCAGCCCCATGTGTCCGCATCTAATTCAGGCAGCATGTGTGCTATGAGAACTGGGGCCCTGTAGTCATTATCATGAGTTCCCCAGTCTCTTCTTCCACTTGCACATCCTGAGTGGCTAAAACTCAGTGACAGTGGTGAATGGTATGGTAGGTTTAGTACCCACATAATATCCTATGTGCCACAGAGGAATCTAGTCAGGGAAAGACATGACAGTGGCCATTCTATCACTGGGCAAAAGTGAAAACAGAGGTTCTTAGAGGGCCAGTGACTTATCCATGACTTGCCCAAGCTTCATGTCTGATGAGGATGCTGATGATACTGAGTGGTTCTAGGTACTGAACTAGGGTGGGGCAGGGGGGTTTCCTCACCTGGTTTCTGGTAACCTGGGATGAAGGTCAGACATCATGTGTTTGAGGTGATGAGATCAGCTCAGAGGTGATAAATACTATGTCTCAGGACACAGAGCAATGGGGAGTTGGAATTACTGGGGCTGACGTGTAGATACAGAGGCAGGCTCCAGAGTTTGCCCATATTTTCTGACTCTGTGTTAGCAAGCTGGCATAGCAGGGATGTTCCTCATGTCCCGTGAAGTGGGCAAGGGCCCTGTAATGTGGAACAGGGATTCCTACTGTGCTTCATGCATTGGGAAGTGTCTACCTTTCACTGCAGCGGGAACAGTTTCAGTCAGTGGCACATGTTCCCATCCCAGGGGCCAGATTCCTATGGCAGTGAATGTCCCTGGCACATAGGGAATGGCCTGTGTACAATTCTGTCTGTACCAGCTGCAAGTGTGCTGGGAGCCTGTGGTGAGCGCTCAATACTCTCAGCAGGAACACTGACAGCTGGGCCTGGGTCTCAGTAATTAGTGTCACTTTCCTTGTTGTGCCTGTCCTAATTAACACAAGACAAGATCATTTGGGTTCACTTGTGGCCTTTCCAGATTCTTCTCCAACTAGGGCTAAGCGAGGTTGTTATTACGTATCAGAGATTATGTGTACACACCGTCAGGCATTCATTCTAAAAAGTTGAATCTTCCCAGTATGTACTATTGCCTTTGGGTTGGAGGAAGAGCCATGAGTCTGAGGCTGAAAGCTGCATGCTTAGGGCATCCTTGCTCAAAGCATGTGCTCTTGATTGAATTTAACCAGGATCTTGAAACAGAATCCTTTCCTTTCTCTTAATTCTGCTTGCCTTTGTCAAGTGGGCAGACCTTTCTGAAGAAGGTTGTCTTGTAAGACGTTCTGCAGAAGTCTTGATCCATCTCTACTGTGATAATGCTGGCCACTATGATTAAAGACTTTTTAGAGTCCAAACTGTGAGGGCAGGATTCCTTGCAGGAAATTCCTCCTTCATGGGTTTCAGCTCCTTATCTGAAACTAATTGCCCAGATCCAGCCTGCAAAGAATATGGGGGAGTATCAGCCAACTCTCCCTACCCCTGTCTTCTGTGCCAGTCCTGGGGCTTGAATACAGGACCTAGGTGATGACCTTTAGCTTTTTCCCCTTTTTTACTTAAGGCTGGTGCTCTACCATTTGACCTACAATACCACTTCCAGCTTTTTGGCTGGTTAATTGATGATGAGTGTCTCATGGGCTGTGCTGTCTCTGCTAGCTTCAAACTGTGACCCTCAGATCTGAGCCTCCAAAGTAGCTAGGATTACAGGTATGATCCACCAGCACCCAGCTTCAACTACATATGTGTGTATATATATATATATACATTATACTATATATATATATATATACTTTTTTATTGTCAGGGTAATGTATAGAGGGGTTATAGTTACATTCGCCAGATAGTAGGTGCATTACTTCTCAACTACTTCTTAAAAACCTAAGAGAGAAAGTGGCTCATCTCCCTCCCTCACCTGGCTGCTTCTACCTGCAAAGGAGCTCTTTTTCCTAGGCATAGGGAAAGAGGAAAACCAAAGTAAATGCAAGCTCAACAAAAAAGAAGCTTATTCTTAGCTCTTTATCTCGCATAACCCATTGAGTAATAACTCATAATTCCACTTTGTTCCTGGAGAACATTGAAAGTAGTCTGAATATGATTGGTGCTCTTCCAGAACATAGTCCTGTGCAGTTCAACGTCTCAATGACCTAACGTTAAGCTAAAATCTGGCTTGCTACATTCCATTGCCTAAATAATTCAATGTATCAAACCAGTAGCCCCTCTGGGTGGCCCTTGAGGGATCTATAGGAATAAGCCATGGGCAGGAAGTCAAATGTGAATATAGTTATGTCCCCTTGTCTTAGGTTTTGCTTTCTGTAGCTTCAGTTGTTTGCAATCAATCAGTCTGAAAATACTCAATGGAAAATTACAGAAATATACAGTTGATCTTCTTTTTTTTTGAATACTTTGATGAAATCTCATCTGCTCCAAGCTAAGTATGGATCATTCTTTACCCAGCATTTGATCCATTTATGGCCTAGTCTAATTACATTGCCCCCAGTACCTACTTGGAGTGCAGAAGAGATTCAGACTTTCCAGGTACACAACTGCCTTAGTGGGATTTTTATCAAACTACATCTCAAGGTCTCGTTCCAGCCACAGAGCCTTCAGGAAAGGGTGAGACGTGCACAGGGAAGGCCAGGCTTGGAGAACTGGAGGTACCTATCAACTGATGTTATTTCCAGCCTCTGGCTGTGCGTCCATTCCCCTCTTTCTATCCAGCTGTGGAAACATGAAGGAACTTCCTATGGTTTTTGGATCTACTGTTGTCTTTGGAGATGCTCAAAACCCTTCACCATCACCATCATCATTATTACTATTGCATAAAGGGACTTCAATATGCTATTTTATGAGTACAATGCATCTAGACCTTTTGTCAATCTTCCATCTCTCTCAATCCTGCTCATCTCCTCAATTACAGTACATAGGTCCTTAAGGATAGATGATGTTTGTGCTTGTGCATGCACACACACATGTACACACACACACACACACACACACACACACACACACACACACACACACATGATTCTTCATTCCTCCGCCTTTCCTCTCTCCTGGAATTTATGTAGCATGGCCAAGGCTGTGCAATGCTGTTTGTTGAATGAACACTACAAGAGTGAGTGAATGGACAAGTGCATAAATACATTTGCCAAGAAAGTGTGGGTTTTCAATTCTGTTTTGTTATCCAACGGAGGCTCAGCAATAGCAGACATATTTAACTCATCAATTGCCACATGTAAATTTTCTTCTGCTTGGCTCCAGTAGCATCCAGGGGGGAAAATACGATGTTGGCCACTGAGCTTGCATCTGCACAACCGTGTTGCAGCCACAGAGCATCACTTCGGACGGAATCTATTACTGACTCTGCAGCATGACACGAGACAGTTGCTGGATGTGGAACGAGGCCAAGATGACCAGGCAAGGATTTTTTTTAAGAAAGAAAAACTTCTAAATAAAATGAAACCCCTTTGTTTAGAAGGCAGGAAAGTAGGGCAAGTCATCATGAAACAAGAGGCAATGAAAAAAAGCCCCTTAATATGTGTTTGAGTGAATGAGCTTTCTGGGCTGTGGCTCTGTCCTGGAATACACCGGGGCCACGAGCAGCCCATGTGGACAACTAGTGTGACCAATAGCAGGTGGCATGGGCAGAGAAGGAAGACATTGCTCAGAGACAACACAGATTTACAGCCACCTCTCCAAAAAGAAGCCTGGCTGGGAATCAAAAAGAAAATTATCTTCCATAATGCTTCATTTCTTTAAATTTATGGCAGCAATAACTCCTTGGGCTTTTATTGCCTTGCTCAGTAGACTCAGCAGTTAGAAGCCTTGCATGAAGGCTTTCCAACTTCTGGTATCAGCACAGGATAGCGCTTCTCTCCAGTTTTTACCATGCTATCTGCTGCTCTTTCTGCCCAGTGCCTTGTTCCCCCTGCTCCGGTCACATTTGCTCTTCACCATCCCTGATGACCCTGCTTTCACATGGCTCTTCCTTCTCCAGTGCTTCGGGGAGCAAATCCAGTGGGCTCATCTGTATCAGAAGGCTGGGGACGCTCCCACAATGCCCCTCTCTCTCCTTGACCAATCTGAAGAACTCTCCTTCAGTCATAAGCCCTTTTCAACATAGGAAGGGATCTGTGGGCAGTGGGCTGAGGCCTTTGCACTTATTGACTGATGACAGTTTATTTTTGCTATTTCTACTCAGGGATTGGAACTTCTAGCCACTCTTCAGATGTGATTTCAAAGCTATGCCAATGAATTCCTTGTGTGTTTTCTCAGGGGTGAAACTGTGGACTCCTGGAGGCACGTGCTCTAGACACCATCCACGTCTACACTCCATGGTACACATTGCAGATGGGTGGGGTCTCTAGCTCTGCTCATCCTCAAGACCTTTCTGGTCAGTATCTGCACTTATTTTCTGCTGTTCAGATTCCAGGGCTGATCTTATCCTCATGCTCAGCCTCCTCTGGGCATCTTGTGGTATCTTTTCTGCCTCAGGTAGAAATCTGTCCCCTAGAACTTGGGCACTGGTGATGGCCTCAGTTAGATGCAGAACAACAAAACCTTAGAACTTTGTACAGAACACTCTATGGACCTTCTCACTGGCCCTGAGAAGCAGCTCAAAAAATCTCCCCACCCCTAAAACTACTGAATTCACAATGTTCTGGATGAGGTTTAGGAATACAATTGTTTTTTTTTTAAAGCATGAGCATTTATTTTGGAGAATTTTAGATTGCAAAAAGCTGTACAGATGGAACAGAATGCTCCCCAGGGGGCTTCATCTAATGTCAATTTATAGGATTTTGGAGCATTTGTCTAAACTGAGAAACCAATACCAGAGTGAGCCCCTGGGTTACAGCACTGATTCAGATTTCACAGTTTCCACTAATACTCATGTCCTGTTCTAGGTTCCAGTGGAGCATGTCAGGAACTGGCTTTGAAAAAAGAAAATCACTCCTGGCCATTCGTAGGCTTGCTACTGTTTGAGAAGTCAGGTTGGTTTGTGGACCTTTAATTTCCAGGTGAAATGGAGATCGGGAGAGGTCCAGGGAGTGCCCAAGATTGCTCTGTGGAGACCACACTCGAGGAGCTCCCCGTGATGTGTGCACTTCCTCCTTCCTTCTGATGTTGGATCTAGGGTGGGGAGAAGAGAAACCCATTCAATTATACGTGGTAACTTTTCTGCTACGCCTCTGGCAGGGAGAGGTCTTCGGTTGTCGGAGCAATTACCTGTGGTGCTGCTGATATCTAGGTGTGCTTCCAGATTGTGGCCAAAGTGAACTGCACATGGAAAAAGGTGAAACTGCTACTGCCTGGTCGGAAGAAGTGTCCTTTCCTGGTTTTCTGAGACTGGCCATGGGACCTGAATCTGTACTCAGGCACTAAAAAGTGACTCATTAGGTTATATGACAACATCATTGGGTCTCCTGGAAGGGAACAGGGTTTCTTTCTTTCTTTCTTTCTTTCTTTCTTTCTTTCTTTCTTTCTTTCTTTCTTTCTTCCTTTCTTTCTTTCTTTCTTTCGCCAGTCCTGGGCTTGATCTCAGGGCCTGAGCACTGTCTTTGTTTTTTTCTTAAGGCTAGAGTTCGACCACTAGAGCTACATCCCCACTTCTGGCTTTTTCTATAAATGTGGTACTGAGGAATTGAACCCGGGTATTCGTGGATGTTAGGCAAGTACTCTACCATTAGGCCAAACTCCTGGCCCCCATAGTCACAGGTTTTCTAACTCAAATCTTGGAAAGAAAGCTTAGAAGTTCAGAGATAGGCACTAGACATGGTTCCAGTTGAGCAGCTGCCACCAATCACTCAGACAGGGCCCTATCAGTGACATCCTCTTCTCACCACCCCACCCCCAACAAGGGTCCACTGAGCCACAGATTTGAAATAATCCAGTTCTCTGGTGCTCCAGAATCTGCA
The DNA here is from genome assembly GCF_031878675.1 of Megascapheus bottae. NCBI lineage: Eukaryota > Metazoa > Chordata > Mammalia > Rodentia > Geomyidae > Megascapheus > Megascapheus bottae. Next base: position 11,102,939 of record NC_143526.1, read on the forward strand.
GAAATAGTTCAAGAGCTGTATCACATCCAGAGGAGAAGAAGAAGAAGAAGAAGAAGAAGAAGAAGAAGAAGAAGAAGAAGAAGAAGAAGAAGAAGGAGGAGGAGGAGGAGGAGGAGGAGGAGGAGGAGGAGGAGGAGGAGGAGGAGGAGGAGGAGGAGGAGGAGGAAGAAGAAGAAAGAAGAAGCGGCAGCAGCAGCAGCGAGTTGTCTGTCAGATGCTCATGAAAGTTTCTTTAACAGCTGGGTGCTGGTGGCTCATGCCTGTAATCCTAGCTACTCAGGAAGCTGAGATCAGAGGACTACAGTTCAAAGCCAGCCCAGGCACTAAAGTCCATGAGATTCCTATCTACAATTAACTACCAAAAAACCAGAAGTGTTGTGGCTTAAGTGGTAGAGTGCTAGCCTTGAGCTGAAGAGCTAAAGGAGAGTGCCCGGCCCAGTGTTTAAGCCCCAGGACCAACAAGAAAAAAAAGAAAGAAAGAAAGAAAAAAGAAAAAGAAGTTCTCTAGCAGACTGATGGCAGGCAGGGAACACTGGGGGATGACCAGACCCAAGCCAAAGTGCAGCACTTTGGCTGTATTCCATCAGGAGCCCATGGGGTATGGTTAGCAGAAAACTGTAGGATGGTTGCTGGAGGAGATGGCCTCAGGCACAGAGGTCAGTCTGTGAAAATGGCATTTCCACTAACACAGAAATTGGCAGTTTTCTGTTAGGATTATGCTTGCGGGAACTAATCTGTTTGAATAATATGTGGGAAATAAAGGACATTCCTTTTCTTCTTTGTGCTCCTCCCCCAGGTTCATGGAATGAAATATCTTGGAAAGCATTTTGGGACAAGTCGCAGATGTTTAAAAGTGCCTTTGCTCCTTTGTGGGGACAGGGATGGCCTCTATAGATTTAACTAGGAGAAAATGTCTGTGATTTTATTTACTATTGTAAAATGCAAAATATAGGGGCAGAAAACATCTGGACATGTCTGAGCACAGCTGTTGTTGGGAATTTCTGTTGAGAGCAGGGTAGTGAGGAATTTCCCACATCCTCTAAATTATGGATTTTTTAAAACAGTAAGCAAATAAAAACTTAAAAAAAAAGAATCATTGCAACTCGTAAGGGTGAGGGCTGCTCAATTTGCATCAGAGGTTCAGAATGGTCTAAGAGTTTTCTCTACAACTTGGTCAGTTGAGCAAATAGGGAGTCACTGCTCAGACTCCTGATCTTCCTCTTTTTCCTGGGGAATCAAAAGTCTGGGCTTTGTGCAGGATTTATTTGCTCTAGAGCCCTAGATTTTGCACAGCCACAGTGTCCCATATGGTCTTACATAGAAAATCATATGCCATCTTAGAATGAACTCTTCAGAAGCAAACCTTGGACCAGGTCAAGAACATATGAAAAAAGGAGAAGTAGAACAGGACTTAAGACAGTTCACAAAATGTTAATAAAGCACTCCTGGGCTTTGGCCTTTGTGGAATAGAAACTTACTTTTGTACAAAGCATGTGTACACTGATCATAACAGTCTGATTCATGGTTACTCCAGACAACCCAAGTGTCCTTTAAGAAGTGAATGGGTGAACAAGTTACTATCTCTGCCATAGGCCATTTCTCAGCAATAGAAAGGAATGACTTACAGACTGGCAATAGCCTGAGTGTATCATAAAGAGTGGGCTGGAGGGGCCAGGAGTGTGGCCTAGTGGTAGAGTGCTTGCCTACCATGCATATGAAGCCCTGAGTTCTATTCCTCAGTACCACATATGCAGACAAAGCTGGAAGTCTTGCTGTGGCTCAAATGGTAGAGTGTTAGCCTTGAGAAAGCTCAAGGACAGTGCCCAGTCCCTGAGTTCAAGCCCCAGGACTGGGCAAAAAAATCCCCCCAAAGATAGTGTGCCAAAGGAGAGAAACCAGGCTCAAAATCTTGCAGAGTATGTGATTCCACTCATGTATACCCTGGAAAAGGAAAAAACAAACAAACAAACAAAACAGGTCAGTCAGTGGTTTCCATAGGCTGTAGGTGGAGCCGAGGTCTAAGGATTTTGCAGGGATTGAGATATGTTTTCTTTTGTGATGTTGGATTAAACCAGGTCCTAAGCGAGATAGGAAATTGTCTTATCTCAGCTACATCCCCAGCCTAAAACTTTTGTCTTTGTTCATGTTACTGGCTATGTATCATTTTTAAGCTCTTGGAATTGTAGACTAAAAAATTTGGGTTTGGACGAGGAGCATGGCCTAGTGATAGAGTGCTTGCCTAGCATGCACAGTTGGCACAGAAAAAGCCAGAAGTGGTGTTGTGGCTCAAGTAGTATGGCCAGTTTTGAGAAAGCTCAAGGACAGTGCCCAGGCCCTTAGTTTAAGCCCCAGGACTGGCAAAAAAATGTTGGGTTTTTAGGTTCACAACAACTCTGTAGAGACAGGTATTGTATTTATTGTATGCATGAGGATATCAGACTGTAAGGCTTTCCAGGAGCAGAAAACTGGACAAGAACCCTGGGCCTCTTGAGCCAAGTAGGTACTTCCCTGGCCCTTGAGGCATGTGGAATAGGCTTTTGTGGTCACTGTGGTTGTAGGAAGAACTGAGGGGAAGAAGCTCTCACTGTACACTGTGGATCTGGAGAATCCTAAGCATGGGTTGTGAAGGTCCATCTACCTTCAGAGAAGCACCTGTGTGAACAAAGATGGTGCTAGGGTGTGTTCAGTAGAACTTCATATGGTAGGAGGGGAGAAAAGAACAGAAAGGCTTATGACTTGGGATGACTACCCCTGAAGGCTCCAGAGATAGACTGCAGATTTATTTGTGAGTTAATTCCAGCAGGTACAAGGAAGGGATAGGAAAGTAAGATGGAAAGGGATAGGGGCTGTAGGTAATGGCTGTGGACTGCTAAGGTTCTACTTCAAACAGGGTTTCTGGGAGATTGTGGCCCACACCTGGAGGTCATCTCTCCACATTTCAAAGAAGTGAACTTGTTCATTCGCAGATCCATTCTGTGTTTTCTGGAGATGTCTGGGCATTACTATCTTGGTCCTGTGATCAACCTGTCTTCTACCTTTGCCAAGGCACAGGATGGCCCCTTGGTCAAGGGCAGGATTCCAGCATACCTCCAGGAAACATAAATTGAGAAGAAAAGGCAGGGTTCCAACACACTCCACTATCATGGTTGTCAACAAAATTGACCTGCCATGGAGAAATCTTGTTATTAGGAAACAAAAAGTTGTTTAACACACTTGTTCTCTCTCATCATCATCCCTCACATGGAAGAGTAAAGATGGCACTTTTTGCTTCCAACATCACTATCCTCATGAGCAAAATCAATCTTGTAGCTGAGACATCTCAGGAAGGGAAGGGTTAGGCCTATTGAGGATAAAACCAACCTCAGCAACTTCTTCCTGAAGCCCCTCCACACTTGCTCACTGCACAATAAAATCACACAGCATCTCTCCCTCTGGGAACAGACTTGGCAGTAAACACATTTGCTCCTTTCTCCATTAATTCCAATGGCACACTTTCCTCTTTCTTGAAAAAAATCAAAGGAAGAAGTTTGTTACAGCTCCATTGCAAATCAAAAACACCTCCAAGGAGATTTTTCTTTTCAACTTTTAAGCATACTATTTTCTAAGGGAAACATCTGTAGTTTTTCTGTTTTTTGGTTTTTTTTTCCCCCTTGGAAAACTGAGATCTCAAAGGTGCTGACAGTAAGCTTTTGTGGCTAATCAGTGGCAATAATTGGGCTGATTTCAAAGTGAATCTCTCCCTTCCCCTCCCCTCTTCTCTACTCCCCTGCCCTATTCTCCCCTCTCTCCATCTTCTTTCCTCTCTTCTGTTTATTTTGTTGGTTTGAGGACTTAAACTGAAGGTATTGTGCATGCTCAGCTTTCTTGCTCTAGCTAGTGCTCTCTGCAGGAGTCAGTTGGTAGTAATTGAAGATGGAGTATTACGGACTTTTCTGCCCAGAGTTGATCCTCCATGTCTCAGCTTCCTGAATAGTAAGGATTATAGGCATGAGTCATTGGTGAATGAGGAAAGTATGTTTTTTTCATATATTTTTATTGTAATTAATAGAAGCATTACATTATATTCATCAGATAGAAGGTACATTACTTCACAAATATTGATACCCTTTCTCATGTCCTGTTTCCCATTTCCCTTCCCTCACCCCCTCACAACTTGATTTCCCCCCTTCCTTCGCCTATTTCAAACAACTAATTAAGCATATATAAACTATATCAGATAACAAGGTGAAATATTGTAACAATATGAGATAACCAAGAGACAGTAAAAGAGATGAGAGATCACATAGTACATTAAGGACTACAATCACTCATTATATGGCTTTTGTTTCTATATCCTGGAGGTCCTTACATTTAGTGTCATTCTATATTGCCTTATGTATCTAGATTTTGTTCTATTTTGAATCTCTGCTAGGAGAGCCCAAGGCTCCTACTGATTATGACAAATGAGGGAGACTATTGGACCTATGTTCCTTTGAGTCTGGCTTACTTCAGGAAAGTATGTTTTTATTATTTATTTATTTATTTTTGTCGGCTGTGGGGTTTGAATTCTGGGCCAAGGCATTGTCTCTGAGCTCTTCAGCTCAAGGTTACTACCCTACCCCTGGAGCCTCAGCCCCACTTCCCATTTTCTTGTGGTTAATTGGAGATAAGAGTCTCATGTTCTTTAGTGCCTGGGCTGGCTTTGAGCCAAGATCCTCAGATCGTAGTAGCTAGGATTACAGGTGTGAGCCATTGTGCCTGGCTGTACATTTCTTTTTTAAACTTGATGTTAAAATCTCAGATGCAGAGAGAAGTCATTGGGTTTCTTTTGTGAAAGAAAGAACTGCCTTGATGCAGCAAAAAAAAAATCTCCATTTGAACTCTCTTGAGCCTCACTTTCCCTAATTGTCAGGTTAAGAAACAGCATATGGCTGGATGATCCTAGCTATTCAGGAGGCTGAGATCTGAGAATAGTGATTCAAAGCCAGAATGACTCTTATCTCCAACTAATTACCAAAAAGCTAGAAATGGAGATGTGGCTCAAGTGGTAGAGTGCTAACCTTGAGTGAAAAAGCTCAGGGACAGTGCCCAGGCCCTGAGTTCAAACCCAAGGATCAGCATAACAAAATGGCAGAAAGCCTTATGTATCCATCCAGCATGAGTAACCAGTGCTTTACAGAACCATCTACTGCCTCCCACTGCATACCACTCTCTGACAGAGAGGAAGAACAGTTGCCTTGAAATGTGTGTGACACTGTTGAATACCACATTATTGCTAAAAATCTGTATATGCTTCCTAGTTTAGTGTTTCTCATTTTGGGTCTGACTTAAATAGATTACAACATGTGATGTGATTTTGTTCACTCTTGCATTTTTACCCTCATTTCATTCGTGTTTCCCTCGTTTCAATTCTTGAGAGGGTCTGCAACAGGATTATCTAGTAGTGTGCCTGCAATAAATTATACTGATGAAATGAACAGAGATCTACCTGGTTTGGGGGCAGGGGAAGAAAGAGGGGTGCTGAATTTGCAGGCAGCCTGGAGGCTAGCTGCTATCACCCAGGTGTTTGGGGATGCACTTGCCTGTGATTATCTGCACAGGTGGGGTGTGTGAGTAATAAGGCAGTGGCAAGTGTGTTGTTATACCCCCAATGAGGGATAACAAAGACTAAAGTGGGGAGGGAAAGGGTGCAGGAGAAGAAATTGATCTCACAGCATTATGCTCATATCTCCTTAACTGTTCACCTTTACCCATAATTGTATTACATATTTCTCCACCCCCTAATATGTGAACATCAATAAAGGGAGGGAGAAAAGAGACTGAGAGAGACAGAGAGAGAGAGACAGAGGCATGAGACAGGCATATGTGAGATACTCACGTTCAAGTGTCCTTTGTTCTCCGAGTTTCTCAGCTTGGTGTGATCACTTGCACACTGTCAGAATGGCCTAACTTCTGCCAGTGATTCACAACAGATTGCTGAGGGATTTTCTCATGGAGCCTACAATGGAATTCCTACTGGTCTTAGAATTTGAAACAAGGTTACTTTATTTGTCAGTAGGAGGAATGGAAGAATTTTAGCTGAAACTCTGTGAAGCCAGGATGGAAGGCAGGGACACCCAACAGCCTCAAGTGTTGTGACAGGGGCAATGGAGAGGAGCTAAGAACTCAGTCACTATGATTAATAATTGAATGGCATTTCACTCAGTGCTTTATTACCAGGATGCATGACCTTCCTTCCTCAGCTCCTTCTTCTTATTCATTTGAAGATGGTTTAGACCAGGCACATCACTCACTGCCCACCTGGAGAGAACAGGTGAGGCATAAAATTGCAAATTCAATTTAATTAAAGTCAACAAATATCAAGCGAAGGTCTTTCCTCCAGACCACCGCAGACATTTTGGCAGGGTACTGTCATTGCAGTAGTTCACTGACCTGCACATCATAGTTGTAGAGAAACAGGCAGGGCTTGCAGAGGGGGTAGTTTAATGGTGCCTCAATCAATGAGCATTTATCTAGAGGCAACAAATGCAATCGAGCTTCAAAAAAAATCAATGCATTTTAAGCAAACTCATGGAAAGAATGCAGACGTGATTTTTTTTACAGTTTTCCTGTCAATTGACTAGGGAAGGGGAGGGGAGATATGGAAGAGACAGCAGCCTCTGCTTGATAACAGGGTGGTCCTTCAGTATGCTCAGGGAAGAATCACAGAATCATTGGTGTCTCCACAGAATGGCAGCGGGACAGTTGAAACACCTGTTACACAGCCTCCAGGAAATAGAAATACAGATGACCAGTAGAAAAAGCCAGCGTGTGGGAGCATCCGTGAACTTGCCATAATGTGACCAGCAGCAAAACACTAAGAGACTCACATGTGGAATGGGTTTCTCTGCGCATACACAAACAGCTGTTTTTCTCTACCTCCTCATCGCCTTCACCATTCACAATCACTGTCAGAGCTGACATTTGCTGCTGTGGTGGTACTGTGACCTGAATTCACCTGCCACTCTGGTCATCTCCATCAGTTTCTCACCTCCTCTGCTGAGGGATGCAGAGAGAGGGATGTGGGCAGGGAGTTTTGCCTGTAACTTTGTTAGGCCTCTATCCAGGCTGGTATATCAGCAGCCTGGTGGATGTGAATATCACAGAGCAGCATACTTGAGCTGGCCTTAGGTACATCCATAGGACATGCTCACACTGATGGGTGCTAAGCATGTGGCATACCTGGCTCTATGTTTCTCTGTTTGCAAGCCTTTTCTGTCCATGGCTTCTGAACTGACATCACAGTATTTGTTCAGCCTTCATGACTATCCTTGCTTGCTCCCCCAGCCTTTCCATATAACATTTTTGCCTTTGCCTTCGCTTCATTATGGCCTCCATGCTCTGAAGTGGCATTGTAGGCTATTAGATCGTTGCCTGCCCTACAAAGCTGGGCTATTTTCACCCACCAGCATAAACTCTGAACTCAGCATAACATTGGGCACTGAGTAGGTCAGGGCTGCACAGTGGAGAACTAGAAAGTCCTGCTCTCAGGCCTTAGACATGAGTCGCAGATAGATGTAACAAGGTCCTGTTGGCTATGACAGGCCAAGGAAAGCTTTCTGGAGAAGCTAAGCTTGTTCAGCCTTGAGAAATAGGCAGATGTAACAAGAGCAGCAGATAAGCTGAGGAGAGCTCCAACTATGTCTGAGATCAGCCAGGTTGGATGGCCAGATGGGTCACCTCTTAGCTTTCCACCTCCTCGGACTGTGTGTGTGGTGGTGAGAGGATCTCAAGTTGCTCCTTGACAATCTTGTGTCTAATAGACACGAGAATCTGGAAGTCCCTAAATGAACGGGCAGGAGTTGGTTACTGTGAAGGCTTGGGTTTGTGACTATGGGCAGCAAAGAGGAATGGAGTGACACTGGATTTTCTGAATCTAGCATGGCTGGCTTAGAGTGCCCAAAATGGTTCCAAGCTGCTGGAGACACGCAGGATACTGATCCTGGGACAGTCTGCCCTCTCAAGCCTGCTTTGCTGTTTTACATCTTCCTGGGATTTGATCTAGAAGTTGTAGCTTTCTGTGAGTGAGACATCTGACTTGATTCATTTTTTTTCAAGGAATCAAACTTGTTTTCCAAGAGAAAAATGTATTTATTTACCTTTTTAGTGCTGATAGCAGTTTTCCCAGCTACCCTATCAGGGTGCAGTTCTGCTTCCAGAACAACTGAGCTGACTCCAGGAGAAGGACTATTCCACACATCGATTGTGAAGTGGAATCGGGAAATTTTAATTGCATGGCGAATCACAGAATGAAAAATAGTATAAGCTACGGTGATGTGATACTCTTAACATCTTATCTCTACAAACATTTATGCTAAACACTATGCATTTCCATAATGCTCTCTCTGCTAATAGGAGTCATCTGTCAACAAACAGGAACCCATTCTCTTTTTTCTTTTTTTTTCATAGATTTTTTTTATTGTAATTATTAGAAGGGTTACATTATATCCACCAGATAGAAGGTGCATTACTTCACAAATGAACCCATTCTCTTTTGCAAGGAGGGAGACAATGTTTGCACTGTGCAAACTGAATACAATTGCTAAGTCTGCCAAGATTTTTGTTCATTCAAGGGAATCAGTGTAGCCTGAACATAGAGAGCGAAGCTTCCAGAGAGCGATACACTCACCTTTGTTCGTAATCACCTGCAGGGACCTTCAAGATCTTGTATTTGCAAGGGGTGAAGAGAATAGATCAATAATATGAGAAAAGGCTGAGAGTCCTATGGAAGAAGCCCAGGGGAGGCAAAAACCCCAGCAGCAAGCATCCTGGAGCAGTTACTGTATAGGTAGAGCTCTCCTCCATAAACAGGGAGGTTGAGTGGGACCAAGGTGAGGAGTCTGAAGGGGATTCAGTTACTAGATGGTCTGCTAGTTTTGGTGAGAGAAAAGTCATGTAGAGTTAGACTCTGGCTGCTCGGGATTCTGGGCATATTGGTCCATCTCTTTGGGCCTTAATTTGTTAAAATCTAAGTTCTCATTTTCCTAGTCCTTTTCAATGAGATTTTTTTGTGTGTTGGTTGTGAGGCTTGAACTTGGGGCCTAGGCATTGTCCCTGAGCTCTTTCTCTCAAGGCTAGTGCTCTACTAGTTTGAATCACAGCTCCACTTCTGGTGTTTTGGTTATTGTTTGGAAATTAGAGTCTCATGGACTTTCCTGCCTGGGTTGGTTTTGGACTATGATCCTCAGACGTCAGCCTCCTCAGTAGCTAGGATTACAGGTGTGAGCCACCAGCATCTGGCTACTATTGGGATTTTGTTTTAGATCTGATTTTCCAGGAAGCAATACTGAGAGGGAGGGTGACAGGCTTCATGGGGAGTAAGACTTGGCAACTGGACATGTGGGAGGATGATTGTTGAGGCCCTCTGACTCAAAGGCTGTCATGGAGAAGCCTTGATTTGGGAGGAATGGACATGTCTTCTACTGCTTCAACCCCCATCTCCTGCTATGGCTGCCTCAGGAAGAGTGTGGCTGGAGCTGAAATGCCAAAATCTGTCACTTGCCATACTGTTCCCAGATGAGCAACAGTCTAAGGAGAATTTCAATGTGTTAAACTCAAGGCCACAGATAGTGCCAAAAGACGTTGCCAGCAGAATCAGGTGGCATTTCATCAGCCTGACAATTTTCCTTGGGGATTCCTTTGGGGAATCCTACTGACTTGAGGACTGCATCATCAAATGATCCTTTCCAGTTCCCCTCTTGGAGAATCGGTGGCCTCTCAAGTTCGATCCTGGGCTATCACAAAGGCAAGCTAATTTTCAAGGGTCTCCCCTCTGTGTGATAAGAACCCTAGGTTAGTGATGAGGCATCTGTGGGTCTCACTGGGAATCCCTCTACCTCTCAGCTTGCTAAAGCCTGTCTGGTGTCTCTAACTTTGAGAGGGACGTGGCTATGCCCTGTTGTCAATCCTGGTTCTGCCTCAGATGCTGGATGCCATATGGCCTGTATGTTCAGAATTCTAAGAAGTGGTTCAGCTGGCACAGCCAAGACATGGCCATCAGCTGGCATCTCTCATAGGTGCAGATGAGCTTCCTACCATGACCAAGGGAAGAAGATCTGTGATCTCAATACTCACTGACCATGTTTGGTATCTTATGCTCTTTGAAACACACATAACGGTGATGTGGGACTACTGATGCAGGCAGACAGGTGAACATATAGCAGGGCATTGTTGCTGGGAATGGTGCTGAGTGTGGATGTCCATAGGGGGAGCACCTGTGTGAGGGGGTGGGTTATCACATGGCAACAAATATACCACCATTGGTAGTGTTATGGGCCAAGTGATGTCTCCTTATCCCAAAGCTCATATGCTGAAGTCCTCATCCTCATATCTCAGGAAGTCACTATTTGAAGACAAGATGCTTACAGTAGTGATTAAGTTCAATTAGGTCACTAAGGTGTCCTAATACACTATTATTGGTCTTTTAGAATAGGGGTCTAGATTACAGATATACACATGTGAAAGCATGGAGAAGATGGTCACTATAAGCACAAGAAAGACTGCTTAGGAAAAACCAGCTGTGTCAGTGCCTTACTCTTGAGCTTCTAGCCTGTGCTGCTTCATTATAAAGACCTCAGCTCACGAATGTAGGTTAGACTAGACACACAATTTCAGTCTTGCACAGACGTCTTGGCTGATGCCTTGTTCTCCCCGTGTACCTTGCCCCTGTGAACCCTGACACCAGCTTCTGGCAAGGTAAGGGCCCATGTGAGGTGCCCACGCTTGTTCTTTAACCTCTTGTCAGTGAGGTCTGTGCAGGAGGAGATAGGGCCTCTTAGAGGGGCTACAAAGCCCTGAACTTTGACTTTGGTTCACTGTGGAGGAGTGCAAACTAGGCAATGCTGTTGGTCCTCTGAGCTTCTCTTTCTCCATTTGCAAAGCGGGAATGTTTAACCCCATACCTACCTGGAAGCATTGTGGGATTTTGGAGGGAGGGGCATATGATGGTTTCTCCTATAGTGTTAGCCACGCAATGGTCTGCTGGACACAGGTTGCCTATTCTTCCTTCCCTAGGGCCATCCACCACTACCTTCATGCATGGGAGATATGGATTTGATTCTCTTAAGCTCAAAAGAGACTTGATCCTATCTAAATAAGTGAAGGAAGATCATAAATCTGCGAAGAGTGATGAAGACAGTTGGCACAACCTCCTTACATCACGAACTTGAACACCTGATGTTTGATGCTAATGAAGAACTGAATGCCACCTCTCCATTTCTTTTCAAGACCAGCACCACATCAAGAAAACCTAATGAGACCATAACATACATATTGGAACTATAGGTGTCTAGATGAACCACTTTGGATTTAGGTGGAACTGGAGTATATGAATTTTTATTAGCTATGTGACTAGGGGAAATTCCTCATCCCTATAAGGCTTGGTCTTCCCCCTAAAATATGCCATTCAGGGTACCTGATGGACCGCAACACTGACAGAGATGATATCTCCATAGAACTGGATGATTGGCAGGTGCCTCACATACATACTCACCTGCCACATTCATTTATGATTGTGCTGTGATTAACTTGAGAATGATTTATTATTGGCTCTCAAGGGGAGAACACCAAATGGATTCTTCAGCCATCAACTTGTTTTTTTTCAAGGTGGTCTTATTGATCCATTACATTATGAGCCAACCAATGAGGAGATGATTAATGATATTACAATGTCAGACATAGGTAAATATGCGGTAGTAGCCAAGTGAGTGAATAGATGAAAACACTGTGTTTGCTCAGTGAATCTCCTGGGGAAGAGAGTCACCCAGATTTGAAGAGAGTCACCGTCCCTTCCCTTCCTATCCTGTGCAAGTTTGATGATCTAGACAGCAATACTACACGAAGTCAAGTGAAGGATTGAGAACTAAAGGAATCTACTGAGTCTGGAAGACCCAGATGAACCTTCACAGATGGAGAAGAAATTGTTGCGTTCCAACGTGAGGGAATATCTTCCAAATTAAAAACATACATTGAACTTGTGTTGTCTATGGCCTTGATCCTTTCTTCCCCAATTTTGAGCACATCTCTGTAGGTGATACTACGATAGTTACTAGTATAGTCTCCCACAAGGCTCTTCATTAATTCAGATTGGATCTCTTCTGGTCTTTTTCTCCCAAAGGCTTGATGTAGCCCTTGTACATCATGTAAATGCTCAGCCATGCTTGACAAACTGTCCTGATGTGCTATGGTGGCTGCCTCATCACATTGCACTTCTGGTTCTACAGCACAGTAGTGTTGAAGAACTTAGAGAAATCCCAAACATATCAAAGGCTAACTCTTTGTGTGGATCCTGCCTCGCCTCATCCAACTTCAGTTTTCAAACACAATCTCTCCTTTTTCATTGGGACTCTTTGCAACCAGCTCTGACACTGTGGATCTCGTTTCCTGACCATGAGTTCTGATGAAATTTATGAGGTCCCTAAGGAAATCTGGACCAGCAATTTGGAAAGGACAGTGAGTGAGGCCACTTACAATGCATGTGTGACCTGCTCCAGAGGAATGAAACATGACCACCAATGAAGAGATCTGAGTCTTTGACCATGCACTGGCCACCTTGGGCAAGCCCCATCCTCCATCATACATGAAACCTTGGACTTTTAAATAATATGTAATTTAGGCTAGGACCTTTCTGAATTGGAGGGTTTCTGGGGATCGTTGAATTGATGGGCATGAGAGCTTTTTATTAAGTGTCACATCATAGCCAGTAGCCAGGGGGTGGAACTATTTTTTTTTATTGCCCCTGCTTTACTAGAATTGGCACACATTAAGATAGGTAGAAATGGGAGTGGTTAGCTGAAAGGACACTTGACTCCTCAGGCTGCTTCAAGAATAGAAAGGAGAGTTCTTTCCTTCCACCTATTCTCTCACTTCCTTTTCTTTTCAGCTAAGCTGTGATAAGGAGTTTCAGTGAAGCCCTTTTCAGTCAGATCTTCCTAACTGATGGATATTCTATCTGGATGGTGCTTAATTCAGATAGCGATGACCAAAATTTGCATGCTTGTGTTTGTGAATAACCAACAAAGATAACAGAGTACTCCAGGGTTTCCCAGCACTATTGATGTCTGAACTGGCTAGCTCTCTGTGGTGGGTCTCTGTACATTACAGGTTGTTGTAGGCAGAGCATCCTTGGTTCTCTTCTCATCAGCACTTATGTCTTATAATGGCTGGGTATAAACCTGCCCCTTGCTTGCTTATTCGGCTTGCTGTAACACTTTGCTATTTCTGTGCATGTGGTGGATCCAGCCCCGGCTTTGTGATCACCTGCTCTTAACCTCCACAATCGTGCTGTCCCTGTGAGCTGGACTTAGATGAATCCAAAAGCTGGATAAGGACTAGATTGGGAGGTTTAGCTGAGATCCAGGTCCTGTTTGGAGACCAGATGTGCTCCAGGAGAAGTGAGAGGACAGGCTAGAACTCCTAATGATTGGATGTCCTCAGCTTCCTTCCTGCTACACACTATCTTGGTGACAGAAATTCCCCAATGGGACACTGTGTTGGACAAACACAGTTGGGACACTGTGTTGGGTGTCCTCGCTGCTCAGATTTCAGGGACCCACAACTTGGGCATACCTGCTGCTGCCTCTGGATGATGGTTGGAAGGCTGTTAATCTCAGCACTCCTGGACTGAATTCAAGGCTGGGTTCTTACCCTTCCTCACCAGGTGACATTGAGAAAACAGCTTCACTGAACAGTTGCTTGTCTGAAACTGGGGACAATGACAAGTATGGTACATGACTATTGCAAATGTAGACTTGTATTGTCTTTCAATGTACTCTCCAAATGGAAGGTACATGTTGTCTTTAAAAGACCAGTTACCTGGAAATCCCCTAAAATATCACATGGAGATATGACTTGAGAGGCTGGAACAGCTGGATTTTTGTTAGGGAATAAAAATAAGTGTTTCATTTTCACAGCTCATTTAATTACCATTTCTTAAATTTCATCAGAGACTCCAAGGGAAGAGTGAAGAAAACTGAAGTGGTCTTGATCATCTTTCTAATTTAAAGACACTCACTGAGCAGTAGCTCTCTATGGCCTCTAATTATACCCAGGCCTCTTGAGAGAATGAATGGAAGACTTTCCTCACTGTGCTAAGTCGGAGAGACTTTATGGCTCTTTATGAGTCCTTGGACTATTTCAGGTCTTGCAAGTACAAAGCCAATCCTTCCACGTACTAAGAGCACTTCTCTAGCCAAGTCAAACAAACAAAGATATTATTTGGGAATAAAGCTGTTTGTTCACATGACTTGGAGAAACACCATCTATCTTATCCCGCTTGCTCAGCTTAATTTGTTTAATCAAATAATTAGATCCAAAAGATGAATTCTGTGGTGTGGTTAACACAGAGCTAAGTCATGGTTAATTTTGGCTGAGTTATGAGTTGGGCTCAGGTGTCCTGAACTGTGAGAGGGAAAGCCTTGTGGAAAGGGAGGGTATTGGCTCAGAGGTGTAGGTGCTGCTGCTAGCCCTGATTTTGTGTCACCTCTGCTCCTTGTTCATAAATCCAACAATAATGTACTGATGTCTCTCTCCATCTATGTGTATTATAATCTGTTCCAAGTGTTCTGATTTCAGTGGAAAGAAAAACACAGTGACCTGCAGGCATTGGGAGCTTCTGGGATAAACCCTCTGGTATTTATTTGGTTCCTAGCAACAGTGCCTTGTACTTATTCAGTGTTTATTCCCATAGTGCACACCTGGGTGCTAGGAAGATGTGTGAGCCTCTGTCTCTCTTTGTTCTATCCCATGGGCTTTCAAAAGCAAAGCAAGATAAGGTGTAGCACTAGCTATGGCAGCAGCAGCAGCAGTGACTGAATCCAGAGGAGTTAGCCCTTGACCTTCTTCCTGGAACAGAAGTTTGTTTGGTACAGTGTTCAGCCTAAGCAGTACAGGTTCCTATATTTCAGTGTTTGGAAAACCCAGATTAGCACCATACCTGGGAATGTTTCCCACCCAGAACTTCTCCCAGGAAGCGCCATGTTCTGCCCCATCACTTCACATTGCTTTCTAGGTCTTACCACATAGCTCTGCACAGAGCTCTACTGCCAAGTGGTCCCATTTCCTGGCATCTGTGTTTGCCCTTGCTGCATCTGCCCTTGCCTTACCCTTTGGTGGCCTACTCCCAGGCCACAGAAGGCTGTGTCCCATCCCCCATCCCTGCAGTGTTACCTGCCCTGTGATCTTAGGTCCCATCATGGGTTAGCAGTTCCTGCTTCTTCTGTCCTTACCCCATATGGAGCTTTGACCCCCTTCCTGGAGTGCTCAGCAGGCTGACAAATTTGTTACTCCATTTACAAGCTTGTTTGGCAGGGAGCCAGCAGTCTGCAGGCCTCCTGTGCCTGTGGGTTTAGTGTTGCTCTGCAGAGATGAGCCAAATCTTCTGACAAGAAACCCAGAAGGCACAAGTCCCTGGTCCCTGCCCTGAGGACAGCTGAGGTCATTCTGAACATCAGGGAGGAGTTTTCAAAAGGCTCATTTCATTACCACTGCTGGCTCACTCATACTATGAATGCATAAGAGCAGAGCAGATGCATGGTCTGAACTCTACAGAGGCGATGCACAGCTGCACATTCCCAGAAGTCAGCCTGGGCTCAGGCCCTGAGTGGACACTTTATGGTTTGTTGCCATATTGGGTAAAAAGCTGTCAGTACTAATGACAACCAGTACAGGTGTAAAGGCGAATATGTCAAAAGCCTTGTATGTGCTATTACTGGGCTTGAGCTCAGGGCCTAGGTGTTGTCCCTTACCTTTTTTTGCTCAAGGCTAGAGCCAAAGCTCCACTTCTTACTTTCTGATTGTTAATGGGAGATAAAGGTCTCACAGACTTTTTGAGCTACGATGCTCAGACAGAGCTCAGCCTCCTATGTGGCTAGGATTATAGGCCTGAACCACTGGCACCTGTCCAAGGGGCTAGCATTTTGAACAAGTCCACTAGAGCCTCCATAAATCATCACAAGTGAGGTACTGAAACTTAGGCCAGGGACTCAGAAAAGGCAGTTCTGTTCTGGAACAGAAGTGTTGTACTTGGTACAGAGGCAGGGAGCAGGTAGCAGAATTCTGTCACCTGGAGGGGGGGGGAGCCAGGCAGAGTTTGCAGATGTGGCTTTGTCCTCCACTGTAGCTGGTTATGTCTATGGCTCTGGTCATTTCTTTCTGTGAACTGCAGCCCTTTGAGACTCTAGGGAAGATTAAGATTACATATAATGATATGTTCAAACATTCAACCACTGTGATGCGTCAGAAAGAAAAGTCACAAGCACACAAGCTAAAAGATAATTTTGTTAAATAATGAACACTCAAAAAACAGCAATGAAATGGTATTAAAACGTCTGCGATTTTGTTTTTTTTTTTTAAGCATTCATCTGATAACTTAAGCAGCATGAAGCAAGAGTTGCACTTTTAAAAAATGACAAGAAAATAGCGATTCATTTAATTGGCAGAGTGAAACCCATCTTATTACTCAGCTCACAGGAGACATTGCTTGTGATCAGCGTGAGCATCTGCAGGGGTGGCTTGTTCAGAAGCATCTTGTGTGTCTTCTCAGCTCCTTTACTTCAAGTTCCCCAGCAAGCACTAAACTCTCTCTCTCTCTCTCTTCAGACTTTGCAGAAAAGCTTGTACATAGCTTGCCTCACACCTGACCCCGAGAGTGTGAGTTGCCTTGGTAGCTGCTGCATGAGTGTGGTCTGACATTCTTGGCTGTAACAGCATGGCGGTGATGGGAAGGAACGGGGTCTGGGGATAGATTCCATATTATTCTGGCTTTGCCTTCTCCAGGCAGGACCCCATCTGCAGATGTTCTAGATGTTCTGTCATGTTCTTCTCAGCCCCATTTGCTTCTGGCAAAGAAATCATGTAAAGGCGGGGACGCAGATGAGTCAAGTGGGCCACAGACAGCAGAGTGACGTGTCCCCCGCCCTCTGCCTAGTGCACCATATTCCATAAAAAATAAACACTTTTTAAAATTTTTACTGTTTGTGTATTGCTAATGCGATGGCATTCCAGGCTGGCAGGCTGCAGAGAGAGCTGCATTGTCATTCAGTTCCCCAGAATTCATCCAGAGACAGCCTTTTGGGCTGGGGAATCTTTGGGACTCCCATTTGGAAGAGTTAGCAGTGACCATCTGCCTGGTGCTCTAACTGTGCTGTGAAAATGCAATGGAAGGATAAAAACAAGGAGGAATCCAGGGGTAGAAAATTCCAGGGCATCATGGAGTCATTCTGCAATCACTTGTACTATAGAGTATCACACAGGTGTGTCTACCCTTGGCCAGCTCTACCTTCTCTTGTTCCCACAGATCTGGCCTGGGTTTCTTCCCCTCCGTGCCTGCCGGCAGGAAGCTCATAGATGGTTGTTCTTGGAGAGGTAGGCGATGAGGGCAACAGCCACGCCCACGTAGATGCCAGTTCCGATGGTGATGGAGAGCACAGCCAGGAACAGGGCCCGCCGGGAGCTGGTGCTGGCCTGATGGAAGTCTCCCTTGGCCACAGCTTTGTTCGTCTGCAAAATTAAAGAAGAAAGAGAAGGTGAGGGTGAGCAAGTGGGAAGGGTCAAGGTGGGGAAGATTCGACTGTGGTTCCATCAGAACTTTAAACGTCAGCTGATTGCAAGGAAAGCTTGTCAATTTAAGAAATGCCAAAGGGGGAGCTGGCATTTGCTCCCCTGCCCCACATCCAATGGCTGGGTAGTTCTCTAACCTCAAAGAAGGAATATGCCAGTGTTTGTCATTTGTTCTCCATGCAGCAAAGGGAGGCAAAGACTCATTTCTATTCCAGAACAAACAAGGATTCATGTAGCTGAGGGAGTGTCATCGAGGTGGACTCTGGGATCTCAGGTAGGGGTGAGGCTGTGGAACTCCAGTGCCTTCCTTTGCCCAGCCTTCCTATCCAATAACATATTTTCTTTTCATTTGAATAACAATTCGTACTGTGGACTCATATTTATCTTTTTTTTTTTTGCCAGTCCCAGGGCTTGAACTCAAGTCATGAGTGCTGCCCTTGGGCTTTCTCAAGACTAGCACGCTACCACTTGAGCCACAGTATCACTTCTGGCCTTTTCTGTATTTGTGGTACTGAGGAATTGAACTTGGGTTTCTGTGCATGCTAGGTAAGCAATCTTACCACTAGGCCAAACTCCCAGCCCTCACATTTATCTTTTTAAATCTCCACTATCCAATAGAGGTGTGGGGAAAGAAATGATAGCTTTTATTTCCCAGAGAAGAAAGAAGGATATAAGATTATTGAAGGGATCCCAGAATACTTAAGACTCCATCTGGTCTTAACAGTGGGCTATCACATAGCCATGGTACCATCTGTTTCCTGACCATTGTCCCTCACTCTGCCATGACTAGAGTTGATAAAACTCACTCATGGGGTAAAATAATTTCAGGTAAGACCACTCCTTGTGCTTTTGAGCACTCAGTTTATAACAAGCTTTAGGGCAAATAAGATTCACATTCTTGAGTCCATATTGAGTCCATAAGTAGACAAGAACATGGAGGTGGGATGTTGAGTCAGGTTTGGTATCTTGTGGCAGACTCTTAAACCCATCTGAGATCTTTCCTTTCACAGTTAGCATGGGGCACGTTACTCCTCCCCTCCAAGTTCCTACCTTCCTTGAGGGCAGTGGCGACTTCCTGCTCTGAATTGGTTCTATGAGCAACAAGTGGTTATTTGTTTGGAGTCTGCTGGCTGGAAAACACACATGCTCCTCCTGCACACTGTTGGTGTGGGGGCTGTTGTGTGATTCAGGCTTAACCATTATGGACAGATCATCGAAGTCAAACAAGCTCACTTAGGTGCTAGAATGGGAGTCTACCAAGGTTTGGGCTGCACAGGAGTTTGTGGGTGATGCTGAAGAGGGCTAATCCCCAGCCAATATAGGGGGCCTCCACAGTCAGGGTAAAAGGACAATCCACTTCCTTGCTCTCATGGGATACATCTGCAAAACCAGACTCTCGTATTGGACTTTCCATAGGTTATCTATGTGTGATATTTCTGCAACTTTTAGGCAAGCAGGGAAGGGTTAGTTCTACAACACCATTGCACCATGCACCATAGAGAATCAAACTCAAACAACTCATGAAATAGATTTTCCTCTTTCACAATCTCCTGATTCTGTTTTTATAAGATGAAGAATCTGCGATATGTTCAGAAGGACTTTCATCTGCCACCTGTCCCCTTCTCTTGTTCCTAACTTCTAAATCTTGAAAGCTAGGTTTCTTTCCTCTCCAAATTTTTGCCTTGGAACTGTGCTTGAGAGCTCACTGGGGACAAGTTTTTGATGAAGCAGAGTAGAGGGAATGCAAAATGAGATGTCTTCTAGGACAACAGTAATTAATTAATTAACTCATAATTAGCAGAGTTTCATTTTATCTAATAGCACTCCCAAACACTCCAGTGTCTTATAATTTACTTTAATTGCCTTTCCTGGCATTAACTCCAAACAGTGTTGATCATAAGAAGTGTGGCTTTGCTGCAGTTACTGCCATTATCCCTATCCTTAGCTCAGTCCTCTCCTCTGAGGGCCAGGCTGGAGACAAGAGGAAGCTCCAGTTCCAAGGAGAGTAGAAGCCCTTTTAGCTGATCAAGATCCTTCATATGAGGCTCCTGAATTTAACTTCTCTGTCTCATCATCATCAATGTGTTTGTTGACTTGTGAAGCCGAATCTACAAGTCCTTCATTCACTATGGTCTCCTTGGGGCCTGGGCTAGTAGGTGTCAGGCATAAAGATTGGCGGTCAGTAGTTACTGATGAATGACTAAATACATTATCTCTATAAAATTACCTACTTCAGTGCCCCCATAGGATTCCACTTCTGTTTTTTCTGGGGTGTTTGGGGGGGGGGGAGAAGAGGAGTCCTGTACATCTGTTGAGCTGAGTTCTGGTCTGCTACTGTTGGTTCTGGGCACAAACAGTGCCAGAATGTTCACTCCAAAGACAATATATCTGAGAATCATGCATACCCTTTCATTCTCCTAGCTCACATTGGGGATCTCAATTTGCATTTTAAAGTATAGTTCTGAGGCTCCTGATAGGAGAACCTAGGAAATATGTCATTCAGGCACTGCCATGGAGATTGTAAAAATCAACACATGGGGGCGCTAGGCTGGGACACTAGTGACTGGAACTGGTGAGCACCACCGGAGGTCTTCATTTTCCACCCTGGACCACCGGAGACCAGGAAAGTCTGAGCCAGGAGTCATGGCTGCCAAACCCAAGCTCTACTACTTCTGTGGCCGGGGCAGGAAGGAGTCCATAGGCTGGCTGCTGGCGGTGGCTGGAGTGGAGTTAGAGGAAGAATTTATTGAAACAAGAGAACAATTTGAGAAGCTGAAGAAAGATGGACACCTGCTCTTTGGCCAAGTCCCTCTGGTGGAAATTGATGGGATGTTGCTGACTCAGACCCGAGCCACCCTCAGCTACTTGGCTGCTAAGTACAACCTGTACAGAAAGGACCTGAAGGAGAGAGCCAGGATCGACCTGTACATGGATGGCACCATGGATCTGATGCTGCTGATTATACTGGCTCCGTTCACAGCCCCAAGAACAAGGAGGAGAGCAATGCTGCCATCATTCAGGAAGTGAAAACCCGCTACTTACCCATCTTTGAAAAGGTTTTGAAAGACGACCAAGAAGACTTTCTTGTTGGCAATGCATTTAGTTGGGCATATGTACAGTTGTTGGAAACTATCTTGATAGTGGAAGAGTTCAACGCTATGGTGCTGTCTGACTTCCCGCCAGTTGAAGGCATTTAAAGCAAGAGTCAGCAGCATGCCTAACATCAAGAAGTTCCTGCAGCCTGGGAGCCAGAGAAAGCCACCTCCTGATGACCGCTACGTCAAAGTGGTCCGGGAAGTCCTGCAGGATCGGCAGGTGGCTGGATCTCCACCCAAGAGAAGATGAGCGAGCCTCTCCCTGCCATCCACAACCGACGCCTGCTCCATGCGATGCTCAAGGGCAGAGCCTTATTCAATGCCACAGTGAAGCATCCCAATTTGTGGAATGTTTTTCTAGCTCATCATATGTGGATGGTAGTCTACAACTTTTATGAAGCCGGTGGTTTTTTTCTGTATAAATGACGAGACATATGTAGTCGTGGCAGGGGGCTGCCTGGCTGCTTTTCTTTTTTTATTATTTCATTTTATTTTTTTATTGTCAGGGTAGTGTATAGAGGGGTTACAGTTACATTTGTCAGGTTGTAGGTGCATTACTTCTCACACATTGATACCCCTTCTCATGTTTTTTGTCCCCGTCTCCCTCTCCCAACCCTGGGTTGCTTTTCTTGAGGTTTGCATCAAGATGAGGATTGTGTGTGAGAGATCAGGATTCTCTAACACCTATGCTGGTTTCTGAGCGCTTGTGACTGGGGAATGTGGCAAATGGGGAGTCGCTGAGATGGTTTGGTGAATCTGAAATTGGAAGTGGAATAATGGAGGATGACTGTTCAGGGAACAATATTTTGAAATCCTAAAAAACAACAACAACAACAAAAACCTCACCTTGGATAATTAGATGACATTCTTTTTGTTTTGTTTTGTTTGTTTGTGGGTCATGGGGCTTGAACTCAGTGCTGTCCCTGAGCTCTTCAGCTCAAGGCTACCACCCTACCCTAGAGCCAAGCCCCATGTCCCGTTTTCTGGACATTAATTGGAGATAAGAGTCTCAGGTCCTTTTGTGCCCAGGCTGGCTTTGAACCTTAATTCTCAGATCTCAGCCTCCTGAGTGGCATGAGCCACCATACCCAGACTTTTAGATGACATTCTTATATTTAACAAAACCAGTAAAGATTGGGTTTTACTTTGTTAGAAATGATCTGAGATAAAAGCTCAGAGATTCCATCTCAACAGAAAGCTGACCTTGAGCTTGTGATTGTGCATCTCAGCAACAGCTGGAGACATCAATGGGAAGGGCTGAGATACCATCCAGCCTGAGCAAAACAGCAAAACTCCATGTTTAATGTAACCAGAGACAATAGCTGGGGGCATGATTCAAGTGGTATAGTGTTGTACTGCAAATCTGATATAAATCCAGTCATGAGGAAAACAGAAGCCACATTTTGAGTAGTCGAATCTTGGCATGTTTATTAAAAGGCCAATGACTGCATGGTGGATTCCTGTCTCAAAGACCAGAAGCCAGAAAATACACAACACTAGTTGTTAGGAAACTGAACCATGAAGGCCTGAGAGGAAAGAAAACAAAAACAATACCAGCCATCCAATTCAGCTCCAATGGAGAGCTGAGGTGGGGGGCACCGTGGTGACAGGAGAATGGACAGGAGACAGGAGATAGGAGACAGGGCAGGAACATGGAGGCACATGGCACAGTAGAATGGCGCCTGAGCTGGTCCAGGCCTAAATAGGGTCAGGTCAGGGGTTAGAGTCACAGGAATTGGAGTCCCAGGCTGGACTGACAGGTTTAGTAACTTATCCAGGTTCCAGCCCCTGCCTCCAGGAATTCAGGCATACCTTTGAACTGGAGGTGGGGGCTCCACCATACCCCACCATGAAGATAAGAAACCAGGCCCTACCATCCCCCATGTGGTCAAGACCCCATCTCCTCACTCAATAGCACCTGTGCTACCAGTGCAAAGCCCCAAGTTCAAGTCTCAGTCTACAAAAACCAAATAACAAGAGAGAGAGAGAGAGAGAGAAAAAAGAGAGAGAGAAAAGGAGAGGGAGGACCTAGAGCCCTACCAACAAACCAGGTTTTGACAAGGTGCTACAAAGTAAAGCCAACATGCAAAACTCAGTATGCCTACAACAAACAGGCTGAGAAAGAAATCAGGACAATTCTATTCACAATAGACTAAAAACATAGTTACCTCAGAATAAATGTATAAGGTGTTTGATTTGTATAATGAAAACTATAAAACCCTGAGGAAAGAAGTTAAAAACAGAAAAACTGCCTGTGTTCATGGATCAGCAGAAGTAGTTTTGTGAAAATGGTCTTACCGCCAAAATCAATCTACAAATTCAATGTAATCTCCACAAAAAGTCCAAATGAGTAGCTCAAGAGCACAAATATAACCCTTGAAGAAAACATGCCAAGGATGATGAGTCATTTAGCCAGTTTGTATAAGCAATTATTATTTGGTAATAGCATGATCGCTCCTTCCCCAGGCCTGGATACATTGTGTGAATATATCTAGCTTAGGTATATAAGTAGAATGACACAACAGTTTTGTTTCTTTGTAAGTTTTTTGTTTATTTACCATAATGTTTCCAAGATTTCTTCATGGTGTAGCATTGTTAGAATTTTATTCCTTTCTTAAAAAAAAAACAACACATGGGCTTCTCTTCAGCAATGATGTTTGGTACCCACATTTCACAGAAATAGAGTTCCTAGATTCTAAGCTCCCATAGGTACAGGTATTACACATGCTATGGCTTAAGGAAGATGATTCAAGATCATCCCTTTGTTTCAGAAAATGAGTGACCAGGCCTATATTACAAGGAGGGAGCAAATGAGTAGGAAGATTCTATCCCAGCTACTTCTGGACTTACATAGCTTCAGACTCCTCAGTTTGTTTTCTTAGTAGGCATGAGGGAAGAGGTTTTTGACATGGCTCCTTGAGTTTGTGAACCACAGACATGGAAAGTGAAATTGAGAGCAAAGGAAGTTGTTATGAGAAGGTAGCTCAGTGGACTCTGCAAACAGTCCTTGATCCCAGTTGCCTTTGCCCACTGTGTTAGAGGAGGAGAAAACAAAGGAATAGAATCATGCAGACTTTCAGGGATAGGGGATTCCAGGTACTTCTGGGCTGCCATGAATAGATGGTACATGTTTATCCATCCAAACCTGCAGCTTAGACTTCTCTCCATGTGGGCCTCCACATGAAACTCTGTAGTGTAAGTGAAAGTTCAGAAAGTACCCCCTAAGAAATCTAAGTTCAGAGTATGACATGACAACACTTTTTGCATTTGTGTGAGTGGATTACCTTCTTGCAGCAGATTCCTTGAAATCTACATACAGTTCCCCTAGGCAGTTTGATTTGCTGGCTCTTTATCACCAAGTACCCAGCTTGGAAGCCCCTGTATCACTTTACTTATTTATTTAGCTAGTCCTGGGTTTGAGCTCAGGGCCTGAGCACTGTCCTTGGACTTTTTCAAGGCTACCACTTGAGCCTCAGCACCACTTCCGGCTTTTTTCTGTGTATGTGGTACCAAGGAATCAAACCTAGGTCTTCGTGCCTGCTAGGTAAGCACTCTTCCACTAGGCCAAATTCCCAGCCCTTCTGTATTACTTTATTCAGGTGTGTGTGTGTGTGTGTGTGTGTGTGTGTGTGTGTGTGTGTGTGTTTATTCTCTATTGAAAAACACAGAATTCCCAAACATTGTGCCTGAAAATAAGACTAGTCATGGTGTCTCTCAATTTCTGTTGTAGGTATTTTGGGAGAACTGGTAAGCAGTACTGTCTTGGGGCTGAGTTGTGAAGACTTCAATGTCCTCTATGGATCTTCACAGCCAAAAGGCTCACTAGCCTAGGGCCTACTAGTACCTCTAGGCTGGCTCTTTCCTGCTCCTATCTCATGGCCCTGCTTGACTCCAGTTATAGCCAAAGTCATTTCCCAGATGGACAACCTCTCCTCCCTGTAACTTGGGTCTGCCTTGGGGCGGACTAAACAATGAGCCTTTTGGAAAACTTAGTCAAGGACTTCTTAGATGAAGGTTGATCATAAACCTGAAGTGTACATGGGAGGTGCATCTGGAGCCTCTTTTCCAGAGCAGAAAAAACCAAACCAGCCTTAGGCACCTTCTCTGTCCTGACAATGCAATGACAGTCAGAACCTGGGGTCTCAGTCCTCTTGGTGAAATTCTAGTACCCTGTCCAAAGTGCCAGGGCTCCTGTCTCTCAACTGGCCAGTGATTTTGGAATTAATATTTCCTGTATCTTTAGATTTAGTATTTGACAAATGGTGGCCAATGTGTTAATTTTCATTGTCTGGAAAATTAACTCAGTATTTGAGGTTTGGGGGGGAAAAGGTCATGATTTTTACTGAGGGGGCAACTCTGCTGTTCTGCCTTACTTATCACTATCCTTAGGGAGATGCTTCCACATTCCATTTCATCTTCCAACGTTCTCACCCTGTTCATGGAGAGAAGCCAGGTCAGGAACAGAAAGACAACCTTTTTGGTGATACCATCACTAGTCACCTTCTTGTTGAGATTTAGAACAGGCCTCTGCAAGACACCAATGCCACTTGAATCGCTTCTCTGGAAATGGATAGCGCTGAGGATACTTCATGCTCACTTTTCTTCTAGTATCAATATCTGTCTGGCTAGATTACATTTCTTTGCATTATTGCAAAGGTTATTTCCATTATTTATTACTATCTGACACTTGCTGAGTAATGAGGAGGTAACTGAGAAGAGGCAGACTACAACTCCACTTAAAAATCTGGATGAGAACAGAATGGAAAAATACACATAAACCAGAAGGGGTATACATATACATATATACACATATTTGTCTATACATGTACACATGCATATATATGTATACACACATACACACACATATGATCACTTATGTATACACATAGATGTACTTTGACTCTCAGTAGGGATATATCTACCATAAATTGAAAACACAAAGGGAAAATGCATACATAAGTGGAAAATGCCATTGAATAATCCTAACCGGCCAAATACAGAATAGAAGCACAGCACACTACTGTGGGTTGTGTCAGTGTGGCTGAATGGGAGCTAGGGCCACTCACTGACACTTACCCAATCGCAAAAGATAGAGAGAGCCATACTTTTTTCCACGGGTCTAGGAAAAGTTTCAAATTCAAAATTTGAAATACATTTTCTACTAAAGGTATAAGACTTTGCCATATTTGTAAATGGATAAAATATTAAGTTGAACTATTGCAAGTCAGGGTGTATGTGTGTGTGTGTGTGTGTGTGTGTGTGTGTGTGTGTGTGTGGTTTTATATCACTCATAGAGAAAGTACATAGTCCATTCTCCTTGTGAATCCTGACACACTGGGTAGTCGGCATTCATACAGAGAACAGAGCCTTGTCACAGTGCAGGGGCCTCTAACCATCACCTTTCCCAGCAGGAACCACACGGTGGTCTGCAGCAGGGTAAGTCAGCATCCTATGCTTTGGAATGCTAGGTCAACAGGTCAACAGAGACTCCCTGAAAGATTCAGCTTCACTATGCAAAGTGATGCACCATTTATGCCCTAGTGTAGTGTCTTATTGTGACAATACATTGCATTTTATAGTCTACTCATCTGTGCAAATGCATTTCAATGGTTTCAGTTTAAGGCTTTAGCAGATAGGGTTACTATAAATATTCCAGGATGGTTTTTCTTGTGAACATATAGACTTAAATCTGTTGGCTATGCAGCTAGGAGTGAAATTACTGATATTAGTACATGTCTGTGTTCATTTTTAAATATAGTTCCTCTACTCAAAATGACACAGACACCAAGTTTTATAAGATACACGAGGGCCGGGAGTTTGGCCTAGTGGTTGAGTGCTTGCCTAGCATGCACAAAGACCCAGGTTCGATTCCTCGGTACCCCACATACATAGCAAAAAGCCGGAAGTGGTGCTGAGGCTCAAGTGGTAGAGTGCTAGCCTTGAGAAAGTCCAAGGACAGTGCTCAAACCCTGAGCTCAAGCCCAGGACTGGCAAAAAAAAAAAAAAGATACACGAGCAAAACCATCTTGGGTATTTCTTTGTCTCTGAAGATTTTTCTCTAAAGACATCAACTTGAACTCAATTTAGCGAGTCTCTCTGGTTCTTAAAATACCTTAGAATATGTCATGATTTAATTTTTCCATCTGAAATTTTTACTGGTTGTTACTGACCAGATCCTGTTGTGAACTAATAGGTTTCTTACAAACTCCCTCTGCTCTACCTATCCCACTGCTCCCTTTCCTCTCTTTCTTCTCCTAAATGGTCACCAAAGCCTTTTTTGGAGCCATTTTTCTACCATGTAATTCAGGGTCAACTTCTATGTCAAGTGTGCTATTATTTTGATTTTTTTTTCTTTATCTGCTTCATGGATTGTTTTATTTGACACACATATATCATACACATACACACATATACACCCCAAAACGCTGTCAGTACAATCACAATCTAATCAAATATACTAGAAATATATTAATCCCTGCTTACTGGAGACCATACTCCTGGTGCTTCCTGTCCTGCTCTGTCAAACATGGTTAGTTGTTCTTCATGTATTTCACTAACCTTACTGTAGAAATTTCCTGTCCTTCCCTTATATATGATGGTTCTTATTTCTTCTCTTCTGGGCCTCATTTCAGGAATAATTTTCCCTATAACACATCTTCTCCAAACTCCTTAAAAATGAAGCACATGGGTGTTCAAGGCTTTGTATGTCTATAAATGGCTATTCCCATACTCAATTGATAGTTTGGCTAGGCATAGAATTCCACATGGGAGCCATATGTTTCTCTGGAATTCTCACAATCACACATCATATTCTTCTCATAATACTCTCAAGGGGTTTATCATCATCCTCATACACTCTGTCTTCTGCTCCATATCTCCAGCTTTTGAGAAACACCCTTTATCTACAGTGTTCTAATATGCTGGCGAGGAAACCTTTTTGTTCAGTCTCTGAATTAATGATTCACTTGTTTTACTTCTCTCCTTTATTTTTCTTGGTATAATTATTTATCACTTGCTTTTGCCACACTTTATGGGGAAATCCTTTAACCTGTCCATGGGATTTTGTTTTGAGTGTTCCATTATTTTCCACAGACTCCTTTTGCTTCCTCACCACTGAACTGTTTTTCTTTTTTTTAAGTTCCCATTTTTACTTCTGAAAATTGATTTAACTTCTCATCTCTCAAAACTATTAATTGAATATATTTTTTAAAAGATGGCATGTCCAATTCCTGCACTGAATCTATATCCAAATACCTCCCTGGATCCTCTTGCTTTTGTTCATCTCATTTTTTCCCCTCAGGTTGGAGACTTTCTCGAATTTCAAATAATCACTGTTACTTAATATTTAAGAGAACCAAAGGACCAGTTTGATGCTCTGCATGAACATATGGGGCTAGGAGATTTCCTATAGTATTGATTAAGCATCAGGCTGGCTTTTTCATTTGTAGTTTCTGCATAATCACATATATTGTTCTTCCCTTTGGGGACTGTTAACAGTTCTATAACTGTGCTCCTCTAAAATTCTGAATTTTATGTTGAATTCTTAACCTCTAGCTCCTTAAATATGACTGAACATGGAGACAGGTTTGTTAATGCAGAGATGTTAGATGAATCCCAAATACAACTGATAGGTCCTTATAAGAAGAAGAGATTAGGGCTGGGAGTTTGGTGAAGACCTGGGTTTGATTCCCTGGTACCACATACGTAGAAAAAGCTGGAAGTGATGCCATGGCTCAAGTGGTAGAGCTCTAGCCTTGAGAAAGCCCAAAGACAGTGCTCAGGCCCTGAGTTCAAACCCCAGGACTGGCATAAAAGAGAAGAGATTAGTGTGTGCTAGTGCTCTCTCTCTCTCTCTCTCTCTCTCTCTCTCTCTCTCTCTCTCTCTCTCTCTCTCTCTCTCTCTCTGTCTCTGTCTCTGTCTCTCTCTCTCTTTCTCTCTCTCTCTCTCTCTCTCTCTCTGTCTCTCTCTCACTCTCTCTCTCTGTCTCTCTCTCTCTCTGTCTCTCTCTCTCTCTCTCTCTCTCTCACACACACACACACTCACATACACAGAGGTACCATGTGTAGTTGCACCAGGAAAGCACTACCTGAAAGTCAGGGAGGGAGCCTTACAAGAAATCAAACCTGCTGGTACTTTCAGAATCAGACTACAGTTTCACCAGGAACAAATCCTCTAACTTGTGTGGAAAAGGTCCTGAGAGGGTGAGGCACTACAGGACAAGAGGTTGGAGGACTGAACCTCCCTGTTTCTCATGTGGAGGTTTTGAACTTGTGTTGTCTCACCTCCTACTCTGCCCATTCTGTTGAGCATGGTTGTCAAGACTGGAGTCATCGTTTGTGAATTTCTTTGGAGTAAATACCTGTCTCTAGCTGGAATGAAGAAATATTTGCTGCTACGTTGAGTTGCAAGTTAAGACTGGGATGTTTTATTCCCCAAATGCAACCAAAATATTGACACCATGTTTACATTTTCTATGGGTTTTGTCAATTGTTTGGAGCCTCCCAGTTTTGTGTCTTTGTGGCAGTGATAGAGTGGATTGCCTGGTCATCACTGGTATTTTTATGGAAGGCTTTTAGACTTAGCTGCCTCTTTCATATATTGCTACTCCCCCATCTGCTCATCTCTTCCACAAGGTATTCGTGTCTTCATTTACTGCTGTTCTATGTACAGTCTCTTGTTTATCCTTTTAATTTCAAACGGGTTTGGGGGGACATGGGATAATGGAAGTATTCTAGCTATATCACTGGAGATTTATCTTTTTTTCTAATAGTCAATCCACCTCTGGCTAGGGTCTCCCAAATGATCTTGAGACAAGGATACAAGGCAAGAAACTAATTGGAAAATAATCCCAGTAAATGTCATTCAAAAAGTAGTAAGGAGGGAGGGGGAGCGAGGCAGTGAAGCAGAGGAGCCAGTTCAGAACAGATTAACAGGCAAGGACAGTTGTATTGGCCCTACTATAGACATTGGGTAGTGTTCCAAGGTGTTTTCCTCAAAGATCTTGGAATATGTTGTTTAGTCCCAATCCCTCCATCCCTACTGGCTAACTACTCTTATAAGCTAACTTTCCCATATTCCTGGTCCTCCCATCTCATGGCAGACCACTGCTGTAAGTAGAGGTAGCTTTCCAGCAAAGAGTCACAGGTCTATGCAACAAGCACCTTGACCATTAAGATAGGGAGGATATAATGTTGACATCACCTGCTCTGTGTCTAAAGCATTGCTTTATAGTATTTCCATTATTTTCCTTATCTCCATCATCTAACTGATAAATTGCATCATGTCACTTTATATTCCCAAAGAAAGGGGTAACTCGTTGGAATTAGGGCCAACCAAGAGGAGTTGAGGGCTGGACTAGGTCCTAGGGTATAATGTGGTGAGAACCTTCTTCTCATCTGTAGGTTACTGTGGCGATGGGAGGGGCCATGACTAGAAAGAGATAAGGAGAACTAGCACTGTGAAGGAAGTCTATGAGTGGTCCTCAGTGAACTCAGTAACTGAAAACAAAGTGTGAGAGGGTTCCAGGCAGCAGAAGTTAATTGTAAGCAACAGCTAGGGATGAAATGTCATTTTGTTCTTACCATTTGTTTTGCTTGAATGGAAAAATCCCAAATCATTCCTTAAACTCTGTCTGGTTTCCTCATCCATCACCTGCTTCCAGGATACAATCTGAGTACTGAGCTACCTGCCTGGGCTTCACTTTTCATTGAACTTCCCCATAGGGAGAGGTTAACTACTGCAACAAATGACTCCAATCTTATGGGTATGACCCCCAACCATTTTGTTACAGCTCATTAGTTTTGATTCAGAAATTCAGGTCAGATCAGTTGAGGATTCAGATCAGATTCTTCTACTTCAAATGGCATTAACTGATGTCTAGCTGGTGGCTAGGCTGCTCTAGAGGGTCCAAGATGGCATCATTTATACCTGGCTTCTGCAGCATGTCCATTTTCTGCGTGGTAGCTCACCAAACTTGAGGCTTACTGTTTTAAGACAACAGGCACAAACTCCAAAAAAGACTTGAAACATTCCTTGGGCTGCATGCTGCTGGTTACAATGAGTCACTGGGGCCAGAAGGAGAAGGGAGAGGACACAGGTAGGAGGCTGGTCAAGGAATTAATGTAGTGATAGTCGCCTTCCTGCAGTGACTCGTCTTCTACTTGGCTGCCCCAGATGTGGAGCCTTTGCCTAAAAGGAAGTGTTTCCAGTTCATTGTCTTCTAGTTTGTGGGAAGGAGTCCATTTACTTCATTACACATCAAAGGTAGGAGGAGGGGAGTCTGAAGTTGGCCTGGGAAAAAGTACAAAACACTTCCTGAAAAACAAACTAAAAAAAGAATAGAACTGGAGCCATAGCTCAAGTGATACATTTGCCTAGCAAACAAGTTCAATCCCCTGTAGCACCAAAACAAAAATAACTCCAAGGTAAAAGCTGACACACTGAAAACTTTACAAGAAGGAATAGGAGATACACTAGGCCTCCTTGGCACAGGTCGAAACTTTCTTAATAAGGACCAAGAATCACAACAAATCAGAGAAAGGCTGGATAAGTGGGACTGCATTAAACTGCAGAGCTTTTGTATGGCAAAGGACATAGCTAGTAAATTAATTAGGAAGCCTACAGAGTGGGAGAAGTTCTTCACCAAACAAACAATAGACAAAGGCCTCATATCTAAAATATATCAACAACCCAAAAAATTGAATCACTCCAAAACTAATCTCCAAAGTAAAAACCATCCCATTAAAAAATGGGCCAAAGACTTAAAGAGAGTCTTCTCTGAACAAGAAACAAAAATGGCCTATAGACACATGAAGAAATGTTCAACATCTCTGGTCATAAAAGAAATGCAAACCAAAACAACTCTAAGATTCCACCTCACTCCAGTTAGAATGGCCAGGATCAGGAAAACGAATAATAACAGATGCTGGAAGGGATGTGGCCAGGAGGGATCACTACTACACTGTTGGTGGGAGTGCAAACTCGTTCAACTACTATGGAAAGCAGTATGGCAGTGCCTCAAAATGCTAAACATAGAACTCCCCTAGGACCCAGCAATTCCACTACTTGGCATTTACCCAACCATCCAGAATCTAGGGCATACTAAATCCACTAGCACAACAATGTTCATTGCAGCATTATTCACCATAGCAAAGATATGGAACCAACCTAGATGTCCCTCAGTTGATGAGTGGATCACCAAGTTGTGGTATTTGTACACAATGGAATTCTATGCTGCTGTCAGAAAGAATGACATCGCCCCATTTGTTAGGAAATGGAAAGACTTAGAAAAAATCATATTAAGTGAAGTAAGCCAGACTCAAAGGAACTTAGGCTCAATGGTTTCCCTCATTTGTTATAATCAGTAGAAACCTTGGGCTCTACTAGCAGAGATCTGCAATAGAGCAAAACCTTGATACATAAGGCCATATAGTATGAAGCTAATTGAAAGGACCTCCAGGATATTGAAACAAAAGCCATATAACGAATGATTGTTGTCCTTAATGTACTATGTTATCTCTCATCTCCTTTGCTCTCCCTTGGGTATCTCATATTGTTACAGTATCTCACTTTGTTATCTGATATATCGAATTTATTTGTATTTGGTTATTTGAAATTTGACAGGGAAGGGGGGAAAACCAAGATGGGGGGTGGGGGATGGGGGGTGGGTGGGTGGGAGGGTAATGGGTACCAAGACATGTGAAAGGGTATCAATGTATGTGAATTAATGCACCTTCTATCTGGCAAATATCATGTAACCCTTTTATTAATTACAATAAAAAATATAAAAAAATAACTCCAAGCCTGATAAACAAATGTATGGGAATATCCTCGTTAACTCAATATATGTAGTTAACATGCATTAATAATTTTAATAAAATTGAAAAAATCATTTATTTCATATTTCATCAGAAATAGTTTTCATGGAAGAGCATGGTTGCCTTCATGTAACTTTTAGACATTTAGATATGCCCTTAGTGGGATGAAATTTTACCAATTAACCCACAATCTCTTGCCCTATACCCTTTCTGACTAAGAAATAAATTTTTACATTTAGTGTACCCTGTGATCACAATCACAAGTTGATAGCTGGGACACGAAAGGCTCAACTTTTCTATTCTGGAGAGTGGCAAAAAATAGGCAAATTCAGCCATGTTGGTCTTTTGAATAAACACATAGGAACTAATATAAAGTAGCTAAAGTGACATGGGAACAATAACAAAATCGAATATGTATAGGAATTACAAGGACAAGAAATAGTTTCTGCAAGTAGAATGGCAGGTTCACATAGATCACTGGGCTGGGGGAGGGGGCAAGACATTAGGTATACATAAGCTTTAAGAAGTACAAGCATACAGTTGTTCTCTTATTATGAACAAGTGAATTTAAATGTAAAGTTCAAACTAATTACCGTTGACATTAACATTTTAATAAGGGTACTAATCTTTACTGGACAGGCTGGACTAATCTGAATTCTGACACTCAATACTTACAGTTGAGAGCAGACATACTACCATCTGGAGAATTTATAAACACTCTGGACTGAACCTTCTATAATGGATGTTAAAGAAGGGTGAACAAGATGTGGGCCCAAACAACCTGTTTCATTGGCTCCAAGGGGCTACTCATATAAATAATGAAGCTAATGATGGTCCAGCGGCCTAGTTCTGGATAAACCAAATGCACTGGACATCTCTGATGGAGAATCAGAATGGACACACCATTTATTTTTAGAGCAGCACACAAACCTGCATCATTCTATTTATATACATCATATCTCCTAAAAAGAAGTCGTGGTATTATAAGGATGATTCACCCTGTATGAGATTAATTTTGTAACTATCTTGGAGGCTGGTCAGGATGACATGATAAGGCAAGGAAATGGATGCTGGGAAGTCACATGGTAACAGATCTAATAGGTTCTGAGAGGAACTTGCTCTTCTAAATCATATCCATGGTTCTTGCTCTTCTGCACGCTGTCTCACTCTGGTTCAGTAGGAACTGTGACCAGGAAGCCTCGCTGACATGAGGGAGCTCATGGCTGGTGCACAGAATACACCAAAGATGACTGAATGACCCTGGGAGACGACCTACTTTGAATTACACTTCTGTTTGCATTTTCAAATCTCCTCTTATTTTAGAGAAATTCGCCTTGATTTCTGTCACTGGTATGTATCTGTGAAAGGATATGTCTTACATTCCAGCAAGGTGGCAAACTGGGATGTTTTTAACTGAGAAGGCACAGAAACATCAAATCCACATGAGTAATTTGCTTCCAAGAGACAGGTTCAGGCGCTGTGGTACTCTGAGAAGGAAGAGGATGTGCTTAAATTCATTAGCCCTAGAGTGTCTTATCCAAGCAAGGGTCTAAAAACTCCTCTCCCAGGCTTCAGACACCGGAGTAATTTCTGTGTTTATCCTGTACTTGAGTGCACAGTCCAACTCCAAGGCTAGAGTAGTCATAGATGTGGGCTCTGAGTTTATTATGTGCATGAGAGGAGAGGCCTACTGAGAAACTAAAATACAAATGGATTCTGTACTCAAGCAAAAGAAAATACAGAGATAGTCCCAAGGATAATGACAAGTTCACAAGTTAGAACCCATGGGTTTCTACCAGGAAAAATTAATCCTGGTTCTAGAGAGATTCAAGACAGAAAATGATAAGCTGTACTAAAAGAAATGACACAAGAGGGTAATCAGTTGCTATGCCACTCAAAGCAGACTTGTTATTTCTATAAGTAAGTTATTTCAAAATAATTTAATATCTTTTAGATGTAGAGTTCTATAAGAGCAAAGATAAAAAATTCATGGAAAGTGTTGTGCTCCAAGATAATCTCAGGGCTTAAAGTAACAGAAATAATCTCATTGATTAAGAAATCATGGAAAAAATAGAAAAATTTAGGCTTGGAAAATTGCAGTTAGAAATTCCAGAAATGAAAGTAAAAAACCAAACAAACATTTAAGCCCCCCAGGTTATAGGGTTGCAGAGCATTTACTTGGAAGGATTGAAGAGATTATTTGTGTACTAGAAGTCAAATGCAAAAGAATCATCTAGGAAAGTACAGGATGACACAAGGATGAAAAATACTATAGCAATACAGAAGATAGGAAGATCCAGCGTATAGCCAACAGTAACCCCAGAAGGAGAGAATGGAGAGGGTGTGACAGAGATATTCTTCAAAGTCATAATGGCTGGGGATTACCAGAACTAAAGATGGATATGAATCTTCTCACTTAAATAGTTCATGGAATCTTGGGAAGACATAATAAAAATAAATGCATATAAAGACAACATAGAGGACCTTTAAAAGCTGGAAGAGTCCAATGAAAAGCTCAGTTCTCAGCTCTTCGTATCCCCAATTTTACAACTGGATACTCATCAACACCAGCAGATTCAAATATCACCCATATGAAATAAAACTCTTATTCATAACTGCATCTCATCAACATATATATGAGGTGCTATCTTTATTTAGACCTCAATAGTAACTTTAAATCCAGTGGCTGGGAATGTAATCTGGTGGTAGAGTGCTCACTTAACATGCATGAAGCCTTGGGTTTAATTCCTCGGTGCCACACACACAGAAAAAGCCGGAAGTGGTGCTGTAGCTCAAGTGACACAGTGCTACCTTGAGTAAATTTGTGTCCAATGACAGTGCTCAGGCCCTGAGTTCAAGCCCCAGGACTGGAAAAAAAAAATACAGTGTTTAAAGCCAAGCTTGTTATCATTCCTCCAGGGTATGGTGCCTTCAATCACGGACACAAAGCCAGTCCTCCTTACTTCCCAGTTATCTTTCAGGATGGCACATGCTGCCGATCAGATGGACTTTCCTTTGATTAGTCTAGTCATCTAGTCATCTATCTCCTGCCTTCATGCTGGCTAGCTTAGGAAAGGAACAGAGAACACTTAAAAATGCTTATTATGTGACTTCTGCCTTTCTATTAACTCTTTCTTGAGATTGTCCCAACTTTAAGTGGGAAGATGGAGCTCTATGACCTTCATAATCTGATCTCCTGTCTCTCTGTCCTTCCATGTTCGTTTTTCTCTGGCCTCATTGGGTGATTACTCTTCGTCTGTAGTGGACTCCAGCCATTTACTAAGAAGGATGTCTCTTAGTCTCAGTGCAACTGTGTATGGAGTCCCAGGAACGCTTGCTTATTAGCTTCTGCTACAGGTCGTGCTTCTCTGCACCATGTCTTCATATATGATATCACACATCACGCCTTCACACACGCCTTTAGTTATTTTTGTTCATGCTACTTGCTATGTTAAGTTTCAGTTTACAGCTAGACAACCAGTAAAGCAGAGAATACCTTTTTTTGTTTGCTTACTTTTAAATATTCAACACTTAACAGAGTCAGTAAACAATATTCCTATAATGAATTGAAGATTTTCACAGGTTCTTACATTCAAAATGCTTGAGTAAATCAATTACCTTTTCACCATGAATTCAAACAATATAGTGATAATGTGAGTATAACAATGATGTATGTTGCAGATGTTGGCCCCTGCTAACTGTTAGCACTGCAGTGTTGACTGTGAAAATTAAGGCTGGCTCCAGTAGCTTGGCATCTGTGATGCCGTACTGCTTGGTTTGAGTGCTCGTTTTGAGCATTCTACTTATGATGTATTGCTTAGCAAAGGTGCTGTTAGTTGTGAGTTACTTAAAATCATATTGCATCTACAGCTGGCAAATAGCCGTGCTGTACAGGTGTTGGAATTACTCCTGCCCATCTGGTCTCTTCATAGATTCTCACTGCTTTCTGATTGGCAGCAGAGTCTGCAGCTGGCCCTGTGTGCTGCTATTTCCCCACCCCCTGTCCCCCATCTCTTTCTTAGATCTGAAATTTGTCTCTGTTTTCCTGCCACATGAGTTCCTGTTCTGAATTAACCACAAATACGTGATGCTATGGAGGCAAAGAGGGAGTGTAGTGGCAGAATTTATTTTACAGTCACATGAAATAATACTTAGGTGATCCCCCTGACGTCACCAGGAACATGTCACATATTCTTTTTTTCATATATTTGTTATTGTGATTAATAGAAGGGTTACATGATATTTGCCAGATAGATGGTGCATTTATTTCCATACATTGATACCCTTTCACATGTCTTGGTCAACATGTCACATATTCTGTGTATCCTCAGAGTTCTAGTGATTCAGAAACATACCTTAAGAAGAATCTCTGGAGCTCAAACATGCTCTTTTAATTAGAAATGATGGCTTTAAGAGAGGGACCTCTTTATTCTCCAGAGGCACCTCTCTGAGCCAAACTGCTCTGGACCAAATGTCTCCCCTCAGATTCATATGCTGAAGCTTATTCCTCAATGGGATGATTGGAGGAGGCGAGTGGCCTTCAAAGGGCAAATGGGTTGATACAGCGTCATGAGGGTGGAGCCTTTATAAGAAGAAGACACCTGACCGGGTGCAGTGGCTTATGCTTATTATCTTAGCTACTTGGAAGGTAGAGATTCTGAATGATTATAGTTCAAGTCAAGCCCAGACAAAAAGCGCCAACTCTTATCTCCTTAATAATCCAGGCATGGTGTCTGAAACTGGCCCTGGGCAAAAATATAATACCCTATGTGAAAAATAACTAAAGCAAAAAAGGCTGAAGTTATGGCTCAAGTGGCAGAACACCTGCCTAGAAAGTTTGAGGCGATGAGTTTAAAACTCCACACTAACACCCTCTCAAAAAATAACAAGGGCATGGGAAAGGAAATAGGTGTCTGTCTGTTTATAACCAAGAAGAGAGGGCTGATGAGAATCACATGAAGTCACCTTGGTCTTGGACTTCCAGCTTGCAAAACTATGAGAAAGGGAAATGTTCTATTTAAGCTTCCTGGTCTATAGTATCTTGGTAGAACTGCCTAATTTGACCAACACTACAACTTCTCAGTCTGTCCTTCACATTCCACAGGGATCCTTTGCAAGAACCTCGTTTTCTGAAGTTTGCTTCTCAGGTAAAAAAGGCTACTTCCTCTCAGAACTAGGCGACAACGTGGCTGTTCATGTAAACGGGGATTACTTTTTGAAATGCCTCTAAATGTTTTTGGCTTCTCTCCCCTACCAATTCCTGGACAGCTGCATGTGAGGAACATATGGATATTTCTACCTTTTATTGGAAAATGCCTTTTTTTTGACTGCATGCCACCAATTCATGCCTATAATCCTAGCACTCAGGAGGCTAAGATCTGAAGGATCATGATTTAAAATCAGCCTTGGTAGAAAATCCTCTGAGACTCCATCTCCACAATGACCAGATAAAATAAAGCTGGAGTCAGGCAACCAATGCGAGACCCTTAGTAAAAAGCCTTATACCACCAAACACACACATACACACACACACACACACACACACACACACACACACACACACACACAGTAGAGAGAGGGAGAAGAAAAAGAAGAAAAGGAGGGACGATGGAAAGAGTAAGAAAGAAAGAAGTGACTTTTCACCACAGACATCTATGACCTATGGAGTATACCTCACGTGCCACATCTGGGAAGGGTACCATTGTCCTCTCCAAAGAAAGACTTTGGTTCACAGAAAATGTTCCTCTATTATTACTTACCCTGTTCCTAGTGACAAGAGCCTTGCTTCTAAGCCACAATTGGATGCCATATGTATGCAAAACAGACAAATTTCTTGACGTTTGCTAGCATGGCAGTTCTGTTTAGGTGAATGCATGGAGCTCTATCCAGAAAGGATTACCATGGGCTCTGCCTGAATGTGAACACATTCCTCCACTGTTGAGTCCCTTGGGCCCCTTGATTGGAGACTAACATGCAAAATCACAAGCATGCCTGAATGGACATTTTTTTATTAGATCTTCTAATGAAGTGCCAATCAGATGAAAGCTAACAAGGAGCTGTATATTTGGAAAAAAATTCAAAAGCAAGGGCAGGAATTTCTTTTTACTGGAGTCCAGAAAGTATGATCCAAAAGAATAATTTAGAGCCCCTGGAGTGGTACTGTGTGTATAAGCTTGCTGGAGTGTGCACCTTCCATGGTTTGTTTGTGGAGCCTCCTGATAACAGAGTAGCACACACGAATTCATCAGAACTGTATCAATGAGATGCTGGCAGTTCTTTGCCTCATTTTCACATTTGACTGGGGAGGAGGTCAGATGTGGATGTAAGAGTTTCTGAGGCAGAGCATGCTGGGTAGTTGAAAGTTGCTTATACAGCACAAGGTTGCAGGTAAGGTCCTCAGATAATTGGTTTCTGCCCAGCTGTCTCTGCAGACCACAGGAAAACCCAGAAGCAGATATTTTGGTTCCTGGATCTAGAAAGACTATTCTCTGAGTATTTGTTGACTATTTAAACTTTCAAAACAGAAGACATTAAATGAGGGCCACAGGTATGGTCAGCTGTGTGATGTTTTCCTGGTCCATCCCCTGATAATCTCAGCTTAGGTATAGACCTGAGGACTATGGGTTGGTGGGGCAGCACATAGATAATCTGGTCACTCGCAGAGTTCTTTCTCTGAAAGTCGAAGGATAAGAGCTTTCCTCAAAGGTTGGGAAGGTCAATGGAAGTGACTTATTGTTACTTCCTCCCTTTCCAGTTGCATCACTGGTTTTCCTTGCTGTGTTACTTCAGTGGAAGCTGCAGCCACAGGAACAGAAAGCACCATCATTATTCTTACTGGAAGTGTGGCTCACTCAGTCAATGGGTGGAAAGTCAGCTATTTGGACTGCTCATCCTGTGAGTCAGATGATCTACAACTAACAAGGTGTAGATGCTTTCAATGGAAATAACTGTGATAAAAGTAATTAATGTTTTGCCTGGACTTGTAGCAAGAAGCTTGAAGATAGTTTGGAGTCCTTATCCTAACAAAAAGCTCAGTTCACTGAGTAGGCAAGAGCAAGGATGTCACCACTGTCCACCCAGCTGTAGTTTGATCCTAAGAAGCAAGGTTGGAAACTTCAATTTCCCTCATGTTCCCTTTCTACAGGGTCCTTCTCCAAGCATTTCTAGGCCATTTATGCCCAGTGTAAGAATATTTTTCCAAAATGAAACAGCAAGTTTCAAATCCATGGCTTTTGAACATATTTCTTTCCCTCTATGTGTTTTACTTTCCTCATCTGTCAGCTGAGGATTCTGAACTACTGTCACGGAGTGTTCAAGAGTGTTAAAGTGTTAGTATATGCCTGTCTTTAGAACAACAGC
Source organism: Megascapheus bottae (assembly GCF_031878675.1). Lineage (NCBI taxonomy): Eukaryota > Metazoa > Chordata > Mammalia > Rodentia > Geomyidae > Megascapheus > Megascapheus bottae. The sequence goes on from NC_143526.1 coordinate 11,142,784, forward strand.
TAGAATGAGTAAGTGGTATTCTTGTGTTTGGTTACTCTAGCTAGGTATACCAGTGATTCAAGACCACAGTCATTGGATGCTTACGGAGTCAATTATCCAGGCAAAGCTCAACAGAAAGACTTCTCACTTGAACCCACTTGAAGCCTGAGTAGGTCTAGTGATCCATTTTGGCTTTTCTCAGCTACTTAGTGCTTGAGTTAAAAAAAAACTCAGACCAAGAATGTCAGTTGGGATAACAAGTGGCCTCTGGGTGGCTTGAACTTTGTCACAGCATGAAGATCTCTGGGGCCCTTAAATTCAATCTCCAGTATCACAAACACACAAAATAAGCAAGGAAGCAAGCAAGCAAAACAGTAATAGGAATTGCTATAGTTTGGTTCTTGAGTATCTCCAAAGGTCTCTGTGTTGAAGGCTTGATTTCCAGCTTATAATGTTATTGGGAGGTGGTGGAACCTTTAAGATGAAGGACTCAGGGGGAGGAAGGTAGGTGATCAGGCTGGCTGTGCTCTGGAAAGCGTATTTGGACTTCAATCTCTTCCTGCTTCTCTTTCTTACATTTGGCCATGAAACGAATAAGCCTCCTCTACTTGCCTCTGCCATAATGTACTGTATGGCCACAGGCCCAAAGCAATGGGCCCTTCAGTCATGGTCTCCAATCTCTAAAACTGAACAAAGCAAAAATTTCCTCTTTATAACTTAGTTATCTCAGGTATTTGTTACATAATTGAAAGGTGACTAATACATGAATTATCTATGAAATGTCAAGAATAGTAGGAAGCATTTTCAGTGACAAAAACCGTGATGCAGTAAGTCAATTTTAAGCTCATGAAAATGAAGTGGTGACAGACCCTACAGAGACACACAGGAATGATGCATTGTGTGAGATGTACAGATGTGTTTACATAAGTAACTGATTAGGGTGGAAGGAAACCTCAGGTACAACACAGAGAGGGGAAAAGACTGCACTAAAAAAGAGACATGTGTGAATAATTACTTGGGCACATGTGCAAAATTTTATGTTTTGTGACTGTAATAAAACACACAAAGTCAGGGGCTGGTGGCTCAGACCTGTAATCTTAGCTATTCAGGAAGTTGAGATCTGAGGATTGTGGCTTGAAGCCAGCCTGGGAAGAAAAGTTTGTGAGACTCCCATCTCCAGTAAACCACTCAGAAAAAGCCAGAAGTGGCACTGTAGCTCAAGGGGTAGAGTGCTAGTTTAAAACAAAACTAAACTAAAATCATGGAAAGTTACTCCTTTAGTTGGCCTTCTCAATGTATGTTTCCAACTTAGAAACTTAAAATACTTTGCAGGAAAAATAAAAGCCCTAGTCAGCATAGAGAAAGCTCTCTTCTGGCTGGGATGAGGGTGATTTCCTATGTCTCTAGTGAGCCTTTATAATACCAGCAGTTTTCGATATTT